>NC_058093.1:141935000-142601250 GCF_020171115.1 Neogale vison | reverse complement strand
GGCTTATTCTGAATCCTTATAAAGCCAGGTCAACACCCATGCATTTGTGAAAGTCTTGAGTAGGAAAGAAGGAAAAAACTAAAGGCTTACTTTGTCCCTTTACACCCTCCACGTGGGCTGAAGTTTTTTTGTCACTGCAGCATGCATGGTTACTTCCCTCTTCCCGGCCTCAGACAGGGTAGGCCTCTTGTGAAAATGATGAGGCTTGATATTTGCATGTGAAAACCAAGTCCACAAGTTTCACCTTCTCTGATGTCATGGGAACTCAGGGAGACAGGGAAGGGAATTCAGTTTCCAGATGAATAAAATGAAATGCAGAGATAAATTGTCCTTGTCTTCCCAGGCCGAGCGGGCTTTGGAAGTACACTGTGTACCTTCCCCAGTCAGGAGGAAGGGGGTATCATCCTTCATATGGGGATCCAAGCAAAAGACCTGCACCTTTCTGTACCGTGGGCTGAGTTGCCAACTGATGCTCAAATTCTCACGTGTTTGGCAGCAAATCCTAAGAAAAATTAAGAAGGACTTTCGAGTCAGCCTACAAATTTCAAGTCTTGGGTTTCTTGCCAAATACATGTTCTGAACCTCTCTTAAGATGGCTTAATTTCCCTAGTCCTTGTAAAACGGCATCGAGATTATCTAACACATAGGGTTGTTGAGAGCGTTCAGTGAGATGATGCATGGAAAGCAATTAACACGGTGCCTGGAAGCCTAGTAAGTGCTAAAAGTTGCTACATTTAGTATTATCATTATGGGCTTAGCGAGCGTGCTCCTTCCATCTCTTGGAATCAGAATATTAGAGCTGGACAGGAAGGAGTGGTTTTCAAACCATTTGACTGAAATCTCTAGGAAGAAATGCATTTTATTGTATAAACTCATACAAAAAAAAAAAAGAAAGAAAGAAAAGAAAAAAACAAAAAAAAATATTAATTGCCAGGAAAATAGAATGATAATGAACATTTTTCAAAAGTGGTTAAGAACAGGAGCTTATTTGTGATCGCTTCTGGTGTCTACCTCTTTAGTTTCATTTTTTAAATTTAATAAGCATAGGGACACCTGGGTGGCTCAGTGGGTTAAACCTCTGCCTTCAGCTTAGCTCATGATCTCAGGGTCCTGGGATGGGGCCCTACATCGGTCTCTCTGCTCAGTGGGGAGCCTTCCTCTCTTTCTTCCTGCCTTTTTGCCTACTTATGATCAATCTCCCTCTGTCAAATAAATAACATCTATAAAAAATATTTTAAAAACATATTGTAGAGGAGAAAAATGATTTCTATATATAGACACTATTAAAACAGAAATTTCACGAAATAAGATGTATTTACTATCTGCGGTGCACTCTAATGTTTCCTCTTTGGTTTGGTTCTGTTTTGTTTTCCTTTTTAATGATGGTTGTGACCCATAAATTGTTTTCAAAACTCAATGGGTCTCTGCTCATGTGTGAAAACACTGGTGTAGACAAAGCATTTCTCTTTAGAGATAAAGAAGTAAAACCTAATGTGGCTTGTCCAATATCCTTCCGTCCCAGACAAAAATAGAACTGGGCCCTGAACCCGGGTATCTAGGCTCCTGCAATCCCAAGAGAGTTCGAGTCACCGACCGGTATTAGGCTGTAGGGCTTTGCCTTTACTGTTTTTATGTCTTGAATATCTACAGCGAGGGTTCTCTGTAATTCATTGCCACTCGGAGCAGCCAAACAGACGTGTGCAGGGTCACTCTGAGCATACTTGAGAATTTCCTGAATCTTAAGAAAGATCTGTTTTCTTCACTGCATTGGCAACGCAGTTGGAAAGTTACTTGAATGTTTTTCAAAAATTGTTTATAGATTTGAAAACTGTTTGGGGTTTGTGATTGCTTCTGTTGTTTGCCTCTTTGTATCATCTCATTTTTCAAAATTTAATAAACACTTTGCAGAGGAGCAAAATAATTGGTCACACATTTGTGGGTTCCCAGATTTGTTTTACATGTGTATGCAATACAGCGTAACTCAAAACATGTTCAAGCCCAGTGCGTCAAATCATCTCTGATGCTGTGGTCAAGACCAAAGCAGAGCCCAAGTGAGCACCCACGGCCTCCGACCACATCACTCACCATGCCTCTGACCACCTTGCTTGGGGCCAGATTGTGGCCCTAGTGACGCATATGGCGCCATCGCGGCCCACGGCCAAAAGCTGCTGTACCAGGCTTGCACAGAGGGCTGAAGACTCAGGCTGAGGTCTCCTAGGTTGGAGACTTTGCCCAAATTGTGCCACTGAAGGGAGCAGCAGCCACTGTAGGAAGCCACAGGTGGCAATGGCACGTCTGCCAGGTTCCTGTCACCTAGTCAACCCCTGCCCCACAAAGGGCTACCAAGCAGGGTTTGTCCTCAGCCCACTTGTAAAGCAGGTGACGACTGTATTATCTCTTGTCCTTCTTTGGCACGTTCAGGACCTTCCTTCTTCCTTCTTCCTGTGAAGCATACAAGCCTACTATTAATCATAAAGTTGATGAAGCCTGGGTGGATTGTCATTTTGTCCCAAACCCTATGCTGGTCTTTATAGAGATCATTGACTGCTCTTCCCCTGGGATTTTTTCCTTGTCTAGAGTATTGAAATACATGTAACAGTTTCAAAACAATGTTTCACTTCCATCCCACCCCGCTTCATCACAACAAAGCTGGTGAACTTGCAGCCTATTTACTCTGCTCTAACTGTCCCATGAAGAAGACACAGATTGAGAAGGTTCCATGCACAACCAAGAGATCTTTACATTGCAACCGTTTGAGTCTTAGAGAAATAAAGAAAAGTAAGCAGCCAGACTATAGAATCAATGCCATGATCCATCTGGGTTGTTCAAGCCCCAAATTTAGATGTCTCTGAAATCTACCACAATCACATACTCACTCATTAACTCGTTCATTCATCTGCACATTGATTTTTCAGACATTTCATTTAACAGTGAAGTTTAGGTCTTCACTATACTTTACACTAGGTTACGATCCAGGTTCGCACCAATGAAGTGGGTTCGAATATGGTATTTTCAGTTCACATGGGGGCATCTATATATCTTTGCCACAGAGTGAGGAAATCCTAGTCCCGTGGCTCACAGTGTTTTATTATTTATCAGTGGGGAGTTACAGCTTCATCTCATATTGTCCTGGAAGGTTTTGTGCCAGTAGCTCTAAGCCCAGTGTGGCTGTTCCCATCTCCAGAACAGGTTTAAAATGAAAAAGTAGTAATTCAGTTATGATTACAATACTTAGAATGTTCCCTTTCAGCCATGATTAGACATTCACACTTTTAGTTTCTTTTTTAGACATTCAGACTTTTAGTCACTGAAATAGAGCCAAATTGGTATAAGAGTTATTTGCCCCCAAATGGCTACTTGATTGATTATCTTAATTCATAGCTCTAACTGCTTAAAGCAGACGCCATGTCAGGAGCAGGTCAACACTGGTCCCTCCTGCAAACCAGTGAACCCCCTTCTGGTTCCTCCCTGTGCAGAGATTAAGTTACAGCCTCTCCCTCTAATCCCGGTCTTCTATCGTCTGCTCTGTGAGACTGGGACTAACACTTTGCGGGGTACGTTTTCCTTTTGTTTCTGATAGGGGGCAGAAGAGGAAGGAAGCCAGGAATAGGAAGGAAGCCAGGAGAGGGGTCTTCGTCCTTCCGGATGTCTACAGTTCCAGCAGCATCGTCCCAATAACAGCACCTGACTCTGGCTTTTCTCGGCGTGCTCAGGACCAGCTGCACTATGCCCCCAAGGGAGTGCATCTGGGCAGTTCCCCTACCCAAAGGCCTGTGTCTTATCTTCATGAAGCCCCTCCTCTGAACTGCCAGGTCTCTGACAGTGTTGCCTTTTTGTACTTTAATCCTCTAAATTCCCTTATTTAATTTCCCAGTTGAAATACTATCATGGTTTCTGTTTCCCTCATAGGCCTTGACTGTATAGAAAGGAGGCCCTCCGGGAAGGGGATATAACATCAGTCTGGTTCTATCCCTGGGCTAGGCTATAATGCTGGCAGCCACTAATGGAAATGAAATGTTGGTATTTCATGGTATGGTGGCAACTCAATTTATTGTGGCTAATTGTGATAAAGTTCCTATTAAGTCAATGTCTTAGGAGACCAAATGCCTGCTGATCTTGGCTTTCATGATAGCAGAGTGATAGTAGTGATGACAATGTCAAGGACACTGAGGTAGGAAGGCTACTTTGAATGTATTGGGGTTTATAGGAGGACAGTGATGAGGTCAGGGCTTTAAACTCTCAGCTTGAATTAAAATCAGAAAACTCAAGAAGTTTTCTATGGGGGCTCCAAAGATTGTCTTCCTGTAATCACATAGCTGAACTCATTGAAAATCAGACTCAGGGTGTACCTAGCTGGCTTAGTCAGCTCTTGATCTTGGGGGTGTGAGTTTGATCCGCATGTTGGGTGTAGAGATTATAAATAAACTTAAAAGTAATCAGACTAAAAACTTAATGGTGTTGATTTCAAAATTATACACACTTGCCAAACCACTTATGTGAAAGTCAGGGCATTGACTGGGAAGAAGTGAGACCCTGACACATGGGATGGGACATCTGGGTCAACTGAGCCAAAGCTGAGAATCTTGAATTTGAATCCTTTGAACTGCTTGAATCCATGACTTGCCAGTAGAAACAGCTCATCCGCCTTTGACAAGACCAGCTTCCCTTTGCTTGAAGAACCTGGAATAACCTCCCTTGCTTGCAAGAGGGCTGCCTTGTAAGAGCATGTCTGCTCTCAAGAGCTACCCCAGCTGCCACCCACTGTCCCTATACCTATAACTAGGATCATATCTCAGCAGGTTCCGGGGGACAAATGCAAAATCTGATCCTAGAGAAGATAGCTTATACTCAGAAAGAAAAAAAGTAAGATTTTGTCCATTTATAATGACAGAAACTTAGCATATGTATGAGAATGATTTCTAAGAATGTTAGAACAAAGGGACAAATACATAACATTGGATTGAGCTGACTTTATGGATATGAAGGCACTTAACAGAGACCTTGGGTTTGCCCACTGTTCTCTTACTTCTTGTCCACCCTCAGATCTCTCTAACTGCCACCTCCATATTGTCTTGTTCCTCAGCTCACCAAAGATGGTTAACCCTTCGCTTGCTCTACCTCTTCCATTTACTGTCCCCTCCCGTCCTTGTCCATGTCCATTTCTCTTTCTCCTTCCCTCTTTCCTTTCCTTCTTCTCCCTTCCTCAAGAGAGTAGAATTAGAAGAATAGTGCTACTAATGGACCCGTATCCAGGGAAAGGAAATTCATAAATTTTGGAGGGAACTTAAACAAAAATAAGAGTCCATGTCATTCAGTTCTAAGTATATTCATGTTCCCTAAACTCCCTCTTCAGACTTTCCACCACAATTTTTTTTAAGATTTTACTTATTTATTTGACAGATAGAGATCACAAGTAGGCAGAGAGGCAGGCAGAGAGAAGAGAGAGAGGAGGAGGAAGCAGGCTTCCTGCTGAGCAGAGAGCCTGATGCGGGGCTCTATCCCAGGACCCTGGGATCATGACCTGAGCTGAAGGCAGAGGCTTTAACCCACTGAGCCACCCAGGCGCCCCTCCACCACAATTTTCATTCATGTTCTGATTTTTGTCTAGTTGGGATCTTAGGTTTAAGGTCTTTCACAAACAGGGTAACTGAGATTTTGAAACCTTAAATCATCTTCTTTGGGCCACTTCTATTTTCCTCTGTGGTATTTTTCTTCTACTATTTATCACTACAAAGCATAATTTTTTTATTCCTACTAGGGATTTGATTTTTATTTATGTATTTTCTTGCTTTTCTTTAATAACCTGGAACAGCTTCACAATTTTATAGTGAGGGCGCCTGGGCAGCTCAATGGGTTAAGCCTCTGCTTTTGGTTCAGGTCATGATCTCAGGGTCCTGGGATCGAGTCCCGCATTGGGCTCTCTGCTTGGCGGGGAGCCTGCTTCCTCCTCTCTCTCTGCCTACTTATGATCTCGCCCTGTCAAATAAATAAACTCTTAAAAAAAACCAATTTTATAGCGAAATTTTAGGGGAAAATATATCTGTAATGGCAAAGAACCAACTTCAAAGAAAGCTTGAAATAGAACCCATTTTTAAGTTGAACATTGCTTAGCTAATCCTTCAAGTAATAATTGAGGAAGGAAACCAGTAATTAGTCTAAATGGTTAAGATCACAGATTCTGAGCCCAGACTGCCTGGGTTCAGATCCCAGCTCTGCCATTTCTTAGCTATGGGGCTTTGGGTTGAACACAAAGAGCCTCTCTGAGTCTTGGCTTCTTCATTTGCAAAATAGTACCTATCACATGGTGGTGGTGTGGGCATAAAATGAGCTACTAGGTGTAAAGAGTGGAACAATGCTTGGCACTTAGTAAGCTATCTATGGGTAAGTTTCATTACTGACAGCCTGCTGAGGACCTTACTTTTATTCTGATTTTATAGACAGGAAACTAAAACTTAGAGAGAGCCACTAACTTGCTCCAGCAGCATGGCTGGTAAATGAAAGAGCTTAGATTTGAAACCACATCCATTAGATTCTAAAGTCCAGGTCCTGTCTGTTGGGCCATATGCCTTCCCTTTAATAATCAAACATATAGAAATGAATGTACCACATCATAGTACCCACAGATTAAATAACTTCCCATGTATAAGAGTTTCAATGATCTAAGAAGCTCTTTTTTTTTTTTTTTCAATTTGGAAGGCATTTTTCAATTGCTAATGTTATAGTTAATGGGGTTAAACAGTTTGGGAGGAAATGATAGCTTTATTGACTATAATGGAGGAAAATGAAAAGAAAAGTGGACAAAACTGCTCTTTATTTTATAGTCCCCCAAAATGGGCCACAAAACTTCCTGAAGGAATCAAGTCATTTTTGACTTCAAGACTCAGAATTGGCCTCTTGTGGATGCTGTCATCTCTATCATTCATCTTATGTTTTGGGAAGACGAGGAAGAAAAAAACCCATCTTTCCTCCCAATTTATAACTTATTATACAAAGAGGAACCTTTTAAATGTTATGAATTTTTAATTTTTTTTTCATTTAGTTGATTCTCTTGCTGAGAAAAGTGGCTGCCAAAGAACTATGCCTAGGATGAGCAATAAACACCAGCAGTATCTTCTGTTTTAATAATTTAAACATAAATAGTCCTACAGAACGATTTGGCAGGTCCCACAGGTGCATCACGCCGAGTTTTAAAGATGCTGGTATGCTTAAACCAGGCAGATTTTAAATAAAAATTTTACCCCAAATGTGGTCGGAGGTGTGTTAGAGAGGCCACTGATTCACATCCATTCTGCTACCACGCTGATCTTACTATTCTCAACAAGGTACGTCCCCGCCCAAGACCTCTGTAAATTTCATGTAATCCATGGGCCAAGTTCAAGGCCTCAGTAAAGTAGCTATATTTCATCCCCTCTGAGCCAGTGTTCAGCAGTGGACTTCTGGCTGTTTGGGCATCCATCCGTTCTGACTGGGTTGTGGGAATAAAATGAGCTAGTAGGTGTAAAGGATGAAACTAATTTTTTTAAATTACAGTCTCTGTATCTTATTTTTTATTAATAATTTTAAGTACCATGGTATTGGTTTTCTGTTGTTATATTAAGAAGTTGTCATAAGCTTAGTGGCTTGAGACAACACTAATTTATTTTCTTGCAGTTCTATAAATTAGAAATCTGATACATCTCCATGTGCTAAAATCAAGGCTTTGGCAGAGCTATGCTACCTTGTAAAAGACTTCGAAATTCTCTTCTGCTTCCCTCTTCTACTTACAAGTACCTTGTAGATAATGGGTCCACTCATATAATTTAGGATAGTCCTCCTATTTTAAGGTCAGCTGGCTAGCAAGCTTAACTCTATCTTCAACCTTCATTTCCCTTTGCCATATATCGTAACGTAGTCACATATTCTGGAGGTTGGGTCATGGCCACTACTGGAAGCCATTATTCTGCCTACCTCACCCATTCATGCAGTTATCCCTTGCTGAAATCAAGCTGAGCTCTTTACTGGTTCTCAAGGTCAATGCCTTTTCCCATCTCTGTGCTTTCCCTATTTGCTTCTTCCTTCCTGCTTAGCCCTTTTTCTTTTCCTGTCAAAGCTTGTCCAGGACCAGCTTAAGTTTTGCTTCCCACCATATAAGCTTTTCCCTTTTCAGAGCATTCGTCTTATTTTTTTTAATCCCCCCCTTTTATGATTTTCCATTAGAATTATATTATGTTGATCTATATAAAATTCCAATATTTTTTTACTTTTTTAAAAAAACAGGGGCAGCTGGTGGCTCAGTGGGTTAATGCCTCTGCCTTCGGCTCAGGTCATGATCCCGGGGTCCGGGGATCAAGCCCCTCAGCGGGCTCTCTGCTCAGCAGGGAGCCTGCTTCCCTTCCTCTCTCTCTGCCTGCCTCTCTGCCTACTTGTGATCTCTGTCTGTCAAATAAATAAATAAAATCTTTAAAAAAATTTTAAAAAACAAAACAAAACAAAAACAAATGGGATAGGAATTAACCTGATCTTCACAATTTATCATTTAGTTGTTCCTAAATTATTTTCTTTGTATTTGTTTTCTCTTCCTCTTTGGATTTTAATCTTTTTGAAACTAAAACTATGTCTCCTAGTTGCTTGGAATCATTTCCTTCCAGCTTGTGCTTGCTCAAAAGATAGCTGTTCATTCAGTGTTGATATAGCTGGGCAACGTATCTGTTATGGTTATTTCATTGAAAGCAACAAAGATCACAATTTGACCAATTTAAAAGGAAAATTAATTTATTAGAAGGATAGTGAATTTAGAATTCACACAATGGAATAAGAATGTCGACCTTCAGAAAGTAGAGAGCTAAAATAATTTCAGAAATGCATATAGTATTGGGTATGAGTGAATCACTACCAGGACATTTGGTCCTATTACAAAATCCTGAAAGAGGGACTATCCTGCCTTAGGCCCTGTCCCTACTTTGTGAATGGGGAATGGAACTAATAAAGATATTTTGACTGACAGTCCATGAGGACTACATAAAATGTAGAGAGAACAGTTTTTTGACAAGATGCTCATAGCAGAGAAAGATGTAGAGGAACTGGGTAGGCAAAGTGACCAATGAATAAAATCTAAATGGAAACTTCTATGTTAATTGACATTGTCAATGAAAAGCAAGTAGGGACAACAGGAAAAAGTATAAAACAAAACAAGGGTAAGGATGACTTTTAATGAGCTATAGTTTACATTAAAACTTTTACCTCTATCCTTTAAATAAAACTAGCAACGCCAACAGCTAATATTTATTGAACATATAATAGAAGGCAGGCATTGTGCTAAAATGATACATGGATTTTCTCTTCGGACCCTTATGACAACCCCCTCAGTTAAGTATGGGTATTGTCCCCATTTGATGATGAAGGACAAGGAATAGAGAAGTTATGCAAGTTGCCCACACCTTATACCTACTAACTGTGAAGGAGAAAAAGTAATGAGGTGAGGCAGAAGTGGTAGAGAGAGAGAGATAAACCTATGTCATTTGGACACTGGTAATGTTTGAGAAGACCAGGATAAGGAAAGACAGCTTTAAGTTGGTGACTCATTTAACCAGGAGCTGTGCCACCTGTGCTGGAGGCCAGTAAGGGGCAGAGAGAAGAATATTTCTTTTTTAATCAGGTAGATTGACACTTGGACAAATAATTCCAGTGCAACGTGAGCAGCTCTATACTAGAACTTTCTATAATGTACAGAAAGAACTCAAAGGGAGTCCATAACCCAGAGGAGGAGTCGAAAGGGGACATTAAGGGAGTTTCTTTAAGAGGATGTAAGTTTTGAAGAATACATAGGAAACAGTCAGTAAGGAAGGCAGTCCTGAGAAAATGTGTGTAGATGAGTAAGAATCCAATAATTTTAGAGAACTGCAAGCAGAGAGGTATGATTGAAGTGTATCACTCATAATGGGACTTTGGGGGTGAGAATTTCAAGAGATGAGACTGAAAACATAGATCAGGGCCAGTTTTTAAAGGGGTTGAAGGCTGTACTAAGACATCTACTTCTTAAACTGTAAGCAGTGGAGAGGCTCTGGATATATTTAAAGCCTGTACACTACTGACAAGATCAGATTGGCTTGGGAGACCATGTGAAGATTGGTCTGGAGTTAGGGATGACCCCTGGTTTTCTGGTTAAGGCAGCTGTGCCAATGAGGTACCATTTAACCCAGGATTGAGTTCTAGGAGGAGGAACAAATTTGAGAGGAAATAAAATAACTTTGGTTTGGGCATCTTCTCCTGTCAATATCCAGCAAACACTCAAAAAGATAAGGCAGAGCCCAGGAAGCACGAAGCATACGGGGAACTAGAACTCACAATGATGGAGAAGGTTAGGGATGGAATCATGGTTGAGCTTACCTAAGGAGAGCATAGGAAATGAGAAGAGGGATAAGAACAGAAACTCTAGAGCCACTATTATTAAGGGAAGGAGGAGGAAGAAAATCTAGGCAGGAAGGCTCAGAAGAAGTTAAAGGGTTACGAGAAATAGAAAAGAAAAATTGAAATAAATCAAGAGAAGAGGATGTGTCTAGAATACAAGTTGCTGTGTATCGTTCGACTAAGAGGAGAATTCGGGTATTTTCCATGGGTTTCTGTGGATTTTCCATGGATTTGGCTACTAGGGGATTACTGGTGTTCAAATGGTTAAACTCTGTTTGCACGGTAGAGTCAGAGTCAGGGAGTTCAGTGTAAAGGGCCATCAAAGAACTGGGGACACTGAGAGCATTGTTCTGAGAATGAAGGAGAGAAATGGGAGGTGGTGGGTTGATGGTAAGGAACAATGTTTTCAGTGGATGGGAGTCAAAGAAAGATGTGGAGAAGAGGGGTTGGCATGAGGGTGAAGAGGGGGAGTTGGTGAATAGCAGGAAGGGACAGATAAGGGCATAGAAGGAACTTTGGTCTGGAAGATATGGTACAGCTTTTTCCCCTGGGACAGAGACGCACTTATGTAGCTCGCCCACAGTTCTTTTTCTCCTCTTCTCCTTAACTTCTCTGGCCTTTCAAAATTCAATATGGGAATCATGACTAAGGTCATGTATGCAAAGCACCTGACACTGTGCTGGTTCCAAGCAGAAGCTCCAGTCACGCTCTGTCCCTCGCTCCTTTTCTCTCTCTTGGGGTGGGCCACTCTCCCTTTCAGTTTTCCCCTTGCTTATGAAGGACATGAAACGCTTCAAGTCCGAATTACCAAAATTGACATATCAAGCAGCCATGACATGTTGATTATAAGAAAGGGTTGAGAAACCTTTGGCTACAGCCTCTAACTTGCATCCTGTGACAATGGACTTCCTCCCGAAACACGCTCACCGTGGCCTTCACAGAGTTAACCTGTGCAGACATTCTCATTCTCTCTTTCACAGACCTACTATTTTAGGTCAGAAGTAAACAAAATGTGGGTAGGTCAAAACAACCTATCTAGAAAGGACTAATGGGAGTAGAAGGTCAGCCGCTGAGGAAATAGATAAGGAACGTCATTCTGAGGTTCTGTTCCGTTTGCCTTGCTCCTGTCGAGGGTGATGGCCACAGTGACAGCATACAGGAAGCTAAGAAAAAAACCAAAAAACAGAAACATGTGGGGCTCTAGCAAGTCACCAAACCAGATTTCCCTGGTCTAGTGAGATGTTACAGAAAACGTTCCTTGGACCAATAAATTTAGGAAATACTAGGTGCAACACTTACAATGCATATTGGCAATAAAGGAATGAATTTTTTAAAAAACCTACTTTCACAACTGATTTGATCATGGATTCCATTTTTAGAACTGCATCTGGTAGAACAGCTACAGAACAAGATTTGACCATGGTCAGGGTAATCATTCAAAAAAAAATTCAAATTGATTTCCCATTGTAATTGAAATACAAACTGTCGCAAGTAATCCAAAATCAAGAAAATGTGTAAATGGGCTTATCCACTATGGATTTGAATGAATAAAATTTCTATAGCCTTGCAGATCTGTTTTAAGCCCATTTTTAGAAGACAGTCTTAGTTGGGTATTCCATTTGCTCTGGAATCCAGTATTTAAAAATTGCCATCTTTTTCTGTTGTACTTTACCCTAAATATATTCCATAGTATGTTTTCATAATTAATATGCAAATAGATGTATAGTTTATAATTAATTTCAACCGGGCACAGTGAAAAACTTGAAAACCTCAGCATGAAGACATCTTTTTTGGTAGAAGTTCAATGAAATCCCCAAATGTCTTTGTTTTTGCAATCCATAATTTGCAGATTATTAATACAATAAATCCTTGTTGTCTGTGAGAGTTGGCATCATACCCACAAACTCCTGTGCAGAAAGCCCACAAAGTAAAAATCCAAATGGAAAGAAAAAACCATGTGGTTTCTGTGTACGTTCATTACCTGCTTCTGAAACCACAATATCTCGGCCTTTTATAGATCTTATAACAGGCTCTGCAGGAAGCAGCTGCAGTCATTAGCCATAGGACAGACTAAACACACAATCTGCATGGAAGGAGATTGGCTTGGCCTTTTGGGCCCCCAATCTTAGGCACAGGACAGAGGATCATCAATGGCTCACTTTGCAAGTGTATTAAGAAGGCGGGGGGGGGGGGGAAGCCCCAGTAAGTAGCATATTATATAACTTGGAGGGATTTGAGAAACCGAAGAGTCCAAATCCTCTTTCTGTCTTCTTTGGTGTAAGGTTTCGATTGGTGAAAGGGTTTGCCCAACATCAAGGGTCTAGGAAGACACAGATAGGGCTGAAAACCAATTCTGGCTTGTGTGTCTGTATTCTTTCCATTCCCCTCTAGTGACTGGTTCAGGGACCCTGCGAGAGGGACAGCGACAGAGCATGGTAGCACCCACCCGTGCCACGGAGCATCTTCCAATCTGGACATGGAACTGTATCCCCAGTGACTGCCAATCCAGAATCCCTCTCATCACGCCTTTCCGAGGAAAACACTAACATGGAGACGCTCGTTCCCAAATCCCAAGTTCACATCCCGTATAGCAGCGTCTTCATTTGGAAATCACCCAACTTGTCACAAATTCAGCCAGACTAGTTGGGGTTAAAGCACTGACAAGACCAAACACTCGGTGACAGAAGTGATGGCTGCTTCAGGAGCTAGGGTTCACCTTTCCGAGAGCTCTTCGGTGCCAACCCAGAACCAATATCCCAGCGTCGCTGGAGGGAATGATGGCGCCCTGCATTTCAGAAAAGATTTAAAACCAAGATCCTAACTGCTCATCATCATTAAAAATCTCCAGGCAGTTTTCATAAGAGCAAGGGGGTGGTTGCCTGAGGTTTTGGCTGACAGTCAACCCAACTAATTACATTCTGTCTACTGTGTCCTCCTGCAGTTTCAATTGGATGTGTTATATTTTTTTTTAACTTCCTGTCCTCATCTGAATGTAGGGTTGCTATGTGTTCTTAAGCAGATGCTGCTGTTCTTCCTGGTAAAAGAGGCTTTTCTGATTTGTTTTTTCTTACAGAAGTTTTTGAGACTTTAAATTAAAAATATATATATATTCTAAATTATTAAGATTCTGGTCCTAAGATTCTGGTACCATATAATTTCCAATGCAGTATTTGCAGATAACAAGTTATTCATATGGTTATTTTCTCCAAACAAGCATGGATATGAGCAGTCATTTTTAACCCCAAGGAAGTAATGTCCTACTTATAGTCAACATCACAGAAATACCCTTACCTTTCCCTGTCACCTCGCCTTCCAGTTTTTCCTATTGCTCTTCCTACTGGCGAACTTTATGGTTAATTCCCACATTTTGTGGCACAGTCACAACGAGAAAACCTTCAGTTAGTTTTTTCTATTTGTCTGTCTACCCATCTATTTTGTTTTAAGTCAATTTTTTAACATCCTAATGGGGGATTCTCCAAGGATGTTTAGAACCTATAACTTTATATGCCTTCCTCTGTGTGTAGAGATTAAGAAAATATGAGCTTGCACATAAGACATTTTTTAAAATGTTAATGCCAGATGTCAACTAGACTTATTGGGGTTGTCATTTCACAATACAAAACATCAAATCATTTTGTGGTATATCTGAAAAAAATTTTAATGATAGATGATAGATTTTTCTGTTTTGATAATGAAATTACCAAAGCTTCTGGGATATTTCAGTTAATCAGATTAAAAAGTCTGGCTAATATTTTGAAAGGATTTCTATATATGAGGTACAGATCGAGGCCCTTTATTTATATTAATTCATTTGTACCTCACTACTGCCTTTGTTAGACTCACTTTAGAGATAAAGAAGAAGAAACATGAAAGGATAATTTTCCCAAACTAGGAAGGATTCTCAACCTGGAGGTTTAATTCAGACGCATGCTCTTCCCCACGTCGTACCACCGCCTTCCTTGGAGAAAGACATTTTACAAACATCAGTTCCCCTCAAACACTCGTAAATTTCCGCAGGAGTAAAGTATGTGGTCTCTTCTCTCCTTCACCCTCAGATAAGGATTTAAAAGAGAAAACTAAGATTGTCTTCTGGGAGCTAACTATAAATACACACATGAAGTATCAAAGCAAAGATATCCAAAGTCGTTTAAAAAAAAAAAAAGAAGACATCCTAATTCGCTTTCTTCAGCTCTGCCTGGACTTGGTTTTTAAAATAATTTCCCTACTTCTCGGCGTGGCCTTGCTCAAAACTTGGGTCTCCCTTGCCCACATCATCTCTGTTTCTTGCAGTGAAGCCAGCAGAAAATAAACTATCTAAAGAACAATTTGTCTTTATTAAAAATGGGTCAGTCGGAAGGGGTTTTGGTGGCCATGGAAACACCGAGGGTGTGTCTTTGAGTCAAATATCACCAGTGCCTGTGGGAACCCAAGCCTGAAGGGGGGGATACTCTGGGACAAACTCTACTTTAAATTGCTACGATGGCATGTGTGTTCCTCTGGGAGACTGGATCTCAGGTATCTTGGCTTGAGTACTATGTCTTTAAACTATATAGCTACTCCCTCTGTGCTCACCCCAAGCCCATTAAACTTCCTTCTGTTGTCTGCATGCCCTATCATGGCAATGCCTCTAGGGAGAAGAGATACAGCCCTAGCAACAGGAGCACACCTTAACAGCTACACTTCTTAATGCAAACCAATTATTGGCGTTCTGATTGGACATCATCTCAGGAGCCGTGCTCATGTGAGTCCGTCCTCGGAAGTGCCGACATCGGTATGATGGCAACCCCTAAGTCAAGGGCCACACCCAATCCCATGGCAAGTTCATGCCCCTCTTGGGGCCTCTCAGAAGTGCCTCTGATGCCTACCCCTGACACGCCTCTATATCTTGCATCCTGAATGCACACTCCATTACACTCCCTCCTAGAAAGGTTTCTTTTCCTCCGGTAGAAAGTCACAACAGGTGTGTTTCTCAACCCCAGCTTTCTGTCTTCAGCACAATAAGCTGCAGTTTTCAGCAAGGGATGAACATAGCAATACATATTTTCTTCCACAGGTACGTATCGGTATTTATAGGCACATGTGTGCTTCCCATTTGCAAGACAAAAAGAAGTTTAAAATACGAAATAGCAGCAACACTAGAAGTACGGAATTTGTATTTATCAGAATGGGGGAGGTGTCAGGATAATAAGCATATCAAGGGAACAAACAGTCTCCTAGAGCACGCCTGCCTGTCGGGCCATGTGTGAGGCACAGAGCAGAACCCCCCTTGCCTCCTCTTTGGCTGAACATCTCTAGCGATTTAAAATTCAGACGTCGTGACACCAATGACAAAGGGATTTCAAGAAAGACGTCTTCAGTGCATCTGAGATATTTCCAGTTCATTGTAAAGAAGGAAATGAATAGACAGCAATTAAAACCAAACTTTATATATCCCAGCTATTGTGTGAATTATGTACGGAATTGTGATCAGAGAAAAGACAAAGCCCCAGCTTGAGTTGTGTTACGTATTATACGGGAAGGATGTGCTGTCAAGTAATTGACATTTCAAGAGTTAGCAGAAATAATTAGTCTTGATGTCACCTCTATTTAAATCAATCTTAGTACAAATCAGAAATTAAAATGTTAACCAACTAGCTTGATTGCCTTTTTTGAGGGAAGCAGTGAGCCTTCGAGTGGAGTGTGGGTAACCGGCCCGGTGCTGCTTGGTGGGGGGGATGAAAGGGTGGTCCCTGCCTGCAGATTCTTATAGTCTAGGAAAACAGATAGATTTCGGTGCCAGAATGAGCTAGAAAATACAGTCCCCGTATCCAGTATGAAGTTACATCCCTGGTTCTCAATCCCCGGCGATTTTGCCTCCCAGGGGACCTTTGGCAACAGTCTGGAGACATTTTTGGTTGGCTCGGCTGAGGGTGTGCTACTGGCATCTAGTGGGTAGAGGCAAGGGTTGCTGCTAAACATCCTACAATGCCCTGGACAGCCACACACACCAGAGAACCATCCAGACCCAAACGACAGGAGGGCAGAGGCCACGTGCGCAGACCTGATACCCCTGCGGCATCGTTTCATGCGAGGGCAACTGGGTGCAGTTCCCAGGGAGGGAGAACCGAGGCCGGGCTGCAGCCCTGGGAGGACTGAAGCTGTCAGAATTCTTGGATGGGCCGAGAAGCCCCTTTGTTTCGCCGCTGGAATTCTCCGTTGCTCCCTAACTCCCCACACTCAGCTGTCAACCGAACCTCCCCTTTCCACTGCGTGGTATCAGGCACATGTCAAGGTTTTGCTAACCTTTCATTAAGCACTTATTACGTGCTGGGATCTCACAAGCCTTTTACGGGTTTTCAGTCGTTCAGTCCTTGTAACAAATTTCATAAAGGAGTTTCTATTGTTATCTCCATTTTAAAGATGAGAAAGCTGAGGCACCAGAGGTTGAATAATTTTTTTTTTTTCCTATGTTCTACAGTTGGTAGGTGGCGGGGCTGGATTTTAAACCCAGGCAGTTTGACTTCAGTCACTATGTCTGCTCTGTCAGATGACAGGCAGTAGTGACTCAGTTTCCTTCGGCTTTCAGTACAGTAAAGTGTGTGCTCACAGGACCACCTGCAGAGGTACCCAGAGAGGCAGCAAATGCACTGGAAAATCCTAGGAGTGGGCTGATAGCCTCTCCTCTCTTCTGGCTCCAGGGTCTCTCCCTTGCAGTTCCAAGGGAAGCTGGTGCGCGTGTGTGGTGGTTGGGGGTGCTCCTTCCCCCTCTAGTCTTGAGCAAAATCCTCGACAGGAAGAACTCATCTAATAAGTTTAGAACCACAGAGCTTGAAACACATAAATTTCAGATTGTTAAAATAAATTATGTACCACTTTACAATGGAATTGTCTTTGTTTGCTTCTTTTTAAAATTTTTTTAAATTTAAATTCCAGTTCGTTAGCATACAGTATAATATTAGTTTCAGGTATATAATATAGTGATTCAATACTTCCATACAATACCCGGTGTTCGTCACAACAGGTGCACTCTTTAATCCCCTTCACCTATGTCATGCATCCTCCTATCGCTTCCCTTCTGGTGACCATCAGTTTGTTCTCTAGAGTTCTGTTCTCTAGAGTCTGTTTCTTGGTTTGCATTTTTTTCTCTCTCTCTCTCTCAAATTTGTTTTGTTTCTTGAATTCCACATAGGAATGAAATCATGTGGCATTTATTTTTCCCTGACTGACATTTCATTAGCATACTACTCTCTAGCTCTGTCCATATCTTTGCAAATGGTAAAGGTAAAATTTCATTCTTTTTTATGGCTGAGTAATATTCCTTTATCTATCTAGCTATATCTATCTATCTCACTTCTTATTCATTCATCAGTCAATGGACACTTGAGTTGTTTCTATAGTTTGGCTATTGTAGTCAATGGTACTACAAACATTGGAGTGTATATACAATGGAATTATTGTATTATTATTATTATTATTATGTCATTACATTAAAGTGTACTGATATGGAACAATGTCCATGTTATACTGTTCATTAAAAGCAAAAGAAAAAATTATAAACCAGTGTATACATATAACATAATCTTATTTTTAGAGTAAATTATGCTATTCTTGTATAGAAATAAGTCCACAAAAACCCATACCAGTCCATTAATTATGATAGTAGAATTTTGACCTTAGAATGTGGATTTAAACAAGTAACAAAGTAAAACACTTCTTTCTCAGATCCCCGAGGAAAGTTTACTGAGATACCATTATCAAGGGGCAGAGGTCATGACCTTGGAGATACCTGCTCAAGGCCAATCCGTGGCAGAACTGGGGATGTAGAAAAATGTGCCTCCAAGAAGCTCACCTTTCTCTTCCATGCCCGATTTTGCCATTGAAAATGCTTCCTCCACCTAACATCAACCCCCTCACATCCAACTCCATCAAAAAGGAAGAGAGTACATCCACTCCACCCCCCTTCCACTCTCTGAAAGGAACTGCTAGCACATTTATTTTTACCCTGTAGTATATTTAAATTAATGGAGCTCTCCCTCCTGGGAATGTTTTTAGTTTTAAACTTTATCTTTCATTGTAGCAGGAGGAAATTTCAAACACAGCAAGCAGATAAAAGAGATACTTCAAAAGAGCATCCAACTTCCTATAAGTAAAGTCTTTGCTCTATTATACCTTTTACTCAGAGAGATTCAATTTTTTAAAAAAGCAAACATTTATTTTCTTTGAACACCTAACACCACACAGTATTCAGGGTACCATAGGGAATATTGAGGTATAATACTCTAGTTTCTGTTGTCAAGCAATTAAAAAACATTAGTTGTAGAATAAAGCAAATGCACAAATAAGCTACTCTAAGTGCTACAATAGAGATGAGTGAATACAAGGGGCAGTCAGAGAAATTCACAGAGGAGAATTTATACTCTGCTTCACAGAGTAGGTGTTGGTTTCATGAAGAATGAGGCACTTGGAATGGAAGTCGAGGGAGGGTAGAATTTTAACAGGTGAGGATAAGTAGATAAGACCAAATTAAACAGGGGGAGAAGTGAAAAAGCCTCTGAAGCAGGAGACATATTCAAGGAAAAATCTAGGGAACAGTATGGTTGGAGAACAGGGGATTGTACAAAGATCAGTTTGAGAAGGTCATGAAGTGTAGTTGTGTACCAGGGAGACTAAGAAATACCCACTTAAAATAGTAGTGGACACACAGAGAAGACAATCACTTCAAATAACAAAGAAGAGTATACTATCTGAAGAAAAAAGAAACCCTCTATAAAAGGAGAAGAAAGAAAGAAGGGAGGAAGAAAGGTTGGAAGGAAGGGAGGGAGGGCAAGTGAAAGAGAGAAAGAAAGAAAAAGGAAGGAAGGAACGAAGGAAGGAAGAAAGAAAGAGGAGGGAAAAAGAGAGGGATGTAGAGAGGGAAGAGGTGAAAGGGAAGGAAAGCTGCTGAAATGCAGAAGGAATTGAAAACTAGAGTGTTTGAAGGAAATGACTGCTAGAGGAAGTGAACTTAACAACCTTAAAGTTTAGAATAACCTTAAAGCTAAGGAATTAACATAAAATGCAGACAGTCTGGTAGTATTTCTGGGACACCAAGCAGAAGTGAGCTTGAAATTCCTCCAGATTTAAAAATTTCACCACCTAACGAGGCCACAGATAAATATCTGCTGAAGAAAAACTCACAATTCAAAATTATGAAAATAAAGAAACAATTCAATATGAGGGTGAGTCAATAAGAAACATTAGGATTAGAACCCCAACAACATCAGGTAGCAAAAATTTTATAGCAAGTATAAAATAAATGTTTAGGTAAAAAAAGCAACCCCTACCCCCACCCAGAACAAACAAACAAAAAAGATTCTATGTGGGGGGGGAAGGAAATGGTTGATAAAGAACCAAGTGGAAATTCTAGAAATAAAAATTTTAATCATCGAAATTAAAATCTAAATCAATCAACCTGCAGATTAGATACTACTAAAGAGAGAATTCATGAACTAGAAGGTAGGACAGGGACAATTTTCAAGAATATAATAATAACATAGAGACAAAGGAATAGAAAATGTGATGCAGAGGTTATGAAATTTGGAAGAAATTATGTATCTATGATGAGCTCTAGAAAGGGAGAATAGAGTAACTGAACAACAGACTATTTAAAGAGACAATGGTTGAGAATTCTCCTATACATGATAAATGCAACTCTTTTAGATGCCTATTTTTGACCCTGGAATGGACCAGAATAAAGTGTGCAGGTTTGATCATAGCATAAGGACAAGACCCAAGTAGGAAACAGTGGGTTCTGCAGATGACCTAGCTTCTGCCCTATAAGATCCCACTTTGTGAGCCTTGATCCAACCCCTTCCCCCCTTCACTCTTCTGAACCTGGGCTTTTGTCTGTATTTTGCCCCCAGACTTGGCCTTTGGAGATGTGCCAATCCAAGCCCTCTCTCCATTATGACCAAGGTACCAAAAAAATCCCATGTCTTTAATTTCAACTGAGACTACATGAGAGTTTTACAAAAGTGGGTGGGGCAGGGAGGGGGGTACTGAAAAACACCAGTATGCTTTCCCATTGCCAAATCATGCAATGCAAAAGAAAAAAAAAATCAAATTCAAGAGAATGATAACTTCAGCTGACTCGTCTAGCACAGTTCCCGAGTACCCCATCTGCACATTCTCTTATTCTCTTTGCCACTTCTAAAGCATGTTGTAAATATCCCTATAGGTCAAATTATGGAAAGAACCCTAGTTTGAAGGTCAGGAGGCCTGAGTTTGGGTCTCAGCTGTGTCAGTGTCTAACTGCCTGAGCCTGGGGCTCCTCCTGATCCAATAATAGGGCCCAGTTTTGAATGTTTGCCAGGAACCAGACCTTTGCTGAATGTCTTGCATGCATGTTCTCACCTAATCCTAATGGCAACATGAGAGGTGGGGTTTATTATCTCCATTTATGCTTGAGATTGTTGAGGTCCCCTGCCCACAGACACATGATGAGAAGAAAGAGGTCCTGTGAACGTAAAACCCAGAATCCCAAGATCTACCACCCCCACTGCACTACTCTTTTGTTTCTTCCTATTTCCAATGAGGCCTCATTACTGCTCCGATGTTCTCTGATGAGTTTGTGTGCGGGTGAGAGTGTGTGAAATTCAAGTTCCACTAAAGACAGTAAGGAATTTGCATCTTCCTCCAGGGAAAAGAAATCAGAGATTTGGTTCAACCGTCTTTGGAGATCATGGCTCATCACTTATAACCAAATATGATTCGCAAAATAAATAAATAAATAACCATTGTATTTTGTAGATGTTATAATCTTATTTTGATAAATTGTCAAAATATTGGTGTCCATAAAGAAAAGTCAGTCGTCTCAGTTAATAACTATCACCGATTCAATCAGCTTGAAATCCTGCATTAGAAAATTGAGCTTTTAGCACATGAAGAGCTTCCAACGCAGGCACGTTGGGCCTCTCTAGAAGGAAAGGACTCTGGAAGCATGTATATAGCAATTTATAATCTCAGTCCTCCACGAAGCAAGGCTGTCTAATCGCTTGCCAGCTCCCCAAACACATGCTGGTTGCCTTTTCCCTTGTTTTTTTCTCCTTATTCCCCCTTACTTCTTTCTCTCTCTTGTCCTTGATTGCTGTCAAAACCCTGCCTGGGCATTTGCTGCAACGTGGGACCCACTTCTTACCTTCCTTCTCAGGAGTCCTTCCCTCCACTGACCAACTCAGTCCATAGGATACATGAGCTCCCTCTTCCAGATCCTTTAGAGCCTTTACAGGGCTGTCCTGTCACTGAGCACTTCCCTTTTACTGACTGTTTCATAAGCTGAGAGTCACATGAAAATAGAGGCTCCATCTTAGTATTTGTCACTGTTTTAAACTTAGTCTCTTTGCACATAGCATGTATCATAGACAAATATAAATGATAGCCACATGCATATATATATATATATATATATATATATATATATATGTGGCAAACATGGATGCATGATCCCATGGATATATGTGCATTATCTCAATATCCATTTGGGTGCAAGAAACAGAAATCAGATGCTGTTAATTTGAGACCAGAGGGATTTGTCATAATGGCACAGGGATATCACAGAGAGCCTCAGTGCAGGAAGTACAGCCAGTCCCCAGAAGACTGAACTGGGACCTGGAAAACCATCAGGAGCAAAAGCAGCTACTTTCCCAGTCTCCTTTTTCTCTCTGGGGCCACATGATCTACCATCTGCTCCATTCTCTTGCTTTTCTTAGCAGACGGCCTCTCTCTGCACCAAGTTTTCATGGGCCAGGGAGCACAGTGACCTCTAGTCTCTTTTCTCTTAGTTTAAATTCTTAAGAGAGAGAATCTGAATGGCCCAGGTCATGGGTCAGGTGTCCCGCCCTGGTCCCATCAACTGTGGCCCAAGAGGAGTAAAATCCCATGACAAAATAAGGCAGGAGGGGTCCAGCCTCAGCTGGAGTTGGCACAGGAGCTGTTTTAAAGAAAGGAATATACATACATATTGTTTTCTTTTAAAACCATATCAATAAGGACTGTGTGCGCATGTGTGTGTGTGTGCATGTGTGTGTGTGTCTCCTGAACAAGCCAGCAAGTTAATACTTGGAAGGTTTGCTTATAAATTTTAGGCTGAAGAAAAATGAGAAATGAGTTTTTTTCCAATGGAAAAATAAAAGCAAGAAAAAGTTGTTGGAGGCTTGTAAGGACAGAGAGATCAAAATAGATAGGATAAAAAATTCAATAGAAAAGCACTTTTTGAAAATGTTATTTAAGAAAGAATATTCTGACATCTATATGCAGGGTGGGCAGAATCTGGAGACAACAGTGGGCAGGAAGCCCATTTGGAGTTTGGATTTTATAATCTTCTGTTCATAATATAGAACCAGACCACAAAGGTTTAAAGAATGTGGGCTAAGTGTCCCTCGCGCAGCAGACAGCATTTTGTTGAAGATATTTAAAGATTAAAAGCAGAAGCAGTTAGTCTACTGTGTAATATTTACTGATTTGAGCAGCTCTACCATACAGACATCTTACACATAAATTTAACTATTATTATTGTGTTGCCCTTTTCCAAGAAAGGGTAAAGTAGATTTGTAGGAGCACTTAACACATGTAAATCCCCCACCTCTTTAAACCAAAGCGCATTGTATTAAAGAGCTACATAAATTTTACAAGTCCTCTGTCCTTTTGAGATCATAGCACCATTCTTTCTTGTAATACAATTAAGCGATGCCTCTTTGTAAGCTGATTCCACAAACTCTGATCAAAGATACCTCACAAAAGTCACTGCCTTTGCCAAGTGCATAATCGCACCAAGGATATCACTCTATGAAGAGGTTACAGACTCGGGTATTATATCAGCTCTGTCAGCAAATAGCTCTTTCATTGGCCACCACAAACTTCTCTGAACTTTATTTACTCATTTACTGTGGTTTACCCACTTTGCTTGAGACTGACCCTAAAAAATGATTTAAAGTATGACTTCCTTCCAACATCTAATAGTCCGTAAAACAGCTTAGTGCTTGCAAGAGAACGCTGAATTGATACTAGTGGAATCTCAAAGGCTATTATTTTCCCACCGATAATGGGTAACCCAGGCAAAGGTAGACTGATTTTTGTCTATCTCCTCACTAGTGTGTTTTCTCTGACTCAGGTACTAAAAGAAACAAAGGTTTAATTTCATATTGAAAGTGGACCATGCCAAATGATTTTTAATTTTTTGATTAGCTTGGGTTATTTAAAAATGTAGTTGTCCAAGAGGTTAATGACTATTGTTTCGAACAAATACATACATACATATATATGTGTGTATGTGTTTGCATATGTGTATATGTGTATACATGTATGATGTATGTATTTGACACAATCATCTAGGTTCTCATAAATTCTACTGGTAAAGGAAGAGATTAGTAGACTTATCTAAAAATTAGTTTTGGTTTGGCAAAATCAGGTTTGGAACGCAACTATTTCTAGATCATTCTTCTGGAAGCAACGCTTCATTGAAAACATGACAGTTGAATATTCTGGCTGTACTCTAAGCCTCCAGAATCTAGTTTTTATCTCCTGTTTCCTCATGATCCCCCAGTGATCTCTCAAGGCTCCCTCACTTGAACTTTGGCTACTACTGCTGCTTGATCTCCACACTAGCATCCAAACCATTTTTCCTTAGGGAGAGGAAACCGGGGAAAAAGAGTCCACCAGAGTCCTTCCTGGGAAATTTTGGAATAAGAGCCAAGAAAGAGAAACTGTTCTTTCTCCAGATGACTGAGATAGTAATTTGTAAACCTTGGAAGCTGATGCTACCATGTGAACCCTGGAAAAGAAAAAGGTTTGTCTACAGAGGCAGAAGAGTGAGCCGAGGTAAAGAGAAGGAGGAAGAGAAGAGATTAGGAGATGGAGAGAGAGACTGAAGAGACTGGAAGACAGAGAGAGAGTCTGAACAACATTTTAACTGAGATGAGAAAAAAGGAAAAGAGGAATCAAAGCATTCCTTCCCTGGAGGAATATTGGCACAGACCAGGAGAGGATGTGGGAGAGGAGATTCAAGCCCCTGAGAGCAGCTGACCTACACAACTCATCTCACCGCTGTCCAACTACATCAAGCTCCCCAAATTGGAGTGAGGGAATAGACCACCCAAGTGGGTATATGGTACACCACTGTGTAAATGGATTAAAAGATTCTTAGGGATGTCTTACCAACATTAGACTATCCTCAGGTGTATTCCAATGACACGAGAAACGCAACACAATAGAGCCAATTGTGTTTCTAAAACTCTTTTTGGGGAGATTCCTACACATGGAGGCCTTCTTTGACAAGCTGCTTGGAGGGGCAGAAGACACACCTTTCTCCTGTGAGACAGGTGGAGGCTCAATGGATGGTCTTAGAATAACCTTCAAATGGGACTGGATCATCCTAAAAGAGGGCTTTCATTGTGTTGAGTGAAGTATACAAGCTTAGAGTCAAAGCTGAATTTATCTCAGAATAAAGAACTTTAGTGCTGCCACTCTTATCCTCTGCCCTTCCTTTCATGAAATGTCTTATTCCTTTCCTTTTCTGAACAAATTAAGGGAACATCAGTTTGAAAGAGTAACAGATAAAAAGCCTACCCCGAGCTCCCCACCTCAGCTCATCGAGGACACCTACATGTCTGACCTTGTGTGACCGTTCTCTTCTGCACCTTTGATTAGCTCTTCCTCCCTTCTCCACGTAATGCTTTTTTCAAGAACCAGTAGAATTCTATCAGTTTCTGCCCCCCAGTGGTTCCAGTTTAAGCCACCAACTACATTAACCTTAGATCCTCCACAGAAGGGTTAATGAGAGCTGGAAACTCAACAGATCTGTATCCTAGATGTGATCCCTGCAAATGCTACTTGACCCAGGGGCATCCATGCTGTTAGTTGGCAGCAGAAAGCAGGTCTCTTAGGCAGGGGCATCCAAGAACCTCCATGGCCATATGACACCTTCCTTCTTCTAGAAGACCCGGGCCAGGAAGCTTAAGCGAGACTGCTACATTGTCATAACTGGGTGCCATTCTTCTTATTATTTAAATCGACTTCTGAACGGTCCTTGAGTTTTGACAAGAATCTGTTCCACATTTGAGCAAAGGCAGAGAAGGAAAAAGAAATATAATCACAGAACTCAGTCTCTCTAACGGGCAGCAGGTGGAGGCCAGTTGAATGGCAGGCGTCCCTTCTAACTGGAGGCTGTGACAGCACTGCCAGCTTCTCAACATTTTCATGAAGGAAGTGAAAAGAAGCAAATGTATTTGGCAGTTTTAATCAGATAATTACTTAAAAAAAAAAAAAGGTATGTTGACTATAATTCCCAGGTTTTTTCCATCTGTTTAAGCTTAAGTAGAAGAGCGTCACTCCTGAACTGACCATACTACGTGATGAATATGCTTTCGAAATGAACGCTTTCAGATGGTTTCTTTTTATGAAACGTGCACAAAGATGTGTACTGTGGTCGTGGAGTCAGCCTTGTGAGACATCTGGCCACAACATGTGCCTCATTAAGTTACACCTGTAAGTGTGGGGTCATTTTTTATACCAGTAATATTAATAATAAAGGGTTCATTGAATAGGATTATTAATGGTGCCAGGTGGAGGATGTGGTATTACTTACAGCCTGGTAGGGGATTGGTTCATGTCTCCTCCTGCCAACGTTTCTGGTTTCATGTTTATAGACAGAGGGCTCCAGATGATGGCTGGCAATGTAGCCATTGAGAAAATGAATCCCCCCCCTCCCTTTCCCATCAGCAAGAAAATGTAGAGCATTTGGTGGAGAATTTGAATGAACCAATTTTCTAATTTTGAACTCATAATCTCACTGAAAGGCAAGGAAGGTATTTACCAATTAATTCAGGAAATCCAAAAGCCTCCTCTCAACGTTTTACTTTCTCTACCTTGCCTCACATTGAAACTTTTCAGTTCTGGCCATTTCCTATCACTTCGTATTTCAAGAGGCATTCATCTCTGCATTTCCCTTTGTGGTCACAAATGGAAAATAAGGGGGAGGGGGAAAAACTAAGAAGAAACCTAAAACCTTTCCTTCCTTCTGTGGAATGTTTGCTTTTGCTGTTTTACAATGCAAGACTTGTAGCAGAGGGAACTAGATGCTGCAGGTAGAGTACTTTTTAATGTGCATTATTACAGGTGCTAGCAAGTCTGGTCAATTCAGAGTATTGTTTGATTTGGCAACAAGATCCCAAGACTTAGAGCACCAACCCATGTTTCAGCTTCAGATTACATGCGACTAGAATAAGATTTTCAATTTAACAAGGCAATTGTTGAATGTTAATTGAATTGCATTTGAGTAATAAAACTCAATTGATTACTAAGAACGTACTTATAAAAAGCATAATAGAAAAATTGTCTTTTACATATCTTTAGCTGTTCATAAATGTGCCTATATATCAATTTGTATATGAACAATAAACTAATGAAAACAGTTTTTAAAACATCAATTTGTGTCACACTTTACAGTTAAAAAGTGATTTTTTTTCACATACATCATATTAACAGCTCTGTAAAGTAGGTGGTGGTGTTTTCTTCATTTTGCAGAGAAGAAAACTGAAGTTCAGAGAATGATATTCTCAAGATACACAGCTAGCGAGTGGCCTCTTCCAAACTGAAACCCACCCCCATTGAATCTAAACTTTTATGTTTTTTCCACTCCACCATCTGTTTCCCCTTTCTCAGCCAATTAACTCCCCTTAAGAAAATCCTAAAATCCAGGAATGACTTCCACTGCTACCCCATTTTGGTATAAAGACATTTGCATAATCTGGATGAAGCTCCTGGAGTTGGTGAGTGGAGAAAGACAGACAGGAAGAATACAGGCTGTATGGTTCCATTTCTGTGACATTCAAGCCAGTCAAAACTAATCTAAGGCGGCGGAAGTCAGAGCAGTGATCCCGTCTGGGGGAGGGCGGGTACTGACCGAGAGGCGGCACGAGGGGACTTTCTGAGCTAGGAAAACATTCCCCATCTGATCTGAGTGGTGATGATGCAGGTTCATGCACATGAACGTTTAGCCGAATGCTTGAGATGTGTGAAACTGATTGTAACTATATCATACCTCGATTAAAAATGAACTTTAAAAAAGAGGTTATTGCACTGCCAGCCAATAATTACTAGGTGTCCCTGGAATACGTCTTCATCTTGCCCCTTTTGAGCAAAGGACTCCCATCCCTTTTCAGACCTTCCAGGCCCCTTCCATGCTATTTCTCTGACCACTTATCGCAATATTTTACAATTTTCTGACTGTAAGGCTTTCCCCTCTCTCAACAGGTAGGGACCGTGTGTTCCTCGTGTGTGTGTTTCCAGCATCGGCGTGGCATGAGATTCTTACTTGATAATCGCTTGTCAAAAGATGTGTAGATGAACGCAAGAGCTAAAGGACTTTTCACATCATTGTTTTCTAAATTATGCTTGGGAGAGGCTCATATTAGGACAGTCTGTAAGACCAGGAAAGCAACCCATAGATGAGGCTTTCCAAGAAGTCCAGGGTCCCCTCCTTTAAATAGCTTTAATGAAGCCACAGTCACCACCACCACCAACAGCCTGAACAAATAACACACATGTAGGTGAGGCCCCTCACTCCCACAGGTGATTGGATTGTCCACTCTCCAAGTTGATGTAGCTTTTCCTGCTTATGCCAAGGAGGAGCCCTCAACTACGAAGCTTTCTGTGTTTCTACTGAGGTCCTGGCCTTCTGACCAGTTCCTCCAGGTTCCTGAGCTGTGGGATTTTCCTCACAACCCGTCCAAGATAAAACAAACCCAAAGTTGGGCTCCTGTCACTCCAGGCTGCTTTTGGGTCACCAGTCAGCCTCTTTTATGCATCCAAGTTCCATGCTCAGGATGACCAAATGTCACCATTTCACTGGTGCGGAACAATGGCTTCTTATTTTGAAGGTTTAGTTTCTGCTCTAACTTTTGTTTTTTAGGTTTGTGGCTCTCCTTAGACCAGGGCTGGTTCTTAGCAGAACAGTGAAGAAAGCAGCTTGCTCTGGGCACATCCCTTCCTTTCTCTTTTCTCCATCTGTTTCACTCTTTCTGCTCCATACTGGATCAAAAGGACCCCAAATGGGCCTGACCAATTCCAGGAGAGTCCTTGGGTTGCTAATGCTCTGATACCAGAATAGTTAGACTGTGAATTTTATCCTCTTGGCCTAAGCCTACTC
This sequence comes from Neogale vison, assembly GCF_020171115.1. Taxonomy (NCBI): domain Eukaryota; kingdom Metazoa; phylum Chordata; class Mammalia; order Carnivora; family Mustelidae; genus Neogale; species Neogale vison. The sequence goes on along the minus strand of NC_058093.1, from coordinate 142,572,704 downwards.
AGTTGACTTGTTTACTGTTGTCATCTCTACAATCTGTTTTCCATTTGGCGTGAAAATTCTCCAGAAGATTGCGTTCCTTGAGGGTCTGGCTGTGGGTCTGTTGGTGTTTTAGAGCAGCTAAGCAACCTTAAACAAGTGCTAGCTCTCACCTGTTCAGCAAATGCATCCGAATATGGTCATTAGCCACAGCCAGATCATTTATGAAACTGTGTTTTATTTTATTTGTCTTTATAAAGTTGCTTGGATTGTATAGATGTATAGATGTTTGGCATTTAATGGGGTTTGTACTCTTTATTCTCTGAGCAGGAATATCAGGCAGCCAGATGTAAGGTACCTGAAAATGCCCTGGAGGGCCATATAAGATTTCAGGAATGAGGAAAAGCCTATCTGTTTTTCTTTCCTTCATTCATACTCCCTAATGTCTTATCTGGGGTATCTGCAATGGAGATTGAAGAAAAGAAGGAGAGAGAAAAGCAAATAGGGGTTGATTTCATACTGAGAAAAGAAGATATATTCCAAACATAAATGTCACAATTTTGCACCATGCCACTGCCTGAGTCTCTGACACCAGAAAGTATATTGTAATGGCTCTCTCTCTACTTGAAGCAAAATCAGTATTTGTCTCATGCACCTGGGCTATGGTGTCTTTTGATGACTGAAAATACATGTTAGTGCCATGGTCAAGTGTAGGGTTTGAAAAGTCAGAGGAGGGGCTCCTGGGTGGCTCAGTGATTAAGACCTCTGCCTTCGGCTCAGGTCATGATCCCAGGGTCCTGGGATCGAGCCTCTGCTCAGCGGGTAGCATGCTTCCTCCTCCTCTCTCTCTCTGCCTGCCTCTCTGCCTACTTGTGATCTATCTGTCAAATAAATAAAAATCTTTAAAAAAAAAGAAGAGAAAAGAGAAGTCAGAGGAGACTTCATTCAAGTTCCCACAACTTCTTAGTGGGAACATTGGGTCTCTTCCCCAAGCCTTACTGTTCTCATTGGGGAAATAGCAATAAGAAGCTATTTTAAGAATTAGTTGAGATGTTGTATAAGAAAAAAAGCTCTGTAAGTGGAAAAACATTGCACGTAATGTTCAAATATTAACTATGACAATCCTGGCTCTTGCTGGCTACTTACAATGCACTGAGGATTTTCCCTTCAGTGGTCAGGCTCATGTAAGGATGATTCCAAACCAGGGCATGATTCCATCTAAGTAATATATTTGGAATGTGTATGTTGGTGGTGATGGGGATATAGGATGTAGGCAGTGGAATTGAATGGGTTATTCTGTGCTGGTTCTGGGGCCAAGGGGTTTCCTTGCAAGTCATTAGGGATAGATCCACTTTTTAGACACTGAGACCATTGACATATTTAATCGTTCTATGTGATTTTTAAGAATTAATGGCGGTGGATTCTTAAAATAACACTTTAATGGGTTAACAGCCAATGAATGAGTCCTATGTTGATTAAGTTCCCTTTCAATACACATTTGGTGATTATGGGAATCAAGCACTGTGTAGATTGCCTTTAGGGTATTATAAAATCTAAAATGTGTGAAACATCGTTTGAGAGAAGAGCCCAGTGCATCCACCCTGCTCCGCACTCCTCCATTTCTGGCTTAAAATGAAATATGGCTTTATCATTAGGGTGGCTGCAAACTCTCTTTAAGCACACCTCCTACCCTAAAGATGGAGACAGGAGGAACCTCCAAAATGTCAAAGCAGGACACTGAATCCAGCTAGAAACCATCCTATCCTGTCATCAAAGCAACATGTCCCTGCTGTGTGCAAAAGCCTCCAGTGGTCCAACCAGCGATACAGATCTTAAGTGGGGGTACAACCCTATCCTACCAACTTCTGCTCCTCCATTTCTCTTAGGCTCTGCCAGAAGCAGGAAGAAGGTAATTGGAGGTGGTTAGTGTACAAGCCAAACAGGCTGAGAATGAGAGAAAGAAAGTGGCACAAGGAGAAGAGAGTAGGGTCTGGTAGACACTTGAGGGTAAGCACAGAGGAGAGAGGTCCCCATCAGAGGGGACCTTATGGGCTTGACTTGCTCCTTCCCTTTGGGAAGCACAAATCAAAGAACAAGAATGAAAAAGGAGAAAATCAATTCATGGCTAGATTAAAGAATATTGGGGACAAAGATGATTTGTAGGAAGAGAGAATACTTCCTTCTTTTTGCTACATGTTCTAAAAGTCAGGGGGCGGAAGAAGAGGGAAGGAACATTTATTGTGTGCCAACTCTGTGCCAGACATTCTGCTCGCACTTTTAACTTTACCTCATTTAAACTTCATGGGAATCAGAGTAGGCTTTTTAAATCTTTCTTGTTCCATATGAAGAAAGCAAGGTCCATCATGGTTAAAAGACCTAAGGTCATGCATGAAGCAGCCAGGTTGGACCAGGTGTGCCTGCCTGCAAAGCGCTGTACCACCTTGCCTCTCAGTGGGGATTCCTTAGTATTTCTACAGGTCTAGAAATAGGGTCAGCAACTTGTGCTTTGACACATTGTTTTTTTAGGATGTGCGGGGACTAAAAAAGGGCAAACCAAACATTCATAAATGTAGATTATTTATATAGCTAAACCAAATACATTTTGTGAAAACAATTAAAATTCTAAATGGCATAATTTTCTAAACAATGGTTTGAGACTATTGGAGGCTCCAGTTACCTAATAAATTGATCCAGTTACCTAATAAATTAAACCCCACAAGTGTGGCTGACTTCTAACAGATTCATGATAGTGCCAAGATTTACAAATCAAGTGACCAGGTTTCAGAGACCAATTTGGGGTCAAACTAGACTTATCCCAGCACTTAACTCATAACACATGTCTTGAGTTGGGTCTGGCTTAGGGTGGGGACTGGGGAACGTGCATTCTCAGAAATTCTATTTCATCCTGGGCTTACCCTGGAGGTGGTTGGTGATTGGGTTAAACTACCTATAGGTACTCAGAAGAAATTTCACGATCTTCCCAGCTTCACCTACTATCATTTCCAGGTGTAACCTGGGCCTCCCAAGGGGAGCAGATAGAGATTGAGAAGGCAGAATGCAAAGTGTATTTGAGAAGAGGAGCCATGGAATGGATGCCAAGTAAGGAAAGAGTGAACATGTTTGAAGGTTACCCCACATCCTCTCATGAAGCAAGAAAGGCTGCCCACCAACTCTTCCCTGATGGGTGTGTAATGCCTTACAAGCTGGGTGTGTTGTGTAAAGAAACTCCATGGAGGGGCTCCTGGGTGGCTCAGTAGGTTGAACGTTTGACTCTTGTTTTTGACTCAGGTCATGATCCTGGTGTCATGGAATCAAGTCCTGCAATGGGTTTCACACTTAGCGGGGGATCTGCTTGAGATTCTTTCCTTCTGCCCCTCCCCCCATTCATTTTTCTCTCCCTCTCTCTGTCTCTCTCTCTCTCTCTCTCTCTCATAAATAAACAAATAAACCTTAAAAAAAAAAAAAAAAGAAAAAGAGAAAAGAAATGCTACAGAAGGATGGAGGGGAGGCTATGCTGAAACCTGCAAACCAGGCCCTGAGAATCTCTTTCCTGAGTTTTTTGTTTGTTTGCTTGTTTTTGTTGTTTTTAACCCTTGATAGATAGAACAGACTCTTTTTTAAAAATTTTATTTATTTTTTAAATTTCTTTTCAGTTTTCCAGAATTCATTGTTTATGCACCACACCCAGTGCTCCATGCAATCTGTGCCCTCCACAATACCCACCACCAGGTTCACCCAAACCTCCCACCCCCAACCCCTTCCAAACCCTCAGATTGTTGTTCAGAGTCCACAGTCTCTCATGGTTCGTCTCCCCCTCCAATTTCCCCCAACTCCCTTCTCCTCAATAGGTCAGACTCTTGCAAAGTTACAGAAAAGAGAATCTGCCTTTGCAGAGGTATGGGGGTGACTAAGTGAGATGCTCCAGTTAAAGGTGTCTGTCTGTACCACTCCATACCTATTAGCCATCGGAGTGGTGATGGTCGTGATATGATGGCAGTCATGATAGCGACAGGAGCACGGTACCTTACAAAACACCCCCAGGTGTTGTATTTGGGTTGCTTCCTGTGGCAGAGATGGCAGGAGTCCACACCAGAAAGCCAAGTCCCCTGACTTCCACCCATCATCTTTTCCTTACTCTCTGCTGCCTCCCAGGGGAGTTTGTAAGGACATGGGAGAAGGAGGAGGCATGGAATGAGAAATCATAGTGTAAACAGAGGTCTGCAGAGGATGCACTGTGGTCCCACTCACTGCATTTTTCAAATGGGGTGAAGAGGCCTCTTTGTTGGAGAGAACAGAACCCAGGGAGGAATCCCCTCCCTTATCCCAACAGGGAACGTATAGAGGGGTGTCCTAGAGATTTATGTCTCTTCCAGGCCTGCAAGCCAAAGCTGGTACTCCATCCCCTTCCTAATTTCCAGGAGCAAAATAATACTTTTGTCCCTTAAAAAGAGGAATTTACAAACAATAACCAGAATTTTTTTTTTTTAAATCCTGTTTTTAGGTTAGTCCTAAAAGCATTAATCTCTTTCACTTGATGTAGCTCACTATCATTCTTCCATTTTAAAATCTCAGGGGGGAAAAAAAAAAAAACCCAAACACCCAAATAACCAATAACAGTTTACAGCTTTGACGCAGAGCACTAAAGTTGTTTTTCTATGAATATAGATTATTACATTTTTTTACAAAGCAAGTAAACAGATGCATAAAAATGCATTATTTCAGGAGCATAAGAAAACCTGCAATAAGTATAGTGGTTTTAATTTGTTTTTATGATTACTTGTAATTAATTAGCATCAAAAGTAAATTATCAACCTCTGAAATTGTACCATCAGATGTGAGCAGGGTACTCCATGAATGATTGGCTGGTTCATCTTTATACCAAGGTAGGAAAAAGAATGATCTTTTTTTCTTCTACTTCTTTTTTTTTTTTTTTTTTTTTTTTAAACTACGCTTCAATGCAAGTGCCGAAAGCCAGTGACAGTGCAAAGGAGGAAATTTCAAAATGACTGAAAGAAAGGCCCAGTTGGTTCTGGGACACACGTGTCCAGGGGTGAAAACGATGGGCATTAATAGTCTCATCATCTTATCAGGTTAAGGCCGGGGAAAGTTTCCTTTTCAAGAAAACAAAAACAAAAATGGAGCAGGGCTGTAAATTGGAGAAGGTTCACATACCTCCTCCCAACCTTCACTCCTCAGCTGTAAAACGGGAGACATTTTGACAGGTGTTGGTATTTTTTTTAAGGAACTCTTGCTGTTTGTCGCCGTCCGGCCCCCCCTCCTTAAGATTAATGATGGAATTGTCTGCTGCAGCTTTGGTCAATTTAAACCAACCAATAAGTTCAAAGGAGCTATCCCCTTGACCTCTTTCCATTTCCTCTGACATTTACTGCAACAGTTCACCCTGCTGTGAACTGTCCTTTGCTAAGAGAGTGCCAAGGAGAAAGAAAAACGGGTGTTTAGTAAGCAGACTGGTTTTTTATCTGAGAGAAATATGTGCAGGGATTTAGAAGACTCACCCACGTCTATTTTATTAACAAGAACGTACTTGAACTGAGAACTCAATCTCGCAATACAAATAGAATTCAACAACAGAAGGGAAGGGAGGGGAATAAATACGATTAAAAACCCACAGCCTTCTTCCCTGCTTAGTATCTCTCCTAAGAGTTAGGAGTTCCCACAATGGGATTACGGAGCTTCCAGCAAAGTTAAATAAAATAAATAGATTCACTTCGAACAAGTTTTATTCCATAGCAGGCCCTCCAAAGACACACAATTTTTTTTTTTTATTTTTGGTAAGCTACCTGAAAGGAAACTACATGTCTCTATGTTTCTAAATAATCCACTGGGATGAATAAAAAGTGTTACGTGTTCACAGGGAGTTGGGGATAGATTTGCAAGTATGTTTACTTCAATATTGATAAAATAATATAAAGTAAATGCCTCCCCAGTCAAGACTTAGTCAAGGAAATGATGAGCTCAGACACATTCATGATTATCTCATCTTCTTCCTCCAGGGATTCTATTCCAGGTAACCGTGATCCTACCAGTGAATTTAGCTAGTTACTAAGGTCCCATGTCAGAGTTAACACTCCCCAAAGAGAAAAATGCCAAATTAAACCAAGGATGTCTGTGTTGCAGTTATTATACTAGAAGAATCTCAACGAAATCACACTAAATTATGAAATCATGATCAAAGGTCAGACTTCATCAGTTTCATTCTTGCTTAAATCCTTTTTTTTTAAAGATTTTATTATTTATTTATTTGACAGACAGAGATCACAAGTAGGCAGAGAGGCAGGTAGAGGAGGAAGCAGGCTCCCCACTGAGCAGAGAGCCCGATGCAGGGCTCAATCCCAGGACCCTGGGATCATGACCTGAGCTGGAGACAGAGGCTTTAACCCACTGAGCCACCCAGGCACCCTTCTTGCTTAAATGTTTTAATGAAGGGTTCATCACAAGCCTTGAATGGCAATAGTCACTCTTATCTGCTGGAAATGAGAGTCTGGGAGAAGTGGAGAGCCCATAAAACTTCTGGTCAGTCCATGTTACCGACAGAGAACACACATCATTCCCATGGCCCAGGCTGACCGCCAGCCAAATTTTCTTTGGAAGGTTATACCACTCTTCCCCAAATACCATGCTCCAAGGCACATACTAAGAAGATGTTGGTTATTATTATTATTATTTTTTTTTTCACTGTGGAGAGGAAAGTGATAAGGCCATTCAAGGCAAACTCAAGGAGAAAAGCAGTTCCTTGACTTCCTGAAGAAGTGGACGCATGTACTAAGAGCCCTTACTGCAGTCATCAGCATGGAAAAGCTTATATTTTGTTTCCTATCGTCATTTCTAATTTGGGATGTAGGTGCCTGTCTAGACCATACCCATTCTTCCATGGATCCAATGAGGCTAGTTAACTTTTTGGCTGGCCATCTCTTTTTAGTTATTGATCTTTTGTTACTCTTTTTTATGCAGATGTGTGTGGGGTAGGGGAGGGTGATGGTGAAGGCAAACTTAGGCCCAGCTGAATGTCAGATCTCAGAGATGGTTCAAATTGCCTAGCTACAAGACAGTGCCTAATTAGTAGAACTACTTCAAAGTCTTCATGATACCGCAGTAGTAGGATACATTTGGATGAGGACCAAGACAGACAAACTGTTCCAAAACTTGTTTTATAGTGAATAGTCTTAGAATAAGCCTCCAGACAGTCTAGCAGGGACACTCCTAGAGAAGATTATTAAAAATACAAAATTTGTATTTCTCACCCTGCATCCTTCTCCTGGGCTCTTTTCCTCAGATGTCTTGTGTCCAATCTGAGATCAGATCCAAACTTTTTCTTCTCTGAGTGGTTCCCTCAGGTCTGTAACTTTGTAAATACTCTCTCTCTGTAAAATGGTTTTATCCTGGTACTGGACCCTCTGGATTCTGCACCCAGATTTCCAGGCTACCTCAAGTTTTTATCAGATCAAGTTAATGCAGTAACAGGTAATCTTGTATCGTTGTAATTCCCTCCTGGTTAGCAGATGTGCATTCTAACAGGAGCTCTCTAAATAAATTTTGATTAAAAAGAGTGGCCCTCAAGGGTGTTGACTCCAATTCAGTAAGGGAGCTGTTTTGGTGTAGATGAAGTCTTCTGACTCACTCTAAACCACACTGGGACAAGGCAATGACTACATACTCTGACTCTACAAAGACTTGCCCTAAAGGTTTATGCTCTATTAATATAAGACACATGATTTCCCCGATAATTGCTTTTATCTACCACTTGATATTTGCAAGAGAGGCCTAGTCTCAAGAATTGCCTGGGGCAACTGTCTTGTTTAAAACCCATATTGCTTTAAATATACATATTTTAAAGGCATAAAAGCACACAAGCCATACTTTACCCATTTCCAATTTCTGAAGTTTCCTGGGGATACTTTTTACCGTAAATATTTTTGCAATACAAATATACAAGCTCTGTCTTTTATTTTAGAAGAAACGATTGGTACCTAAGATTTTCTTCCAAATTCTTTTTAATCAGCAGTTTGCAGTCCTTTTTAAAAGCTCCCTTTTACTAAACTTTCGAAGTTATACTTTTCCCTCTTAATATTATGATATGTGAACATTTGAATAACTCTTCCCCCTGCTCTTCAATATGCATGCCTCAACTGGCAACTTCTTGTATCTTTATGTTTTCTTCTCTCTTTCTCTTTTTCTTCCTTTGATGACTTTTTCCGACACATGCTAAAAATCCTTCCCATTTCTCTAAATGGTGTTAAGCTGTAGATGGTCCCAATTCCACAACTTGCTTGTCTCATTTTTCGTTCTAAGGAATATGGCAGATAGAACAAGGATGCTGATAAAGCTTAGAGTTTCATCAGGAGAAACCCAACAAATAACACTTTAAGCAGAGGGAATGATCAATGTTAAAATATGTGGCACTGAAAATAAATATTTTGAGGGTTATAAAGATTAATGTCCTTCAGCACTAGACACACAAAAGTTCAAAGATCACTTAGGTTCTTCCAACCCCAGTACTTGTGGTACTTATGGTTTTGATTGATTAAGGTCATAGATAGGTTCCTTCACAAAATCCTAAAATATCTATCAAGCAAACAAACAACCTAACAAGGGGATGCCAAAGGGCATAAAGGGATGTTAGGGGAATGTCTAAGAGTTACAAATGTGGTTTCCTAGGAGTAGTACTAACCAGTTGCTGGAGACATGCTGATTGGTCTGCTTTAGACAAGAAATGATAAAAATTGCACATCGCTCAGCATGGCATCTGCTGAAAAATAAAGAATCTTTTTTCTTCCATTATCCTTAAGAAATACCTCTGGCATTAAAACTCACATTAATCATTTGCTCGTGGTTCAATTATTTTAGTTATTTCTGATTTAGATAAAACCTTGATTATATGTTTCTATTGTATGTGTCTAATTTTCTTTTTATATGTTCGAAAGAGTAAGCTTTCAATTTATTTTATTTTTATTCATTTCATCATAAATGAATGCTCTATCATCTAGGATTAATGGCACTACCCATCCAGTTGTCCATGGTAGGAAACCTGGACTCATTCTTGCTTAAAACTAATTTAGTAGATCTTATAATTTTTCATCAAACTTCTTCATTAAGCAACATAGGAGTGGGAGTAATCCGTTGGGTACCATGTATCATCTATAAATTCTGCCAGTTGACACCCTCCTGAGTTAATAGTTCTGTCTTCAGGGCCTACAGAATGAGGCCATCAAAATCCCTCTCCTGCTGATCCAGCCCCATTGGATTCTATGCTCACCAGTCCTAGAAGCCAATTCCCTTTACTGTCAGCAGGTTCTTTATGAGCTTCTGGCTTCATGAGAAAATTGGTGAGTCATGACTGTCTAGACCTGTTCTGCGCAAGTGGTATTGGGTAATCAGCTGCCATAGAACCAATTCAATTTTAAATTTCAAAGACAGATCATTGCATTTTGTTTTAATCCTGAGGACTCCATGGAAGAAACCCCACAAAGAAGCTTTTTCTTGGATGAAGCAGGATAAAGAAGTAAGGAAAATATTCTAATTTGATCACCTTCCTTATGAGCTTTAACACTATTTGTTCATAAGAGATCTGTGTTTTAAGAGACCAATTTCCTCTCAGGTAGCATTTTAAGGGGTCAGGGACTTTTTTGTTGTGATGGTGGAGGTCTTTTTGTTGTTCGATGACTGGACAGTATACCTTTAGTAGATGTAAGGGTGGGCGGATGACAGTGATTTTAGTTAACATCAGTAAGAAAGCATCTAAGACACCTGGATTGCAAACTCTAATTGATGACTTTCATCCTTAATTTGACTCATTCAAAGGAAGCATTTGTCTGGTTGGTACAAATACAGAGGAAAGAGCACAGTTTTTGTGTTCCAGATATATAGAGATTAAAATTAGGACTTAGCCCCTAACTCTGAATTAGCCTCACATAAAAAAGTGGGTACTCCCCCTGGCGCTTAAAATACATTATATGTCTATTAAAATTTTTTAAAATTAAATAATAAAAAAAAGTGGGTACTCAAACCTGTATTTCAGGGTGATACAGGGACAAGTGCACAATCAGAACTCAAGTGTAGACTTCATTATCATTATTGTGATTTCTCCTTTTGTATAATTCTACCAGGAAAAGGCCTGATAATTCATCAGAAGGCTTCTGGGAATGGGAATCTCTTATACCCAGAATCACAAGGCTCAGAAATGTGAGGCAGGGATTTACTGGTACATATTCATCATAAGACCTAAAAGGAAGAATTTAATTTTTATAGGCTACTTTTTTAAAGCTAGTGATTGGGTCCCATTATTGATAATCACAGTTCAATACTGTTCAGTTGTAGCCCATCTGGTTTATTCTTTCACATATGTATTTCATGCTATGTGCCAGACACCATTTTGGTCATTGAGAAATGTTTAGGACCAACTTTACTTTCACTTCAAATGACAATTTTTCAATAAAGGTTACTGGTTATTCATATTTAATTATTATCTCTTATCCATTTACTACTCCCAAGAATGAAGAAGTAAAGATTACAAATGATAATTTTCCACTAAATATGAACCTCTCTTAGTCTAACTGTTATAAAAAACTGATACAGAGAAACTGGTAGATCAAACCAGAGAGAAGAGCTCTCCGATCATGTAGTGGCCTCTGTGGTTCAAAACACTCAAGTCTGGCTACCTTCTGGAAGAAGCTTTTAGACAGATAATAAATTGAAATGGACCTCATTTAGGCAACCTGCAAGACTGACTTTCCCTTTTCCTTTGGTTGATAAAGCCTAGAAAAATTATCAAGAGTACTTCCTCTCAAAGGAAGCAATACTTTTTAACATATACATATTCAGAAATACAAGGGAATGGACATTTATCTAGCTCTTAGGGCACACAGTATCTGTAGACTTGGGCATCACTTCTGTTCAAAATTTGGCCCTATGTGAGCAGCTTCTTTGGCTTATAGGCCCGCCATTTTGGCAAGCATTGGAGACATGACATAAGTCACAGGAAGAAGAAGAAAAGTTAACCTGGAGTTTTTAAAATCCTTCCCTAAAACATGTATTCTAACCTTGCACAAGGATTAATTTCTAATTAACTTGTTAGTAAAGAGATATTCTCTCCCTTTCAACAGAATTTGACCCAACAATCAGCTGATAGCCTATCTAGACTTGACCCCAGTTTCTACCCCCCCATCCCCCGCAGAAAGTCTGTCCAGAGCCTCTGAATCTATCATTTGTCTGGTGAACAGAAACACTTTAACCATAACTGGAGTTCTGTTGACTGTTGTCAGTGAAATGGAGCTCATCAAGAAAATGGTGGACATCCAGGAAAACTGTGTATTCATTCACTGATTCATCTAAAAGATATTTTCAGAGCAATAGTAGGTAAATGAAAGGCTCTGGAAATATACAGATGACTCACGTCTCATTATCCTGGAAGTTAGACACGTAAGTGAAGATTCACATTATGGAGTTGCATGTCTAATAGAATGTTATCTAAGCTCAAAGGAATGAGAGATTTCTCTTAGAGGAACTAGGATGGCTTTGTATATATCACTTCCGATTATGAGCCTAGACTGAACAGTTGCCCCAGGAATCTGGAACTTGGAGCTTTATCCATGAATGTGAAGTTTTGGCAGCACACAAGGCTTCACTACAGCTTCACTACACTCCTTAAGCCATGTGCTGAGGCAGGGAATGCTGTCAGCCTGAAAGAAAGGAAGACATGGAACCATGCAACCCTAAGGTCTCTAAGTTGGCTATTCCCTCTAGGCGACTTTTTCTTTCTCTCTCTCTCTCTTTTTTTTAAATTTTTAAAAAAATTAACATATAATGTATTATTAGCCCCAGGGGTACAGGTGGGCGACTTTTTCTAATTCACCTATGGGTAAGCTGATGCCCTCTCAGGAGGAGCAGTATGAGTTACAAAGAGGAATAATCCAAGAGGCTACCTTCTCCTTGGAGAGAAGCAAAATCAAAAGCCAGCATGACTCTTTATATGAATTTCCATCTAAAAGAGAAAAAGAACTCAGATACCGGGCACTGAAACTGAAACCAGATAGAGACACAAAGGTTTGAAGTTGGGGGTAGAAAGCAGAATTGACTGCTGACTTACAATGAGTATAATGGGTATCAGTGGTCTAGTTTGTGGATGTGAAGAGAAGTGGACACAAGTGTCAAAAAGGGGGTGAATTTGAGCTGTATGACGGAGGGAAGAAATGAGGAATGAGAATTCCAGGCAGAGGGACCAGCTCTGCAAAGACTCCAGAGGGTGGAAGGCCATATAGTGCTAAGACCACATGGAGACTTCTGGACCAGCTGAGACGTAGAGTGCGTGGATGATGAGGGTCGGGAGCTCAGAAGCAAAAATGGAAAAGGAGAGGAAGGCCAGCTTTCAAAGACAAGGCACACACAATTACCAGGACAACAATTTCCTCTTAGAGGGAAATATTTGCACACTTGAGTGCTTCCTTTTATTAAATAATTGAATCTGGGCTCCAAATTAGCTTCTCTTTTTGCTTTGGTTTTCACAAAGCTCTGGGCTCTGTTGTAGACCGACCATGGCTTGGTGCACCACATCTTAATACCGGGACCTTGTGCTGTTACCCTTGACCTAATGTGATCGCAAGTCATCCATCGTTCTGTGTATTAAACCACCATAAATCCCTTTTAAAAAATAGTCAAAATATGAGTGGGTCATAGAAATAATATATAATAATGTCTTCTATTTAACAATCAATTGGTAAATGTTTCCTGAAAACCTCTGATAGTTGGTTCTATCGTTTGGAGAGTGAGAAGCACAAGATTAATTTCATATTCAATTATTAGCTTGTAATCTCTTTGAGAATATAAATCATGTGCAGATAACATAAAAAGGAGTAGTACAGGGCATGTTGTGGAGGATTAATATTTTATCTATTTTCACTGCTACAGGGGTCCTTGCAATAAAAACATTCCAGCACTTCTTGTTATGTGATTTAAGTACTCAACTGAGATCTCCACTTGCTACTCAGACCCCTCCAAATTTTCCCTAAGGACCCCAAGCCCTGGCACCACAATCTAGCAACCAGGGGGCTAAGGCTGGGCACACCAGGGACCTCTGCTCAGGGACTGGGGCAACTCTTTGCGCTGATGGGTTGGGGCCCATGCCCCGACTTATAGTAAATATTTTGAACATCACCCCTGAGTTGTGCTAAATTATCTGTCTGAATGTGATCATTGCTATAAATAATAATAGTTGCTATTAGTCAATCACTTCCTATGTTCCAATTTAAAAATTGTAATCACCCATTCAGGTGGTCCTTTTAAATCTCATTTTACAAACAAGGCAACAGGAGCAGGGAGTTTAAATAACTCGAGCCACGGAAAAACCTTGTCAGCAGAAGAGCCCGTTCTCCAACCCTGGTCAGTCAGATTCCCCATTTGGAAAAGGCTTTTGTCATCCTACATGGGATGATCAGTGGGAGAAGCAGCAGGAAAAAGTGAGGGGAAGAGGACGTTCCCGGCTGGAAAGAAGGGGGACATCAAGGCATGTTGGGCAGACAGATGACTCTTCACATGTTGTTCTGGATTCTTTCTTTTTTAGTTAAGCACCCTGAAAGCTGCATCCACATTTTCTTCCTTTTTCTTTCTTTCTTTCCTTCTTTTTTTTTTTTTTTCTTAAGGTCACTAATATACTTCATAGTAAGCTCAGCTACCACAGAGAAAATTGGGGCTTCTTGGCCCCAAAAGGCACCATCTGGTTTATAAAACAATAGCGTATGCCCTCTGGATAGTTTTCCCTTAGGAAATTCCTCCTTATCTGCTGCCCCACTACTAAGTTAGGGATAATTTTCAGACTTTCTATTCTAACCATTTTGTACTATGGTTGTTCAGTTTATTTTGTTTAGTTTATGAAGGAAAAAGTGCCTCTTGTAAAATATACACAGGTTTAGTCTAGCTGTAAAAAAACAAAAAACAAAAATGTTCTCAGATTTCCAGGGCAGAAACAAGTTGATCCTCCACAGTTAAGGGAAGATTTGAGCAATTCGGAGGATAATTGAGAGTGGATTAATTGGAGACCCATTGTGGAAGTGAAGAGGTTTGAAACTAAAGGAAGAATCAAAGGAAAAAGAGATGCTCTTTTTGGGGATTGTTTCCTACTCTTATTTTTTCTTCTCTGGCAGTTTAAGCTTTAGGCATAATCAGTAAGGCTGGGAAAACTTTGGGGGGAAAGTAGGGGAAGAGGGGTCAGGGGTCTGCAATTTCAAAATAAGGATTCATCCTGTTGAAGGGCGGAGATGAAAAAGATCTTCACCAGTGGTATTCAGCCCTGTGATTTCACAAGGGTCCCCGGTGCTTCTGAACATACTCCCCCAACCCCATTTCCGACATCCAGGGAAATGGCCAGTCTGCGCCTTCTGGAAATGTGACTGTCCTTTATACACTCACCACCTTTGGTGGCCACAGTTTGTTCTTTCTCACTCTGATGTGAAAAAAAAATCCCAAAGCTCCCCCATCCTCCGTCTCTCATTGCCACCCACCAGGCCTTATGTCAGTCCAGAGTCCCAAACAACATCATCCGAAGGGAGGAAAAAAATGCTGTACAGATGGGGCTGGCTCCCTGGCCTGGGCTGGTTCAGGCAGCTCTTGGCTTCGATACCCTGCTTTCCAAACACAATCTGTTTTCAAGATTCCCGGGCAATTTCAGGTCCAAGAGGGGGTTCTGGTCTTAAGTCCACCGAACTCCCTCTCTTCTCTGGTCCACTCCACTCAGGCGTAGTGAGACCCCTTTGCCCGGACTCCGTTTTCGGACTGACGGGACTAAGCCACGTTCTTGGCACTGGAAAGGTTTCCTGCCCTCTCCTGGCTCAGTGTTGTTTTCTTTCTTTCCTAACTTTGCCCCGCCGGTGGGCCACGCATGACTCCATTCGATTCTACCCTGGAGGATTTGGGAAGTGGAAAACCACAGAAGATGCTGAGTGGCCACATTTAAAGAGGACAGTACTCTTAATAGGACATAAAGACAGAAACTCAGAATGTGGGCCAAAACCTTACCTTTGCAGAGCCCACGAGAGCACTTAGTTCTGTGTTGTGTGGATCCTGCCGCTGGCAAAGTGCCAGAAAGTGCAGGGGAGCGGGGGTGGGGAGGTGGGAGGTGGGGTGGGGGGAGAGGGTGCAGGTAGGGGAGGAAAGCAGAAAGGTTTTTGAAGCTCTCTGAGACAGATTTATCTTATGAGAAGTGTTGCTTCACTCTGTGTGTGTTTATCCTACGTGAAGAACTACCTTACAGCTTACTCACTAGCTCTAAGAGTAATAGACAAGTCACTTCTTTTCCAGTGTTTTTGAATATGTTTTTAATATCTTCTTGGGTTATCCTTGGAGCATCATTCCTTTGTTCTCCTGTAACACGGAGATACCCTCAGAAGAGGTGGGAACTTCATTTGTTCCCACTCTGAACGGCCCTGAGACGCCATTTTTTGGCTAAAGCTCCTGTGGCTTCTCTCTGATGAGCTGTCGGAGTTCTCAAGGTAATGGGAGCTCCATTTTTAATCTTGGGAAACTTGTTTTCCCTGTAAGTCAACTTCTTTTTTATGCCCCTCTCATAATTTTCAAGACAATGGCTGTGTTCAGAATGATTGAGGTTTCCAGAAGTCAGACCTTGGGACAAGTGGAGATTCCCAGCCCTCTGGATCCCAAAAATGATGTTATGGCAACATTCTAAAGTAACAGAGTTAATCAAATAGTAAATATAATTTATACATACTAACTCCTTGTTGGTTACTAGGCCAATTATTTTTCATTATTATTAATTGCTTATAATTATTATCAATTACTTAAATTACTTCATTTCATCTTCACACAGTCCTTTGAGATATGTATTCTTTCATCTCCATATAACAGATGAGGCATCTGAAGCTGAAGGGGGTGAAGACATGTTTTAAGCCATGTAGCTGCTAAGTAACAATGCTTTGATTTAAGCCCAGGTCAGCTGGACAGCAGCTACCCTCATCTTAACCACTTGTGTAGAAGCTGAAATTTCAAATATGACTGTTATTTTCAAAATATATTTTAAATAAAATGTGTAGAATCATATAAAATACACATTTTATATTTTTATGAAATTTTCATAGTTTTTGAAAAAATTAAAGATTAATTACAGGAGAAAAAAACACCTAGCTTTAAAAAAAAAAAGGAAAAGATTTTATTTATTTATTTGAGATAGAAAGCAAGGGACAGACAGCAGGAGCAGTGGGGAAAAACAGGCTGCCTTTGCATTCTTCAGACTCCATTGCAGGACCCTGGGATCATGACCTGAGCCACCCAGGTGCCCCACTTAAGCTTAGCTTTTTATCAGATACTCATTGGTGACTTAAAGATCAGTTAGAAACCATTGGTTTAAATGGACTTACCAGGGGTGCCTGGGTGGCTCAGTGGGTTAAAACCTCTGCCTTCGGCTCAGGTCATGATCCCAGGGTCCTGGGATCGAGCCCCGAATCAGGCTCTCTGCTCAGCGGGGAGCCTGCTTCCTCCTCTCTCTACATGCCTCTCTGCCTACTTGTGATCTCTGTCTGTCAAATAAATAAATAAAATCTTAAAAAAAATAAAAAAAAAAATAAATGGACTTACCATAACTCTAATCGAGAGAAAGAAAATTTGTTTCAGTTTCCCCACATGGCAACTTTGACTCATGGAGTGAGTCTGGTTTGGAGTGCTGAATTCAGAGAGTCTAAGCCATTGCTGGGTTAGCAGGGGAAAAAAAAATGATTTGAACAATCTATTTTAAAAAATCATGGGGCGCCTGGGTGGCTCAGTGGGTTAAAGCCTCTGCCTTTGGCTCAGGTCATGATCTCAGGGTCCTGGGATCGAGCCCCACATCGGGCTATCTCCTCTGCAGAGAGCCTGCTTCCTCCCCTCTCTTTCTCTCTGCCTGCCTCTCTGCCTAGTGGTGATCTCTCTCTCTGTCAAATAAAATCTTTAAAAAAAAATAAAATAAAAATAAATAAAAAATCATGAGACATCAGGGAAATTTGAACGCTGAATATTTGATGATATTAAGGAATTGTTAATGTTTTAGATATGGTAATAGTGTTGTGATGAAGTGTTTATGCTTGTTGCTTTTCAGAAACACGTTCTAAAATATTTACAGATGAAATGCTATGATGTTGGAGATTTGCTTCAAAGTGACTAGGATTTGGGGGAGGGGTGGGATATGGTGCTAGAAAAAGAAACAGGTGGAGGTATAGAGAAAACCAGATTGGCCCTGAGTTGATAATTGTTGAGGAATCATTAAAATATTCTTTCTTGCATATGCTTCATTTTTTCCATAATACAAAATTTTTCTTTGAAAAGAGTAAATCGAAAATGTTTTTGAAGGAAGGTAAAAGACAGATCTACCGTAGACATGATGAGTGAGGTAACATTGGAAGATTGGTGGAGAGGGCAAGGAGGTGCCGTCCTGTGGACTTAGAGCTACCTCTAGTCTCATAGAATTTTATAAATGAGAAAACAGGCTCAAAGCAGGAAGTGACTTGCTCAAAATCAAGTTGCTAGAAAACAGAAGGATTCAGCTAGTGTCCAGGTTCCTACCCCCAGCAGCCTCTCCACCACACCCAGCCATACTCCATGGGTACCATAGTTCAGAGTCAGAGCATAAATAATATTGAAGTAGTCTTTATGTTCTTCTGGGTCCAAAGTGTCTAAAAGAATTGTTTGAACAATTCAGTGTCAACTAACCAGGAAGGGTTTTTTAAAAAAATAGTTTAATTGTGTTTTATTTTTTTAAATTTTGTTGTTGTTTTTTGTTCACATATAATGTGCTATTAGCCCCAGGGGCACAGGTATGTGAATCGCCAGGTTTACACACTTCACAGCACTCACCATAGCACATACCCTCCCCAATGTCCATAACCCAACTACCCTCTCCCTATCCCCCACCCCCAACCCTCGGTTTGTTTCCTGTTTGTTTTTAATTGCATTTTAATTGAGGTTTCTTCAATTGTTGTTTAATTTCGAGATGACCATAGATTAACATACAGTTGTAAGAAACAAAACAGCGAGATCCCATGTACCTTTTACTCAGTTTCCCTCAATGGTAACACCTTGCATAACGGTAGTAGAATACCACAACCAGGAAATGGGATTGCTACAATCCACCAGTTTTATTTGGATATCCCTGGTCTTCCATGCACTAATGTGTGTGTGTGTGTGTTTCCTTCCATGTCTTCTACCACATGTGTAAACTCCTGTAATCACCACCATAGTCAAGACGCATAAGTGTTCTATCACCACGGAGATCCTTACAAAGGGGTATTTTATAGTTTACTACCACTGAGCATAAAATGTAAAATTAAAAAAAAAATTACTGCCAACCCATAAATACGTTATTTTCTACCTGGATAGGGACTTGAGCAAGGAAGAGAATTCGGCTAACTGAAAATGGAATCTGAATAAAAGAAACGCAAGTAAATCGGTGCAGGTACATAAATGGCAAAGGAGCCCATTTTTGAAAGTCAAGAATATTTTTAAGAGACTATTTTATAAAGCTGTATATAATAATAAAACCCAACTTTCACACATTCAGATAACCAGATTTTTTTTTTCTTTTCTTTTAGCAAATGACTTAACTTCTCTCAGATGGAGTTTTTCATCTGTAAAATGTGGATAATTATACCTATTTATGGAGCAACTTGTGAAGATGGAATAAAATAATATATAAAAAACCACTCAAGAAATGGTAAAGTACTAGTGCTACTAAAAGTCTTGTGATGATTTCCATGAAGAGAACACAAATGATAATTAGGCTGACATCAAGAATTTATTTTTGAAGAGAATCTTCCAGGATAGTCCATGCCGCCAGTCCTCGTTTATCCAATCCACTACACACCCTGCTCCTATAGGCCCATAAAACTGTCACGGTGCTCTTTATGCTAATTCAGAGAAGCTGAGCAATTCTGAAACATCTTGTGTCTCATCCAGGAAAGAGCCCACGGGGGCTTTTCAAACGTGGGGAGATAGAAAGGATCTTCATCCAGTTGGTAAGTGAGTATGTCGACACCCAGAAATATAAAGTGACTTTTGAATGTGTCGTTGATACTTTACTCTATTCTAAAGTTGTGGCATCGTCTCTCAGACCTACAGTGATTGAAGGTTTGCACTTCGGTATTTGATTCAGTGGGACACGGGATTCCTTAAGAATTGATGCTCGCAGAGGGGGCAGTGTGGAGAATTTTGGAAGGATTGAGGTCATGAACCAAAAGCCATGGACACTGGAAGAGGCCCTGTAACTAAAAGCAAAGCCCTTCATTTCTTTCAGGCCCTTGAGTAGCTCAAGGGTTAACCCATCAAATTCCTTGGATGCCTTCATTTCTATGTTTCTTTTGAGTATTTAGCTCTATTTGGCTGCTGTTACGGATCTTCAGCTCTCAGGAAAGTGGAAACATCAGATCAAACACGCTTCCTATGCACGAAGGAAGTCCTCTTTTCAGACAATTCATTGGTCATCAAAATTACTTTTATTCCTACCATGTAAAGCTATTTCAGTTTTTAAAACAAGTATTATGAAGCCCTCTCTTCTCAAATACCACCCCCATCTCCAAACAGAAACCACCGTAGAAGGATCAGATCTTAGTGAAAATTTTGGAAGCAGGGACCTTGCCTGATAGGCTCTATTTAAACACTACTTCTAGTATGAAATGCCAAATCCTCAGCATTATGCACTGCTTCATTAGTTATTAATGAGGCAACATATTTGTTCAAAATTTATGATTGTTGATTTGCTCCCATCACTGTATGAAATATTAACATAGCATTTGTACTTGCAACCATTTGCAGACATTAGATTGTATATTTGCATATTCATGAACACTCATAAATGTTTAAGAAGACAGCACAGAAAGCATGGGAGCTGTCAGACAGCCAGTAAAAAGGCATATTTACAGCGTTAATAAGTATTTGAGTTTATAGGCCAAAACGATGACTAACAAATTAAGTGAATTTCTGGTTTGCCTATTGCAGAGAACTAGGGATTTTGCCATTTTTTTAAAGCTTCGTAAACTTAAAATTCATTTCATAGATGCTGAATAAATGCTTATTGTTTAGTCACAAAATCTATGGCCTCGGTTTAAAGAAATTCCTAACAGTGTCAGGCTTTTAGAGATTTCATTTTCGCTCTTGCTGATACATAACTTTTCTGCCTTGGGCTTGCCTTCTATCAAAGTAATGTGGAGAGTAATATGTGTCATATACTGTGGCAGAGTTATTTTTGGTTTTAGTTCCTTCGAGGAATTTGGACAAATGATATGCCCTGGTATTGCATCATCATCTAGTGTATTTGACCTAGTGTGTCAACCTATTAAAACTAGATCCTGGAGATTAAAAGGTTAAAGCATGGAGCATTAATGGACAATACAAGGCTTAAGCATCCAGATGACAAACACCTGAGTTACAAATAATCCATTTATACAAATTGCCACTAACATCCCACTGACCTATTTTATTTCAGGAAACATTACCCTTGAACTTGGTGAAAAACACAAGAACTTTCGGAAGTTTTATGAGTCGATAACGGGGGGGTAATGTTAAATCAGATCCCTACCTCACACCATACACAAAAGTCAATTCCAAGAATATTGATGAAATGTACCTGGGTGAAAGGAATAAATATAAAGTTTATATTTTACCAAACCAGTATAGGAAAATATCCATGTGACTTCAGGGCAGGGGAAAAGTAATCAACTTATCTTATGAACAGTGTCACTACCTGGGTCATATTTTTGTTAAATGTCTCAAATATCACCTCTGAGTAAATGGATGTGTGAGTTCACCTTATCCTTGTACCAGGAGGAGAAAGGATTATGGATTAGCATGTGGGTCATAGTTGGACTCCGTTGTGATAACTTCATTGTTCTACTGGTCATTGTTTGCCCCACTTGCATTTCCTACTGAAATCTGCAACTGGTTGATTTATGATCTGTTCCTTCTTGGCTCACCAAGGACCTGGTGGCCTTCTCAGGTGACCCCATCCCAGCTCAACTTTTGCTCATCCTATTTGACTCTGACATCTAAAAATAATTTTCACTCGATATTTAGACTGGGTAGCCTCCTCAGCAGGTTGTGGCAACAGAGTCACTTCAACAACAATTTCATGGGCAAGAAGCACCATCACTTTCCTTCTGTGTCTCTCCATAGAGCCACCTGGAACTTGTAGATATTTTTGAAGGCATAGGAAACTAAGCAGAGTAAAGGACCTGGTTCTAGAGCACTAATTTCAACCTGCCCTCCTCCTAATCAGGCCATAGCAGCAATTTTATTGATTCATAGATGGTATAGAGAAGGAAGGGGATGGCTCTATGAAATGGTCTTCTCTCAGAATATCTAATAAGTAATGAGGGAAAATGTCCTGTACTCAGAATTTCTGTGATTTCTGCTGAGGTAGGAGGGGGATGGCGGTAGTAGGCCTGGCATGTTGGTGTTTGAACTTTTCTTTACATCTTTTTTCCCCACAATCATTTTGGACCAAGAGGCACGGGCTTTTCTTTTCTTTTTCTGTGCCACAATAGCCTTGCCTACATCAAATATTCTCTTTCCAGAAATACATTTATTCTGCTCCTTTCCTTAGGGCCATGATGGCAGGAAGAGTATAGTAAAAAGATGCTGACTTTCTGAGAAGGGAATAAAATGTAAACTTCCATGCACACAGCCTTTGATGACGTAGTTGACAATACACACACACACACACACACCCCATTCACACACACATTTTAACTTCTCCTAATCAGAAAAAATTCATTTATTGATTCAACATATAGTTATCATGACTCCTATGTAGGTACAGTGGTATAGAAAGCAGAAAAGGCTCCGTTTTTTTTTTTTTAAAGATTATTTATTTATTTATTTGTCATAGAGAGAGAAGCGAGAGCAAGCACAGGCAGACAGAGTGGCAGGCAGAGGCAGAGGGAGAAGCAGGCTCCCCGCCAAGCAAGGAGCCCGATGTGGGACTCGATCCCAGGACGCTGGGACGCTGGGATCATGACCTGAGCCGAAGGCAGCCGCTTAACCAACTGAGCCACCCAGGCATCCCGAAAAGGCTCCCTTTTAAATGAAGTTATATGTTCTATTTAAAGTAAAGAAATAATAAACAAGTGACAAGTACTTAACATATCAGGTTATTATAAAATACTAAGGAAAAATAAAGCAGAATAAGAACACAGAGATTGATAGACCGATAGAAAGAACGCTTTATTGGATATGGTGACCAAGGAAGTCTTCTCTTAAAAGACGATTTTCTAGCAAGGGCCAGAATAAAGAGAAGGAGTAAGCACTGTGGACATCTGGTGAAAGATCATTTGAGGCAGAGGAAATAATAAGTCAAGGGCCCTGAGGCAAGAGCATGCTGGGCATGTTTAAGGATTATTAAGGAGGCCACTGTAGCAAGAGGAAAAGAATGAGAGGGAGATGAGGTCAGGGAGATAGTGGCAGGACAAATCGTAAGCTTAAATCACAAATTTGGATTTTATTCGGCATGATTTGAGAAGGCTTTGGAGGATTTCTAGCAGAAGAATGATGTGATCTAATTTAGATTTTCAAAGAATCCCTCTGGCCACTCTGATGGGAACAGACTATTGGGGATCAGTGTGAAGGATGAGATGAGCCAGGAGGCTAATGGAATAATCTAGGTGAGACTGACTCAGACCTAGGAACTAATTGCAGAGTTGGGGAGAAATTATGGCATTCTGAAGATATTTTCAGGATAGAGCCATTGGGATTCGGATATGGAGTGTAGAGAGAGACTGTCAAAATACTTGCAAGGTCTGAGACCTGAATGACTTGCGTAATGTTGAGACGAGGAAGACAGTGGGTGGAGCAGTTTAGAGATGGGGATCGGGGGATCGGAGCTCAGTTTTGGGCAGGTTTGAGACGCATACCTCAACCAAGGAGATATTAATTACATGACTGGATATAAGAATGTGGAGTTCAGAGAGTAAGTCCAAAATGGAGCTGTAAGTATGAGAATCATTGGTATAGAGATGATGTATGACATTTAAAGCCGTTGCACTGTATGAGATCACCCAGGGCGGGATTCTAGGCTGAAAAGAAAAGACAGGTTGGCCTCAATCCTTGGAGCTCTCTAATATTTAGAGGTCGTGAATGTGAGAAGAATCCAGGGAAAGGAGACAAAGTGGTCATTGAGAAAAGAGGAGAAAGAGCAGAATCGTGACATGAAGGAAGTGATTCCAGGAGGAGAGAGTGAATGGAATGCAGCTGGTCAGTGGGGTGGGAGGAGGTAGAGTTGGCCGTTGGCCTGGGATGTGGGAACCATTGGCGCCTGGTGAGGTAAGTGTCTGTGGGGCCTTAACATGATTCAACAGAGAAAGGGGAGTAAGAAAAAAGCTTTAAGAGCGAGTGAATTTTAATATAGATATTTTTAAGCCTTTCTCTATGGCCTAGTAAATGGGTCCCTTCGAAATACAGAACATGAAGAAACCACTTTCTTTTACTCCCTGAAAGCCCTGCCCTGAGCGGTCTAGTGCAGGGAATACGCGTCCCTTAAGCTTCTCAACGCAAGAAATGATTTCAGCCTGCCCCGCTGAACCCTACTAACATGCTCAACAAGTGGAACTCATCTTTGTTAAATCCGTGCCTCCGTTACATCCTGTTCCCAGCTCCGTCCTCCAGCCGCTCAGCCCCTCTGCTGATGTTCCTGAAGCACAGTCCAAGCTAGAATGGGCAGCCTGCCTGTGGGAGCGCTGAGCAGAGGGAGATGTAGCCTATTCACGCAGTGTGCTGGAATGAGGAGACTGAGGGGCTGAGTAAGTGGCATAACTAATAAAGCTTTTTATCTAGCCACATTCCAAGGAGTTCCATGGACCTTCATGACATGAGCCCATTCCTTCTTGCTGAAGTAGGGAGTCAAGTTCCCTGGGCCCTGGGTTACAAGTGAACAAAATAATGTGAGAGACCAAGGTTCCATGGCAATCTCTGGGCCATGGGTGATTTCATGTGGCCAAGAAGCCACATTAGAGTATAGATTTGAATCCAGGAGACAGGACAGAAGCTTGTCACCATGCCGTCTAAGTACAGGTTTGCAAATGTGATACTGATACATGTGACCTGAGCTTTGTAAAGGGGGCTCAGTACTGCATTGTGTGAGGGTTTGCCCCTGGCTTTACATTCTGACTCTGGTCAGGATGCTGATTTAATTTCTCTAGGCCTCAATTTCTTCATCTGGAAAATGCGGACTATAATGGAATCACCAGAGGAGTCAATGACATGGTGCATGTAGAAGACTTAAGAGTAGAGCCTGGTACAGAGTAAACACTCATTGGTTTAAATTTTTATATAGTATGATAATTATTATTATATAAAATGAATAATAATATTAAATATATAAACAATTAACTAATTAATTGATTCCTTTCTGGTTTATTCTATCCAGAGAGCATAAATACTCAATGAATCTTTGTCTACTTATGGAGATGGTGTTTGAGAAGGGAAGAGCCTTATCTAGAAATTGGGTGGCACCAAATAGGGTATTAGGGTAATTCTAGCTGTTCTAAGAAGTAAAGCCCCAAATTTCAGTGGCTTGACATACCAAGATGATTTCTTGGTCGTATAAGAACACTGGGAAGATGAACAGGTTGTCCGAACAACCCACCTCCACAGAGTTGTTCAAGGACCCAGACTGATGCAGCTTGAGACAGGTAGATGTCACCCTGGAGGTCATTTCCAGTGCAGAAAGGGAAATAAACATAGGGGAGCACAAATAGTTTTTTCTGTACAGGGGGAAGAAGGCTCACATGGGCAGGGTCTAGGAATGAAATACATTTTCATTTTCTTTCCACTGGGTATAACTCAATTAGGATGCATATCTCAGCCAAAGGGAGATTTTATGTATTTATGTATTTATTTATTTTAAAGATTTATTTATTTTTTTTAGAGAGAGAAAGAGAGAGAGAGCTGTGGGGAGGGGCAGAGGGAGTGGGAGAGAGTAAATACCAAGCAGACTCCCTACTGAGCATGGAGCCCAACCTGGAGCTCGATCCAATGACCCTAAGATCATGACCTGAGCTGAGATCAAGAGTGGAACTCTTAACGGACTAAGACAGCCAGGCGCTCCAAAGGAGATTTTAAATAGGCAGTTGGATATAAGTTTCTAGAGTTCAGAGAGTAAGTCCAGCCTAGAGCAGGGGAAGTGAGAGTGAAACCCTAACATTGGGAAATGGGATACTGGAAAATATAAACCTTGGATGGGCAACCAGGAGTGTCAAGTCCATGGCATGGAAACAGGATAACTGTGGAGTGAGCAGCTGGGTACCTACTTCAACTCTACCCCAAGACTGCTCGTTCTGTGTGTTTCAAAGGGTGCAGATGAAAGAAACATGGTTTTTCTAATAAGGAAATTCTTCCATGGAATTCTTGGATATAAAAGTTAGGCTTGAACCTGATACAGGTTGAGGTTTGAATCAGTTAGTTGGCAAAACAAGTCAAAGGGAAGTGACTTCCACTCACTGAGAAGGAAGGGAGATGGGGAGGAAGGATGGTGACTCCACAGCAGACAGATGGTCGACTGAAAATAATGACCAGTGAGAGCTTTCATGTGGAGAAGATGGTCTGGAACTTCCAGGTGTTGACTTGAAGTAATTGCCCTGACTAACACGGTACTCCTCTGCCCTCCCAGGGCAGACGCAGTCTCCGAGTGACCTCTTGCTTATACAATTTGGTAGGCCCTCTTTAAGAAAAAGGACACAAAAAGACAAATACCAAATTTAGTTAACAAAAGTGAATATTGATTTAGAATAAGAAAAAGAATCACAACAAATTACACGTTTTAAAAGCAACAAATACCACAGACATCATGAAATCCAGATTAAACAACACAATATTTTTATTAATTAATGGCCTGAATCACTTCTATAGTACTTTTTTTCTACATCTTTTGGCTGCATCTGCTTTGATCACCACTTCTCATAACAAGGTTCTTATTAATACAATGTTTCATAGAATTAAGGGTAATAAAATCATTCCTTTAGGGTAGTTATTAAAATAAAAATAAAATAAAAATTAAAAAATTGTTGACAATTTTTAAATGTTTCTTTCAGATTCACAACTTGTTGACAATATCATGTAAATTTTTAGGATTTTTGTCAAATTCAGGAACACTATGAAGTTTCTTATATGAACTGTTATAAACAATACTTAGGCTCTGTAGGACCACTCTACGCTTATATTCTACCATCTCAGCTACTGTAATATTGTCTGTCCTAGACAATTTCCCCTAAGAAAGAAAAAAATATATTGCATTTGTAAGTATATACGCTGAAAAACTGCATATACTCCTGACAGGAGATCACTTCTGTTTTGATCAGTCATTGGTGAGAACTGAATCCACCACTTCCAATTACGAACCTCTGACGACTGGGAGATTTTGCTCAGACTAAGCTTCTGGCTTCATTTTCTTTACTGTGTCTCCATCATCAGCCACATCCCTGTGGTGTCGGTGCTATAGGATAAACACATTTCACTATACAACCTCTAACTCACCCTTCCCTGCAGGGGGCTGTAGGAGGGCCCTGGGAGCCAGTCCAAGACTGGAACCTCCAGCAATCACTAAACTAAACCAAGAATCCCTGTGGACCACATACACTAAATTCCTCTAAACACGATCTTATTTGAATCTAAACCCAATCTTATTTGAATCTAAAAACACTCACAGGCATTTTGAGACCTCCGGATGTGTGGGGAAGAGTGCTTGAGTGGAAGGGAACAACAGTCTTAGTTGCTAACAAGATCACTGGTATTTAACTATGTCCAGTCACTCAAACTTGTTAATGTTATTTAATTTAGAAAAATATGGGGCACCTGCGTGGCTCAGTGGGTTAAGCCTCTGCCTTTGGCTCAGGTCATGATCTCAGCGTCCTGGGACTGAGCCCCGCATCGGGCTCTCTGCTCAGCAAGGAGCCTGCTTCCCCTTCTCTCTCTGCCTGCCTCTCTGCCTATTTGTGATCTCAATCCCTCTGTCAAATAAATAAATAAAATCTTTTTAAAAAAATGATGATGTGAGCACACTGCCAGGACCTTCAAAGAGGCCAATGCAAGTGACGTTCCCTGAAGCCTTAGCTTTGTTAGCCTTCTGGGAAATCTGCCTCTGGTTCTCCCCATACCTTCAACCAAAGGGCCACTGGGCACACAGCTTTATGTTAGCACTTTGTTGTTGTGTTAGTCTCCTCAGGCTGCCCCAACGAGTTGCCACAGACTGGGGAGCTTAAAAGGACATTTATCTCCCATAGTTCTGCAGACCAGAAGTCTGAATCCACGGTGTTAGCAGGACTGTGCTTCCTCTGAAGCTCTAGAGAAGAACCCTTTCTTGCCTCTCCAGCAAGTGGCTCCCACTGTCATTGGCATTCCTTGGCCAAGGCGGGAGGAAGGGAGAAGTCAGAGCAACTTTCCTCTTCCCCCCAGCTTCGGGCCACCTCTCCAACCACAGCTCTATCCCCTTCTAGACTCCAGCTCCACAGCCAGGCTTTCAGGATCAAGCTTCAATTGACTGATCCCAGCCCCTAGGCTCTAGTAAACCCTGCCTGCTCGGCAGCATAGACATTATAGGGACTTCCTGCTGCGAAGCTCTGCATTCCTCCCTGCTCTTCACAGCTTTTATCACTCTTGGAACCAGTTAACTAATTGTATTAAAAATCCACTGGTTTTATATACTGAGATTGGCTTCTGTTTTCTTGTTTGAAGCCTCACTGATACAAACTACAAATGCTAAGAGAGGAAATAGAGAAATTTTCCATCCATATTTGTTAGTGTATTAGTGACTTATAATAAACAGTTACTTATAATAAACAATGTAGGTCAGTTTATTAGTTTATATTGATGGATACATGATATCTGTGTCTATACCCATACCCATATCCACATCTAGCTATAGAGATATATGTGTATATATATCTTTGAGGAAAAAAGGGAGGAGGAAGGTAATGGTCCAATGCAGAAGTAATTGCCTATTTAACTTTTAAGAATTCAGAGATAATTCCTAATGGTGATTTCATAAAGGTTAACAATTATGATTTATGAAGAAAGCACTTCGCTGCTACTCTAATCACAGCCAGGTCCTATGTGGTGGCTGATGGGGACCTTACAGGTCAGTCCAGCACCAACGGCACACTTCCTATCACCTGTGCCTACAAGGATGGATGCTGCAGCTGGAGTTGCTTAGAGTTACTCTGAGATCAAAGATCAGGGCTTAATAGTCTCAAGTCCTTCGCTTAGTGTATCAATAAAATATGCCAGTGTTTGAGGAATGGTGCTTCACATTGACTTTTTTGTGTCACATTCCTTTGTCTGGCTGTCACCCCTCAGCAAAGTGGTATCCCCAGTGATTACAGGTTTGCAGGGTCAGCTCTGGTAAAACCATATGAAAGACCCAGTTTGTCACTCTTGACCTCTCTACTGTCGCCTCATTTGGATTTTTCCAGAGCTTTCCTTTCTTTCCTCCTTTTGCGGGCTTCTGTCTACTGCCATGGTTTGAGACTTTCTGCTTGAGAGGGAAAAAACTCATCAGAGCTGTTAATTTGATGTGAAGCCTCCTTTCCCAGGATGATTTTCATACTTTCTCTCTTTCCAGGAAGAAAGGAGGAAAAAAAAAAAAAAAAAAAAAAGAAGGGAAGGAGGTCAAAAGAATACAATCCTAAATACCTTGGAACCCGGGTAGGGGAGATACTTTGCAGTAAGGAGTTCCCCTCATCCCTCATTGCCTCTCATAGGAAACAGCCCAGCCTTCCATTAAAGAACCTATCTCTTCCCAACTTGCAATGCAATTTTAGAGAGAGGTGAGGGGAGGGACAAAGGGAGAGGGAAGGGGAGAATCTCCAAGTTGAGTGTAGAGCCCATCATGGGGCTTAGTCTCACGAATGTGGGATCATGACCTGAGCAGAAATTCAAGATTCGGACACTGAACCGACTGAGCCATCCAGGCACTCCGTAATAACTCTGCATTTAGAAGCACAGTGTGGTGTAGATATTGATATCTGAGACCAGGTTGATCCTTCCTGACACCAGATGGTATTTGAGACATGAAATTTCCCCCCTTGTTCCCTTACCAGTCTTCCCTCTTGCAAACAAAAGCTTTTTACACGGTGAGTAATTTGTAAAGCATAAATTGGACTCATAAATGGATATTTATTTTTATATAAATCTTGGCAAACTGAGGCAGCTACTTTACAGAGGTGATTAAAATTTAAAAGGCAGCATTGTGAGTGGAAGATAATAAAGGGTTGTTATTTACAATGGCTGTATTTACAATAAAGTGCTATATTTATTTTAATAAATAATAATTTTATATTTATGGACAGTCATTTATAGACAAGACAATAAAAACTTCCATTTCTGCTTACTGGGTTTTTCCGCATGGCTTATAAATCAAATCCTTCATTCAACACTGCATTCATACTTTGAGCTTGCTAGGTTTTATCAAAGTAGTCAAGTCTGTTGTTTCTTAAATCTGTTTTCTTTAAAATAAACGACTTTATTGATTTGGTTCGAGCTCAGCTCCAAGTATAGCAGAATAATGCTAATGGTCCAAGAAAGAGAGGGAAATGAGAGAGCATTTTATCAGCATGTTTCAGAGTCACAGGTAAAAACCACAGTTGTTAGCAATTTCTTTGTACAATGACCCCTTACAAAGACCTTCAATAGGAGGCTGTTAATAGCAGAGACCAAGTTACCATGTTTTCTTCAGGTTCTGAATTTGGGTGACTTTTTATTAATTTTAGCAAATTCTTTTACTTGATTATTTTTAATAACCTTAACTGAATGACAAAGGGGAAATTTTTGTGTGGGAAGAAATATTGTGTGGTTGGAAGTTTTCCAAAGTTCTGCTGTATTCCATCATAGAAAAAGTCCTATCCTAGTTTTTACCCAAAATACAACATTGTCAATGTAGGTTTGATGGGTTAAAAAAATTTTCCTTAAGTTGGACCAGTGAGAAAAGCCAACATATACTAAGCTATTATACCTAGCATTTTATTTATTCAGGCAAGAATTTTTTTATTGAGCACATACTATGTGCCAGGCTACCATTAGGTGGTACAGTTAGAGTGAGTTGTCAGCCAGGTAGCCCAACCCTAAGCCATACCTAAAGACAAATGTGTGTCAAAGGCACCCCCTGAAACGATAAATAGATACTGTCCAAGATTTGCGTTTGTAGACATAAAGAATGGATGGGCATAATCAAGACACCAAGAAGCAAATTCTTTCTCATGGTAAGTGGGTAGAAGCAGTGGAATTTTAATGCACTTGACCAGGACTCCTGTTTTAACAACTTGTGATTATCACCACCCAAGTGAACCATGAAGTGAATTCTGACAACTGAATGAGTGAGAGTCTTGGGGACCCTTAGGGATGAACTTGGGATGCATGGCCCCTGCTTTTTGCTCTCTTCAGCATCAAAATGTCACAGTCTTTGAAATATTACAACAAAACATGAAATAATACAACAAAATAATGAATCCATGAGCTCATGTATCTGTTTTCATGGCTGAACAATGACTCTAAGCTTTACATTTATCCTTATTTTCAATAAATTCCATAAATATATGTTTAATATGGGAAGAAAAACAGGATTATCTTCTGATACAGCACTGTGGATCCCAGGATGTTAGAGTCACACCTCTTAGTAGTAACGACTGTGTGTGGTCCCCTCACACATTGACTCTGTGCTTGGCCAATGGGATATTAATAAACTGTATACAGGAGGTTTTTTTTTTTTTTTTTTAAAGATTTTATTTATTTATTTGACAGAGAGAGAGAGAGCCAGAGAGCACAAGTGGAGTGAATGGCAGAGGGAGAGGGAGACACAAGCTCTCCACTGAGCAGGGAGACTGACATGGAGCTTGATCCCAGGACCCTGGGATCATGACTTGAGCCGAAGGCAGATGCAGGAGATTATTTTTAAAAAGCCCTTGTCCAGGGGAATCTGAGTGGCTCAGTCATTTAAGCATCTGTCTTCCACTCAGGTCATGACCCTGGGGTCCTGGGTTTGAACCCTCTGTTGGTCTCCTGCTCAGCAGGAAGTCTGCTTCTTCCATGCCTTCCGACTCTCCCCCTTGCTCGTGCTCTCACTGGTTCTCTCAAATGAATAAATAAAGACTTTTCTTTTAAAAAAAAAAGTCCTTGCTTATTGGCGCTCATTCTTTGAACCCAGTGCCATGTAAAATGTCCAAACTGGCCAGGTGGAATGAGAGAGAAAGATAGAAACAGAGAAAGAGAAAGAGTTTCCAACCTTCAAGTCAGCTCTCTCAAGGTTCCAGACATATGAGTAGAGCTCTCTAGGTTATTCAAGCCCCCAGATGTGATGACAGCAACCATCTGAGAGATCTTGTGTGAGACCAGCAGAAGAACCACCTAGCTGAGCCCCAGCCATCCTAGAGTCATGAGGAATTTGGTTTTTTTAAGGCAGCATGTTTTGGGGTAGCCTGTTAAACAATATCTGATTCCTGATACATCAAGAGACTCTGAATAAATGTAAAAAAGAAGAAAAGAGAAATAAAAGAAGAAAGAAAAAAATTTAGATTATATTAGATATAAAAATTAGATGTATACATCTCAAAGTTTACAAGTAAACAACAAGACTTGTTAAGAGCTTTGCAGAGCTTAATCACTTCCTCAGTTTATGTATAACCTTTAAAATTAATTATATTGTCACTGTCCAGTATATGTCTTCACAGACAGCAAATTCCAAAATCAACCTCCCAGTGGAAAATTCACCCATGCAGATGATCGACTGTGAAAATCTGTGTGCAAGTTTGTGGAAGAGCAGCAAATTTAGCATCTACAGCTTTCAGATGCAACAATTTCATCTCAAGGCCCATATTAACTGAAAATTGCTCTGGGGGAATTATAAGCTGACATCTGCAAAGAATGTGCAGAATTGTTATCCAACACCTGCCTTTCCAATTAAGAATACTGACCTTTCTGAAGTTTTAAGGAAGGGTAGTTTTTAAATTTGTTTCTCTTCAGTTACTTTAAAATCAATCTTTCCATCGTCCTTGGATATTCAACCCTAAATCACATGGTGCACTCTCTCAATTTAATTACATTGAGCTGAATTAAGTAGCAAGGAAGGGTTGGCAGAAATAGCTTACCAGGAAAGGCCAAGGGGTAATGTCGAGGCAGAAAAAGCAGACATCTGAGGGGGGTGGTCCTCTTTGCTGGACTGCCATTTCTCTACAGCCGCTCTTTTTAACAGAGAACTAAGAATGCTTGATGCCTGTATTTCTCAGGGGGTTCTGGGAGTTTGAAGAGGCCAAATTTTCCTACCTGCAGCTTGAAGATTAAGGACTTAGAGACTTCTGGAGAGGCCGCTTCTCCCAAGCTGTTGATGGACTGGGGACAGGAACTACTGACTGCTTTGAGTGGAAAAAATCAGACCCTTCTGCAGGTCTTCCTTCTCCTTGGATGGCAGCTGCCTACCATGCCATGGTGCGGTATTTATGGCAAATAAACCTCTAGCGATGGGGAAGAATTTGAAGCAAAAGGAATGTGAATTCCTAGGTCTTGCTGGGGAAAAAACCTGTTTAGAAGAGTATTAATTCCTTAGAAGAACCGCTTTCACATAAAATCTAAATTAACCAAACTCTTCAGTGAATGTGCATTTAAAAAAACCTAGCCCTCTCATTAACTGCATTTTTATAAATTGTATTAGTTTCTCGTTGCTGCTGTAACAAATTACCACAAACTTAGTGGCTTAAAACAACACAAATTTATTCTCTTACAGCCCAGAGGCCAGAGTCAGAAGTGAATTGAATTGTACAGGGATAAAAAATCAAGGTGTAGGCAGGACTGGTTTCTTCTGGCAACTCCAGGAGATAATTAGTCCAGTCCTTGCCCCTCCCAATCTGCAAAGACTATTGCTATTCCTTAGCTCATGGCCGTATCGCTCCCATGTCTGCTTCTGTCATTATATTACCTTGTCACCCAGCTCTGGCTCCTCCATGTCCCTTTTCCACAGATATCACGTCAGTCCCACCCAGACACTCCAGGATAATATACCCATTTCAAGACCCTTAATCACATCTGTCAAATCCCCTTGCCACAGTAGATAACGTTTACAGGTTTGGGGGGATTCATATATGGGTATCTTTAAGGCCATTATTCAGTCCGTGACACAGCTCAACTCTTTTTCAGCCATTGCTGTTCTTAAATCTTTCTTATTAAATATGTCTACTTTCCTGCCTTATAAGTTACATACTATGCTAAAAACGTGGAATCTTTGCCATACAAGGATTTTCAGTGCCCAGGGCCATTACTGTGAATGGTGAATTTTCACTGTAGAGTATAAAAGATGCAAAACAGCAACAAAGCTGTGCTCTAATGGGTGGTGGTAGGGGGTGTTCTTGGCTCAATGTGCAGTTCCAACGGACAGGGCTCTGTCAGAAAAAAGGCGTCTAAGGGGCAACACTGCCTAGTGCTCTTCCACAGCAGGCAGGAAGCCTCGGGGTCCAGAAAGCAGGACTTGGTTTAAGATGACTACACCAAGATAATCACAGGATGTTAGGTAGGATTTTGAAAATCGTGGGCTCTAGATTTTCCCCTCTGCTGGTGAGGAAGCTCAGTCCTGGGAGAAGTAAGGAGATTCACTTGGGGCTCTTAGCAAGATGGTGGCAGAGTCAAGATTTGAACCAATCTCTGTCTTGTGACACCGTTTCTTTTACATTCCACCATGGCACCCTCTGCAGAAGAGAGGTACGCTTTACTCAGCCCAGACCCAGCAAACTCAAGGTTCTTCTCTTCTGCCATCAATTAGGAAGAGAGGAAAGTTTCACATTTCCCACACAATTTCATTTCGGTGTGAGCAGCTCTCCATTTAAAACTCAGTCCTTCTCACAGCATGTGAACAAGAATCAGGATGGGCGGGTAACCCCCAACTTCAGACTGATGAGGGCAGGTTCTTCTGCAATCCCATTTTCATGATCCCACCCCGGCCCCACAAGCTGCTGTAGCCCATCCAGAGAAAGAACAAGGGAGCACTTAGCTGTTGAATGGAGGGGAGGGGAGATGGGAGACTTCCGCAGGCAAACCTACTCTGCTCAGTTTGATAGAATCTTTCCGAACATGAAGTTTCCCATAATAACTATTAATTATCAGGGCTCCCCACTTTTCCTAGCGACTTTTCACCACATTTCAGTGGCTCTAACCCTGCAGGTTGCCAATGTCTGGCTCTTCAACAGTGAGCGAGGAATGAGAAGGGACAAGGTAGTCAGTGTTCAAGTCGAGAGAGCACTCATCTCCTCTGCCCTGCTGCACCCCAACATACCTGTATTCAGAAAACTTGTTCCTCCTCAATCTAATTCCTTTATCGATTTTCCAGGCACCTTTCGTACAGCATGCTTTAATCTCAAGAGCTTTTGTGGCCAGAATGTTAAGGACTCTGTTGAGAACGGGAGAGGTATCTCAATGCTTCCCACAACAATGGCCCCAGGCTGAAGAAGGTTAAAGAACCCCACGTCCCCCTCCTGAATTCCATATGCATTCTGAGGGTGGTATTTTTCATGCCAGGGCGAGGACAGTGGTTCTGATCTTCCACACACACCCCTGACCGTGGGTAGAGAAGGACATTAACTTTGAACTTCCCCATCGCAGCTCAGAGTCGGAGCTGCCCAGAAGGCTGTGCTGGAGAGGGCTGTGGGAAGCAGCAGGTGTGTAGAGAGGCAAAGAGGCAAAAGCGTGTTGTTAGGAAAAATTGTCCCCAAGCCCTGAATTGGCCTTTTATCACTGTCACTCTGGCTTATAAACCCCTGTAACGTGTGGCTTTCAAGAAGGGGGAGCTAAGTTCAGTGCCTGATGCCCTGCCAAGAGCTTTATAATGCATGGAATAAAAAAGACAAAATGTTTCTCCAGTCACATTGCTTTTCCTCCCCACCCGACTCCCTTCCCTGGGGAAGAATCATAAACACAGACAGCAGAATGACGCTCCTTTATTATTTCGCAGAGTTCTTTCTCCGCAGATGACCTATAGAAGTGATTTATCATAGCCCTGCTGGAGTTCCCACACTTTCCGTGGGCTCCTCAAGCCGAGGCTGGTTGATTTCTTTGGGGTGTTATAACTATGACCTGCTCCATTAAGTAGCAAACAAAGTCCAGCTGGATATATCAAGCTCAGCTGGACTCTTTGCTTTCACACAACCTGCTTGATTAGGAGAATCGCTGTGGCCTTGTCACACGGCGTCTTGTGCAGTCTGCAAAGATTGGGCTGCCATTGATTTCTGCATAATACGGATTCACACTGCCTTTCCACAACACTGTGGCTTTCACACCCCACAATAACCTAGCAAGGATTGGTTGGGCTTTTTTTTTTTTTTTTTTTCTTTCCAGTCTTCTGCTGCTTTAGACTTACACTGGGGTTTAGTTCTAAAAATTAGTCGCTCCTGGAGGTCATGTGTGGCTTATTACCCAGCACTTTACGACACATTAATTGCAACTTGATTTAGACATTTCCCATTGGTGACTTAGTTGCAATCATATAAACAAGGCAGCCTGTAAGTCAATAACTCCAGAGCAGATAGAGGGCCAAACAATTACAAGTGGCTGGTTCTTCTCAGGGGAGGGACCAGAATGGTTGTTACCGTAGCATGATGTTATTTGTTGACTGGGAAGTGGTGTTT
The DNA here is from genome assembly GCF_020171115.1 of Neogale vison. Taxonomy (NCBI): domain Eukaryota; kingdom Metazoa; phylum Chordata; class Mammalia; order Carnivora; family Mustelidae; genus Neogale; species Neogale vison. The sequence goes on along the minus strand of NC_058093.1, from coordinate 142,537,101 downwards.
ATCCGGCTCCTTTTCTGAGAGTGGTTATCCATCCTGGGCCTCTCTTCCGCAACCTTACCTTCTTATTACGCCTATTTTTTTTTTTCCGAATTAAATCATGAAGCTTAAAAATAAGTGCAACCAGGTAGAGAGATTTTATTTAACGTTCCAAGACGTTCTGCATCCGATGCAATCACAGGGATAAAATACTGGGATTTGGTGACCAAGTCTTACCTAATTTATTTCATTGTTATTTTCATTTGTGGCCATCTTTTTAAAATCATTAAGGAAAAATAATTCAGAGCCACATCATCATGTTCCTTTTGGCATTGTGTATATAGTATATACTATTGTATATAGAGTGAAAATTGGAAAATAACATGAACCTCCAGTAATGAGGATATGATAGATAAATCATAGCTCACTCATACTGTAGAAGAGTATTCGGTCATTAAAAATTATGTAGACTTATATTTGATGAGATGTTTATATTTTTAATGAGAGAAAGTAAAAAAATTTATAACATAATTTTTTTTTACTTTAAAAAGACACATTTTAAATGTGAATATATATGCATATTTTCTGGGAATATGTAATATCATTGAAAGCATTATAGAGAACTGTATTTCAATATGTTATTAGATACTTTCCCTGAGTAGAGACATTGTAACTTTTAGTAGTTTGGACTATATGAAATTGCTGAGAAACTACCATTTTGTCCTACAGAACATCATTTCATATAGTTTAGTCTAATTTTCTTACTGTGCATTTTTAAGCATTGCTCATACTTGATGCTTACAGTAAGGAAAGTTTCACTATTCTAGTACAATTCTCTGAACTTGTATTATGACTGTGCTCACTGTCTTGTGTTGTAATTCTGCATTTGTTCTCTCTACCCACCCCTGCAATTTGCCTACCACTGAACCAGAGGCTAAGTATCTTTTATTTCTATATACTCAGTGCTTAGCACAGTGCCTGACCCTAGCAGGTATCAACAAAATTTTATTTAATTAATAAAAAATGCCTTATGATTCTGAAACTAAGAAAGAATTGCCTTGAAATGACTAGAGAGCATCAAGGCATACCCACCTGTATACAATGATGACCTGAGCAGAAACACCTTTGGAATTGTTTATCCGAGTACAGTAGAATAGTCCTGATCTAGGGGTATTCATAGCCATCTTCTCTTGAAGAAGGCAGTGGCACTGTTAGGCACAGAATTTGTTATTAAAGTTTATTGTGTAGTTCTTGTATTTGAATATGTTCTTCAATTAGCATTTAATGATTACATAATAAGGCCAAAAATAAGACTTTGTTCTACATGGAGAGGTACTAAAATAGATGATCAAGTCCTCCCAGTCTACTACAAATCCAAGTATTTTGAATAATACAGCTCACGTTAGTCATTAAAAAAAATTTCCTAACCATCTTTAGGCCATAATATTAATGAAATCATCAAACAACAGGTGAATGAATCTTGCTTCCTTTCTCCTTGCCCCATCCATATTTTGGGGAGTTTCAGTATAAGAAAAGTAGGTGAGAGAGAGACAGAAACAGAGAAAGGGAGAAGGGAGAAAGGAAAGAAGGAACGATGGAAGGAGGGATGGAAGAGAAGGAAGAAAGAAGAAGGGGAGGAGAGAGGGAAGGAAAAGAAGTAAAATACAATAAAAGGTCAAGAGATTCTGTGTAATTGGATAATTGAACTATTCACCAGGATTTCCCTGCATTGATATATTGCACATTGCACACTAGAGAAGACTGTCTGAATGTCTACCTACCTTCTGAAGTCCTTCTAGAAGAAGCAGTTGACATGCTGGATTTAGAATGCCAAAAGTGATATAACTTATTAGAAATGGATAGCATGAATAAGACTAAAATTAGCCAATTGAAAGCAATTCTAGGAAGCAAACTAGCTAAACTTATGTGAGAGGTACTTAGCAGGGACCAGTGGGAAAATAAGGAAAAGTTGTATGGGAGAAGTAACAGCTGGCCTTTGCAGCCCATAGTTAAGATCGTGAGCTTGGTGAAGAGTTTTAAGGAATAATATAATGGCATCAGAGATTACTTCTTTAGAAGCGTTAAGAACTGACCGTACATAGGGGGATCACCAATAAATTCAGGAAAACTGAATATGAGGGCATGTTATGAGTAGTGGGGGGCAGAGGAGAAAGGAGTAGAGAAGAATAGATATTTAACTCTTTAACCTAAATCTTAAGGAAAGTCTATATTGAAAGAATAAAAAGAGGTAGAATAGCTGAACTGTTTCAAAACCTAGAGTACATTAAACAAGTAGTTCAACCAACTTTCTCGTCTAGGTTTTAAGTTGTTGTTTGGTGTTTCCCAGGAAGACGTCGGGCAGCTTGCAGGAAATGGTGGAGTGATGCCACATTCACGTCATCCCCTCCATAAAACGTACTGAGATGAAGACCTGTGTGTTCTAGGGCCATTTCTCTTTGCCAAACATAAATTCTCTCTGAACTTCACCCAAGTTCACCCAGAGCAGTCCTTTTGGTTGTGAGTTCTGTCTTTTCATGTTAGCTTTTAACTGACAGTTACAGGGTACATGGGACTTGATATAAACCCTTGTGCCTTCCCACATTTTGAGTGAACAGTCCAGAAATAAATAGGAGGCAACCTGAAAGCCTGAGTTGAAAGAATGGCAAATTTAATAAAGAAGAAATGACATGTTCAATTTGAGAATGAAATTGCTTTACCAGAACAAATTTCAGTAAGATTTGAAGCCTAGTACCTCCGGTGATACCGCGGTGCCCAGTTCCCCTGGATAGAAAGAAACCTACCTCCCATTCTGAGCTGGAGCTTAAAAAGTCACTAAAAAGCAAAGCAGGACAAACAAAAGCAAAAACAACCATGTACAATAAGACTTCAGATCATCTGATGTTAAGCTTTACGAGGAGGGTTTCTTCAGTGCTTTTTTCCTAAGTTAGACTTGATTAAATTTATTTTTTATATCACACACCTGAATGCTGTTCATTGAGCAAATATTTCAACCTTTCTTTTTAGATTCTCTGGTTTGTAGCTAAATCAATACTTTCGTGGAATGGAAATATAATTTGAATTCTTCAGAGGTCAAAAGTATTTTGAGGAAAAATATCCGTTGTAATTGCAACCTACTACCTGGATGCCAAAATCAATGGTAGCAACGTTTCAACAGAGAGGATTCCATTTAGCATGGAGTTGCCCTCTGTCTTTCTTCTTTCCATCAAAAGATGGAGCTCATTCAGTCCATGTTGAGGGCCAGTGCTCTGCAGAGAACAACAATCTTTTACATTAGATCTCTATGGTTTCCTAAACTCTTAAAGGTCATGCTCTCATTAATTCATTAAAATAATTATATGAGTGCCTTAAAGGTAAGAAGCATGCCTTACTCTCTTAAATCTCACCACCATGTAGCGCAATGCCTGGTTAAGCATTAAATGATCATTCACTGACCCAGTGGAATAAATAATACTAGCCTCAACTTATAGATGAAGATACTAAGATCAGAAGAAAATAAGAAATGTGTCTAAGATGTTATAATAATTCAAAAGCAGGACCAAGAATCACCTAAATCTTCTGGTCCCAAATCTTTTCTTACTAGAAGATGCTACTCCAAGATTTGCCACCATGACTATTTTGCTGGTTAAGATGAAATGCCAGGATTCATACTTAATTCTACAGAGATGAGTTATATGGTAATTCTAAATAGTCTTTTTGAGGAACTTGGAGCAATATTAAAGAACGATGTGAAGAGCAGTCTCCACAGGTTCAATCTCCACTTGTCCAGTCCACACCCCTTTTAATTATGGATTTATGTGATTTAAGATTTCAATTGGATTGAATAGTAAGGACATACTTCCATAGGGTTTGAGAAACATTCTTCTTTCAGAGATTATGACTCTAATATTACTGGGCTCCTGATTTGCCCTCTCTGGACCACTCTGGCACTTGGATGTCTATAGTACTACCTCCCAGCTTTACGGGAAAAATAAACTCATTTTGTTTGGATTTCATGAAGTTTCTACTCTACTGTTAAATATGTTACATAGTCATTTTAAAGACTGTTTCAAAACATTCCACAATATCTATAAAGTCTTCCCGACTTAATGAAGAAGAGGAAAAAACACGAGACTGTGGCATAGTGTTTCCTAAAGCACAATGCCACCTGGGCAGGTGTTAGAAACCCGGATTCCGTGGCCACACCCAGACCTGCTGATTCTGTGATTAGAGGTAGAGCCCAGAAATCTGTGTTTTAACACATCCTCTGGGGGATGCTGGTGGTCACTCAGGTCTGAAGAACTATTCCTCTGTAATATAGACTACAACTTTGTGGGTTCTCAGCTAGAAAAAAATACTAAAAATAAATAAAACCCTCAAAGAGAACTTCCCTAGGTTAAGAAGACAACCTAAATGAGGAGAGCGTAAAAGAGGGAGGTCCTCAGAGGGAATTACCAAGTGCCTTCAAGGGGCTGAATTCTAGGGCTTACATTTCTAGATAAATGTTCCTTTAGGGACCTAATAAAATGTCTCCTTGAAGCCTCCTTTTGACCTTCACCATCTTGCCCATAGGATAAAACTGATATTATCTTAGGTGACATACCTGTACTACTCATGAGTTTGTTTGTTTTACAGAACTCATCCCTGTAAAAAATTTAAAACAACCATTTTCAAACATCTAGCACTTGATTTTGAGTCATTCTTTGGCAAACAAACAAACAAACAAAAAAACCCTAAGTCTTTGAGAAATGGTTTTAATTTCATAGAGCAACAGTTACCAGATTAATTTCTGATGGGAAAATTACAAATGTATATAAATCAGAATAGACCACATTACTATTCAGGAGAAATTCTTTACATTCAAACAGTAACTTTATAATGTCAAAATAACCGGTAGGTATTAATCAGTATCTGGGCTATGTAAATATTTGCTTGTTTCCATAGTGATTGGCAAGCCCAGATACAGAAAAAAATCCACACATGTTATCACTTCCTAATAATATGATCATAAAAACACGACTCAGACCAGACTGAGGGGAGAATAAACACCATTAATTAAAAGATTTATAAAATAGAGGAGGAGGTGACAAATGAAGTATTGAGTGCAAAAATGCACAAAGGAGGTAAAATATACCTTTTTTTCCCTATTCTGAAGGAAACTTGAGCAACCCTTAATTATCTTCCAAAATGTTATTTGGAATTTTCCAAAAATAAAACATCTGACAACTGCTCAAAGCACACCGCACCCCCACCCACAAAACATACACTTTTAAAGTGGATATACAGCCATGGCTGTGAAGTGTGTTTGAAAAAAAGTGAGACTGTTGGCATTTCACTTGAAATCAACTGAGAAGTTCTTTACTAAAGAAGTGAGAAGCTTAAAGCTGTTTTCCCAAGCTTTAGGGGAGTACAGCATATTACGGAAGAGGAGCATTTGGTCAAAGAGTAAATTAGTAGTGTGGTTCACACATTGCACGAGAAATCTACACAGGAACCACAGTTGTCTTAAATAATCAGTCCCGTTAACGGGCCTTTGGTTATGAAATTTCTTCACAAAGCAGTCACCAGCGCAAAGGCTGTTTTTAGAAACACTTTGTTCTTCTGATATCTGCTAGGATAATGCGGCACCTTTCCCCACCCCCCCAATGATTTCTAAAAATAAAAACAAACACAAAAGCACAAACACAGCCTCAAGTAGCAAGAGAAGAAATGAACATGCCACAGAAGGTTATTTCAACAGGTACTTAGTTAAATAGACACTCACGGGGAGAAATGCAGATGGAGATCCTAAATGGAAAGAAGTCCAAATGGAAGACTATTCTGAATGATCCTTTTCTGAGCACATGGTAAGACCAAATTTAAAGCATCACACTAAAGGGAGAAATTGAAGGAATTACTATTGGAGACTATCTCATATAGATGCAAATATATAAGCTAATAAAATATTTAAATATCATTAAAACAAACTGTATAAATTACAAAGGGACAACAAAGAATTCCTAAAATATATATATATATATATATAATACCCAACCAATACAGATTTGACTCTGTAACTCAATATAAATTTTTAAACAGAAAACTTGATAAACAAAATTAACATAGCAGCAGATTAGAAGAACATATATGTGAATCCTATAATAGACAATTATTTTACATCCTTAATATAAAAAGAATTACTATAAATCAATAAGGAAGAGGCAAGCAACAGGGGAAAAACAAAAACAGACTGGACAGGAATGTACAGGGAAAAGGTAAATCTAATAAATATTTGAAAATATGATCACTACACTAGTATCAAGTGACTTTATAATTAGAAGAACAATTATACTATTTCCATGCATCGGCTCAAAAAAAATGTTAAAGATTAAAAACACTTAGTGTTGTCAGACATGGGCTCACTCATATAGTGTGGATAGTGTTTTTAAGGACATTTTTTCATCACCTTTCATGGTCTGAAATGTGTTTGGCTTTTGATCCATTAATTCAATTGCTAGGAATCTATACTATAGAAAAATGACCTATTTGCTCAGAGATTCATCACAATGCACTGTGGAATTTTGCAATGATGGAAAATTAGAAATAATCTCAATGCCCACCAAAAGTGAAATAAATGGCTAAAGCAATGATGCTTTCTGTAAGGATATATGCACCCCTCCGTTTATTATAGCATTATTTACAATAGCCAAATGAATGGAAGCAACCCAAGGGTCCATTGACTGATGAATGGGTAAGGAAGATGTGGTGGATATAGACAATGGAATATTACTCAGCTATAAAAAAGAATGAAATCTTGCCATTTGCAATGACATGAATGGAGCGAGAGTGTATTATGCTCAGCAAAAGTCAGCCAGTCAGAGAAAGACAAATACCATATGATTTCATGCATATGTGGAATTTAGGAAACAAAACAAATGATAAAAGGGGGAAAAGAGAGAGAAAGACAATTCAAGAAATAGACTCTTAACTATAGTGAATGAGCTGGTGGTTGGGGGGGCGGTGATAGGGATTAAGAGTACACTCATCTTAATGAGCATCAGGTGATTCACAGAAGTTTTACATTACCCACCATATTGTACATCTGAAACTAATATAACACAGTATGTTAACTCTACTGGAACTAAAATTTAAAAATTTAATTTAAAAATATTATGCTTTATATAGAATACAGACTATTTAGAACCATTTTTAAAAGCTCCAAGATACATTAACTAAATAAAGTAAAGCAAACTATTACTTGAATTATTCCTTAAGAGGAGAGTAAGACTAAAGAAATTTATGGAGGGAACAAATTAAAGGAGACTTAGATTTTTACTTTGTTTACATACCATAATTTTTTTTTTTTTAATTTAAACTATGAGGTGCCTGGCTGGTTCAGTCGGTTAAGTGTCCAACTCTGGATTTTGGCTCAGGTCATGTCTCAGGGTTGTGAGATCAAGCCCCTCATTGGGCTCTGCACTGGGCGTGGAGCCTGCTGAAGATTCTCTCTCTCCCTTGCCCTCACCACGCCAGCTGGTTTGCCTGTTCTCTTTCTCTAAAAAATAATAATAATAATAATTTAAAAAATAAATAAATAAAATTAAGCTGTGATAGAATATACACAAATTTCCCACGTTAACCACTTTAAGTGTACACAGTTCAGCAACAGTAAGTGCTTTCCCATCGCTATGCCACAAGCACCACCAACCATCTCAGAACCTTCGCAACTTCCCAGACTAAACCTCTGTACACACTGAACATTCCTCTCTCCGTGGCCCCTGGCAACCACCTTTCTACTTTCCATGTCTATGAATTTGACTACTCGTAGTACCTTGACAGAGTTCAGGACATTCTACCCCAAAATAAAGCCCCTTGGCATATTGAATATTTTAAGGAATTTGAGAAACAGCAGGTGCAGGAAGGACTCTTTGACCTTCCCCTGATGCAGGTCATCGACCCTCATGTGAGAGGTCTCCTCCCTGTACCTGGGAAAAGGAGCACCCTGACCTGCAAGTCAGAAGGACACCAAAAGGAGTCCGAACAAACAGGCATTGCTGTTTCCCCACTTCCCTATAATTGCATCCTACCTAACTCATTGTTCTATTACATTTTTCCATGACTCTCCATCCTCATCAAAGCTGGTCTAAAAAACACTCAGGTTTCACTGCTTCTTTGGGTCCTCGTTTCCTTATGATGGCTCTGGCGTCACACAAAACTTATATTAAGTAAATTGATATGCTTTTGTCTTGTCGATTTGTCTTTTGTTATAGGGCCCCCGGCTGGGAATTTGAAAGAGTAGAGGGAAAAATATTTTTCCTCTTCTACAATGTCATGTAAATAGATGATATTATTTGTCCTTTTGTAGCTGGCTTATTTCACAGAGCATAACATCCTCAATGTTCCTACATGTAGCAAAATTGCCTTCCTATTTAAGGCAGAATAATACCCCACTGTCTATATTCCACAGGTATTTTTAATGATACACATGAAATGCTTCTATCATATACAATAATTTAAGTAAAAATAAAGCTTAAAACTGTGCTTCCAAGGGTACATCTATGAAAAAGCCTTGTGTCAAAATACTTCTTGGTGACAATAATAACAAATTTCAAGGAAATTACATCTTGATTGAATATATATTTCTATAGTCTGAAAACATATACTTACTTGTTTTCGCTTTGCTGAATTGGGAGAGAACTGTAAAACCTGGTAGAGTCTGAAAATTAAGAAATAAAGAACGGAGAACAGAGAGAGAGAATCTTCTATTGAGTGATTTAATTGTAAGCACCTTGCATTTTTTTTTTAAGATTTTATTTATTCATTTGATAGAGAGAGAGATCACACGTAGGCAGGCAGGCAGAGAGAAAGGAAGAAGCAGGCCCTCCGCGGAGCAGAGAGCCCAATGCGGGGCTCGATCCCAGGACCCTGAGATCATGACCTGAGCCGAAGTCAGCGGCTTAACCCACTGAGCCACCCAGGCGCCCCCCCCCTTTTTTTAAGACTTACTTATTTATTTGAGAGAGAGAGAGAGCAAACATGCAGCCGGGGGTGGGGGAGGCGAGGGAGAGGGAATAAGTCTTAAGCAGACTGTGCACTGAGCGCGGCCTGAGGCAAGGTTCAATCTCATGACAGATTATTACCTGAGCCAAAACCAAGTGTCCCTCACTTAACCAACTGCACCACCCAGGCACTCCTATTTCTTCACTTTTAAAATGTTTATGGATTGCTGGGACACCTGGGTAGTGAAATCAAGAGTCCACACTTGATTTCAGCTCAGGTCCTGATCTCAGTGTCATGCGATCGAACCCTGTGTTGGGGTGTGAAGATGGGAAAAATCTCTCTGTAATGGACGGAGAAACATGGACCAAAGAAAACACTTCCCTGATTCTTTGCCGTAGATTTCCACTGACTGCCCTCAAAGAGCTTACAGGCAAGCAGGAAAGATGGACATTACACAGTCTAACACATAAATATATGTGATCACAAGGTATGATATGTCCTAGGAAAGAAAAGCTCAGCGTGTTCTAAGAGAAGATGAGAGGCATGGCTTGATTTAAACTGGAGGCTCTGGGGAAGCGGAAAAGTCTGGAAAGTGACATTTACACCTAGACTTGAAGGATGAGGTGAAGAAGAGTGGGGCTGGAGATTTTGAGATTGGGAAGGGTTTGATCCAGTAGAAACAGGACAGGACAGTGACACCAGATAGCTAGGAATCCTGGTTTTGCCTAGAAGCTGCCGAATGGAGCAGGCATTAGAATGAGATAGGAAAGGGGCGCCTGGGTGGCTCAGTGGGTTAAAACCCCTGCCTTCACCTCAGGTCATGATCCCAGGGTCCTGGGATCGAGCCCTGCATCAGGCTTTCTGCTCAGCAGGGAGCCTGCTTCCTCCTCTTTCTCTGCCTGCCTCTCTGCCTACTTGTGATCTCCTATCTCTGTCAAATAAATAAATAAAACCTTAAAAAAAAAAAAAAGAATAGGGTAGGAAAAAAGGAAGGAAGGGGCCTCTGTAGGAGTCCTATGGGATAGCCTGCCCTTTGGACTAAGGCGCCTGGAGTGAAGGTGAAGGTTGAGGCAGATCTAAGAGATTTTTTTTTTTTTAAGATTTTATTTATTTATTTGACAGAGAGAGAGAGATCACAAGTAGGCAGAGAGGCAGGCAGAGAGAGAGAGAGGGAAGCAGGCTCCCTGCTGAGCAGAGAGCCCGATGCGGAACTCGATCCCAGGACCCTGAGATCATGACCTGAGCCGAAGGCAGAGGCTTAACCCACTGAGCCACCCAGGCGCCCCCTAAGAGATATTTTTGAGGTGGTAAATACTCGTGCCCCCCCCACCATGTTCCAGTAATAAATCTCCACTTTATTTATTTATTTTTTTTTCAGCCCGGATGGTTTAAGTGGAATTCTGTTATTTACTACCAAAGGAATCAGGACTACTGATCAGTCCATGCCTGGGCAATTGTCTGAGCCTTGGAACATGTGCTCCCACCACTTGGGAAGAAACTACCCCTTTCTAGGTGGAAATTTTCCCAGTAAGGCCCAACTAACTTGCTCAGAATTGGTCACCTGCTCTAAGTCCCCGTCCCACTGCATATGCACCTCTGTTTATTGCATGATATATGTTGGCTGTTCTACCCAGCCCCTTGCACTGTGCCTGCCACATAGGTTTACTCCATAAATGTTTGAACAAAACAAGAATGCCAGGCTACAGGAAGAGAGAGAAGGGAAAAGAGGGAAAGAAGGAGGAAAGTAGAAGACAATTGGCTTTTCCTGGTCACTCCTGCTTTGGTCAGCATCTAAGATGTTAATGGGAAAGCAGTGGGCAACCCCCTTAAATCTGGCTGGCTTCTTGTGCAGAAACCACAGTTTCATTGGTAATTTTAACCAAATTAAAAACAAATTTGTCTCCAGGGCCTTCGATCAGAGGCACTGGGTGGGCATGGGGTTCTCGGGATCAGTCATTTACCAGGCAAGTCCCACCCTGAGGGAGCCCAGAATCTCACCACAGGTGGAGTGCACGCCCACTCCGGGGGAGCTTCTTTGAGTTTAGAAAATCACTGAGTTGGCATCTGCATTCTAACTCATGGGGCTGTATAAACAAATAAACACTCCAGATACAACCACAGCCATGCTTAGACTATGGCCTCAGAGAAGCCATTTCCAATCTGTTTAGACCACGAGTGTCCAGCCATTCCGTCTCACGGAGACCAAGAATTTGGAACGCTGTGTTTCTCTCCTTTTTGATTTATGTCCTGAGGCAGGTCACTGGATATTATTTTTTCTAAAAGTCAGAGGAAACAAGGTTAGATGGCTGCTCCTGAAAGGGTCTGGAATGAAGGGAAGCTCTCTGTCCCACTGGTGAAAACGTCAAGCTTAATAGAATACATTGTATATTGTAAATACATCATTTATTTGGGCTTTCAAGGGGCTCCCTAAGGACTGTAATCTCTCTGTTCTGCCATCCTTCGTAGTTAAAGGTCAGATATACACAGGGAACAAAGACCCACACTCAAATATGTTACAGGTGAAGTCATGTTTTTAAGTGCATGCTAATTCCTGAGGTCCAGCTTAAGTTTCCAATTCTCAGTTTCTCTTGGTAGGAAGGACGGAACCAAATGCTGATGAATCCGTGCTCATGGCCAGAACCAGAACCAGCTGAAAGTTAAAAACAAAACAAAACAAAAACAAAGGCTTAAATAAATACTTCCTAGAATCAAAGAATTTATTTTTCTTTTCCTAAAATAATTAAAACAAAATTGGGAGGGGGTGGTCAGGCGAGAAAATCTGACATCAAAAAAAAAAAAATTTCACATAGTTTGGGCGTTTTGGAAGGCTAGAAAAGAAAAATAGACACAATTCTCTCTCTCTCTCTCTAGGAATTTGCTCTCCAAAACAAAAAATATTGATATAGGCTCACAACAAAAAGACACATAGACAACTGCACAAACATTAAAAAAAATTAAACAAGAGACCCAAATATTGATAGAAACGCTTCCTCAGACTTGTACAATTTGTTTTTGCTGCACATTTATTTTTCTCACTTTTCTTTTATATCAAAGAGGCATGTGGCTGAGAACGTCCAGAGAAGAACAGATCAAAGGCTGGCTGGAGAGAGCGGGGACCCCAGGCCCGGACCACTGCAGGTCCTTCCTGGAGAGAGGTTGCAGAGTCCATGGCTGCAAGGGGCCTTGCCAGGGAAGAACTGAGTTCTACACCTGCCCCACCCCCAATTTTCTAAAACTGGGGTTTTGGTGCTTGAATCTGGGAAACAGAAATGATAATCGCCCACTCTGGTTATTTCATACTGAAGTTGGAGGACAAAAGGAGGCAACAGGTGAGAACACACTTTAAAGACCATGTAAAGATACCTATGGAAGGCTTACCTTTCGAGCCTTCTGGAAGGCTCATTCTTTAGGCACTAGCTATTTTAATCCAGACAAAAATCCTAGAATCCAGGATTCTAACATTGTTTCATGCTGTTCCCAATAAGCCTAAACACATCCAGAAAGACATGAGCCTCCTTGTGTTTAAAAAAAAAAAAAAAAAAAAGGCTGTAAAAATTGCTGCTGAAATCTTGCTCAGCAAAGAAGATATTTATTCAAAGTAATGACTCACCAAAGAGAAGGGAAGAAGGAGCCTGGAGGAGAGAAGATTAGTGGGCAGTGAATAGATATAACCGTCCCGGGCTCTCTTCTGACATTTCTTTTTAAGAGATATTGTAATAGGAGAGGAAGTCACCAAGAATGCAAAGGGAGGGATGGTCCAGGGGTCTGGAAGAGTTTGAAAAATCTCCTGAAGGGAAAATATTGCCCCAGGGTGCACAGGGTGGAGGAGGGAAGGAATCCTTTTCTTGGTGAGCAAGGAAGCTCAAAGCTCGTTCTTCTGGGAAAGGTTAGACACGAGGGGAGAGCGTACAGTGATAATAGCCAGAGTTTTGGGTCCAAGGACTACTGTTTATATCTTCCCTCCACTTCCCATTACCTATGTGACCCCAGACAATCAGGGGTCTTCTTGCACTTCTGGGATTTAGGGGGGCAGTTGTCCAACATCTCTCAGAGGGCTGCGGTAAAGGATACAGGGGAGGTCATAGATAGTTTGCAATGTGCTTGGCACATAGTGGGCACTCAAATGGTATTCTTTTTTTTTTTTTTAAGGAAAGGTCCACAGAATCAGAAATTGTTATGCATGCATGAATTTTTCATCGATAACCATTGATGACATATAGCCTCTTACTTAAAATGCGCTTAATTTAAGTATTTCAAAAGTAGTTTAATCCAACTTATACCAAAGTATAATTATACTTACAAGCATAATTGCTAGATAGGAGTCAGTTTAGGGAACCAGTCAATTAAAAGTATAGTATTTGGCAACATGAATTAATCTCTATCATCAAAAGTCCTAGGGAAAGAGTTTGAGTCATTGAAGAGGCTTTACACCAACATGATATTGCTGCCAGAGAGGAATTTGAGAAGTCCGGAAATATCGAATTCACTTGCACAGATGAAGCACCTGCAAAAAAAGAAGAAGAAGAAGAAAAAGGATGGGGGCGGGAGGGAATGTTGACAACAATTTAAATCAAAATGGAAATGCTCCCAGGTCCTGATCTCCACTTAACTTCCTCTGTGACAGTTTGGGCTTTGATCTTTGTGCATCTTAACTTACGACTCCAGGTTTGAATCACTGAAGGAAGCACCTGGCTTTGATTTTAGCTGCTTCATTAAAAAGATTAGAACCCAAATGTTGGCCCACATTTGCCCACAGAGCCAGAAATGTCAAGATGGCCTCGGATCCCTGCAGTCTCTCCTTGGGGTGCATTGATAGACGGAGCCCCGCCAATCGCCAATCCAACGGCCCGACAACACTTCATTCCACAATATTAGGCGGGCACTTACTAGTGCTGTGGACTGCACCAAGCCCTAACGGTGGTTCTCCAAAGGCAGACAGAAAAGCTTAAAACAAGTTTCCTATGCGTGGCCGTTTGTGAAAATCTTCAAAATAAATCTACTTCAAACAAAGTTGCACACACACATACACACACAGTGAGCTCTGCGGTGAACCAGGTGGCAAGATGTCTTGGAGAAGGATGACTCTACCTTTGTCATTTGTATTGGAAATCTCTTTTCAATTTGGGAAGGATTAGAGACATAAAATGAGTTTTTTACTTAATTTAATTAAATGTGGCTTAACAACTTGTTCAAGGATTTTTTTTTTAGGGTTTTATTTATTTATTTATTTGAGAGAGAGGGCACACCACATTCCTTACTCAGGGCCAGCAACACTGGAGTCACCCAGGACCCTGTGTTAAAAAAAACTCTGTGCTTGGGGTGTCTGGGTGGCTCAGTGGGTTAAAGCCTCTGCCTTCGGCTTGGGTCATGATCTCAGGGTCCTGGGCTCGAGCCCCGCATCAGGCTCTCTGCTCAGCGGGAGCCTGCTTCTCTCTCTCTCTCTGCCTGCCTCTCTGCCTACTTGTGATCTCTGTTTGTCAAATAAATAAATAAAATCTTTTAAAAACAAACAAACAAACAAACTCTGTGCTAGTGATTAAAAGCTCTGTAGTGGCTGCTTTGAAACTTGTTAATTGTATGTTACAATTACAACTGGATGGAGTCTCCCGTAGGATAGTAGATTGTGGGGGAGGGACAGGAGGGAGCATGGAGGGGAAAGCGAAGCACCAGCCCACAGGCAGTCCCACATCCTCGAGTCTCCGGCATTGGCCCCACCTCCTGGTGCACCCAGCCCTCCTTGGGTTCACTGCCCCGGCCTCCTGGAAGCGGACACTGTTGTCTTGCACCTGTTGCTGGGTATCTAAACCCCCAGGGGCCCTTGAAGGGTCAGGGTTGGGCATGACGGGGTCCTAGCATCTGCTGTGGCCAGCTCAGCAGGGATAAGCGTTTTGCTTATCTCCATTGTGGTCCTAGTCCATCCCTGGGCTTGGAGGTCACCATCTGCCATGGAGTCTCTGGGGAAGCGAGATGCCTGGCTTCTCTCCCTGCTCTGGTGGGGCCCAGCTTATAAACCCGGTCCGTGGCAGGGGAGGGGAGTTCATCTGTTGACTGGCCCGAGGGCACTCAGTTTCTCTGACTTTCAAGGTGAGGATCCCCCAGGAGTCTGTACAGTTCTGCAGTGGCCCCCAGAGTATCTGGTGCAGTAGGGAACGTGTCCTCAGACTAGCTCTGTGCCTCGGGAGACACTCTCCCTCTGTCCAACAGCTGTGCCTCTGGCTTGCTTTTGTCTCTCTGGTCAGCTTGAGGCACCTGACAGGGACAAGCTATGGAAAACAAAGTCCTATCCCTTCAGTGATTCCGCGTGTTGAGTTCAATGTCCTGATATTTGCATTTAAAACTGACACTGCGTAATCTGAAGATGAATAAGAAAACTCATGCCCATAATATACATTTTAATTTTTCTTGACTTAGAATAACATTAAATGACAAATAAAAATTCCTTGACAAGTTGAGAGGCAAAGGACAGAAGAAATGAAAAAACTTGATATATTAGTACTTTTAATGGGCGGTTTTTCTGCTTTTTGAACGAGCGCACTTGTGTTTTTATTTTACACTGGATTCCCTCTACCATGACCCAGGTGAACCCTGTGGATAAAGAGTTAAAAAAAAAACCAAAAATCAACAAACTGAGGGTTGCTGGAGGGGAGGGGGTGGGGGATGGGGTAACTGGGTGATGGACACTAAGAAGGGCACGGGATGTCATGAACAATGGGTGTTGTATAAGATGGATGAATCCTGGGCCCCTGGGTGACTCAGTGGGTTAAGCCTCTGCCTTCAGCTCAGGTCATGGTCCCAGGGTCCTGGGATCCAGCCCCTCATTGGGCTGTCTGCTCAGCGGGGAGCCTGCTTCCTCCTCTCTCTGCCTGCCTCTCTGCCTACTTGTGACCTCTCTCTCTCTGTCAAATAAATAAATAAAAAATCTTAAAAAAAAAAAAGACTGATAAATCCCTGACCTCTAACTCTGAAACCAATAATGCGTTGTATGTTAATTGAATTTAAATAAACTTTTTTTTAAAAACTCATGGTTTAAAATGTTCACTTCTCAGTTGATTTTTGAATGGTTGTGAGGACACAGGAATCTTTCCATTTCTCTCCATTCCCAGATGATTACTTACATTTAGATCTTCTTTCCTTCTGTTTTCATACCTTTTAGGAACTATTTTACTGTGGAGTTTGCTCTTTCTAAGGCTTGTGTGTGGTTGGAACATAATTACTTGTGGAAAACCATAAAATATATACTCCGCAACTCTTCATTTATAAAGCTTTTGTAAATAGAAAGCTTACAAAGCTAGCTCCCATATAGTCTAGTCTGAGAGTGATCAAAGAAATATACTCCATTAACAAGAAATAAAATTCAAAATAATTCAAATTCTTTACTGGGGCTTTTCCTACTCTGTGATGAGGCCCAAGGATATTCTTGAAATTCCATGTCTTCTTCCCATTCCCTTCCCTCTCACAGTCAAGTTCACCCAGCTAGTGATAGAGCCAGGATCTAAAATCTACAGTCACCCCCTTTGCCATTATAGATATAGTTATGTCAATGGTTGTCAAATTTTAGCAAGCAGAATCCAGAATCCTTTGGATGTCTTACAAAAGCAGATTGTTGAGTCCCACTCCCAGAATTTCAGATTCATCGCATTTTTTTTCTTTTTCTTTTTTAAGATTTTATTTATTTGAGAGAGAGAAGACAAGTGGGGTGAAGGACAGAGGGAGAAGCAGGATCCTGGTGAGAAGGGTGCCTGATGCAGGACTCGATCCCAGGACCCTAGGATCATGACCTGAACCAGAGGCAGACACCCAACTGATTGAGCCACCCAGGTGCCCACATTCTGCGTTTCTAACAAGTTCCCAGGTGATGTGGTCCCAGGGACCACACTTTGAGAGTCACTGAATGTGTAGCTGTTTAAAGTCTGATATAAAATAAATTGCAGAAAGGACCTTTATTTTCCTGGTGTTTCTCACACAAAGGAAGGATACTTCGCCTTGGGATGTTCTTCGCATAGAGCGAAGATACTCACCTGCTAACAGTTTCTTTAAACCTTCAGGCCTGGGGTGCCTGGGTGGCTCAGTGGGTTAAGCCTCTGCCATGAGCTCAGGTCATGGTCTCAGGGTCCTGGGATCGAGCCCCTCATCGGGCTCTCTGCTCAGGAGGGAGCCTGCTTCCCCCTCTCTCTCTGTCTGCGCCTCTGCCTACTTGTGATCTCTGTCTCTCAAATAAATAAATAAAATCTTAAAAACAAACAAACAAAAAAACCCTTCAGGCCCATTTTGCAGTGCTGACCACTGCTGCCAAGACCAGCTCTTCCAAAGGTCTGGGTTACCAGTTAGCTCCTGCACGTTGTGTGGAAATGTCGAAACAGATCTGGGCACTTCTCATCCAACAACTGCAATGACGGGAACTGCTCTCAAAAATCGGGGACGACAACACACGTTGATGTTCTTTGTGCCCATAGAAGTAGTCGAATGCTATCAGTCAGCTTGGAGTTTCCAGTGACACAGGACAATAGGAATCCTCAACTGCACTGCTAGAAGCCTGCTCACTTTTGCTCTGGCATAAGTTAGTGTAGTAAATTATTATTTTTTTTTAAGATGTGTTCATTATAAAAATAATTTTAAAAATTTACAGGCAATTTGGAAAAGAAGGGGTAAATGACCCATAATCTCACTACTCCCACAAAACTGATATTGGCATTGTGGTTTATTGCTTTCTAGTCTCATTTCTATTCATATTATTTAACATGGTCGTAATTTGTAATTACATTGTCAATAACTCTTCTTTCACTTAACATTATACAGGATAATAATCTGCGTAATTACTTAGATTTCAAATGCGGTAGAGTCTTTAAATGTCCCCAGCGTTTCTTCCAGTCAGTATTATGATACAATCAATGGTCATTATTTAAGATAGACCCAATCTTTCACTTGGATTCCAGGAGCTTTTTTGTTTGTTCATTTGTATTTATTCAGATGGTTCACTGCTTGCCCCAAGACAAGGGGGCCTTCTCAAACCCTACTTAGATATCTCGAAGTTCACAGATCAAAACCAGCGACCTGTCCTTTGGGTGGAGGCCAGCTCACTCTTCCGGTTTCACATTCCACTCCTTCCCTCCTCTTTCTGTCTCCACAGAACTGGGCAGCAAGACAGCTCTTCACTAATTTCCTCATTATACATGCTTCCTTCATTTATTTCGGGGAAGAAGCCCTCTTTTCCCACCAGAATTCTTTTACTTTCTCATTCAGCCATCCAAGTCCTACCAATCCTGCAGGCCACAGTGATGTGGTCTATGTCCTACCCCGTGCAGACCAGAGTGCAGCTTCCCATGAGGTGCTAACGTACCCTGTTCATATCGGCTCAATTGTCTGAGGGAGCACAGAGACCCCTGGGCTAAAATCTGCTGTCTTACAGTCTCTGCCTCTGTGCTGCATTTACCTACAAAAACAGGGATCGGGACAGAAGTAAGACGTGATCAGGCCGCTGAGCTTTCTGCAGGAACCACTGCTCCATTGTATGAGGTTTCCTGCTGGAAATTAACTTACACAATTTCAAAAATCAAATATTGATTAGTGAAGAATGAATCTTACTAATCCGGACAGTGAAGGATAACTTCACCAAAAGATAAGCACAGAAGAGAGTGCCATAAATCCTACTTTTTTAAGACAAAGAGGCTTTGTAAATAAACACACACTTGCACGTACACACATTAATGAAGAAGTAAAGACACGTGTGTAGGAACTAGGGTGAGCTGTAAAGCGTCATGAGGAAACTAAGAAAGTAGTTTGTAGTCTGGAATTCCTCCCTGCTCTGAATCTGATCCCTCTCCCACTCTATCCACACATGCCCTACACACACACAAACATGCCCAGTTGACACGAAAACTCACACACACAGAGTCTGGCAAGACATTGGGAAGTTTTTGATTCGTGTATCCCACCATCAAATGGGAACACTTCGAGTTTTCTGTTACTTTAGGAACTCGTGGAGGAAAATGAAAAGGCAGCTACTCATCACATAGAAACTTGTCAGACCACTACAGCGATGGACCTGAAAGTCCTGCAACGCTGTGTGTCAACCATACTCAGACATCAATTAATAAAGCAATACATCAAAATAAAAGGCTGCTATTAAATTGACCCCTCGAACCACGTTTCTGTACTGCAAACGTGAGCTGAGCTATTAAGCAATTTCTCAGTACTTTCAGCTCATACTAAGCTCAAGCTTTCCTTATAAGTCATCTAACCGCTTGAATCAGTGCTACATTTTGACTATTAAGACACATCCTAAGTCAGCTTTGTCTTCCACCATTTGTGGGGGGGTGGGTGGGGCTTGGGGGGTGGAAAACAGCATTCTGTAAAACAAAGACAGACAAATTCTGCCTTCAGAGATTCACCCATAAGTCCCTCTAATTTCATGTCAACACGCACACATTTTTCTGCGCAAAGAATTTGGCCAAGCCCAACCAAATGCTAATTTAATGTTCTTGTAAGATTTAACAAATTATGTGTAACTCGGTGCATATGCTCATCAAGTTTTTAGAGATGAAAAGCATATTCACTCTAGTCAATATTCATATCTTTGAGAAAAGTTCTTTTTTTTTTTAATGTATTGGTGCTTTGACATGAGCTCAAGTGAATCTGCTTATTTATTCTGAGACGACGGTCTTAATTCGTCCATCAGAAGAGAGAAAAGATTTGCTCTCTCATTACGATGTTTCCTTAATCATACCTGAACTTTGAGCAGCAACCTTGATTGGTTGGCTCTGCGTTCCCGTCTATAACAACCGGAAAATACATATGGGTTGCATGAATTTGAAATCTCATCTGACATCTGAGTAATGTTAATCTTGTTTATATGACAACCTCATTATGGCATATAATTGCCCAGCAATCTCCTAGCAAGTACTGGGTTAAAAATGCCTGGAAGATGCTTGTTCTTCTCATTATTAATTAGCACGTGTCCACTTCGCCAGATCCAGTGCCCAAACTTCATTTGTTATGTTCAGCCAAATGCATGAATAGCTTTGGAGTAATTATTTTCCAACATCATCTAATACCTCTCTGCACATCAATTAAAAATCCTCTTAACAAGGAACTGCATTTTGTTTGAGATCAAATGCTTGGTCCAAAGCTATATCAATCATGTAGAGCTAATTAGTGGCTCGGCTTTATATCATTTGTTTTACTTTATTATTTCATTGTACACTTCCTTATGAAACCAATTGAACAATTTTTAAATCTTTGTTCAATTAATTGACGGCTTAAAGGCCAGCTACCTAGTCGGGCTTTCTTCGCTTTGAAAGGAAATACACGTAAAGATGGGCAGAGACGGGGAACCCCATAGATGCGTTATTATACCTATTTACTTTCTGAAGTGCCCGCTCTATAGATACAAGTTTTAAAAGGTTTATCACCATTCTTACTTGGCTTGCAAATGATTCATTGCTCACCGTACCTTTATAGCTTTTCTCTACGTGGAAAACCATTTCGGAAGGATGAGTTGAAACAATAATAGGAGATGTAGAGCAGTTAATCTTGGAGACTGCGCCTAGAAGCTCTCTAAATTACTGTGTATTTCTGTCAGCATTTTATAAACTGGTTGTCCAGCTTTCTTCCTTAGTGCAAGAAAGTGCTGAGCTGTGAAAACGGTTCAGTAGCACTCCTTTGGGGTCTGGATAGAGCTGTGGATTCCAACACAAATATGAATGAATTAAATGCATACTAACTACCCAAAGTGGGAAACTATAATGAGGAGGACAAGTTCCAGCTCTTTAGAATTTCTGCTGGCTCATCAGAACCGGGCCTCAGTGTGGGACAAACAGGGGCAGGAGAGGGCTGCCTCATTGGCCCCAAGTGTGTGCCATCCTGGCCTGTGGCTTTTGTCACACGCAGCCTCCCTTGGGTCGCTCCTCTTGATGGATGAAATCTCCCCAGGTCGCCAAATCCTGGGGCAAAGTGGCCCTGGCACTCACAAAGCCTATCCCAATTAATGCAAAATCAGGGAGTTCCTCCTGGAAAAAGGAGAACTCATTTGTTTCAACACCGGCTCCTCTGAACGGCCCCTTTCCTCCCAAACGTGAATCCACTCTCCCTAAACAAAACTGACAAATCGGCAGATGTCAGAGCCTCTGACAAATGGGCTGGGTTCTCTTTGGTCTGTGCCAGAAGGGGGGAAATCAAGATCAAATTTTCTGAATAGTTAGGCTGGATTTTAAAATGCTTCAGAGTTCTGCAAGTATGGAAATGAATGGCATGTATGTACACATTTATTACTTTGAAAATAAACGGATGGAGAGATTCTGTCCAAGGATAAGGAGGAGGAGAATTTTTTCAAGAAAGCTTTTACAAGGTTTGAAAATCCTCTAGAATCACTGCGGGGGGGTGGGGCGGGGTGTGGGGGGTGGAGATTAAAAGGCTTGGGAATCCCCTAATTTACTCGTTCCTCACCCAGACGTCTGTTCTTTATAATGATTAAGTTACTAACCTTTATTTGTCAGTAATAATTGAATTTTACACCAAAGTGAATTATCGCAACAAATGAACTGCTCTGCCGCAATTTTAAATAGCCTTCTTTGCAAATTATCTCCTGTGATTTATATTAATCCTATAGGGAAGGCAGAGAAAAATTGTATGAGGATGGATGGTTTGGATTTAATGTAAATGGATAAAAGTATGTGATAGTTTCTCATGGTTCTGCAAATGAATTTAACATGATACCCTCCTGGCTCCAGTATTCATTTCAAAGTCTGGGTAGCAAGTTTAAATATAAATCTTCAAAAGGTCTGCAGGTTAGACCATGGCGAGCCCCACTCTAAGAGAGAATGAAAGCCTGACGGAGGGAGAGAGACTTTCACTGACGGCCACATTACTTTCATTCCCTCCCCAAATCTGTGATTCACAGGGTTAAGTACCTCGATAAAACCCCTTTGGCAAATAGCCGAGGGACTCATTTGGTTGTATCCATTTCCCTTTTCCTGCTGATATGGACTTAAATTCACATTCTGTTTCTTCCTCAAAGCCTACCCTAGAACTCCCTCTGACCTTCTTCTCTAATTTCTGCCCATCCTTAAATGTTTTTCTCATGTTCCAGCAACTCTTAAACCTTCCCTGGTTGTTCTCGCTTATGTTTGCCCCAACATCTATGATAACAGGAATCATCTGGGACGCATAGATTCCCAGACCTCTCTTCTAGAGATTCTGAATGAATCCATTTCGAGCGGGGCCCCAGGAATCTGGATGTTTAACAAGCAACCCACTCAATTTTTATCATCAAGAAAGTTCTAGGAGAGGGGATGGGTCATGTTCTCTCGGAATGCCTAGGCAATTACAGCATTGACTACACGTTTCTGTCCACCCTGCAATCTCTCTCTCTCTCAAATAAATAAATAAATCCTAATAAATAAATAAATAAACCCCCCAAAACCCAAAGGGATAAAAATCAGAATATAAATTTCAAAAGTGAAATTAGAAGGCTTTGAAAAGTGTCCACAGTCATGAGCATTTTAACATAAAGAGATGAAAGTAAAAATTCTAGTCATGGAGATGTCGATGATGTATTGAACTTTGGGTCACTTATTTTGTTTGATATTGAGCAAATCGAGCCACATTTTAAAGAGAGCTCTGATTCTCCCTTCTGCCTTCTTGATATTATATTTTCACAGATTTTCTAAGAGGAACACTATTTCATCAATGTCATGCTCACTTTCTACACAAAGCTCACAATACCTTTATGACTGACACATGGAGAGATGGTGTCAAGGTCTTTGATATGTGCTTGTGTTTATTTGTGAAATACATTTAGCCCTAGTTCAAATACCAGAGCTCTTTTCGAACTTGAGGGTCAGGAAAAATATATAGAGAGAGATTCTCCTACTAAACAACGTCTTCCGGAATATTAGAGAATATTTTGAGAACTAAGTCTGCATATAAATTAAAGTTCTATCTAGGAGAAAAAATTGAAGATACACAAAAGAAAGAAAATCACAGCGAAATATTGTGTCTAGTATTTGTATTGCCGAATGATAATTGCCATATTTTCTTCATTCTTCAAAATTCATTGAAAAATTTAAATGTTTGAGGAACTGTTTCCCAGAGTTTATTTCAGAAGACGAGTCCCCAGAGATGCTCCAGTTAAAGAAGCTCAGAGTTTGAATAAATTTGTGAAGTTCTCCTTACCCACTAAGCCATTCACTTGGAGCTTCCAGGAAGCACATTAGCATATTAAAGTCTCAAACAAAGCCTGCAGTAAAGACATGAATTTGCTCGGCTTGATCCCTTGATTCCCCTAAATGATTATCCTTTCCCACACATACTTTGACAGTCTCCAAGAGTATCCTTTTTTTAAAACAACAGGTGTGACATTCTAAATATCTAAAGACCAGGATAGCAGGGAAATGACCACTCAAGAGAGACACTGGCTCTAAACATCCAAGATGGCTGCGGCACCACATCCAGGCTGCATATTAGATCGGATCATCCCTATGAAGAGCTCTATGGAGAAGTGTCTGTTCATGTCTCCTGCCCATTTTTTGATTGGGTTATTTATTTTTTGAGTGTTGAGTTTGGGAAGTTCTTTATAGATCTTGGGTATCAGCCCTTTACCTGTAATATCATTTGCAAATATCTTCTCCCATTCTGTGTGTTGCCTTTTAGTTTTGTCAACTGTTTCCTTTGTTGTGCAGAAGCAGAAGACATCCAAATGGCCAACAGACACATGAAAAAGTTCCAACATCACTAGACATCAGGGAAATACAAATCAAAACCACAATGAGATACCATCTTATACCAGTTAGAACGGCAAAAATGAACAAAACAGGAAACTACAATTGTTGGCGAGGATATGGAGAAAAAGGAACCATCTTACACTGTTGGTGGGAAAGTATTCTGGTACAGCCACTCTGGAAAACTGTTTGGAAGTTCCTCAAGATGTTAAAAATAGAGTTACCTTGCAACCCAGCAATTGCACTACTGGGTATTTACGCCAAAGATACAGATGTAGTGAAAAGAAGGGGCACCTGCACTCCAATGTTCATAGCAACAATGTCCACAATAGCCAAACTATTGAAAGAGTCAAGATACTCTTCAACAGTTGAATGGATAAAGAAAATGTGGTACATATATACAATGGAATATTACTCAGTCATCAAAAGGAATGAATACCCACCGTTGGCCTCGACATGGGTGGAACTGGAGGGGTTTATGCTAAGTGAAGTAAGTCAAGCAAAGAAAGACAATTGTCACTCATGTGTGGAACATAAACAATAGCATGGAGGACCAGAGGGGAAAGAAGGAAATCTAAAGGGGGAGAAATCAGAGGGAAATGAACCATGAGAGACAATGGACCACAGGAAACAAACTGAGGGTTTCAGAGGGGAGGGAGTGCAGGGAGTGGGTAACAGGGTGATGGGTTTTGAGGTGGGTACCTGTTGTGATGAGCGCTGGGTATTACACGTAACTAATGCATCATTGAACACTACATCAAAAACTAATGATATGCAGTGGCTAACTAAACATAATAATAATAAAAAAAGAACTTGGGACACCTGGGTGGCTCAGTGGGTTAAGCCTCTGCCTTGGGCTCAGGTCATGGTCTCAGGGTCCTGGGATCAAGCCCCGAATAGGGTTCTCTGCTCAGCAGGGAGCCTTTTTCCCTTCCCCTCTCTCTCTCTGCCTGCCTCTCTGCCTATTGTGATCTCTGTCTGTCAAATAAATAAATAAATAAAATGTAAAAAAAAATAAAAAAAGAACTTTATGGAATTTTGTATTTGGGGGCCACACTAGTGGAAAGGACACCAAAAATTAGATTTTTTTCCAATACTACAGTTTAACCCGTGTCTCTACACTAAATCAAAATAAAGGCAATATTGATCTTTTAAAAATTTTTATATTACAATATTTAATAGAGCTTTAAAAGCTATAAAGGGTTTTGGGGTTAAGACAGTGAATTAAAACTCTATTAGGAAATTTTTCATCTTCAATATATAAGGACACGATTAATCATAGAAGTGAAAGGCATAATGAAAGACATGTCAAAGACTGGTTGCCAGGGTAGAAAGCAGAAGATTCTGGAGTGAAACAGAGGCCAGGCATGGTTCAGCTCTTCACTCTGCTCTCACCTTCTAGAGACTGTACGGGTGAGTCCACAAATCTCTAATATTCCCCCATTCTGGAGAGAAGCAAATTCAATCAGTATCTGCATCTTTCATTCTTCTGACCTGAGGAAATGGCCTTTGGGAAGAAATGGGAAAAGATGTGATGGGTTTGACTCTCTGAGATAGAAATAGGTCACAGGGCTGCACAAGGAATTGGAAGAGCATGTCGCACTCTAATGGTAATGGTCTACACCTGCCAACCACGTAGCTAAAACCCTAACAAAGAACAATATCTCTGAGAGAGCACAGCTCAGCTGTTTTAACAAGAATGACTTGAGCATCACCTAAAAACTCCTACCTTTGCCATCCCTCCAAACTGCTAAAAAAAATGGGTAGAGCTTAGTATTGATTAGGAATTGGCTTCAAAGGCTGACAAGAGAGACCTAATTATAGTGGTTTCAGGAATTGAAAGCTTATTCTTTCACATAAAATAATTCAAAAGCTGGACAGTCCAGGGTCAGGATAGTGAAACCATAGATTTACAAAGCATTCAAAGTCCTTCTCTCTTTCTTTTCCTTCATCAATAACTTGTGGCATTCATTCTAAAGTTGCAATATGGCTGTTACAGATCCAGCCATCATGCTGACATTCCAGGAGGAAAGAAAGCAAAGCGCAAGGGGGAAAAAATCCTCATAGCTTAACTGGATCCTTTAAAGAGATATTCCAGAAGCTCCACTTAATGACTTCCAAATATTTCTATTACTATCTACAAATGGAGTTGAGAGATAGTCTTTTCTATCAGGGTACATGGCTTCCTGGAAAAAATACAGTCCATTTGGTTTATTTTCCTTCTGATGTTTTAGTGACTGCTTTTTAAATTTAAATTTTGTTTGGGGGCACCTGGGTGACTCAGGAAAGTGTCTGCCTTCCACTCAGAACATGATCCTAGGGTCCTGGAATCAATCCCCAAGCCACTGTTGTTAGCCTCCCTGCTTGGTGGGGAGCCTGCTTCTCCCTCTCCCTCTCCCCCTGCTTGTGCTCACTCTCTCTCTCTCATGAATAAATAAAATATTTTTTTAAAAATTTAAATTTTGTTTTAAACTTAAAATATTTACAATTTTCTAAAGTCAGAACTACAAAAAATGCATATTCAGATAAGTCAAACTTCTATGACTCCTTTTGGTGACTTTAAAAAATATTAATTCTTCCATTTTTCAAATAATTCACAATATATCAATATTTAGAAATACTCCTCATTCCTGTTTTGATCTAAATAGTACCCTACTGCAAGGATGCACCATGTTTTACTCAACTTGGTCCCTATTGATGAACATTTGGGTTGTTTTCTGTCTTCTATTACTACAAATAATGTTGAATTAGTAGTCTATAGAACACATCTCTTCAATTTTTGCCAGCATACCTTTGTGACAGATTTCTAAAAGTGAGATTCAGAGGTCAAAGCTTACATGTTTGTAATTTTGCTAGACATTGCCAATTCTCTTTCAAAGTTACCATTTTTTTATTACCATCACTTAAATGTCTTTCCTTCAACTGCCTTCCCAATAAAGCATGTTGTCAAAATTTTGGAATTTTGTCAATTTGAGACATGAGAGATAATATCTTTTTTAAATTTTTTATTTATTTGGGGGGAGAACACAGAGGGAAAGTCAGAGGGAGAAGCAGATTCCCCCCTGAACAGAGGACTCAATGTGGGCCCCAATCCCAGGACCTGAAAATCATGACCTGAGCCAAAAGGCAGACAATTCACTGACTAAGCCACCCAGCAGCACCCTGAGAGATAGTATCTGGCTGTAATTTTATTTTGCATTTCCCTTATTAGTAGGAAGGGAGATTGAATACCTTTTCATATGTTTAAAAGTCACTGCATCTTTTTTTTTCTTTGAATGGTGTCTTCATTTCGTTAGCTCATTTTGCTATGGTTCTTGGTCTTTTTCTTCTCTAATTTAAGAAACTATATAAATATAAGGGACATTATCCCTTTGTGATGTCAGTTGCAAATGGTTTTCTCCAATTGTTTGTTGTCTACTTTTCTTCTGATAATTTTGCTATGAAAATGTGGGGTTTTTTTCCAAGCTCATGGATACAGAGAACAAAATAGTGGTTGCCGGAGGCAGGAAAGCTGGGGGTGCGGGGTGTGGGGTTGGCCAAAATAGGGGAAGATGGTCAAAACATACAAACATTTCAGTTAGAAAATAAGTCAGTCATGAGGATGTAATGTACAGCATGGCAACTAAGGTTGCTAATGCTCTATTACACAGATGCCTGAGTGGCTCCATTAGTTAAGGGTCTGCCTTCTATTGAGGTCATGATCCCAGGGTCCTGGGATGGAGTCCCCCATCGGGCTCCTTGCTCAGTTGGAAGCCTGCTTCTCTCTCTGCCTGCTGCTCCCCCTGCTTGTGCTCACTCTCTCCCTCTATCTGACAAATAAATAAATAAATCTTTAAAAAATAATACCATATTATACCTTTGAAATTTGCTAAGAGAGTAGATCTTCAAATTCTCATCACAAGAAAAAACATTCTGCAACGATGAACTATGCATGGTGACAGATGTTTACTGGTGGCTGCTTTGCAGTGTACAAATATCAAATGATTATGTTTTACACCTGACATACAATAGTGTACGTTAATTATGCTTCGATAAAAAAAATTTTATTAGAAAATGTGGGTTTTTTTAAAAAAGCAATATAATTATTCTGTATTTTTTTTAAAAAAGATTTTATTTATTTATCTGACAGAGAGAGATCACAAGTAGGCAGAGAGGCAGGCAGAGAGAGGGGGAAGCAGTCTCCTTGCTGAGCAGAGAACTCAATACCAGGCTCAATCCCAGGACCCTGAGATCATAACCTGAGCCAAAGGCAGAGGCTTAACCCACTGAACCACCCAGGTGCCCCTTCTTTTTCCTTTCAAATAAACTTTATAACCAACATATCTTGTTGAAGAAAAAGAAATTATGGTATTTTTCTTGATATTAAATTAAAATTATCTTTGCAATACTGAATCTTTCTTTTTTTTTTTTTAAGATTTTATTTATTTATTTGCCAGAGAGAGAGGGAGAGAGAGCGAGCGAACACAGGCAGACAAAGAGGCAGGCAGAGGCAGAGGGAGAAGCAGGCTCCCCGCCGAGCAAGGAGCCCGATGTGGGACTCGATCCCAGGACCCCGGGATCATGACCCAAGCCGAAGGCAGCTGCTTAACCAACTGAGCCACCCAGATACTGAATCTTTCTAAGAAAAAAAGGTGGTTTGGGGTGCCTCGGTGGCTCAGTTGGTTAAGCATCTGACTCTTGATTTCAGCTCAGATCATGATCTCAGGATTGGGAGATCAAACCCTGTATTGGGCTCTATGTTGAGTGGAGAATTTGCTTAGGATTCTCTCCCTCTCCTCCTCCACCCCCACTCATTCTCTTTCTTAAAAAAAAAAAAAGAAGAAGTCTCTTATATCTTCATTTGATAGTACTCACAAAAGCTATTTTTTTTTTTAAGATTTTATTTATTCATTTGACAGGCAGAGATCACAAGTAGGCTGAGAGGTAGGCAGAGAGAGAGGAGGAAGCAGGCTCCCTGCTGAGCAGAGAGCCCGATGTGGGACTCGATCCCAGGACCCTGGGACCACGACCTGAGCCGAAGGCAGAGGCTTTAACCCACTGAGCCATCCAGGCACCACAAAAGCTATTTTTTAAGGTTTGTTTTATAACACGTTTATAAACTTCTGTTTTCCCATTGACTCTTGGTTTCTCCAGATAGTCATTACTTCTTGTTTACCAATTCTTTTGCCTTTAGTGCTCTTTCATATAATTGCAAATCTTTTATAGAATTGCATATACCTCTGATACATTATGAGATAATAATGATTATAATGAACATCCTTTACTTGTTCTTGGATTTAGCAGAAAAGCCTTTGGTGTTTCTCTAGTAATTAAGAATCTATCTATCTATTAATTAAGAATCTTTCTATTAAGAAGGCACCTATCATCTCTGTTTAAGGAAATAGCAACACATTTCTACCTTATTGAGTACTTTTATTGTGAATAGTGGTTAAGTTTTTCAAATATACTTCAAATTTTTATATATTTGTTGAGATATCATATGATTTTTTTCCTAGATCTATAAATATAATGGATTATAATAATCAATTTTTTAATTTTTTACTGTTACAAAATAATCTCTACAGCCAACATGGGGCTCAAACTCATGACCCCAAGATCATGAGTTAAATGTTTTCCCAACTGAGCCAGGCAGACACCCAATAATCATGTTATTTGATATTGAATTCTCTTGCAAAAAATATCACTTAGTCATGGTATATCAATATTTTGAGGTGCTATTGGATTCTGACTAGTAATATTCCATATGCTGTACTTTTCTTGCTGGTACTCATAAAAGAGATTGCCATAGAGTTTACATTTTGGGAGTAAACTTAGTGTAGTTTTACCTATGCCTTATTGAATCTCTGAGAGTTTTGGTGTATGAAAATTGTTAATGAGTCATTGGTTGACTCTTTATTCATAGATTTTATCTTCATTTAAATTTTAGCCTTTATCTTTTAAATTTATTTGTCACTTGTAATACTTGACCTGATCTCTATCAAGAAATAAGAATGTAACCCCTGCTTCCTTTATGTTTTCATGCCTGATATGTCTTTGTCTATCCTTTTATTTTTAGCCTTTCTAAATCTCTTGGCTTTAAATAGGTATATACTACACAGCATAGAGTTGATTTTTTTGATTGGTGTCATTCTGGTCATTTTGTATAGGTGAACCACGTTTACAAATAAAATTTTTAAGAAGTGTTCATGAAAAGAATATTTCTTGAATTCTTCCTCGCATATTCATAACAGTTTGTCTATAGCCCTTATGTTTGGAAGTCACTTTAGCTGGGTATAAAATCCTTGGTTCCTTTTTACACTTGAGTTTCTAAAAAAAACTATGTTACTCCATGATCTTCTGCCATCAACCATCACAATAAAAAAAAATCTAATAAAAATGTGATTTCTCCTTTGTAAATAACTTTTTTATTCATATATTTTTTTTCTGGTTGTGGAAGAAACTGTTCCTAGATGTCCAAATGATTTTTTTTTAATTTAATGTCCACTAATTTGAATAATTTGCTGCTGGATGTCCCAGAAATATGATGTTTCCTTTCACTATGCAGTTTTGAGTCTTCCTTTATTTCAGGAATATTTTCTCAAATTATAATTTTTAGGATTTCTTCTGTCCCACTGTTTCTTTTTTTTTCTTTTTTTGTTATGCTTTCTCTCTCTTTAAAATAATAATTTTGTATGGGATGTATGGTGATGTTTAATTTTAAAGTAAATGTTAAACCCCTGGTTTTGATGATGGTGAGGTTGGCATTGGGTGAGAGAATCATGGGGTGAGAAAGTTATGAGGTGAAGGAAGAGGAAGGGAACTTAATACTTGTCTTGGTTCAAAGAGAACACTATATTCAAAGTTAGCAAAACTGTTTGAGTTCTAGTTCTGCTTTATCTTCTCTGAGCCTTGGTTACTCCATCAGTAAAGTGAAAATAGAGTTCTACTTATCTCACAGGGTGGTTGTCAGGATCAAATGAGGTACTGAATTTGAAAGAGCTTTTAAGAACATTATAAAGTGTAAGGGACCACACAACTGTAAGTACAAATCCAAAAAGTGAAAAGCAGCACCTACCATAAAAGTTGGCCTGAGGAGCAAAGAGTTTCCTGCACAGAAGCAAGCACACAATTTGACTTCTGCTTTTGCTTTTCCTTTCACCTTCTCAAAACTCCACCCTCTGCCTCTCCTGAGCTCAGAGAACTCATGCAGAAAACCACAAGCTCAGATCTTTGCCAGCTTCAACAGACAGAGAACATCTGTTCAAAAGGGTAATTATGAATGCAACCTTTGCATCCAGTTTACTTACTAACACTTTATCTCAGAAATTTAACATGTGAAGGTAATCTGGAAAATCATCAAATGTCCACCTTCCCTCCCCCCCTTTGGGCAGAATTACAAAAAGGTCTTTCTTCAGTGGGTATGGAGCATACTGGGTATATAAGGTAGTGATCATATTCTATGATCCCACTTAAGCTTCACAAAAATCTTGCATATACTTACATATATTCATACTGTGAGTACTAAATTAAATGATTTGAGATGCAAGTATTTCACTTTCAACAAAGTGTGACTATTTATATCATGACATATTAAGGCGAAACCATTGTAGTTTTTAAAATTCATATGAGAAGACAATTTTATATCTTTCTTCATGAGTTTCACTTATAAGTTAGCCTTCATCTTAGAGTGTTCTAATATTCTTCTCTCATTGGAATATTAATATTCATGGTGCTTCTTGTTAGTTTCCCTTAGAAATATCCTCTCTGAAAAGTAGAAATTAGGTGATGGGTGCCATTTTAGCATCCAAGCCCTAAACATGTTTGTTCCTGACAAATGCAATACTGTGAATGACTTGATATTTCTGTCCTATATCCTTGAACCTCCCTAAAGCAGCATAGGGGACTGAGCTTTAGTGAAGACAGTAATTATTTTCCTTATCAACAATAACTTTAATTAAAAGGAAGTTTTTACACAGGGTAAAAAAAGGAAAGAACATTTCACTCAGGGCAACTAGGAAAGGGCATCTTTATAGGAAAAATGAGGATCAAAGCAGACATTACAGATGGGTGACGGACATTGGGGAGGGTATGTGCTATGATCTGTGCTGTGAATTGTGTAAGACTGATGATTCATAGACCTGCACCCCTGAAACAAATAATACATTGTATGTTAATTAAAAAAAAAAAGCAAAATGGTTACAATGCAAAGTATATACATTGAATTTGTAAAACATTTGCAAACTATTAAGAAAAACATTTTAAGACTAATTCTGTATGAAAATAGAATAATCATTTACTAAAAACTCTGGGTTATATAAAGAAACTTAGGAATTATTCTGAACAACTGTTATATTATTGTATTATATTGTATTTTTATTTTTTTTATTTTCAGTTGAGTCTTAGTCTCAGAAGGTTCCGTTTATTCTATTTTTCAGTTCATAGCATATAATTATTGTACAAAGCATTTCTTTTGTTTTATTTATTTACTTCCTTATAGCCCCTATCTAAATTCCCCTCATCTAAACCCCTGCCTAATACATCTTTATGTATAACATATGTAAAGTATGTTTTATTGTTTTAGATCTTACTCTCTTTCTTACTTTTTTTTCCCCCACTCAGAACTATGTTTTTAAGATCTATCCATGGTGTTGTGTCTATATCTAGCTCTTAGTATGCATCTGCCATATATTCCCCAGTCACTCCCTCTGTGGTAGTCATCAGACATTTTCCCTATCATGGCATGACAAATTTCTTTTTTAAGATTTATTTATTTGAGATAGTGAAGGAATGTGTACACACAAAGGGGTAGGGGCAGAAAGAAAAAGAGAAATAGTCCTAAGCAGACTCTATGCTGAACCTGGATCAGGGCTTGATCTCACAACCTTGATATCAGGACCTGAGCCAAAACCAAGCGTGAGAGGCTTAACTGACTGCATCACCCAGGGGACCCAGCGTGACAAAGAATGTTTCAATGAACACCCTCATATGTGAGCCCTTACACAGGAATTTCTCTGAGATTGAGGGCCAGGAGTGGAATCCTTATGTGGATTTATAATTTGAGTAAATACTGCTAATTTGCTGTCCAGAATAGCCAATAGTCTATATTCCATCAGCACCACTTAAAGATCCTTGAATCCAACCAACACATAGTGTTATCCATCTATTTTTTTCCATTTTATATTTTTGTGTTAGTTGCATTTTTTAGACTACACATTATTCTATTTGGGTTCCCGGCTTACCTCTCTGTATAACCTAAATATTTATTCTTTGTCTGGCTTAAATATTACAAATACATTTTCCCAATCTATCATCAATCTGTTGACTTATCCATAGTATGTTGAATAGATTTCTTTAATATCAATGTAATCACCCTTACTTATATTTTTTATGTTTAAAAAAACCCTTTCCTCATTCATCCATTCAGTCAACAAATTTTATTGAGTGCTTCCTATGTACTGGGTACCATTTTAGTAGCTGGCAGTTCATGAACAAATAAACAGAAAGCTCTACCCTTCTGCAACTTATATCCTAAATGGAGAAGACATATCATAATTAATAGACATAATAAGGTGAATTATACAGTATGTTAGGAGGTAGTAGGCCTGTGGAAGAAAATGGGGAGCAAGACAATGGAGATCGAGGCTGTTGTATGCAGAACTGAATTTTCAAACTGGTACGTGTTATTGATTTAAAGATTTAAAGATATAAATTTATATACATATCAATTTCCCTCTTCATGTTGTTTAAAACCAAGACTTCCTTACCAGCTGCACTGGTGAATGAAAATTCTCTTGAGTCTGTTGGAGTGAAGTTCTAAGCCCGAAGGACCTGCCAAGTCACTTTTGTTCGTGTATGGGTATCTAGTCTAATTCATTGACTTAAAAGGGGATTAAAGAGAGGAATGTCTTATGCCACTGATCCTAAATTTAGACTTCCTTGGAGGCCTGAATCATAGCCTGTTTTTGTAAATGTTCTATGTGTACTCAGAAAAAATATATATTTTTCTCAATTTCTTATATCTATATCTATCTATATATATGTATACATATCTATATGTAAGCAAAAGTTTGCTCACTTTATTATTTATTTCCTTATACCTTTTCTCCCCTGCTTGACCTTAGTTTTGAGAAATATTTAATAGAGCCTCCAATGACAATGTTTGAAATATTCACTTTCCCTTTCATTTTATGAATTAAAAATGCAGTCAAGATTTGAGTTAAAAAGTTGACTCTCTATCACCTTCAAGTACCAGTTCAAACCGCAGTTGATTTTTTTTATTACATAGGTTCATAGAAATGAACTAGCTACTAATGCTAGTAATGAAAAGCAAAATAAGTTTAAAACACCATTTAATATGGACTATGTCCTCTGCTAATGACCTTGGCAGATTTTGAAACTGCAATTATATCTGTAGTCATCAGACTATCTGGTCTTAAATTACCTCTTATAGATTAAAGTGGAAATGCGATGCAGTACATTTTCTGACATGAATCTATTACATAAGTAGGATGAAATAGAAGAGCCTCAAAATCTGCCACTGCCAATTCAAATTACAACAGAAAGAAAATGCTAAATGGTAAATAATTGTGTAGTAAAGTCCTTTCTGTCCATATAACAATAAAGAACACACCTATTGAAGTTACGGCTTCCACTCAATGGGTTCTAAAACTGTACTGCTTGGCTGCCAAATTTTCTCTTCCTCCTCAGAAATGTTCCCGACTTATTAATCATATTGCTTTTTTTTTTCTTTTCTGAGATGTTGTTGCCCTTACTTTGAATCAGTGGCACCTAAAATAATGCTTACTGATCCCCTCTTTGACTCCCTTTAGCATAAGTATTTTGAGCTCTCACCCTGTGCAGAACACTATGCTAGACATTAATGAGTATGTGCATAGGAGAGAGTCAGGGAAGGCTGGTGCAGAGGACTGAGCTATGGTATCTGTCCTTACTACCAGTTCAGGACTCAGTGATGAAGCAGAAAGATATGCCACCCAAACAGTATATGGATAGAAAGAACAAGGGAGAGAAGGTGGCCCAGTGTTAAGTTGACCTGAGAACCAAAGCAGTTACCCCCCAACCACCCCCAGTAGAGAGTTGAAGGTAGCATTTCAGTTTCATCCCAGTGCTTCAGGAAACAGTCGATGATTCTACCTGGCTGTGGACATTTGCAAGCTGTACGAACAACAAAGAGCAGAAGAATGGACCAACTGCAAGGTCTTTCTGGAGAGGAGGGAGCATGCCTGGGGCTACGTATACTATCTGTACAAAGTATTCAATGGATTTTCCCAAAAACTTGGAAACATTTAAGTTTGTCTGTAAGTCTGTGATAAAGCCCAGGCACCTGCCCGCGTAGGATCTTCCCAGCCAGCTCTGATCTAGCCTGGTTTCAGGTGATGTGTTTTAGCACCACAGAGCCAGGAGCTTTGGAGTTAGACATCAGTGAGTTGAGTTCTGCCACTTAAGAGCTGTGTGGTCTTTGGCAAGTTACTTAACTTTTCTAATTTCTGTTTCTTCATCCATACAACGGACTGATTATGCCTGCCTTCAACAATTGTTATAAGGATTAAATGAGGTAATATATTTAAAAAAACACTTAGCACATAAGCGGGCATAGAATAAAAGTGCTTAAATAATCACTATTGGCCTTATATCCCCTAAGATGGACCTGCATGATGCCACGGTTATGAAACTGAATGAAATAAGGTGTTTCCAGGACATTTTTCACCATTTATCTTGCCCTCTGACATGGATCTGAGAGGAGCATGACTTATGGGCTGAGGCTCGTCTGGTTAGCACAGTTCGATATGATGGAAAGAAAAAAGAGTCACGAAAAGAAGCATCTTTTAAGCCAGAGCAGTCCAATAGAACTTTTTGCAATGTTGGGAGTGATCTGTACAACTGTGTCCAATATGGTAGCCACAAGGCTCATGTAGCTGCTGAGCACTAGGCATGTGGCTTGTGCAGCCATGGAATTAATTATTAATATTGTTTAATTAATTTAGATTCAAAATGAAATAGCCATAAGTGCCTAGTGGCTACCATACTGGACGGCATGTTCTAGAGGGAACCGTACGTTGACGAGCTTCTGCAAGGGTCTTGCTCTAAAGAGGATGACTGAATGGAGAGTCCGAGCTAGGATCCTTCAGTGAAGACTACACAGCACAAAGAAAAGATGTAAGCTTACACTTTTTTTTTTAATTACAAATAACCCAGAATATGAAAATTTATTTGGTGGCTTGAATTTGGGACATGGTTAGTCTGCCTGTATAGATCAGTCCCCTAAGTCTTCAAGATGAATTGGACATGGATTAGAACCTTCATCTCTCTCCCAGGTAGAACCTCTTCCTCTCTGTTACCACCACCACTGTTTAGAGCACTATGACTGTACCTATCCCACAGCACCAGAGTAGATGATTTCCTTGCCTGCCTTCCTATGAGCTCCCTGAGGACAGGACCTGTGTCCCATTTGTTTGTGTCTCCAGAAACACAAATACTATGGATGATTTATCAGTGCTTGTGAAAGAAAAAGATGAAGGGGAAAAGGTGGTATGAATGGAAAGAGGATGGAAGGAGGGAAATAAGGAAGGCAAGAAGGAAGAAAAAGAGAAAGGAAGGAAGCTCTCTGAGGCCTGGAGTAAGGTTACTGTAATATTAAAGACAGAACCTCCAGGTTCTTAGTTGTATTGGAACTTCCTGTTAAAGATTCTAAAAGGAAACACTCTTAGGACATGACCACAATGTTCCTGTTTCAAGTTATGAAGCATCACTTGACCACGTTTTCTCTTCCTTTAGTTGCTCAGAAGTTCATCTCAAAAAGCAGAGGAAACACACAGACTATTGGGCAGCTGTGTCTTAAAGTGTAGATGTACTGAAAAATGACAGAGAGAAGGGAGTGGGGGTGATCGGTCAGTGAAAAATTAAAATGGTGTAACATTGAGATCAGAGCTGGATACACAAGTGAAAATTAAAGGGTGCTAAGTCCGGAGGACTGCCTCAGTGAGGCCAAAGGACAAGTCTAATGGTGCTAGGAGGCATTGGGAGGACAGAGTGAGATCATCAGAAGTTTCAAGGATGTGATAATGCTGAGGATGGCCATGAAAAGTATGATATCGCCACAGAAATGTTATAAAGATCATTGGAACTAACAATTCCAGGGGAAAAAATGAGATTAGAGGGGAGATTACGTTGATTACCTTAACATACATTGGAGATGCCTTTTATAATGGTTTAGCAGAAATTAAAGTCACAGATCAGAGACATGATTGTGACATGGGGCACAGAGTTGTGAGGACCCAATAAATGAGAGACACGGTAGGCTATGGTGCAGAAGGTAGTCTGGACGGATGCTGTAAGGAACCAAACAGAGGGTGATTTTCTGCAAGTGAAGAAGAAAAATGAGTGAGGTGGCCATGGGGGTCCAGGAGCATGCTACATCCCTTCCCCTCTCCTGACCTCAGTTGCTTGGGGCATAGGGAATGAACAACCTTTGCTCTTTTGAGTTTCAGAAGAATCTGTAGCCCCAGAGAAAGCCAAACTCCAGGTAAGGCAAGAAGTCTAGTGAGTATACTTGAAGACCGCCATTCAGCAGAGCAGGAAATGGAAGAAAGGCCAAGTCCAGGCTGGAAATAAGATTGGGAAAGATGGCTTCAGGGACAGGGAGGAGAGAGTTTGTCAAAATGGAACACCTGTCAGGGAACAGGAGGTGATGTTATCAGACAGAATCCATGTCAGCAATGGGCAGCTGTCCAGTCTCAATCACCCACTCCAAATTGGTGATTAATGTGACAAAAGCTGATGCTTAAAAAAAAATTGTTTAGGGTGCTGATTAGGATGAACGGAATAGAAAAGAAATTGGGAATAGCAAGTCCCTCCTAGGGCCTGTGAAAACACCAGTAAACGTCACACACTAGATTTTAAAATAAAAGCCTATAGAGCTATTACCGATAACTCCTTCTGTCTTGGTCTTGTGAAATTGCAACACTATTTTCAATACACTAAGTGGGCATTGACTCAGGCCTTCTGAGTAGAATCCATTGTTTCCAACCAGCGGGTCATTCGGTGGAGCCCTCCATGCAACAGAGACAGCTCAACCTGTAAATCAGGATGAAGAGCTTGACAGGTCCCTACAGCGGTTGCCCAGAACACAACCTTTTAATGACCAAGTCAATGCACCACATGGCCACGACATCTGCCCCAAAATGCTGGAGTAGAGGAAGGCATACTGGCATAGGTCAGTGTCGAGGTGAAAACTTCTATCTTCCTCCTGTCATATCATTTGTCACTTCCATATGGGCCACTGACAGCTGTCAGTCAAGCAAGACTTACCCTGCTGCTGGCAAACCTCACAGCATACAAAAAAGAGACTAACGCAAGTCTGTCTTAATTAGGTGATAATTAAACATTCCAGCCAGAAACTTCCAATCAATCTGACAGTACACACCCGTTGAAAACAAGGTTTTGCAGCAATATTCCATCAGACGAATGAGGTTTGGCCTGTCTTGGAATAATAAAACTTTGAAGTGCCCATCCAATGTCTCGGAGATTTGAGGTGGGAGGTAAGTAGAGATACATCTACAGGGACAGGAAACTGGGGCATCCCTGGGAAGCTGTGTTCCTCCCCTGGCAAGGGAAATGGTTACAATGAGCATTGTGAGCAGACTCAAATGCGGGAAAGGAGCCATGAAAGGCTCCTCAGGGCGAGAGAGGTGTGCACACTCAGAGAGACTGTAGGACAACAGAGCCGCTGGTCCACAGGCTGACTGTGTGCGTCCCCGGAGGCCTCATGCCCTCCGGGGAGCACTCACTGGAGAGCTACCTTTCTCTCCACAGGGCCTCTCCTGAGCCACTGTCCAGACCTAGCCAGCTCAGCCTCCACAGAGAATTCCAGAGCTGAGCGTGCTTCTGTGTCTTAAAAAGCGGGTCAAGGAATAGGTGGTGTTTCTTTTAAGGAACTTTTAAACCTCATTAAACTCAAAATTTCCGATCTAGCAAGTTCATGGCATGCAGAGTTAAATATAGAAAGAGTATTTACACAAAGCCTGTATTAGATTAGTTCCCTGCTTAACTGATATAATTAAATATTGAGTTGACCTGGAGTGCTGAATATTAGTTTTTGGTGGGACTTATGCCACCAAATACCTAAAAGTCTTTTGTTGTTTCTCTGTTGCAATGGATCAAATTAAGCTTGAGCTCCTCAGGCCTCATTTGACCCAAAACTATTCTGATGCTGAAATGCTTTGCCAAGTATCACGCTAGTTATCCATGATCTAAGACCTAATCAGACTATCACTTGAAGTTCATGGGGCAGCCTGGATGGGATTGAATGGTGACAGTGTAGCAGTTTTGGAAGAAATTCTTAAATTCTAGTTGTATTTTGTAGCTGTCACAAATACACACACACACACAGGCAAAGTGGGGCATGATCCGGAATGTTAGCATTGTATCTTAGAAATCCTCCCACAAAGGAAACTTAGACATTTTCTCTTCTCCACTAAACCTTGAAATTAACAAGAAGCAAAATTATAAAAAGGAAAACTAAGGTTTCTGTTGAGCGGGGCTGGGGGGGGGCATTGTGCCACCATCCAGATAGGACACCCATTAGACTAAAAGTCCCTACACAATTCAAATGAGGTGGTTTCTGTAGAAAGATTTTACAAAGATTTAACAGTTTCTACCAGTATTATGAAAGGTTGCCTAATTCTACTCCTCCCTCTTAATATTCTGTTTTTCAATTTTTTTGTTTCCTCTGAGATAAGAGCCTAATATCCAATTCTTTAATTTTCCATTCCTAAACAAAAGCAATCACAATATTTTTAGTCAACTTCAAAGGCTTTTGTGTCACTGTTATGAGTTGGTGTGTTTTTCTCTGTTCATGTGATTGAAATCACTTTGTGAAAGCTGAGAAAACTTGCTCTGAATTTCTTAAGAGGTTCTGTACGTCCACCCTTGTCCGTGTAGAACAAGTATATACACCTTGCAGCTTCTGTCTTGGGGGAAAAAAAAAGGTTGATTGCCTGCTGAAAGAAAGGCTCTGATTGCCAGGGTATTTTCATTCTCCCATGACACTGAGAGGCTTCTACTTCTGAATCTAGCATCTTGCATCACAAATAAAATATGTCTACTCTGAGGATCATTTCCTTTTGGGGGCTGCTCCCACTGTCCCCTCCTCCCACCCCAATTAATTTGTGGTTCTGAAGTTCCCCATGTTCCTGCGTTTCAAAAACCTGAGCAAAGAACAATCAATCTGTGATTCCAAAGTCCTAAAACTGTGGTACTATTTTATGACAATATTTCACTCCAGCTGTCACACAGACAAATCAATGACTTCATAAAAAGGTGGATCTCTAGCTCACATCATAGTCTGTAGTGGGCTGAGTGGCTTTCCAGGGCACCACTCCTCCAAGTGGTGACTCAGAGATCCAAGTTGCTTTCATCTCCTAGCTAGGTGGTTAGGAACATGTCGTCTCTAAATTTGCCCCAGCAGAGGAAGAGCATGTTGGAGGAGGCACACTGGTAATTAACAGCCTCCACCTGGATGATGTACACAAAACTCCACTCACACTTTAGAGAATGCAGCTAGCGCTCGTGGCTTGGCCGGTAACTGCAAGGGAGGCTGAGAAATGAGTAGGAGTGTTTCATTTGGTAAACACTGTCTCTGACACAAGGACAGACTGTGGTACCTTTAATTGGATACTTTGTATGCTTTTGAAAGACATCTCTTGTATTATTGGCTTGTCTTCCTATTTAATTTTGTGTCTGTCATGGCTCCCAGCTCTACTGTAAGTACTTTGAGAATAGAAACAATATGTCACACATCTTTGTGTCTCTCTTCGTATCCAGCAAAATGTCTTTCCTATAATTGGTTCATTCAACATTCAGTCGATAAATACTCATTGAGTTTCCTTTATATGCGCTGTTTTAAGTACTGGGAATACCTTAGTGTGAAAATACACTAATTTCTCCAAACTGAACTTATAAAATCAATTAAATAGTCACACAGATAAATGTAAAATTGCAGACAGGCTGAATAATAGCAAGTAAAAACACACTGTGTAAAACAAACAAACAAACAAATAGTCCTAGAACCAAGCTTAAAGAGAATGATGATGTTGAGTAAACTAAACAAAAAAAAAAAGACCGTCATGTGGACTGTGGGAAGCATTGCCCTGTGGAGATTCCAAGAGGTAGACTAGACAGCAATGCAAAGGGGTGCTGGGCAATGAGCAGGTACTTCTGAACTCCCTGGAGGAGTGAAGTTTTCAAACAACATTCCCTCATTTCCTGTACTGTTCCTGGTGTGATAGGCAACATGTCAGGAGTAATAAAGAAAACTGGCGGTGTAACTACAAACACAAGAAACACATCTTTGGTACATTTCCATTCTGTCAGCAGTTTTCTGTCATACTCTAATGGGATCATATGAATAATTTTGTTTTCTCTAATAAGAACCCCCAAAATATATAATCTCATCAGGTTGTTTTCATATCATTCTCTGAAAGAATGAATACTAACATGATGAAAAGAAAAGATAAGCAATAGAAATACAAGTAAAATGGAATATTTGTGGACATGATTATTTTAGATATTCATAGGGCATCTGTGATAAGAATGTTGTTTCTGCCTGCTCCTCTGTAGGTGATGAACTATGGGTAGTTATCCGAGAATGGCAGGCATCTTCGTCTTCCTATGTTTTTATCCTGGGAAAGGAATGTGTCTCCTTGACTTACATATGTTGTTTTATTTATTTATTTTGCTCAATCGTGTGCTTATGAGCTTTCAGTCTGCTCCCATGGCATAATCCGAGTGACTTGGACAATTTGTTATTGTCGGCTTTTGAGATGAGAA
Source organism: Neogale vison (assembly GCF_020171115.1). NCBI lineage: Eukaryota > Metazoa > Chordata > Mammalia > Carnivora > Mustelidae > Neogale > Neogale vison. The sequence goes on along the minus strand of NC_058093.1, from coordinate 142,495,612 downwards.
CACGAAGACACCCTGCAGCCCTAAAAGCGTATCAGTTCAAACTCTGATGATTGTCATTTAAAATTATTTCAGGAAAGCCTCCTTCTTTCCTTCTAGAATTGTTTGGGGAATTTTATTTGGCGTTTGCCCGTGTTACTAAACAAGTTGCTCATAGACCAGTTTGAAATCCAAAACTAAATCAACCTTAATTCACATACTACAGTGAATGCATATAATAAGTATTTAATAAACACTGGTTAAAATTAAGTCAGTTGAATTGAACTGAACTGAACTGAAAAATTAAAGACTTGTGTGGTTCAGCAAATTAGAACATTCTGTTAAAAATGGACAATCGAATCACTTGCCCTCCAGCGACATGCTCGGCCTCCACATAGAGCGTAGGTGTGTAAGTAACCACGTGCTTAGTCAGTCATGTATTCAAGCACTGAAAGCAGGTTATTTTTGTTGCATAATGTCATTGTGAGTTTCCTGTCTTTGTAACTCAAAAAATATGGGCCTTCACAAACCAACGAAGAAGGAATGAATTATTCAGCAATGGTGTTGGGAAAATTGGCTCACTATCTGGAAGGAAAAAAAAATTCTCGAGTTAGATTTTCACCTCAGACCACACAACAAAATAAATTCCAGCTGACGTTAAAAAGTGAAATGTAAAAAGTGAAAGCATCAAAAACTGAAGGAGGATCTGTGGATTGGGATTGGCAGAAAGAAGGGGCTGGGGAACAAAGACACTTCTACTTTTACCTTATACTTCTCTTTTGTCTTTTAAAAAAACAATAAGAAACAATTTCATGCAAAATTTTCAAAGTGGAGAAAAAAATGTAGATGATTATTTTATTGATCTTGGGGTGATGAAAGTTTTTTAAAACCTAGAAGGCATGGAAGAAAGACCAAAAGAAAATCAAGACATTTGGCAAAATTTCTGTATGTCAATAAAAGCATCGAAATGTAAAAGATGCATGAAGAATTAGGGGGAACGTTTGGAACAAGTATTACAAAGTAGTCATATTGTTGCTGTATGAAGAACAATTACAACTTTATAAGAAAAACATGCACATGCACCCTACATTAGGAAAGGGTGTGAGATAGATGTTGCATAGAATATAATTAAAAGGAAAAAAACCCGATAAAATAAAAGTAAACCTATGCAGGAGAGGAAAAATTTTTCTCCTACCATTCTAGGTTCTTTTGGCTGGTCTATTAATTAAATTGGCACAAGAGATTAAGAGGAGAAAAACAAATTTTACTTAGAAGGGGAGCCCCATAAAGACATGAGAGACCAAGAGACAGAAAATTGAGCTTTATATGCCATCTTAAGCTAAGAAGAGGGTAGGAGTCTAGGGCTAGGAAGACAATTCACAGGAAGATGGGAAGAGCAAATGTTTGGTAAACTCATGTTTGCCATGCTATGCAGAGACAATAAGACACACAGAGGAATCTAAACAAAACGGCCCTGCTGAGTGCCATTCCCCCCCGTCCACACCTACCCCACATTTTTTGTACTGATCTCTGGTGATAGGTCTTCCCCGGGTCAGGCCCTAAGTTCTCAGAGGCAGTTAAGGGGGAGGTAAAAAGCTCTTCCTGAGTCTTTTGGGTCTTGACTGCCTTCAGTCCACAATACACCTGCCAAGGTGGCACATTTGGGGGAGGCTCATTCTGAAGCCCTTTAATGCAACAGCTGTTGTACCAGAATGTCCATCATAGCCTTATTTATGGTATTAATGTTAGAACTGACTTCAATGTGTAATAGAAGAATGTTAAGTGGGCTCTTGTTTGAAGAGAATATATAATGATGTAAGGCTATTTTAATTATGTAAATGCAAAAAGGGCTTCAAAACCAGATACAAAATATTTAATTTTGTAAAACGTGTTCATGTGCACATGTATGCAAGAAAATGCTTAGGAGGGAATTTTTCCTTTAATATTTCCCCCAAAATATTAGCAGTGCTTATTTCTTCATAGTGAGATTATTGTCATTTTAATTCTTCTTTCTATAAATAGCATGTATTATTTTTTAATCAGAAAAAAAAATTTTTTAAAGATTTTATTTATTTATTTGACAGAGAGAGATCACAAGTAGGCAGAGAGGCAGGCAGAGGGAGAGAGAGGAGGAAGCAAGCTCCCCGCTGAGCAGAGAGCCCGATGCGGGACTCGATCCCAGGACCCTGAGATCATGACCTGAGCTGAAGGCAGCGGCTTAACCCACTGAGCCACCCAGGTGCCCCTAATCAGAAAAAAATTAAAAAAAAAAAAAAGAAAAAAGAAAAGAAGCATTTATTTCAGGCTCAAGTCTTTCTTCCCTTCAAAAAAATTCCACCTATTAAGCTTAACATTCTTAACCAGATAAAATATTGTGAAAACTCTGAATGAAAGACATTGAAGATCGTTTCTCTGCATCTAACTTTCACAGGTTTCTAGTTTAACATAGAGCATAATGCCAGTGAATTAATTTAATTTTAACTTGACCCATTTAATATTTATGCCCATGTTCCTTTTTTTTTTTTTTTCTCACCGTCATCTCCTCTCCTACTGGTTGGCTTATTTTTTACCAAAGTGCCAGCTAATATGGGACACCTTGAGAGTGTAAATTGCACTTTTTGAAATAGATCATGTCTTTTTTCTCAACCTTTGAAAATCTTTAAATGGAATAAGTAGAACAAATAGCTGACAGGTAGGCCCTTAGGGATAAATTCTGTTAAATCTTTCCTCATCAGGGATGTAGACTTAGGCCTACATTATAATTTTTTTCTCATAATTTGGACAAGTCCTTCACCATTAATTGTATTCTTTCTGGTCCAGGTAAAAAGCATCTAGATCATTCCTAAATAAACATAAGTCATCCTCATGCCTTTAACTACTTAATATCTTCCTTTAATAGTTTTACTTCTTGTCTTCCTGGTTTCTCTGTCCCATCATTGGCTTCCAGTTGCGTTTTGTTTTGTGCCTCACAGGAGATTTTGTTAGGGTTTTGTTTTGTTTTGTTTTGCAGAGCAGAAATATAGCTGTGGAGGGTAGATGAAGATGCACACTTGAAAACATAAAATTGATAAGTGATATTTTACAGTCCCATGCTCCATAGTGATTTAAAAAACAAGCTATCCAACTTTTGTAGCAACATGGACGGGACTGGAAGAGATTATGCTGAGTGAAATCAGTCAAGCAGAGAGAGTCAATTATCATATGGTTTCACTCATTTGTGGAGCATAACCAATAGCATGGAGGACAAGGGGCGTTAGAGAGGAGTAGGGAATTTGGGTAAATTGGAAGGGGAGGTGAACCATGAGAGACTATGGACTCTGAAAAACAGTCTGAGGGGTTTGAAGTGGCGGGGGGGTGGGAGGTTGGGGTACCAGGTGGTGGGTATTATAGAGGGCACGGCTTGCATGGAGCACTGGGTGTGGTGAAAAAATAATGAATACAGTTTTTCTGAAAATAAATAAATTGGGAAAAACAAACAAACAAACAAACAGTAGGGAGCTATCTAATCAGGATGAAGTTCACTCCTGAATAAATGTATCTCCCTTTCTAATAATGCCTTAAATTTGATTATTACTGAATGATCATTTGCAATAACCTTTATCTTTTCCAGATCTCCCCCTTGAAAATGTAAATACTCCTGAAAATAGACTATCACTCACACAAGGGATTGAGTTTTCTTTAAGATTTTCTTTGCTATCAGTAAAATCTTGTGGGCCCAGCTAAAGGTTCTACAAAAGGAGGATGGGGAAAATCAAAGGCAAACTTTATAAACTTTATTATATTTTACTGGGAAAGCCCCACACATATTCTGGCAATGTGCCCAGTGACCTCTTTCCCTCCTCAGTGCTGTCAGAGATGGAAAGAAAAGAACCAACTCAGGGGGACAACAGCAAGAGGGCCAGTGGTAACTCTACTCCTGTACCATGAATGTCCAGGGATAGACAAGTGGAAGTTGAGCATCTACAGAACAGCCAGATATTAACCTCTGGCTTAGCTTCTTTATCAGCACAGGAAGGGGATGACAATCAGACCACTAATGAAAAACTCACATTTTGACAGCACTGGCCCTGTCTCAGCTAAAACAATAATATGTGAATTACAAAACAAGACCCAATAAAAGAAACAAGAACAGTACTGATGGTGTTTTGGTAAACAATGGCAGTTTTCCCCACTGAGGTCTTGATTAATATCCTCAGCAAAGCTAGAGAAAGGGATAAGGCTTTCCTGTCACAAGGGCTGACCACAAACTTTTGTAATGCTCATTGATCTCTGACATCCCTATCCAAGACATGCACTTATGGCAGGACCATCCACCTTGTCCTAGGACAGGTCATGAAACATAACGACAGTCTTTCACTGCTCCACTTCCAGCTGCTTCACAATGGCTGCTAATAAAGGTGCTTGGCTTCCATGTTGTCCATCTGTGACCCAGAAACAAACACGGAATTGTGTATTCCTCTTTGGTCTGTCCCCAGCCTAGAAGAATGTGTCCTAGGAAAGACAAGCCAAACTTGAGCTGACCTCTAGCTGCTTTCTTTAGGCTAGATTTCAGTACTTCTGACAGTGCTTCCAGAACTTTTGCTTCCATAAAACATATATTTTTTTATTTTAAATGTATAAAAGAACGATAGTAGTCTTATTAACAATCCAACAGAATCAAGCCTTGTTCACAGAAAGCACTTGGATTCCAGTGTATGTGATTTTACTCTGGGTTGTTTATGTTCTATTTAATCCAAGAGACCCTGGAGGATAGGTCAAGAATTAAAAGCAGTCTATGGAAAGGACTCAGGGAAGTTTTGCTTTGGAAGCCAATGTAAAAATTAGATTCTTATCTACTGTACAATATTATTGCTTTCAGGATTCATGGGGACTGCTAGTTGAATGTAATCATTCTCTAAGGCTTTCATGCCCTAACAATTTGGCATCAATGTTTTCGGGGACTTTTAAACTAAACAACAGTACTAACTCCTAATATTGCCAAAGCAAATAACATAAATACATTGGCCTTCTGTTCCTTCTACTCAAAAGCAACTGAGTGAAATCAGTTGAACATCTACCCAGAATCTTGAACAGAGGAACTTAGAAGATACAGTTGACGCTCATAATCGTCTTCTACCCCCACCATGGAACAGCATTTATGGGAATCATCTTCATGTAAATAATTTTTAAGACAAAATAATCCACTTACATGTGACACAGGAAGGGGATCCAGATTCAGGGTTTGTTTGGCTGTGACATCAGGGCCACTATGCATACAGTGACAATAAAGAAGTAGCTAAAGCTGGGGAGAGGGCAGCTCCAGGACCTGCAATGAGGAGCAAGAGTAGGCAATGGATGCTGACTGGAGTACAGAGTCAGCACAGAATTTAAAAAAACATGTCTACACATATAAGTAACATTGGCAGGTCCACCATATACAGAAACAGACGGCAACCAATAGACAAAGCTTGTTTAGCTTTTTCCATAATGGAAAAAATATTTGGAGCACTCTGAAGCCACCAGCCTGCTTCAGAGAAATCTGCTTCAGAGAAACAGGATAAACATGTCTTTTGTGGACAACAATGGTATGTTGATCTTCTCAATTTTCTTCAAGTTAAAAATTCACAAAAATGTTAAAGAGACCACGAATAAAACCTGGCCAGCTTATTGGAGGTGTAAAACCAAGATCTTATAGTTTCTCAAGACTTTGAAACAAGTTTCATCTGATTTGAACACAAGACCTTAATAATTCTCCATTTGATTCATTAGGAACAAGCTTCTTTATTTAGGGAAGGTTTTTATAATCTTTAAAGATTTTCCTATTGGGAACAAGACTTTTTGTCCCATTCATAATACATACACCTAAGTATAAGTGCATTGGTGTGTATATACACATACACACACGCATATTATTTATGAGCCTTATTGCATACAGAGAGAGTTCATAAGAATAGCTCATAAATTTGACTCATAGTCACCCACTTCTTTCCTTCTTCTTCAAACCCACCTCTCTACTAGAAAGAAAGAATGAAGTTCCTTGTGATATCTATGGGATTTATATTGAGCTTTTTGTTGGTTTTGAATCATAACTGGTAAAACAACAGCATGTCAGTGCCACATGATACAGTTACATAATCCCCACCTCGACTCAGTTTTCTTGTCCATAAAGGAAGCATAATCCATAATCATAGTATCTAACCAGCCTCATTGGTTCATCGTGAGGCTCAAATGAGGTAGTATATGTAAAAGACCTGGGATAGTGCCTGACACATACTAAACACTTTAAATTATTATATTATTAATTAATATTAAATTATAATATTATTAGTGTACAATGCCATAAATTACATATGATGAATTACTATTGAGTTGGGTTAGAATTCAAATCAGATCAATAAATATGCATTATCTATTATATGAAATTACTTTTGTAGAAAATACATGTTCATTAGTGGTTGCTCGATTCAAACTCTATTAAACATGTATTGGTTATCTGAATGGACCATGGGGAGTCAGGGTTAGCCTATTATTCTGCTCTTACTAGCCTGTGACTCAAAAATATAGGTAGGAAGAATGCACTCATTCAAACTGGGACATGTCCAGAACATGAGGTTAAAGAAATCTATTAATAAATTGTGACTTCGGTAATTAAAGGTACACACACAAGCATCGTGTATGCTAAAATGACATTTTGTTAATAGACTGTCCTGGCAGTGTGGGGTGTTCTTTTAAGCTTTTTAGCAGCAACAAGCTGCTTCCTAGTCAGGAATCTTAAAATAACTATGTCATTACATAAACATTCTACATCCACCTTATGCCAACCCATGTTCTGTTTCTTTTGGAAGAGAATGAAATGAGATGAATAGGCATGACCCAGGAGTCTGTGTTATAGAATACTAACGTTCTTTGAAATGGTGGATGTTCTTAAAAAAATGTGAAAAAGGGCCAGTGTTAAAGGTATGGCTGACCTTTGCAAGATTATTTTATTGCAAACGTTCTTTGGTTTTACAAGCTGACATGCCAGAGTCAATATAAATAAGGTGCTAAGGGAATATTGCCACAGAGGTAAGAGTATGAACTTAAGTAACTATCTCAGTGTGGCCAACAGGGCCCTGGGGAGGAGACCAGTCTACACAGCTAAATAAATAACAAATATGGCCTAGTCAACAATTCAAAGAGAATTAGCTCTGTTGTCTTCAGAATTAAACAGCATTAGGAACAAATCAGATCTAGTGACCAACTCACAGGTAGATACAAGCTCTAGGCAACTTCAGTCTCAGAGAAAAGGTACCGCATTATTGGAACTCAGGTGGCAGGGAGCCAGGTCAGACTGATATTTGGGTTCAAATCAAATAGGTCCCAGTGGGAGAAATCAGACTTTTCAGTGAATAGGAGGAAGCCCAGGAAGTAGGGAGTCATCAGTGAAAAAGACTGGGAAAAAGGAAGGTATCTAAGGATAGGTTAGGCAGTTAGTATGAAAGAAACTTGGCATCACGTGATTTATAGTCAGCTGGAAGCACTCAAGAAGGGGGCAGAGACCAATGACTGAATCTGATATCTAAGTAGGATTTGGTCACAGAGGGCAAGTCAAGAGAGCAGGGATTAGAACTGAACCAAGAGGAGGACTGACCAGATGCTGAGCTACTGGAGTAATCCTCCCAGAAATTGGGGCTTTATTAATAGATGGAACCTTGCTTCATATTTTTAATAACTAATCCTTCAAGATGAACCCCAGTGAACTGTAGTCTTACCACGCTGAATTTGAGTCAGCATCGTGAATTGCTTTAACCAATAGAATTTGACAGAAGTGACACTGTGTATTGGAACAGGGCCCTAAGAGATTTATAGCATTCATTTTTACCTCTTGGAATGCTCACTCTTGGAACTCAGATGCCATGTGATGAGAAGCCCAAATCTCCTGGAGAGTCCCTCTGATAACAGCCCCAGCTGAGTTTCTAGCAAAGCCAGCACCAACTGCCAGTCATGTAAGGAAGCCATCTTGGATGTCCAGCCAAATCAAGTTCCCAGCATGCAGCTGCTGCTCACATCACCTGGAGCAGAAGGACCACACAGCTGAGCCCAGTCAACTCACAGAATCATAAGAGATAATGAAATGGTTATTGTTGTAAGCCACTCAGTATGGAGACAGTTGTTATATAGAAACAGAAAACTGAGTCTGTGATGGTTTCAGGGGACATAAAAGCAATATTAAACTTAGGAATAATTACATTGTCAGGCATTTGAAATGATTAACTTGAATCTTCATTTAAAAATTTAAATTCCACCCAACATATCCTCTATAATAAGACAGGATTTTGCATAATATATGAAAGAAAGTTTTCCATCAAAAATATTTAACATCAACATTGTTTTTGATAGAAGGACAAACAATTTTATCTAAAGAATTTACTCCTTGTGTTGCTATGATTCAATTAAAAGTAGGATGAGGTAGGGCACCTGGCTGGTTCAGTCAGTTGAACATCTGCCTTTGGCTCAGGTCATGGTCTTGGGGTCCTGGGTTTGAGCCCATTTGGGGCTCATTGTTCAGCAGGGAGTCTATTTCTCCCTCTCCATCTGCCCCTCCATCTTGCTTGTGCTCTGTCTCCTCTCTCAAATAAATAAATAATATATTTTTTTAAAAAGTAGTATGGGGTGAAATAGAGATTTTGAAAGAAAATGCCAGATTTCCTAAACAGTTTCATGCACAAAATTATCAACACTTTTACTGGGAGTATCATGTCTACTCAAGACATTGCTGTTCCATAATTTGCTCCTATAGCTACACATGAATTCTTGCATTGAACTTCTCACCCTTAAGAAGGTCTCTGCTCATCACAGTTATGGTTTATGTACCATCACTTCCATTTGTTTGAGAGGCCAACAACTAACAAAGCATCACACTGAGCATAAATGACAGAGGATAGAAGAAGATCAGAAGAATGGGCCAGATTCAGGGGAAATCCAGAAGGGAATCCAAGTCCTATATCCATTAATCTTTGGGATTAATTTCTCAGGCTTTGTTAAAACATCAAAGTGAGTCAGAGTGCGCCAAAATGGGCCAGTGTGAGTCTAGGTGGGCTAAGGTGAGTCAGGGGGTGTTGAATTGAGCCAAGGTGAGTCAAGGTATGAAAGTCAAGAAGTCAAGATACAGGTCAGCATTTCCCTGATTACCTAAAGTCAGTAGCCACCCAAGGGTTTGGAAGCTATGACATTAAATAAGGAAAGATTTAACTCTTAGGTTGGAGTCCAAGCCCGCCAAGATCTGGAATCATGAAGATCACACCAATCATCCCAGTAGTCAGAACTCAGAAATGATCTCAAGATTCTTTCATACTCTTTCTGGGAATAACAAATTGTAACCAGAAGAGTACAGACTATGGCCCATAAATATTTAGAGAACTGAACGCTTCTCTTTTGCAATTTCAATAATCAGGATGATTCTCAAATAGGGGGAAGACATGTATTGAAGTGCCATCAGTTTTTATTCTCTAGAACTTTTAAAGTATAAAAGGGATACTGATAGAATAATTCCATTACATTTACTCCCAACATTTGGCATTCACTGACCATGCAGGTCACATCTTAGCTGGCACAGAGCATATAACATTAGAGGAGGAATGTTCTCCCCTTAGCAGAATGATCACAAATGACATCAACATATATGGCTACCCTCCTGTCTTTGACTTTCTTCACTGTGGTGTTACTTCAGGAAGTAGGACAGTCACCTTGAGTCATGATTAAAAGCCTCTCATTCTCTCACATATGTGTCTCACAGGAACTACTAGATGAAAATAAAAGCCAACTGAGGGGTGATATTTAACAAGAGTAATGACCAAAAAGACACTTTGATTGGACCAAATACTGACTTGTGTTTGGAATGGAAGATTTCCCACTGAAGATCCAAATCTCAGCAACTGACAGCTTCAAAGTCTTCTCAGCTGGTTTTGGTTTGAAGTCCTTTATGATTGGCTGGACACCTGAATAGATGCATCAGTGATTCACTTGTGTGAGGGGATTTTTATATCACATTTCTGTAGAATGGAATGACACAAATGTCCCCTCTTACTTGAAAAACTTAGCCAATGAAACTCAGTTCGGTGGCTGGAATAAGAGCTATTGGGTTTTCTTGAGACTCCATGGGGGATCATAGGTCTAGAATCGGTATCTTCATATAGAAGTATCTTAAAATCTCATAAACGTATACTAATGGAAAGAGTAACCAATTTGTAAATGATGGTCTTTTCTTAAAGAAATTAAGCTTACAAATTTCAAATGTGTAGAGTAACTCAAGCTAACAAAATACTGACAAACAAAATTCATTGGGGACCTACTGTAATGAACGGAGGGATTAATTTTTAATTAGTATATTAGTTGTTTACTTATAAATGGCAACAGCATTCTAACTCATAAATTCCAAATTAGCATAATCCAAATATGGTTTTATGGTAAAGAACTCTCTAGTAGTGAATTCAATAAACTTTTATTGAGAATCAACTCTGTACTAGGCTCTGTAATAAATACCAGAGTTGCAAAGATTAATTAGATATAACCTCTGCCTCAAGGAGTCGACAGTATAGTGAGTCAGAGAAGGATGTAACTCCTTATTACATAATGTTATAAATGCTATGCTTTTGTGATGGATAATATGCTTTCAGAGGATAAAGGAGGTGAGGTTAAGTCCACATAGAGAACATATAAGTATTTCATAGAAGAAATAATATTGGATAGGGACATTAAAGATTAAGTAAAAGCTAACCAAATGTAATATTTTCGAGGATAAGCATGAACAAAAGTATGATGTTACTAATGGGTAAGACATCTTTGGGGAATCACATAACTACAGCAAAGGGAGCCCAGGAAGGAGGCAGGAGATGAGACTGGAGAGAAGTATGATGTCAGACCACTAATGTTCTTGAATCTTTTCTGGAGTTACGACTTAATTTTATAGACAATAAGGAGCTAGAAGGATCTGGAAGACAAGTGGCAATTTTTTTTTCAATTTATTTATTTTCAGAAAAACAGTATTCATTATTTTTTCACCACACTCAGTGCTCCATGCAAGCTGTGCCTTCTATACCCACCACCTGGTACCCCAACCTCCCATCCCCCCCACCACTTCAAACCCCTCAGATTGTTTTTCAGAGTCCATAGTCTCTCATGGTTCACCTCCCCTTCCAATTTACCCAAATTCCCTTCTCCTCTGACAAGTGGCAATTTGAGCAAATTCTCATGTGTGGAAATAGTTCAATTAGAGGTTCCTACTACTTCAGAGAGAACCAGGAATTCTGTAGTAAGAAAGCAGCAAGAAAGAGTCCATTTCAGCTTTCAACTTCCAAAAAAAAAAAAAAAGTAAAACTCACTGCCTTTAATTTTCAAGAACCAATATTTTGAAAGGAAAAAAGGTTTTCCATACCAGAAGGCAAAGTTGGCAGAATGTATGAGCACACAGTTAAGAATTACTTATTATTGCATAGTCTCTGAATCTGTATCCCCACCACTCACGGGGCTTAAGACCAATAACTTTCTTTTCTTTTTTTTTTTTTTTTAGATTTTTATTTATTTATTTGACAGATAGAGATCGCAAGTAGGCAGACAGGCAGGCAGAGAGAGAGGTGGAAGCAGGCTCCCTGATGAGCAGAGAGCCCGATTCGGGGCTCCATCCCAGAACCCTGAGATCATGACCTGAGCCGAAGGCAGAGGCTTAATCCACTGAGCTACCCAGGTGCCCCAAGACCAATAACTTTCTAGTACCCAATACCATTCTTTTATCAATCCATGACTCTCTGAGATGATGATAAAATAACATAGAAGAGAAAATTAGGTTAAATTTCAAAGTGTTAATATACCCATGGAGCAACCAAAGAGTTTATCCATAAATGATAAATTAGCAAGAGAATAGATGAAGTAGTAGAAGAAATAACACTGTTATTTTTACCAGATATTCATTCTACAAAATTTGGGGTGGAGCGGCTAGGGGGGTTCCCTGTACCTAAGACTACCTGGAATACTGGGAATCAAGTCTGGGAGAGTACCCAGTGTCTGAGTGAACACCTCCAGTGGCCAGAGTCATGGAACCTTGAGGGAACTAATCCTGCCTCCTGTAATTTGTCCATTTGAGTAAGCATCACTAATGTCCCTTGCCCCTAGAGGTTACTTGTCCCTCAAGGACATTTGTCAACAACTGCCTGCACTTAGACAACAGTGAAACATGTGCAGACCTCCAGAAGGCTCAATTCAGCCAAATCCGATGCTCCTGTTGTGGAATAGCCTCCCTTCAAATTTCTAGGGTACTTGTAAGTCTCAAAAAGGAACTGAGGCCTTGATACCCACAGGAAATACTATGCAAGTGTACATATTTTATGAAAGAGAATGTACCTTTATATCTCACCTTAGAGGAGAGAAGAGGGACTTGGAGATTGAACGGGGCCAGCTTGAGATTTCACCTCAGCCACAGCAGTGAAGAAACCCACTTCTGTACAATATCACATACATGTATTTCAAGATATATTCACCTAGATCCCTGTCCTTGTACATTTTTATAATTCCACAAAGAATTTGTATTTGCCTCTGACACCCAACAGATCTGGGCATTGGACCTCAGCCAGTTCTCCCAAAATGTGCCTGTGGATATACCACTTCATAGTGACTCAGGGTAAAGGTAACTGGGTCTTAGGGAAAACATTATCTCATCCAGCTAATCACGTAAGTGCAGGTGATTGATCAAATACACAGGACATGTGAAGGCAGTTTTCTCTGTACTCTTTGGTCATGGATATTTGAAAATACTCATTCTTCATGACCAGTTCTAAAGGCCACCAACTTCTCTGGCAGAAGTTCAAGGCACTCACAGTATAAAGCCCTAATCTATTTTAAAGGATGAATCTGGGTACAAACATACACATTCATCCTTTACCAGATTTTTTTCAGTTCCACCAAAGTGAAGGAATGCATTGAAGGCTAATAGTAGCAAATTCCAATTGTATGAAATCATTGCCCAGTTCTGTTGACAGCTGATAGGCACTGCATACCTCGATTTTCCTGTTCGTTTTCCATGTACAAATGCTTACAAAGAGATAAATGGAGAACAAAGACCCAAGCCACGACCTCTGCTCTGCCCTCTAGGACTGTAGAACCCTATAGAACCCCCAGATTAAAATCAAAGGGTGTTGATTTTATGGACTCCCTGACATATAAGGCATAGAGAACTTTAGAAGGAAACTCCAAGTTAATAGAAAAAATTTTATGCTTCCATGAATGGTATATGGATTATGTTTAAGAGAACAATTTAGGAAAGAGCTCAGTAACTCCTAGTCTTTCTGGAGAAGGCTAAAGAAAATAAGGTCTTTGAACTATAGAAATGGTATGATCATAGAGTAGAGAACTACTAATCACTGCATAATCCCTAAATCTGCATCTCTACTATCAGCCTAAAATGAATAACCTCTAGCCTATATATATATACACTGTTCTTTTATCAATCCAGAAAAGCCTATCTGAGATAATGCTAGAAACAAACAAAACAAAGAAGAGATGGCTGGGGAAAATCTAAAACTCTTCATACACCCATGGGTTGACATAAGTTAACAGCATCTCAGACATTGTGTTCACATGTACAGTCATAGAGTTGGGGGCAAGTTTCACTACTGTCCTTTTAAGAAGATCTCAAGGCAGTTTTGTTAATTCTTTCCTATAAGCAGAGATGAAGAAGGTCCTTCCCATTCACACTACCATTTTTACTCTCCCATATTACAGGCTTCACCCTCTTTTAGGATGCCTTTTATGCCTGCCTTGTCAAAGCAAGTGTTGGAACATATAGGACACTTAGAGTGGGCTCAATACAGCCTCAAGCACAGGTGAGCATCACTCCTGGTATACATAGAGGGTCCTGAGACTCCAGCCTTTTCCAAATTTGAGATAAAACTGAAAATGACTGAGAAGATCTGACTGCTATGGGAGCAGAAGTAGCCTCTGGGACTGGGAGAACCCTGGTGAGTCCTAAATCAAGGTGTCAAGATATTCACCTGACACCCAGCTTCACCCACCTGATAGCATGGGACCCTGGGGAACACGTTACTCACACCATTAGGCAAAGCCTTGCATATGGGAAGGGCTATCCTGGAGGCATAGGTGCAAATCAGACTCCAGTTCTTAGTACATGGAGGTTCAGAGGAAGGCAGCAGGACTCTTCTAGGATCCTAAAGGAAAATAAATGCTCTTTGTGGCGACAGTAAAAGTGTACTTGGGAGAGGAATTCAAATATATTAACAATTGGATAGTCACTTGCCACGAATGCAAATTGCCATCTACCCTGTGGAGAAAAAAATCTCAGACTGTCTCTCTTTACCCCCTACTCCAGAAGAGGCACCAGGGATTTTCTGTCCACAGAACCTGCATCTCCTCCAGATGTCCCAGGCCTCAAGTCTTTTGCTTCATGAGGTTTGGAGATGTTCTGACCATTAACAAGGGGTTTCTCCACAAGGGAATATGGCTGGGCTGACTCTCTAATATGGGGTTGGGATGGTGACAAGATCAACAAGGGAAGGGCAAAAAGGTGTTGATGGGATTAGAAGGCATACAGATACACCAAGAAAGTTCTTCCTAATGTGGTTGAGAAAAGGGAATGCTGCGCAGAGGGAGGAGGGGGTGAGTGGAGGTAGACAAGGCCAGATGCAGGGCAATGCAAGGAGGAGGACTTCAGACAGGCAATGGCAGTGGGAATGGAGAACACCTTTTAGATGCAGCAGCTTGGGGGTGGGAGACACTAAGGATGGTGACGAAGGGAGAGGAGTAGATGGAGGGTGACTAAGGATAAAAGGATGACTTTTAAGATTTAGCTTGGGTGTCAATAGATTGCAATGTCATGTTCTAAAATAAGAAACAACATTTTAAGAAGGAAAATAATTTGGAATTCTGGAGACAAAGCCAGATTGCATGGGAAAGAAGGAAGAATGTAATTTAAGGAAGTGGAGGTTTAAACTATGAAAGTGAGGACACAAAGGGGAGGTGAGAAGTATAACATACTACATGCTACACACCACACACTACACACTACACACAGAGAAACTATTCGGGTGGTCTTCAATCTAGTCCCCTGTTCCAGCACCTGACAGTTGAAGAGGCACATGAAAGATCCAGGAGATCCTTCATTAATCTCCCCAATTATGGCCCAACCTCTCTTCTAATTAATGAAAACAAGTTACCCTTACACCCTAACACACGCACACACACACACACACACACATGCACACGCACACACACACTTCAGACTCAATAGATAATTTCTGCTGCAATTTTTCTTGTTCTACTTCCAGCAGAAAAGAGAAAGAACTGATCACCGTTCTCTGTAGAATTTCCCTCCTTGGAAATCAAAGTTAATTAACATTTACTGAACCTTTCCTGGACACATGGCACAATGCCAAATTCCTAAAGGAGAAGGAGAATGAATGTGTAGGTGTGAGACTAAAAACACATCAGAGGAGAAGAAGCAAGCCAGTTGAACAGGTTAGAGCCAAGCATCGCACTGTTCTTCGCATGACTGCAGGACTCTGGCCCATCCATAAGCAAACATGCATAGTAGAAAGCATCGGAAGGCATACATGCATGGTTTTAAGGTTCTCAAAATCAACTCAGAAGCTCAAATACTGAGCCGTCTCTAACCATCTCCTTGCAAGTAATAAAAGAACGTGAGTGTAATGTTTGAATACCTTTCCCCACTAACATCTACAGGCCCCTATCCAGTCCTTTATAGGTCACAGGACTTGGAGATACTACAGCTCCGGTTCACCCTAAACCACTACACATATAAGCCCTTATCCCTTGTGTTCATTGGCTTCCCTTTGCTAACGACACCAGTTCTTAACCCAGACTGAGAGATAGGGCACTTAAAAGTGCAGGTGCCTGGATTGCCCACCCTACAGACTTTATATCTGTGGAAGTTGGGCCCAATTAGATATCTTTGTTAATCTCCCAAGACGATTCTAATGGGCACCCCCATGGGATATCTATATCTTTAGGCTTATAAATCAAACTTGGTGTTTACTGACTCTTCCAAACCTACCCCTAACCATTCCCTACCAACACTAACCACTGAAGCAATGAACTAAGGGTTCCTACTTCTCTCACTGTTCACCCATTTACCTGGGACACACTTTATTCCCCACTCCCCTTTCCACGGAGCACATTTCCTTCAAGTTCCAGTTGAAGCCAAGCAGAACGTATACCTGTTTCTAAACATATATATACAGGTGCCAGGCGAGCTCAGCATCTCAGTTTGCCTGTGAAGAAAGTTGTCACCGGAATCACTGTTCAAAGAGATCGTGATGATGGGGAGAGACACATGGCTCTTCAGTCCATCACTGTCTAGTTTCGGGTGTGGGATTACATTCACTAGGCACATTGTATACAATCCAAAGCCATCCAATATGTAGTTAGTCCTCAAATTTAAGCTTTTCTCTCATAGCTTTAAGCGTTACACTGACTTACTCGTCCTGCACTCAAAGTCATCCCCACTGAAAGCATGTGTAAGACCCTTCACATGTTGTTGCCTCTTTATACGGCAACAATCAGTATACAACCCAGAGACAGTGTCAGTCCCTGTCTCTTGGATGAGACGAAGCACCATTGGATGAGTTGGGCTTCAGGAACCGGGGAAAGCCTCAGAAAGTGTCTGCTTTCCTGACAGTGTCACCAAATACTTAGATCAGAAAAGGTTTTTCTTTATTTCGGACTTAAAATAAAAAATGAAAACAAGATTGTACTTTTATCTGCTCTCTTATCTGAGAAGCATGCCCAACAGTCACAACTGGTTGGTTTCCATGAACGCTCCTTCCTAAAGTGTTAGGACCCCAGCAGCCTGCTCTCTGAGGGGAGACGACGCTCTCCCACTGCCTTCCACCAACAACCTGCCCCAGTATAATGAACAGCATCTAAGCCAGGATTGTGCCCTGGACTGTGAGGTTCAGGATGACCTGAGCCTGGATGGCTGAGAAACAAAGTCAGGTCCTAAGGCAATCACGTCCAACTCAGCAGCACTCCGAGTCTCTATTGATTCGGCGGGTGGGGGGGTGCGGACAGACAAAACACCTGTTGGAGCCAGAATTTAGGGCAGGGAGATCTCTATGTGGAAGGTGGGCATGGGGCTTACAAACATGGCCGCGACAGGGGTGAGAGGCCCTAGCTCTTCCTCTAAGTTTCAAATACCAGGCTGGGGAAAGTCAAAACCACTTCAGTAACAGCAAGAGAAACAGAAACTCTCTTCTAGGATTTCTGTCTCCAATGCCCATTACTCCTGAAATGAATGTAGGATTTTATCAAAACAAGAATCAGCATTTTCTCTTCTTAAAGAAAATTAAATCATCACACGAACACTCTATCACATTCTTTTAGGTCACAGAAGTCATTTGTATGAGTACAGAACAGACTGTTTATCAATGGTTTGAGTTATATTTTTAGTTCTCATTGTTAACAATCTAAAGAAGTTAACAATCAAAAGAAGCACAATTTGTTGTCAGTTTGTGAAACATTTTAGACAGTAAATGTAAGCTTTAGAATATTTTGCTGTGTATTTAACGTTTAAATCTGTATAAAACAATAACATATGTATGATGGAGAATGTTTTGTAACATAGGAAATATCATTAAACCATAAAATGACAGAAAGGAAAAAGGGAGTTTCTGGTGTAAAATCCTTCCTGGAGATTGCATCTCTCCCTGAGATGGCCAAGCACCTGAACACCTGTAGACTGAGTTTGTCTTTATTTCATGGCAGGAAAATAGAGTCATTTTCTTAAGTTCTCTCTCCATAACACACACATTAGTCCACATGCAATGATTTTCCTGAGGACTTTGGTTATGCAAGGTGACATCACACCTTCTCAGAGAGCAGACTTGACCTGGTTCTCCCAGTGATTTAAGGAACTTGCTTTGGGGAATGTGAGGAGAGACAAGCAGGAATCAGGAGCTATAATCTGAAAGCCCAAAAGGCCAATTAAAATGCTCTGCAGGAAATTTGAAAGGAAACCACTGTAAACAGATAAAACTTTACTAAGTATCAGACCTTCTGTGCTCCTGTGCGTGGGCTCTCTCTCTCTCATCCTCACCCTGTCTTTTTCTTTCTCTCATATCCATGTGAGTCCTCACATATGCACGTGCACACATACACACACACACACACACACACACACATACACAATGAAATAGATTCTTTTCACTCTCATTTCCCAGATCATGAAACTAAAGCCCAACAGGTAATGTCAAGGTCACAGCTGATAACTGGTCAAGGGCAGTCGTCAACCAAGCCATGTGTACATCTGTGTTATTCTTACTTGTAGAACTGCTCGTACTGACGGTTGCTTTCCTCTTTATTAAACTGCTCACTGGCTCCCCATGCCTAAGCCAGGATGGAGGTTAAACAAACACATCAAAAAATGGGCAGAAGATATGAACAGACACTTCTCCAATCAAGACATACAAATGGCTATTAGACACATGAAAAAATGCTCATCATCATTAGCCCTCAGGGAGATTCAAATTAAAACCACATTGAGATATCACCTTACACCAGTTAGAATGGCCAAAATTAACAAAACAGGAAACAACATGTGTTGGAGAGGATGTGGAGAAAGGGGAACCCTCTTCCACTGTTGGTGGGAATGCAAGTTGGTGCAGCCTCTTTGGAGAACAGTGTGGAGATTCCTCAAGAAATTAAAAATAGAGCTTCCCTATGACCCTGCAATTGCGCTCCTGGGTATTTACCCCAAAGACACAGATGTCTTGAAAAGAAGGGCCATCTGTACCCCAATGTTTATAGCAGCAATGGCCACAGTCGCCAAACTATGGAAAGAACCAAGATGCCCTTCAACGGATGAATGGATAAGGAAGATGTGGTCCATATACACTATGGAGTATTATGCCTCCATCAGAAAGGATGAATACCCAACTTTTGTAGCAATATGGACGGGACTGGAAGAGATTATGCTGAGTGAAATCAGTCAAGCAGAGAGAGTCAATTATCATATGGTTTCACTTATTGGTGGAGCATAACAAATAGCATGGAGGACAAGGGGTGTTAGAGAGGAGTAGGGAATTTGGGTAAATTGGAAGGGGAGGTGAACCATGAGAGACTATGGACTCTGAAAAACAATCTGAGGGGTTTGAAGTGGCGGGGGGGTGGGAGGTTGGGGTACCAGGTGGTGGGTATTATAGAGGGCACGGCTTGCATGGAGCACTGGGTGTGGTAAAAAAATAATGAATACTGTTTTTCTGAAAATAAATAAATAAATAATAATTTAAAAAAAAAAAAAAAGAAAAGGCTCTAGGGCCAGGATGTCTGAGTCAATTGCCCACCACTTTCTAGCTGTGCAATCTTGGGCAAGATCACTTTCCTTATCTGTAAAATGGAGGTGATAATAGTGCTGTCTGTCTCTTAAGTCATTAAAAAGATAAAGAAGTTAATACAGATAAAACATTGAGAAACAGTACCTATCACTAGAGGCAAGACATAAACTTGTTCTGGGTTAAATCGCTATGATTTTGGAGTTGTCTGTGTCTGCAGCATGTCTAGATTGTCATTCAAATACAGTTGAATAAATGTCCATTAAATTAATTTTGATTGAATCATTATGCATAAAAGTTATGTGGCAGGAACAATTGCTGAAGGGGACTATGGTTTTTTGCTTCTATTATGTTCTTAAATTCGACAAAGTCTTCTGTAAAGGATTATTTTCCATTGTATTCTAAAGATCAGGTTTCTTCTGATGAATAACATTATCTATCAATAAACTTATTACTTTTATCATCAAGGTATCAGCACACCATAGAGCACATAATCAGCTCAAGAAATATTTTTTCTCTTATTTCACTCAGGGATTTCATCAGTTGATGCTAATTGAGCCCATTAAAAAAAAAAAGCCTATAGGACACACAGATCTTTTATTTTAAACCTTCTAAAATCTGCTATGCTTCTAGATGAAAGACAATAGAGATATCTGAAAGTAAATAAATAATAAATTCCCAAGAAGTCCATTTTCAATAAATGATGAGAATCCAAAAAGTAAGAAAATCTGTCTTGGGTATTCCCATCTGAACTGACAACCTCATTATAATTTCTATGAATGTGCCTCACTTATAAATTCCAACAGCCTCAACTAGGAGAGAGACTGCCAGCCTTGACTCTGGGTTTCTATTGTTTCCTGGTTGAATTCAGGGAGTTAAAAGCCTAACACTTACTTTAGCATGCAGTTGGCTGTTGTAGATTTATTTCCCTCAGCTCTTTGAAGGAGTGCAAGCCCAAATGAGAAATTCATCGGATGCTAGTCTGGATGAAAAGAGGGATCCATTGCTCTGTCTGCAAAAGGGGATGTGACACCAGTCTACCATTGTGTCTTGTTACAAACCAGAGTAAGCCTCTGTAAAGATATGATACAATTAACTTTTAAAAATGCCTATCAGTTGCCCACCCATCCATATCACATAAATACATAATTAACTTTCTAAACATGGATATTTTTGGCATTTAAAAATGTGTATTAATTACTTGATATTTTGCCCATTCCAGGCTCTTTATGTAAATATTGAATTGAGAGACTCCTTAAAATGCACAGAATTTACTTGGTCATCTTCAACAGTAGCTGACTAAATACATAATTAGAGTATTTTTAAAACAGGTATCATAGACTCAGTAATCTTTAGTGAACTTTTGCATCATTCTAACCTAAGGTGTCAAGACTTAATTAGAATTTGAAATTCATGGATCATTGACCAAAGCACCGTAATTGGTTTGGGCATATGCACTACGGCAGATCACCAGTGAGCCAACTCCTTAAAACAACCACTCAAAAATGCTATGTTCAAGGTATGTCGATTTGCCCATTTGGAATACTTCTCACAGAGAATTAGGCATTTTAACATCTTTAAAAAAGGAATTTTAATTTATCCCCAGTTGATATGGGAAAGCTAATTTTTTGCAAATGAATATCAACTAATTAAAGCAAAGGAAATGATAGAAATTCTGAAAATCACCATTTTACAATCTAATCCCCACCCATGAAAGCATTGATTCAGACAAGGAACATCAGTGGGAGCCAAAACTGTTAGATAAAATGGAAAGGCTAGTTCCAAGGTGCCCTGAGTCATCCCATTGATTGCTTGTTAATTGCAAAGAAAAAAATAAAAGAACAAAACCATTCAATGGAGGGATCTGACCACCTTATTTAGCGTCACTATTGGTGGATCTCTCAAAGATGTTCTGAGATGCAATATGCCATGCCCAGCAACACCTATGAGATCTTCTTGTTAATAATTTTTAATTTAGTTCTCATCAAGCATTTAGACCTAACCTGCAGTTTTCAGGAACTAGAAGAACAACATAAATCACTCCAATAGGAATCAATCAAACTAATCCAGGACAGAGCATAGTCCAAGGCAATGCTTAGTCACCAGAAAAATCAATATAGGAACTTTAAAAAATGAGGGATTATTACAGATGAAAAGATACTAACAACAAAACACAATAACCTCAAGAGATGTGTGAACTTCAGACCCTCATTTGGTAATATTATAGAAGACATTTTGGGGACAACTGAGGAAATTTAAATCTGGACTGGCTATTAGATTACTTTATGACATTATTGCTTATTTTCTTAATTTATAATGATCTTCTAGATATAGAGGCAAAACGTCTTATACTTAGGAAATATTTGCTGAAGTATCTCTTCACAATGAATACAACTTAAATCCTGCTGCATGCAGACACAGAAAGGTATGAAGCAAATATAGTAAAATGTTAACAGTTATACCTAAGTGGTGGACATACACATGTTCATTAAATAATATTTTCAATTTTCCCGTGTTTGTAAATATATATCCACATATATGTAGTGAAATATTTATATATTCACATATTTAGTGAAATATGTATAGATATATAGATAGATATATAGAGAGATAGATAGATACTAGATAGATATAAAATCATGGAGAAAAAGAATTCTTGCCTCCATTTTCACATTGTATTTCTTGCTTTGTCAGTAGTTGTTATAAAAGTATGTATGTGTTTCATGAGAATATTTCCCTAGAAATGTGTATATTTAATAGAGTATGACAGACAGCCCTTATTTATTTATGACTTGTGCTCATTTGGATCTTATTGAATCAGAGCTTATTTATATTACTTGGTCATTCCAGACATGCGTTTCTTTTTGCACCACTCAAAGATTCAATTCATTCATTCTAGCTGTCTATGTTAATTGAGCATCTACTAGATTCCAGGCAAAATACTAGTTCCCAGAAAATCATGGTAAGCAAACACAAATGTTGATAAATGTCATAAATCTTACAGTCTAATAGAGAAGAGAACCCTTCATCAAAATACAGTATGGATATATAGTAACAAAATGTATTATACATGTGTTATCAAAATAAAGCTCAGGGAACTATGAAACGAAAACAGAAGACTCTGGTTTAGTATAGGGAATGCTTACTGAAAAGTGAATGGTGAATAGGCACTTACCTAGAGGAAAAAAGTGAGGAGGGAAATAAAGTTTCCAAGGTAGAAGGGAGCATGGCTAGTTCCATGAACAGAAAGGCCAGTGTGGTTGCAACAGAAGCAACAGAGGACATGAGGGGGCTGATTTGGCTGAGGGGTAAAGAGAAGTCCAATCACACAATGCCATTAGGCCATATGGAGGATACCGATCTCTACCTAAAGAGAACTGGATAATTTTAAGGGTGAAAGTGACAAAATCTGATTGGAATTTAAAAAGATCTTTCAGGCTGGAGAGCCTGGGTGTCTCATTTAGTTGAGCATCTGACTCTTTATTTCAGCTCAAGTCATGGTCTCAGGGTTGTGAGATCAAGTCCAGTGTCTGGCTCCACTCTGGATATGCACCTTGCTTAAGCTTTTCTCTCTCTCGGAGTACCTGGGTGGCTCAGTGGGTTAAAGCCTCTGCCTTCAGCTTCGGTCATGATCTCAGGGTCCTGGGATTGAGCCCCACATCAGGTTCTCTGCTCAGCGGGGAACCTGCTTCCTCCTCACTCTCTGCCTGCCTCTCTGCCTACTTGTGATCTCTCTCTGTCAAATCAATAAATAAAATCTTAAAAAAAAATATTTTCTCTCCCTGTCCACCCCTTCTTGCTCCCTCCTTCTCTTAACAAAAAAATAAAAATAAAAAAGTTCCTTCAGGCTACAATGCTATAATATGGTGAATGGACTGAAGGGTACCATGAGTAGAAGCTGGGAGGGAAATTTGGAGGTGATTATGAAAATCCAGGGAAGATAAAACAGTAGTTTCAATCAGGATAGTGATGGTAGAGATGGAGAGAAGCAAATAAATTTTAAATATCCTTAGGAAGTAAAACTGAGAGACTCTTGTGGTTGATCAGATAAGAGTAGAGGATGAAAGAGGCATTAAGGATGCTTTTAGGATTCTGCATCTAGCTGGTGAGCACAGAGCACTGAAGGGGAAACATGTTCATTTAGATGGATGCCAAGGTTAAGTTCAGATGTACTACATTTGAGGGTACCTTTAAGCCAAAAGATTCTTCAGGCAAAATCCAATGGCTTATTATCTAATTTTAGACATTCTTAATATAGTTATAGAACAAAGAGAATTATTTTGTAATAAAATAGGATTTTGCATTTCCAAATGAGGTTTCACCTTGAGGGACAATGCATTATGCCAACAGTCCTACCATTACTCAAAATTCACCTAGGATTCCTCCTTGTAGATCAACTCAGAGAGTCCCTGGAGAGCTTCTCTACTGTCAGCCATGGATGCAAAGTGTGCTTTCTAGTCCTCCCCAAACTCTTCCGTGCATCTCACCAGCAAGGCCCACTTTAAGCTTTGCTTTGTCTTTATACCTCGCTGTAGCTCATGAATGAGCTTCCTGAATTTGTTCACCTCTGAATTGGGGCGGGGGGAGCGGTACATATATCAGGCCCTTGATAAAGAGTTACAATTAAATGTAGAAAACTGATCACATTATTTCACCATCAGACCATAATTTTATCCAGTGTGGTCCAGCGCAATCATCCAACTTGTTTCCCAAAGCAGGCTCTGACCAATTTGCATCAGTCTTCCGAAATACCAAATCAGCTCACAAAAGACCAGAAGAAGAGGAAGAAGAAGAAGGGGGAAGGGGACAAAGGAAGGGAAGGGAAGGGCCAAAAGGAGAAGGATCCATGGGTGATAAAAGTGTTCCAGGCTCTCAAAGTATTTTTCAGGTATGTTCCATAAGAGCCACTCAGATAATTACAGAGCCTGTGACTTTTCTGAAAAGTCCATTTGAACACCCAAACTTTGACACACAAAAGAAGAGTCCACACACACACTTCCCACAAAATATTAAAAATGAAACCTAAGAGTCAAATTAAATAGTTTAGCCCATATGACACCATAATGAGAATTCACTAGAAAACCTAGAACATGCCTTTTAAACTTTATAGTGCATCAGACACACTTTGGGTATTTGTTTAAAGTGTTGATTCTTAAAGCCTATTGAGTCAGAAACTGCATATATTCTCAGGTTTGTGTAGCTGAATGTATTTCATTCAACTTCATTCATTCATTCACTGGATAGAAATTTCTCAATCCTTGTACTGTCTGTACTCTGGTCCTGGCTCAGTCTTCTCATACCTGTTAACCTTGGGAATGTCACGTAACTTCTCTGTCCTCAAGATCTTCTGTAAAGGATGGAAGCAGATTTCTAAATACCTTCTTGTTTTAGAATGCTCCATGCCAAACTTTGCTGCTTTTGCTCTGAGTGACCCAGGACTCTACCATTATTCTTAGTCCGTGTACACAGTCTCTGAGCCCCACAATTGTTCTCTGATTGGCTGGACAACCTGAGCTCTGACCTCGTGTTCATCCTCATAATTGAGATAACTGTATCATGACTGGCCTGGTCTGATTTGCAGCCTCTCACTTTGTTTCCCAGACCACCAGACTTGCTGAGGATTCCAGAGTGAAGGCTCATGTAGAGTTGGGATCAAGTACCCCAGAGAGGCTTCCGAGAGTAGGAGGGGCTAGATGAGCAGACAGGAGAACGGGAACTCCAAGCAAGGAGAACAGCATGAGCAAAAGCAAGAGAATGAGAATGGACAAGGAATGCCCAGGGGTCCTCTGTTATGATCGGAGTGTTTATGTCAAAAAACGGTTGGATTCCAGAGCAGTATTCTAGAACTCAGGTGAATGTTTAGGGTTTGTTTATATCCCAGTATCAAAGCAGAGACAAAGAGAAGGTTTAATGAAGAGCTAAGTGCGAAATGGTACTGTAATCATGCACTGGAGTGAGGTTCTCTAATCAAATAGGACAGTGACGATTAAAGTCACACTTTGCATATGCCGTTTAACATGCATCTTATACATTGGCAAACATAAACACCTACAAATGGACATAGGTAACCAAATGGGGAAGAGACCGCATGTGCTTCCAGAGAGCGCACTCCTTCAGAAGTGGGTAGAGAATTAGATTGTGCAGGCAGGAGACATTTGGTTGGGACAGGACTTTGCTGCCAACTCAGCCTCTGCCATGTCATGAGTCACAGAACTGGCAGGCTCTGAGTACACATGCAGTCTTAAGACCCTCTATGCTTGCCAGTTCTACTGAGTATATGGTACCCAACCAAGGCCCACTTCTTCAAGGAGGGTTATTTTGAGTGGAATTTCTCCTTTGGAGGGAAAAAAAAAAAAAAAAAAGACATACAAAACTTCCTTCATAGTAGATCGATCAAATGTTCCCGAAATTCAAACTGAGAAAAGTGTCTACCTCATCTGTGGCTGGGATTTTCCTTTATCTCAGATCATTTAGACTGAAGGGAGAACACTGACGGCCAAGTCTCCCAGGACAGGCTGCTGGCAGCGCGTTCTCTGAGAAAAGCAGCAGATGGCCTCTGGAGAGCACAAGGAGTCAGCCAAGATTTCCCTGGAGAACCACTGAATGGTTACTTTAGGCACACAGCCCTCTAGGCCCTAACCAAGTCCAACCTTCATTTAGAGTTTTAAAGCCTAGGGTATGTGAGGGTCATCCACCACTGAACACCATGGTCCCACCCACACGAGACGAGCTACTTCTCCCCAAAGTCAGCCTGCTTCATGTGTGACGTCGCAATGGCTTTCTCCTCCTAGTGCAAATACCAATTCTGTTGGCCTCACGGATAGTTTTCGAGGGCTCAGTTCTTACTTAATCGGCCCTTGCCATGTTAAGTTGGCTCACTGCTTTATGCACTATATTTGCTAACTTGAACTAAAGGCCGCAAGTGTGATTAAACCGGATAAATTTTTTTGGTGGCAGTTTTGTATTTCTGGAGGTCACCAAAAAAAAAAAAAAAAAAGAGTGTTTTATCTTTATCTAGTAGAGCCTGGAACGAGGCTAACTCCTATTTTAATTTTGAGTCGACTTACAAACATTCATTGGATAATTATACTTGTAGGGAACCTACTTTTCTGGGATGAAGCAAAAGCAAACCAACACAGAACACGGCAAAAAACAAACAAACAAACAAACAAATAATAATAATAAATAATGAAGTGTGGTCATACTTTTCTTTTAAGAAGTCATCCATAAAAGGTCCTAGATGAGTAGGGATGGCCCTCCAAACCACACCGAGATGTTAACTGAGGAGGAAGGATGTGTTCTCAAGGAATATGAAATACACATGAAATAATGTACTAGGAAACGACACAAAGTATAGTTGGCCAGATTGGTTCTAATGCCTTGGAAGAGACAGTGTACTGTTTTGCAAAGTGTCTGCTCTGGTTTACGTGCTTCATTTTGGGATTTTGAGGTTTGGGGCAGTTGACTACCTCTTCAGAGAAAGCCTGCCACATCCAATCTGCTCAGGAATTTGGATACCTATTGGGTAGGTCGGATACCAAGAAGAAATAATTTGTCCATCCTTCAACACAGGAACTGCTATTCATCTTAGCTGAGCATTTTGGGCTTAATGCAATGCCGTGATGCTCCAGTCTGGGCTGTCAGATCCTTCATTTTGGAAAGCTGCAGACGTACTGTTCTTTGCTTGATAAGGATGAATACACTTTGCATTTTAAATTTTTTTTTCTTTATTGCTCTTCTACTTTTAAAAACATCTTCACACTGAAAGCAAAGAGATCACGTAACAGGGACAGGACGCAAAGCAGGGCAAGGACAGGCTATCTCCTGGCATGCGCCTGTCTCTATGCCTTGATCATAATGCTCTGTCTGCCCGCTTTGCCCAAGAGCTCATCTCTAGATGCCCAAATTCTCTTCATCATTCAAAACTTTTGTCAGATGCCACTTCTAGGAGGCCCTTCCAAATCTCTATCCTGAGCGATTATGATCTCTCCCTTGAGCTTTCACTGATTCTCTCATAGTATTTAGCACTTTCTCCCATATATAAGTATTTACATATATTGGTTCCTATAATATATAACCATGCATATCTTAAGCAACTTAATATACTCTGCTGCATCCAAAATTGATTACAGTTTCTTATTAGCAGTCCACATTCAGTAAATACTTACTGGAAATATTTACTAGATAGATAAATAATTGGTCAGGGCAAGCAGATGCTCCCAAAGAATTTAATGTATATTCAATCAGGACACAAAAATGGGGGGAAAATCCTGGGCACCATTCAAGCAGATATACACCCTGGATAAAAGCAGCCAATACATCAAATCACTGCTCCGTGGCTTAATCTGTCTCCTCGAGGTTCTGCTTCTTTAAAGAACTTCCTTTCTTTCCCTTGAAATTGTGGGAATAATCGGGAAATGGCCCTATTAAAATATAAATATTTCTTGAGAATTAGTTGTGGGTAAGCTTTCTTCTATGACTTGAAACCCAGTCCCACTGATATATTTTAAAATGAGAAAATAGGAAAAGTAATTTATCAATAAAACAGTGCTGTCCTACTCATATATTAAAAATAAATCAAGCAGATATTACCTGAATGGGAAAGAAAGGACACAAAGGCATATAATCTATCAGTAAATTAAAATGAATATGTATAAAATAGCATGGGTATTCACTGGAATGACTTTTTCCCTATTGACCAAATTTAGGGTAAATACAACAGCTACCATTTCTTGAGTACCTACTCTATGCCAGGCAAGTGGAAGCACTTTTTATATATTGTTTGTGTTATATTATATTTTATATATTTATTTATCACAATGCTTCAAAGTTAATATTATTGTTCCTATTTTAGGAACAGTATTTTCTCCCCTTTCTTAAGGGAGGAAACTAAGGCTCACAGAGCTTAAAAAACTTGCCTAAGCTAATATAACAAGGATGTATCATAGCCATTATAACTCACTAACTACAGCAGTAAAACCAAATCGTGGGATTCTCCATTTCTTCAACACTTACAAGCTTAGACATACATATCTCGGTTATGTCTCATCTCAACCTTCTTAATTAGGCCCAACTTCAAAAGACTGACTTGTAGGCCTATAGCTGAGAAGTAGAGAAAGACATAAGAATTGCTGGGGATAACACATAAAGTGAATAACCCACATCAAGGTATAACAGTGTTGACTACAGAGGTTAGAATTTATTAATATTCCTGCTTCCAATTATCTCTCCTACTACACCAAAGCTGCTTTTGTACTGTATGACAAGATAAATGCAATCAAGGTGTGCGTTTATGTATATAATGTAATATATTATGATCTTCCTTCTATTCAAGGGTGCTTTAGAAAATACAGCCAAGTCTTTCTTCTTTTCCCTCTTCATCTCCCCCAACCGTCCCTTTCTGTGCCCCATCCCACAGGAAAGAGCCCAGGACATTTGGGCCTGGGTAACCCTGGGAACCAAAAGGCTTGGTTTGTCTAGAAGAAATCCGGTTGAGTTTGTAGCCTAAAAGGAAATGAATCTAGAAGAGTTTCAGTTAAGCATTCAAAGTTCCCACACTTTTATCTACCACAACTGAGTTTTAATTTCTCATTCATTGTTCTATCTACCTTACAATAGTCTGTAAATACATTCCAAATCTGGCTGTTGGGTGAAATCCCTGACTATGCATACAAAAGACTGATGGGAACAGCAGTTCCTCCATACCCAGGATGCTCAGTGCCACCTGCTGGAGCAAAGAAGGAGGATTTTTCATGGGCAGAGGCTATCACTTTAGCTCCTGTGAGCTCTGGTCTCCACAACATAAAGGTACCTGAAAAGTACACTGGGGCAGCTGGAACATATGTGAGCCTGGTCCATAGCACTTAAATCCTTGCATGTTGAGCTTTTGCATAGCAAATAGAACAATTAATAAAACAAAAAGGCAACCTACTGAATGGGAGATATTTGCAAATGGTATTTCCAATACAGGGTTAATATCCAATATATAGAGAGAATTTACACAACTCAACACCCTCCCCAAAAGAAACCCAACCCAAACCCATTTAAAAATGGACAGAGGACCTAAAACACATTGTTTTTCCCAAAGAAGACATACAGATAGCCAACAAACACATGAAAGGATGTTCAACATCACTAATCACCAGGGAAATGCAAATCAAAACCACAATGAGATATCACCTCACACCTGTTAGAATGGCTAAACTCATAAAGCCAAGAAGTAACAAGTGTCTGCAAGAATGTAGAGGAAAAGGAACGCTTGTGCACTGCTGGTAGAAACGTAAACTCGTACAGCCACTATGGAAAACAGTATGGAGGTTCCTCGAAAATTAAAAATGGAAATACCAGATGACCCAGTAATTCCACCATGGGGTATCTACCCAAAGAAAACAAAAACACTTATTTGAAAAGATGTGTACCTTATGTGTATTGTAGCATTATTTATTTATGTACAATAGCCAATTATTTATTTATTTACAATTATTTATTATTTATAATAGCCAAGAGATGGAAGCAACCTAAGTATCTATCCATAGGTGAATGACCAAAGATGTGATCTATATACATATACATACATATATATGTATACATATATGTGTATTATATATATATATATAATGTAGTATAGAGACATATATATAATGTGATATATAGAGACATATAAGGAATATTACACAGCCATAAAAAGGATGTTTTGTTTGTTTGTTTTGTTTCTGTTTTTTTACCATTTATGGATGGACTTAGAGGGTATTCTGCTAAGTGAAAGCAGTCAGACTGAGAAAGACAAAATACCATCTGATTTCACTCATATGTGGAACTTAAAAAACAGAAATAAAGCATGAATAAACAAACAAAAAGCAGAATCAGACCTATAAACATAGAGAACAAACTGATGGTTGACAGAGGGAAGGGGTAGGTTGGGTAAAACGGGTGAAGGTTTCCAGCTGTGGAATGAGTAAGTCCAGGAGTAAGAGGCACAGCAAAGGGAATAGAGTGGATGAATTAGGATAGTGTTCCGTGGTGACAGAGGGTGACTGCACCTGTGGTGAACACAGCATTAGGTACAGAGAAATTGAATCACTATGCTGTACACCTGAAACTAATGGAACACTGTATGTCAACTGCCCTCAAATCTTAAGATTTTTTAATTAAAAAATAAATTACATAGTGAATATTATCTTGTATCATTAAAATAATCTAATTATTATTATTATTATTATTTTTTGCATTTTGAACCACACTGCTTTTCAATGACCTGCTTTGTTCAACAACACATCAAGAGCATTTTTTCTTGTTTTTCTAGGTATATGGTCAGGACAGCTTTTAAATGTGGCCCAAAAAATGTCTAAACACGATATTACAACAATAAAGTCAGCAGAGCGAGAGGTGTTCCATCTCTGAGTGCTCAAATTTGCATCTCAATGTAAGAGACAAGATTTATTAGGTCTTGGGAGGCCAAGGATTAATAGAATGAATCACCTTATTTCCCCTAAAGGTTTGACCCAGTGTGTGATTTGTGCCTGCTAAGCTGATATAATGATGAACAATCCCTTTTATGAATGTAGCTAAAAATGGAACCTGTGGCAAGACCTTATATAACCTGAAATGACACATGGTAACTGAAGGCCACTTCTCCCGTGAGTTCTTGGAGCCGAAGTTAAGTTGGCATTTAATGAAAAATGTAAATCTGGGAGCATTTACCCTGGTAACGGCACTGCACCTTCATCTAAGTTAGAACTTCCAGCCTTCACAGCATAAGAAAAATACATGCACACCCTGAAGTCAAGTTATATTAGATAAACATTTTTCATATGGATCTTTCTAATTTATTCTTCACTGCCAACTGCTAAGTGTTATCATTACCATTATTAGGAATAATAATAGCAATTAATTTGTAAGATATCTATCATTCTGAAGACTCGCATTTTATATATTAAGTGACATAGTTATAGAAAAAATTTAAACAAATGTTACTTGCAGGATACCATATTGTGTTAGATTTTCTCAGACCGAGGGTTACACGAAGAAAAGTGAGGAGGAATTTATCTGTGTATCATAAAAAGTCATAGGCTTGCACGTAAGTCTGGGTGAAAATATCACAGGGTTAAGTGACTTCCTTAAGGTCACACAGCTTAGGAGCAACTAAAAATAAATCCGGTTTCCCCACCTAGTCCCAATCTTGAGAACACGGAGAGAATAAGACAAATAATGAAGAGAAAAATAAAATGTTAGCTAAAGATATGACTCAAAGAAAATCTGGTTCTAAGCACAAGGATAGGAATAAGCATGGGGTAGACAAGGAATGGAAGTGTCAGGACACTTGGCACAGGATGCGTAAGGTAGAGACTTATTTAAGATGATGTCGGCAAGCTCAGCGAAGGTAGACCACACCGTTCTTAGGAGGAATTTAAATTTTATTCTAAGAATCATGGGAAGACCTGAACAGGTTCTGAACAGGAGAATGATGTGAAACAATTCATAGCTTATAAATCTCTCTGCTGCTAGACTGAAAAGAGTGATAAAGGTTGGGGAACAGGGGCCAGGAGACCAGGTGAGGGTCTGCTACTCTGCTGTAAGTAAGACATGACCATGGTTCACTCCCTGCTGCCGAAGGGAAATCTAATTTTCCTGAGTAAGACCTAAACACATTTTCAAAGCTGTCCAGGTAACTCTAGTGTCTATTCAGGGTGGAAAATCACAAGGAGAGTGTAAGAGCAGTGAAAATGGAGAGCAATAGACAGATTTGGATTGTTTTCAGGGTAGAGTCAAGAGGACTTGACGGTGGGCTAGATGTAGACAGGGACAGAGAGAGAGGAGACAAGAGCTACTTCTAGGCTTTGAACCTGAGAAACTGTGTTGGTGATTCCATTGCATAAAATACTGAAGTCTAAGAGAATAACAAGCTTGGGCAGGATCGAAAGCATGGATTCTATCCCAAATATATTACATCTGAGATGTCCAGGTGAGGATGTCGAATAGTCAGTTGGATATTCAACCAAGGAGATCAGAAAAGAGGTCAGAAGTAGATATGTATGTGAGTGTGTGTACACATGAGTGTGTACATGTACGTTCATACCTGTGTGTGCGTGTGATCAATACAAAGATGGTGTTTAAAGCATTGAGGGCTGGGTGACATACTTAGAGAAGGGTGTGCTGAGAAGAGAGGAGAACCCAAGACTGAATCCTGAGACCCTCCTCTGCAGGTTTCTAAATTTTGGAGTAATAGTCTGAGAGGTGGTAGGAAAGCCGGCACGCACAGGGTCTCCAAGAGGAAAAAAAAAAAATCTTTCACGAACGTAGGAGTGTCAAATGTGGCTGAGACACCAAGTAAGAGGAAGACAAAGAAATGGCAGCTGATTCTACAATATTAAAATTATTACAGACAATAGCAGTTTGTGGAGAGCAGTACGGCAGGGGACTCATGGGGAAGAGAGAGATGTTAGCCCTGATCATGACCCTAGGGAAGATTTCTGGGCAAGAACACAGGGATACACAGTCAGTAGCAGCATGGGAGCAGGAACGCCCTTGATCTAGCTGCTGAGGCAGGAAAAGACAAGGGAGGAAGCATAGGGATGGGTTCTGGTTGTTTAGCTGGTAACTCACCTGCTGCTCGATTCAGTTTTCTGAGTCACGCAAGCGGTGAAGTCGCAAGTTGATGGAGAGGCAGAGTGGGGGGTGACGTGAGGAGTCATTTTGGAGAATGGTGTCGCGAATACACCGGAGATGCGTTGTAGGAATGCTGACCGCGCGCCCATTGGAGGTCTGCGGTAGGGAATTTTTAATAAGAATTGTCACCACAGGTGTGTTTTTTCTCTCTAACAATGTTCAGCTGTTTGGGTTGAGGGCAAAGTGTGTTGGTAATTGAGTTTAATGAGGGTTTGAGTTTGCCAAATAAATATAACGAAGTGAGAGACGGGGCAAGGAAAAGTGTTTGCAAGGGATCAAAAATGGACCCGGGTAAGGAGGAAAGTGAGCACAGCACCAGGGTGTGGAGGGATAATGGATGGGGTCATGACAGGTCTTGCTTGATCCATAACTTGGAAGGCAGAGCCAAAGATTTTTCCAAAATATATCTTAAAGCAGTAAAGAAATAAAAAGTTGTAAACAGAAAGGCAGGTCAGAGTAAAATGTTTTTACATCCACACCAAAACAAATGGGGGACACATTTCAGCACACCAAGCATAAAGAGACATCCAAAACTGATCTAAGATGGAAAAAAAAAAGACCTTCCCTGCACAGGAAAAAAGAACAAGAATCAACTTTTGATTCCTCATTGCTATCCCTGGATTGCAGAGGACAATGGTGTGAGATTTTCCAAAATGACTTTCATCAATGTATTTTAAAAAATGCAACCTGACTAATGTAATTCTAGTGCAGCAGGAAAAGCTTATCAAAGGTTCCACTGAACTTGGTGCCATGAGTTTGTGCAGAACTCCCTACCCATGTATAAACTAAAGGATTCATGGGTGAAATTCCAGGTAATGGTGTCTACAATTAACTCTTAAATGGTTAAGAAAAAAAAAGAAAGAAAAAAGAGGAAGGAAGTAAATCTGGCAACATCTTAACAATTGGTGGAACTTGGTGAATCTCAGATGTTAATTTTATTACCTACCACTTTTCAGTAGATTTGAAATTAAAAAAAAGAAAAGTTGGCAGAAAATAATAATAAAAGCATAGCCATCCTCCAAAACAAGGGGAGGAGGGCCTGGGTAGTAGCTCAGTTAGTAAAGCTTCCAGTTCATGATTTCGGCTCAGGTCATGATCTCATGGGTGGTGAGATCCAGTCCCAAGCTGGGCTCTGTGCTCAGCAAGGAGTCTGCTTGGGATTCTCGCCTCCTTCTGCCCTGCCGCTCCCCTGCCACCCCACCGCTCTGCCTCTCTCAAATAAATAAATCTTTAAAAAAAAAAAAAAAAGAAGCAAACAACAAGGCAAATTCTCCATGTATCAAAAATGGAACCACAAAAAGAAAATACAGTAACCATCAGGGAGGTAGCAGAAAACCCACCCAACTCTGGGACTAGAAATAGGTGAGGTTGTCCAGGACATGAACTTCCCTGTGGGGGACAAATCTGCTTCCCGAAAAGAAAGCTGAGCCAGGTGAATGTCAGGAAACTACAGCGAGGAAAGAGCTCCCCCTGCAATGAACAAATTTTTTTTTAAAGATTTTATTTATTTATTTGACAGACAGAAATCACAAGTAGGCAGAGAGAGAGGAAGAAGCAGGCTCCCTGCTGAGCAGAGAGCCCGAATTGGGGCTCGATCCCAGGACCCTGGGACCATGACCCGAGCCAAAGGCAGAGGCCTTAACCCGCTGAGCCACCCAGGTTCCCCAGTGAACACATTTTTTAAAGTAGTGACCCGGCCCGGCCTGGGGACCTCTGCTGCTCTGCTGTCTGAGTCGGCAGGAGGCACAGTGCTGCTGCCTTGGAAATTTGATTCGTGAGACCCATGCAAGACAAGCGCCTCAACACAAGATGAGCTTTTGGACCCGGATGATGGTGGCTGGGGAGGTGCAGCTATAAAATGGCCTTGTTCAGGAAAGATCCGAGCAGTGAATAAAGGAGAAAGGAGGAGGAGGACTTGTGCCTGGAATCTTGAGGAATCCTGCAAAGGCACATCAACAGCATGCTTCATGTTGGAGACTCTAGTTTAACATCTGAACTGTCGCGAGGACAGATGGGACTTTCAGACTGAACTGCCATTTACTGAGCAATTACTACATGCAGCAGCAAGCTGAAGGAAGCTTTCCCAGGTTACGCTCGCCATCCTCACATTTTATAGGGGGCGACCTAGAGGCTCAGAGAGGTACGGTGACTTGCTCTAAATTATATATAGTAAAAGGGAAAGTGGGAGATTTTCTAAACCAAGTTTTTATTGTCATCATCATCATCATCTTCAATGTGATTCATGATCATTTCAATTCACAGAACAGGGTAAAGTGGGTACAAAGGTCAACGGAAAGGGCCAGGAGAGGAACGGGGGCTTGATGGGAGGGACCATCAAGGATGAGCGGAATTTACATAGGAAGAGAAGAGAGGGGTGCCTTCCACATGGGGCACGTAAGAGACGAAATGGAGACAGAAGAAGGCACGAACCGTGTGGGGAGGACTTAGCAGAGACCCCTCCAGCTGCATGTTCTACAACATGCGGAGCAAACAAATGACTCCCGGAGCCAAGCAGCACGTGAATTCTTTTTGGAGAAACAGAGCGTTTAGTGGCCGCAGCACAATCCCGAGGAAATGAATGGGAGTTTTCTCCCTGCTGTCAGGGGCATTCTCCTGGATGATTAATTGACAGTTCTCCAGCCAAGCCCCAGTTCTTTCTGGAGGCCATGACCCTTGGTGTGCACCTGCCACCGCAGACCGAGCAAGAAAATGTATTGTCTTCCTCTTTCTCTTCGGAGTCCTGCAGCTGCTGGGCTGCTTTAAGGACATCTTCTTTACCTAGAGGGTAAACCTGAACTTCTCTGGTTTGCAGGGTCAAAGCTTCACATTTTTGGCACATTCGGGGAAGTGGTACTTCAGAGGCTGATTTGAAAAAGCCCGTTGCTCACATGGCGATGAAGGTTGTGCCCTCATCCTTGCCTTTTTTCACTTAGTGGCTTTCTAACCGCATTCCTCAATGCCACAGCCCCGTCCTTGTGACAGCTAGAGCCGTTGACTAGACTCAGGAGGAAATGGGCAGTGTCTCTCACGTTCAGAAGGAGAGAGCCATTACCCTAACGGGAAAACAAACGGAGCTCGGGGTGCGTAAACTCACAATTTGTCCTTCCATTCCAACAGTCCCACAAAGACAAAGCCAGTATGTTAACTGCCTTATTTAAAAGATTTTTGTGGCTTTCAAAGAATGGAAGTTTTATTTTCCAGTCTCAGATACTCTACAGGCTTCCTAGGCCTTGTTAGCAACATTTGTGGTATACTTGAGTTGGGGATGAAGCATTTACCATGAAGAATTCTGGAAGCCAGAGACTTTGGGGAATTAAAAATAAGAGTAAACATCCCATGAGCATTTACTATGTGCCACAGAGTGTTCGAAGGGTTACACATAAATCATCTCAATTTTATTTCATCCTAACAATGACTTTTTGTCATTCATTCATCAAACATCTGTTTGTTATATGCCTGTTGTGTCCAAGATTCTGTTCCAGGGGAATGGAGACACAAAATTAAGAGGATGAATAAGTAAATCTCATAGTGAGGTAGGAGGTGGTAAGAGCTATGGAAATAATTGATTAGGAGAGAGGGGTTCAGGAATCCTGGAATGAAGCAGGGAAGGGGTAGGAAGATCCCATTGAGAAGGTACATTGTAACAAACACAAGGAGAGCAAGAGGGTGAGTCATGCCATATGTTGGAAGAAGAGTATAGGCAGAGGGAACCATGGTGGATTTGGATTAACATAAGCAGGGAAAATAAAGATAATTTATTGGAAGAATATTAGAGAGTTTACTGAATTTAAGAAAAAAATGGAAATGTGGTATTATTTTTGTGCTAGGCAGAATAAGGTCTCCCAGCGTTGTCTGTGCCCCCTCCCAGGAAGCTGAGCATATGATAATTTACAAGACAGGAACAATTAAAATTGCAGACAAGGTTAAAATCAGAAGATTTTTAAAATCAGAAGATTGTCCGGCTTTTCCAGGTGGACCCAATGTCACTATTAAGGGTCTTTAAAATGACAAGAGGGGGGATGCCTGGGTGGGCTCAGTCAGTTGAGCCGCTGTCTTGGGCTCAGGTTAGGATGGCAGAGTCCTGGGATGGAGCCCTATGCCAGGCTCCTTGCTCAGCGGGGGAGCCTGCTTCTTCCTCTGCCTGCAGCTCCCCCTGCTTGTGCTTTCTCTCCCTCTGACAAATAAAATCTTCAAAAAATAAAAAATAAAAAGCAAATGGCAAGAGGGAGGAAGAGGAGAGCCAGAGAGAACCAGAGAGAGAGAAATGTGAGGACTTGTCGGAACATTGCTGGATTTGAAGATGGGGGGAGGGGCCCTAGCCGGTGAGCATCGCAGCCTTGAGAAACAGACTGACCCACCATGAACCAGCTTCAGCCACTTTCCTTGTCTGGGTCACGGTTTCCACCATGGGATTGTACCTGGTCCGTTTGGAGAGCACCGGGGTCAGCGCAGCTGGTGCTGAGAAAGAGAAGGAAGATGCGATCAGAGCAGGGGGTGGTGGCCAGAAGTCACGGGCAATTGAGACGTGCCCGTGAGCTATTGGGTGGGAATTCCCAATTTACAGAGAGGGCAAGTGATTGATTAAATAACTTCCCCGAGTTGAAACAAGTGAGATATGGCTTCAAGCCTCTTTGCCTTCAAACCTATGTTTTTATCAGCTCAGCCAAACTGTTCAGATGAAGCTGGCTCTTACTGATGGCTGTTGCCGCATCAGTGCGTCTCCAGATCCCTGCAGTGGTGTGTTCAGGTGGCCTCATTTGTTCACGACCTTGAGTTAGCCAAGAGCATGGCACCTTGTTGCAGGGTTGCGCGCAACGCTAGTGTGCGCCGTGGTATAGACCTTAGTCCATTATCATTCTCTTCCTCGCCCTTGTCTTTTCTACTCCCCACTCCCCCGCCCTTTTCCATCCCCGAAGGACCAAAGGGATTTTTCTGAATCTCCAGCTATAGGGTTCTATTTAATTAAATAAGGAATCTTTCCACGACCTAGTCGGGCTTGCCCATGATCTTATTAGTTTTTAACCCAAGTTTCTATGCTTTTTCACATCCTTTGAGAGTCAAGTTGAGCTACTCTCTGAGCATTATGTGGGTAGCCACCATCTGTTGTTTCTGCTTGCCAGCGTTCCTGCCCTCTTCTCTTGCTAAGAGTGTCCTCGTTTTTCTGCATTCCCCATGCATCCACACTTGGTAGCTCTGTCAATCAAAGTGTCACAGCCTCTCCTGGCCAAGAGGTGGGACTAGACACAAGCTTAGCCAATCAGACTTCCTGGGAATTTGAATCTAGAGCGCAATGAAACAAGTATGAAAAATGGTTGAAGCTGGTTTACCAACATATTTCGTGGTGAAAGTCTTTGCTGAGACCATAAATTGTTGGGGAGATTTTTGTAAATCTGGTACTGCCCAATTTTCACTTTTTCTTAGAGTCGGTAAGTTCTCCATAATCTTTTTTTTCCCAATTTATTTATTTTCAGAAAAACATTATTCATTATTTTTTCACCACACCCAGTGCTCCATGCAAGCCATGCCCTCTATAATACCCACCACCTGGTAACACAACCTCCACCCCCCGCCACTTCAAACCCCTCAGATTGTCCATAATCTTCTAACAAATTATTTTTAATTTTCCTTGCTTGTGTCCACACAAGTCAGTGTCAGTTACTTGCAATTAAAACAAACAAATAAACTTAACTGATAAAATCTTGCCTCTTGACTAACTAGCTTAATTTACTTCAGCTTTAATATTTTGTGCTTCAAAGGCTCTTAGCTCTGTTACTAAATATGACTACCTTCCATTAATTAAGATGTAGATTTTTCTCCTTAACATGGAATACATTTTTCTCTACATGTGTGGGATTTTTTTTTAAAGATTTTTTTATTTATTTGTTTGACAGATAGAGATCACAGGTAGGCAGATAGAGAGAGAGGAGGAAGCAGGCTCCCCGCCGAGCAGAGAGCCCGATGTGGGGCTCGATCCCAGGACCCTGGGACCATGACCTGAGCCAAAGGCAGAGGCTTTGAACCCACTGAGCCACCCACGCGCCCCGGGATTTTTTTTTTTTTTATTATAAACTCCAAGGTTGGAATAAAGCAATTTATCCTGCAATTTATCTGATAACTAATCTCTTTCCTTTATTTACCACCACCCCCCCCTTTTAGGAATAAGTGAGAAGAGATATGGTCCAAAATTTCAAGCCAGGGTCCCTTTCTTATTTGCTTTATACTTTATAGAAAACTCTCTCTAAATTCATCTGCTTACTTGTATGGTGTCTACATAAAAGTAACATTCTAGAGTGAAGGTAGTCTCTTGAAAATACAAAATTGTACTTAGAGTAATTTGTTGTATGTTAATATCCTTTAGTATAAACACTTTCATTTGGGTTATTTTGTCATAATAGTGCTGTAACATAGTCACAAATTTGAAGTTCTGGCCAATGGCATATAAACAGATTTGCTACATACTAGTTCCATTTTCTCCTTCCTGCAGAATGGATTATAGATACGATGGCTGGAGTTCAAGTAGCCATTTTGTGCTGTAAGATGGAAATCACAGACTGAGGAGATTGAAGCATCCAGAGAGAAGTTGCCTGAGTCCATGATGACTTCATGAATCTACTCTGCCAACCTTGGGCATCCAAGCTTTTTTGTGTAGATAAAAAATAAATAAATAAATTCTTTTGTTTAAACCCATGTTACTTGGATTTTCTGTCCATTGCAAATACCATAGGAACCTAAACCCTAACTGTTAGAGCTAGCTATATTCCTAAGGAGAATCTACCACCCACCCCAATTCCTTGCCATGTATGCATACTTCCCTTAGCCTCCGTGGATGACCTCAAATATGGTACAGGATAAATTGAACTTAACTGCCAAAAAAATATATCATGCAATACACATGTTGAATATCAAACATGCTTGTTGTATCTATATCAATAAATATTCCTAGATAGGCTGGGACTTAACCATCTCCTCACCCACCTCCACTGAAGCTATATTCTGTTCCTGACCTATAGGGAAAGGTCTCAGGCTGCACTGGCCTTTCTATTCCTGCCATGCAACTTTATGGATTTCCCAGAACTCTCAGGAAGGCTCCAACTTTGGTCTTCTTCAAGGTCATATGGTTTTCACCCTGTCTTCCCCATGTATCTGCTCTTTGGCTTTGGGGGATATATTGAACTCTTTGGTGTCTCTATTTCCTCACTTGCAAAAATAAAAATCATCTTGTAGAGTTGTTGTAAGGATTGAACAAAATAATACACATAAAACTCTTAGAGCCTGATGAACAGTAACTCCTCAAACAATATCAATTCAAATTATGACTATTATTTCTTCCAAAAGAGAAAATACGGAAGTCATAAAGACCTTGACAAGGGAGAACTCTACCATCTGAGGAGACCGGTAGACAGGAGCCTAGATGGGGTATTGTCTTCTTAAACATCTTCGAAAAACCAAGGTCTTATTTCATGATAGGAAGATAGCTTTGGGTGCAAAGATATAGATCATCTCCATTTCTCACCCTTTTAACTTAAAAAAAGCTTTGTATCAAATAGGTCTTTTTCTCTCCTTAGAATCCCAGAGTATAGCAGTGATGTCTTTCTAAAAGGAGAATTTCTCAGAGTTGAAGATGGCTTAGTCATTTCAGTTGTCACCACTACATCTTGTCTTACTCTACTTGCCTGACTCACAGGTCTGTCCCAGGGGCTCCCACAAAGTCAAACATAACCATGAGGAGGCCAAAACACCCTCCCTCAACCAACCATGAGAACTGCTCTCTCCTTTTCCTTCAAGGACACCCCTAGACTTTCTGAAGTGAGACATTTGCCTACAGTGTTTTGCAAATAGATAATACCTTTTTAATTTTTTTTCTTAAATCCTTTTCCCTACCTTATAAAGTCATTTACAGGAATTTATCTTATTTTGGATTTTTTAAGTGTCATTTTTAACAAACAGTTATTCTTGAAACTACATAAAACATGGCAAACAATTCCCAGTGGAACTATTTGCTTTCCAATTAGTATATAAAATTATGATGGCAGAGACTTGAGGATTAAACAGATTTGAGCTTCATGACTTTTTTTTTCTCCTTAAGGAAAAAAACAATGTAGCCCTCATTTAACACTGTCTGTTGGTGGCTTTGGACCAGTTCCTTCTCAGTGTTATCTGATTCTGGCAAATTTACCGGGAAGACAAGATTACAGTGCCCACACTCTTCTTTTCAATCTTTCCAGAACCTTATTTGTATCTCTATGTCAACAGAGTGAAGAAAAGATAGTGTTTCATTTGGAGCAACCCACAGCTACTGGCATGCTCCTTAATTAGTGTCTGTGACCAGTTAGCATTGTTTAGATTTCATTCAACACACTTACCCAGAAACACACTCCTTCTCGGCTGCTGTGGTATGCACCAGCTGTCTTTAATCTCTTAGGACCCAATTCACAGACCAAAAATTCTGTTATGAGCACAAATGTCTGAGAGTGGGCTTTTGTTTATTTTCTGCTTAGGAGACAACTTTCATATATTTCCTCCATTAAAAATAAATGAGTAAACAAATACCCAAACAAACACAACAGGCAAAAAGCAGAATATCTCACTTCCAACTAAACTCAAGTTTGGTCCACATGGAAGTCGCACCTCTTTTTGGTCAAGTAATTACTGCTCTTCTCTTAGCAATAATAAACTCATTCCTAAATGCCATTTTGAAGACTAAACAAATCCATGACAAAGAAGAGGGACAAAGAAGCTTGTGGTTTCAGGCAAAAAGGTCATTATTTCCCTTGGCCAACCCATGCACATTCCAGTTCTTATAAAAGCATGCCACTGAATGCTACCTTAGTTCACATACCTCCTTGCCTAAATATGTGAGCAGGAGTGTCTGCAGACATGCCCATGCACCTGGGTGCATTCTCCTCGTTCCAAACTTGGGGCAATGGGACACACAGATCTCCTTGTCAAGGTTACATGGAATTGGACCCTGGTGGTAAACAGATCTCAGCCCCCATGGAATCATGGTTTTCCCTTCTTCTAGAAATAAAAGTCTTCCATAAAAAATACAAGTATCAGAAGAAAATAGAAAATTGAACATGGTCCCCATTTTTCCAGTATCACTTTAATAGAAAATTAGTTGATAGGTAAAAGGATTCCTAGAATTCTGTTCAATGGCTGAACATCACCAAAAATGAACTAATACAGTTTGCCAGGGACTTATGACAATACAAAGGGCCCTTAATAATATGTGAGAGACCAGAAGGCACAGGCTCAGTCCTGAGCCAGCCACCCAAAAAGGTGTTAGGGAACCATCGAGGGAGAGGAAGAAGCTATAAACATGTGTGCTTGTTTTCCTCAAGAAATTAGGCTATGAGGGAAAGGAGAGAGGGTCACTGGCAACAACTTGGACTGGAGATGAAGAGAAATTTGTTTGAAGATTAATAAATATATCTGTAAGTTGCTGAGTAGTAAACTGTTGATAGTAAGAGGTGGAAAATACCAGGGAAGGATAATGTATAAAATGTGAGTCTGGTCCTCCTCAGATAAGAGGGTGTGGAATGGAGAAAAATAATCTTGAAGGAAAGGAAGGGTACCTTTTTCCTTTTACAAAGAAGAAGTGAGAATGAGTTCCATGTGGTCTCAGCTGAATCACTTCTAATCTGGAATCTTGAGGTAATGGGCATAAAAACTGAAAACCATCTTTGAGAGGCTTTACTGACCCCAAAAACAGCTCTTCCAGGAAAAGGAAAGGAAAAACTCATTGCAAAATGTTAGCGACTACTGTTCGGTATATTAAATGAGGTGGCCCATTTTAGAGCTATAAACAGGTATGGAAGTCTGGGGAATGGGACCCCAAACAGCTGATGTTGCTCCCCATCAACCATCTGGGTCCGTAAAGAAAATATGTGTGGAGAAAAGAAAGCAAGGCTGAGTGACACATTCCACGAATGTATATTAAACACTCCCTACGGGTAGGGCACAGGTGCTAGGGATACAGCAGTGGGCAAGATAAAGTACTGTTCTCATGGGATTTACATTCCATCTCCAAATTTATCAAGAAAAGCGTGACCTCAGATTGTCAGCCAAGCTGTCTGTTCTGCCTGTTGCCATCCCAGAGACCACCCTGAGATGTGAGAATGGCTGCACCTGCCATTCTTAATAGCAAACAAGAGAAAGTGAAAGAGGCAGAACGTTTGCCCTCACAATAAAAGCAGAACTGGAGAAGGCCACCTGTCCCAACAAAGGAAGAGGGAAGGAAGCTGCCCACATCCTGGCAATGACCTGGAGAGGCAAAGGGGCTGCTGATGGGACTTACCCCTAGACAGTAGCCCAAGCTCTGGGGTCCTCTATGGCCTCAGGAACCCAAGAGAGGTTCAATAAGAGTCCACACCCATGCATGGTAGGACGCTAATGGCATACAACAAGGACCCTGAAACCTCCAGGCTGTGACCATTTCAACGTCCTAAAACTGGACCAATTTATAAAAATTCGTCTTTGAGTAGTGTAAAGAAGTTGGAGAAAAAGAAGAGAGGGACCAAGAGTTCTCTAGTTCCCCAAATCTTAAATTCACCCTCATTTTCCTGTTCTTTCTTCTGCTAACCCCTGTGCCATGCTAATGGCCCAGGTTCTTGCCTAGGGTCTCTTGGGGCAGGAGGGAACAACATCACCCATGACCACTCAGGAAGCCATTTCTCCAATTCTTACTGCCATTCTTATATTTTCTCCTGCAAAAGATGGGCAGTCTCAACCCACAATGCCTTTTAAATACCCATTTAGAGTCTCCCAATTCTGTTACTCAGCCTTCAAGGTCAGCACTCATCCAAATATCACAGTCAGTAACATAAAATACTGCAAGTTGGGATAGAAAATAGAAGATTCCCCATTATTTTCCTTTAGATTCCATAATCATTATGTGGAAGAAATTAAGTTTGTCTTCAGTACCATTCATGATCTTGACTCAATCTATCTTTTTGATCTTGAGCTACAATTTGTTCAATGCACATTTTGTACTTGCTGTATTCTCTTTCACTCC
Source organism: Neogale vison (assembly GCF_020171115.1). NCBI lineage: Eukaryota > Metazoa > Chordata > Mammalia > Carnivora > Mustelidae > Neogale > Neogale vison. The sequence goes on along the minus strand of NC_058093.1, from coordinate 142,451,647 downwards.
AGACCCTGGCTCAACCTGTTTTCCTCTGCCTTTGCCTCAAAAGCATAATCTCCCATCTGACCTGTCTTCTCTCTTCCTCACCTATTTACATAGTTCCTTCTTCCATCCCACCTCTTCCATGAAGATTTCTCCTGCCAACCTCAACCCATGGCATTCTCCTTTCTCTGAACTCAGAATGTCCATTATTTGTAGCTAAAAAAGGTCTGGATCCAATGCCATTGTATGGGTATGTAGGTTTTCCCCCACATATCCAACAAGCCAGTCTCCAGCACCAGCTGGACACCCTATAATTTGACTTAATTCTGACACTACCTACCTGGAGATTTCAGATCCCACAGGTGAAGGTCTCAGGCCCACAAGACTGCCCCATGCCCCACTTCACATGACCATTGCCAGTCCAGGTTGTCACCCGTGCTTCTGACCGACTAGCTACAGCCTGAAGTTTCCCACCACCACCTCTTCAGGTTCAGTTCATTTGCTAGAATGGCTCACAGATCTCAGAGAAATATTTTTGTTACTCTATCACCAGTTTATTATAAATGGACATAACTCAGGAATAGCCAGATTGAAGAGATGCTCAAGGCCAAGTATGGGAAAGGGGTACAGAGCTTGAGAGCCTCTTGAGGGGCCTTTCTCCAGGCATCTCCATGTGTTCCCCAACCCAGAAGCTCTCTGAACCCCATCCTTGTGGGTTTTATGGAAGCTTCATTGTACAGGCATGACTGATTAAGTCATGGGCCATTGGGATTGATTCAACCTTTAGCCACCCCTCCTCTAAGGTTAGGTGAGGGCAGGGTGGGTGATGGACTCATAGTTCCAACCCTCTAATGACTTGATTGGGCCCCCTGGCAACCAGTCCCCATCCTTAAGAAACCTGAGTGCTTTTGGGAAGTTACCTCATTAACACAACAAAAGACAGCTTGGTAACTCTCACTTAAGAAATTCCAGGGGTTTTAGGAGCTCTGTGCCAGAAATGGGGAGGAAATCCAAATATATTATTTCTTACTATAACTCACAGTATCACAGTAGCTCTCTCTGAGATTTAGCATTTATAGTCATGTGTATATGACCTGCTTCTGATAAATTACAACTCTGTAAAGAAGTCCTCAGTAAGCTGAAAACTCCTAAATGGTATCTTGCATATTTTAGTATGCAATAACCATTTTTATTTTAAAAACTACATATACCTTGTTTATCTTATAAGAGAATTTAAACAGGTGGCTTCTGTATATTGATTGATTGGATGATTCATTAAAGGATTGCATATATATGTATATATATACATATATATATAAATTTGGGGTTCATACCAGCATGAAAGGCCCTCAGTAAATGAGGCAGATCACCAGTGCCAACCTGCTCAATCATGGGTTGCAAGTTTGGAGGTAAATTACAGCATAGCATATACCCTTTTGCTGCACAGGTGTAGAATCTGAGGTTAAATTTCCTCCTCCACCTATAACACACATAATGAAACAAATATAGAAACAAATAATAGGGAAGTAAGTTATAGATGGTCCTTTAGAAGTCAATTTCATCTGCGCATCTAACCATAAAAGCAGCATCTGCTCTGCTAAATACAGGTGTTTTATATCCTTGTCATTAATTGGAGGGGACATTATGTCATCATACATCAACAGTTAAGGTTGGTTAAAGTGCCACTTATCTCAGGTGCTGTCATTAATCAGGTTCTTTTCAACCTGGTGACTTCGGAGGCTTGGCTCAAAGCTGTTCTATGTGAACGGGCTTTTCCTGTGGGTTTAAGGTGCCTTTTATTATCATTTTGAATGAAAACCCTGGAACCCCGACATAAGTGGCCATTAAGATAACTGTTCTGATTTTTCAGGAAGAGAAACATTTCCCCCATCATCTTCATCTCCCCCATGCCTCCACCGAAGAAACACCCAGGATAGACAGGCACATCAACACAAGCTGTTGTCTCATCATGGTTTAACCCTTCATGCATTGCAACGAACCAACTATAATCCATCCGGCACTAAAACAGGCACCTTCTCTTTCTGCCTGACACCAACATCACCCAAATGCCTTCCTGGATACCCCAAGCCCACAGCGTGATGTCCATCCTAGATAGATTTCCAGCATGCATTCTTCCTTAGTCTCTGCTTTCATTAATAAGACCTGCCCTTTATCGTGTTCCGTCAAGGCCACTGGAAGTGGCATAAGTCATTCCAGGTTAAGTTGTCAGGGACGATGATGGTGGCATTTAAAAATATTGGCCTTTATACTCTCATCATCTAAACTCTGAAAATTAACATAAAATGTTCAGGTATAGGGTTGATAATTCAAGCAGGGGACCATTGGGTCTATATCCAGTTCTCACTCAGAAAGCCCCTATAATGCCCTGAAAATAAAATTCCCTCCATATCCAAAATTGGGGTCACTGATTGTCTCAACCTGTGCAAGAGATTGGAAGAATAAGGGGGGTATTTGTATCATTTATTCATTCATTCAATGGATAATGTATTGTCTATGCGGGGCTGTGTTATCATCATACAATGATGACCAGAAATAGACACAGCCCTTGCTCTCAAGACTTTACAAGGTGAATAGGAGAGAAATGAACCAAATAGCAACTTAAAAACAAAAAGGAGGGCGCCTGGGTGGCTCAGTGGGTTAAGCCTCTGCCTTCGGCTCAGGTCAAGCTCTCAGGGTCCTGGGATCAAGCCCCACATCGGGCCTTCTGCTCAGCAGCGAACCTGCTTTCCCCCTCCCCCTGCCTGCTGCTCTACCTGCTTGTAATCTCTCTCTCTCTGTCAAATAAATAAAGAAAATCTTTTAAAAAAAAAAAAAAGGATAACTGTGAGTAGTTCTTCGGAAGAAAATGTTATGTATCCACACAAACAAGCAAACATAGTGTGATCTGAAATATGAATTCAAGGTCAGTCACGGGAGGATGGCGTGCTAGGAAGAGTATTCCTAGAGCAGGAATAGCAGGCACAAGGTGCTGTGGGAGAAAGAAGAGGGCAAATTCCAGAAATTGGGCCCCAGTTGGCAGAATCCTAAAAGGCCCCAAGGTCGTCATCCTGGGTTGTATACACACCCTGCATGTCTCAGACTGTGAATATGGTGGATTTTGTTCCCATGATTAGGTTATATTATATAATACAGTTAGCTTTTAGAAAGAAAGACTATCTAAGCAGATCTGATCTAATCAATGAGCCCAGAAGTCAGAGACAGAGGCAGTCAGAGATTCAAATCATGAGCAGGATTCCATGCACCATTTCTGTCTTGAAGTTGGAGGGGGCTACAGAACAAGGGATATGGATGCCTCATGGAGATGAGATCAGACCTGGCTGGCAGCCAGCCAGGAAATGGGGGCTCAGTCCTACATATGTAAGAGACCCACAACTGCCCACAGTAGCAATGAGTTTGCATGTTAATTTCCTAGGGCCGCCATAACATAGACATTGAACATTGCCCATTTCAGAAGACAGGAAATACAAGATTATGGCATGGGCAGGCACTGCCCTTCTGGATTGGCTCCTTCTGGAGGCTGTGAAGGACAGTTCTGCTCTAGTTCTCTATTCTTGGCTCATCAACGGCCTTCGTCTCCTCCCTGTGTCTCCACATCTTCCTCCCTCTAACATGTCTGTCTCTGTGAGAACATTTCTTCCTTTTATAAAGGACACCAGGCATATAAGATTAAGATTCACCTTATGACCTTTTTTTTTTTTTTTAAAACTGAATCACATCTGTAAGGACCCTATGTTCAAATAAGGTCACATTCTGAGTAACTGGGTTTGGGCTTGGGTCTAATTTGCGGTATTGGGGTCACATTCTATGATTCTGAATTTGGGGGAGGGGAAGAGGAGACACACAACACAACCCACTGAACTTCGAGAGTGGATTTTCCCTCAGAGCCTCCAGGCAAGGTCTCAGTCTAGCCAACAAGATGACTCTGCCTTGTGAGACCCTGAACAGAGAAGCCGGGCACGCCGTCCCTGAACGTGGACCTCCCGAACTGTGAGATCGGAAATGAGTATGGACTTAAAGATGCAGAGCTGGCGAAAATTCGTCGTGCAGCCACAGACATAAATAGTGGCAGAGCCTGGTGGCAAAAAAAGGCTGGCATTGTGGGAGGGACGAGACCACACAGGGCCCTGAAGGCAGTGGCTAAAAACTTCATGCTCTTTATCCTGAGAGGGAAAAATGAGAAACCACAGAAGGGACGAGGATGATAAGGACACAAGGGGAATTTGTTTCTCTTTGGGGCTTTTCTTTTTCATCTTTGCTCTTCTCCTCTCCCTCCGGATGAACTTTCCAAAGGACTACGTGGCTGCAGAGAAAGGCGGGCAGATCTTGGTCCCACATTGATCATTAGTCAGAGTCTTATTGAAAAGGAGGAAGGGGAAAGATGAGGAGGACAGAGGGACGATCAACATCATTTCTCTCCGGCTCCCTCAGTCCAGGTACGATTCTAAAGCATTTTCTGACCTCATGCTCACAACAAGCTTATGAGCCTTATTTTATCCACGAGGAACCAAGGGATCCAGAGGTTTTGGAACATTCTCAGGCTGTCGGCTCAGGGGGAACGTCACTGAGATTTGAATCCAGGCTGGACTGGCTCCAAAGTTCATTCTCCAAACTTTTCAAACTTGATGCACTAAAACTGTGCGCCCATCCAGCCTCGGCCGCGGGCGTTCCCGAGTCTGTGGTGTATTTGGTCCGAGGCTTGGGAGCGTCCTAGTGGTCAGCAGGGCAGGTGTGAGCACAGAGGGGTCGGTAAGATCGGCTCAATCAGAGAACCGCCACAGACCTTACACGGGAGGCCAGTCACCTACGCGGTGGGTCCCCTTCCTTCTCCTCCTTTTCTCTTGCCTGAATAAATCATCAGTGGCGGAGCACAAGGGCAGTAGAGGTTGGTAACAAATCCTCCCTGGAGATGTAAGGTGAGGTAAAGGGTTTTCCAAGCCTCTCTCAAGACCATCCAAGCTCCAAACTGTCCCCGGCACCACCTGGGAGCACATTCCTCGGGTCTGTGCTGAGGAATGCAGGACTCGGGGCCAGGAATGAATTCAGCCTCTCCGTCCCAGGGCCCTTCTGACGATTTGCAGAAAACATTCAAGTCACCCATCAACATTCCAGCAATCACTGACGATCTCTGGCAGAAGTGTAAATTAAACTGATCAAGTGCCCTTAAGACAATGGTAAATATTCTATGTATTTCCTGCAGTGATTTACAAGAACTCACACCTCCCTACATTCCCCTAGAGAATTATTACATTCTATATTCTTTACCTTCTTATAAAAAAGACGGGTGCACTGCTTCTCTAGCATTCCTTTACACGCCTTTGATAAATTACTGTAACCAGATTAGGGAGATAAAATAACCAGTCTATTAATTACAGTGATTATTATTTAATGGAAAATGGGATTCTAGGCAAAATGTGTAGGAAGAAGAAAGCTTAGCAATGCATTATATAGATGTGGTATTTTATCTTAAAGAGTAAGATAAGTGTCTCATGTGTTCCACAATCTACCAAATATGTTCATTAACTCTGCAAGATTTATATGTATAATTGACCAGAATATTTTAACACAATTTGCTTGATTTGGCCGTACATGAGGAACAAGGAAAAGCTGTAATTTCAATTAAATTGAGTAAATCCCTCAACGAACACGCAAAGGCCAAGTCTGCCCCACCATGTGGGAAGGAAGGAGCTGAGCATTAAAAAAAAAAAAAAAAAAAAAAAAAAAAAGTTTTTTAATTGAAACGAGGTATTACTTTAGTTTTAAATTTATTGGCAATTTATTTTGTAAATGATAGGGCTTGGAAGGAGCGCTTTCCCCACATCACTTACCCTCATAACTAATCTCAAATACAACCAAAAATGTAATTTGCAGATAAATGTTGATATTTTCAAGAGAAGGTTAACTTCATGGCCAGATCCTGGCCCGACCACTAGTTGACATCAGATCCCGTCTCACTTTCCTCAACTGTAAAAATTAGAGTAAGAGTTATATCTGCCGCTTTGGAATGCTACAGGTGAAAGCAGCAGTCTGGGGCACCTGGGTGGCTCAGTCGGTTAAGCATCTGCCTTTGGCTCAGGTCATGATCCCAGGGTCCTAGGATGGAGCCATGAGTCCCGCTCCCTGCTCAGCCGGGACCCTGCTCCTCCCTCTCCTCCCTTCCTTTGCCCCTCCCCCAAGTTCTGTCTGCAAATAAATATATACAATCTTATTTGGTTGCCAATAAATATATACAATCATAAAAGAAAATAAAGAAGAAAGAACGGAGTCTGTGAACTATGACCAAATCCTTCCAGTTGCCTTTTTTTCTGTACGGCCTGAAACCTGTATTTTCAAATGGTTGAGGGAGGGAAAAAAAACATATTATCTTGTGACATGTGAAAATTTTATGGCATTCAGATTTCAGGGTCCCTAAATAAAATTTTATTGGAGCACAGCTACCCTTATTCACTTACCTATTATCTATGGCTGTGTTAATGCTACAACAGCAAGACTGAGTAACTGCGACAGAGACCATATGGCCATTCAGCCAATTAAAATACTTACTATTGGCCTTTTACAAAGTTTGTCAACCCTGGACAAAAGGAGTAATATGCAGGTTCTCAAAGTTAGCTACACATTAGACTCACCTGAGGAATTTTGAAAACCATTTTGTCCATGTCACACTCCAGACCAATTAAATAAGAATCCCTGGGCCTGCATGTTAGGTGTCAATAATGTTAAATTTTCTCGGGGTTCCAATGTGCAGCCACATTTGAGAACCAGTGGACTAAAGTGCGATAAGGTGTATAAACTTAACACACAGTAAGATCTTGATCAGTGTTAGCTGAACAGATAAAATACATCCTCCTTTTTAACTCCTCAGTGTGCATCAGTAAAAAATTATTAATAACCACTGGGTGCAAAATAATTTTATTTCTCTTTTTTCTGTCTTTCTCCCCTGCCTCTGTTCTCACCAGCATGCAAGAATTAAGACAGAAAGAAAAGCAAAGTTTCCTTCTGTGTTTCAAGTTTCTAAACACTCAGCCATTCAGCATTTTATGTGTTCATTTATTCATTCCACAATTTTTCAGTGTACGATTTCAAGTTCTCAACAACCCTCACAGCAAGCGAGGGCTACAACGACGTGCTTTCAAAGTCCTAGAGAGTGCGCTAGCGTTCTCATACCAGGTCCCCTGCGTTTGAGCAGAAGCCCCTGAATCTGAATCTTCCGGTGGTTCCTGGCAACAGTCTTGTGCATATAAGCTGACCAGCTTAGCAGCAGCCTTCAAAGAACAAAGGCATGGCAACCCCAACAGCCACTGACAAAAAGGAACACCTCAATGCATGTGTAGTCACGTGACCAAACAAATGATTAGGTGAGGGCATGTATTCCGTGTTAAAATATACGGGAAAAAATGAAGCAAAAGAAAATATATTGGAGTATGGGAAAGGGGGACAAAAACAGGAGGCAATACTTTCAAGAGGTCCGCGATCCAGTCAGTAAAACACAACACACATTAAATAACGCTGGAGATTCCAGCCCCGTCTGGAAGAGTTCACTCCTGTCACAAGCAATGAACACTCACTAAATCTCTGGGAGGTGGGTATGGCCACAGGGAGAGAGAACATCGGGACAGACATCGGGACAGAGAGATTAAGTACGTTGATTTGATTTCACACGATCAGGCCTCTGATTCCCGCTCCATCCGTCACTAGCTGAATGATCTTGGGCAAAGGACTTCCTTCTCAATGCCTTGATTTCCTCAGCTGTAAAATGGGGGTAATAATTCCTATCTCTGGGAGGTGAAGTGATTGTTTTCAAAATACATATACAACCTGGATTTTTTTTTCCCTCTAGTTCTTAACACTGTGGGCTGGAAGATGGTCTTTACAGCTGAACCACAGTGAAGACCACCCCCCCCATGCCAAGAACTGGGTTTTTTTAGTACAGAAGTCCTTCCTTGAGCCTCATTCTTCATGGCCAGGTATGAAGTCCTTGAAGGAAAATTTATGAAACTACATCAATGTCCTTTTCAAGAAAGCCTTGCAATGTGTGAATTCAGTATACGTTGAAAATGCATGTGCCTAACTAACTCCTTTACATTACCAGGGGACCTTCTGAGTGAGAAACACACAACAGGTTCTGTTTGCAATTTCCCACTGCAATAGCCCCAAGCCCAAGTGTATCTTTTGCAGCCTTCACTCCTGGAGTTGGCTTTAACTCTGGAAAATGTATACTCTTGGTGACATGTTTCCTCCAAAGTCAATCTGATTTCATTCATGGAAAGGCTTCCTGTGCTGTGTAATATCCTTCTCTATTTCTTCCGAATAGTCCTGCATATACTTTTGTTGCTTTTGTGTCTATTCTAACCACGCTTCCGCCATTTTTTGTCATTTAAGTTCGTATGTGACCTACCTGTGAGCAGCTCCATTCTGCAAAAGATCATTGCACTTTCTCTTTTCTTCTTCCAACTTCAAGACTTTGCTTGAATGGTCAGTAGGCTAAGAGACATACTTTTTTTTTTATTGTGTTATATTAGTCACCACACAGCACGTCATTAGTTTTTGATGTAGTGTTCCAGGATTTACTGTGTATAACACCCAGAGCTCCATGCAATATGTGCTCTCCTTAATACCCATCACCAGACAAACCCAAGGAAACTGTAGAAAGAGAAATTAGAGAATTGATTCCATTTACAATAGCACCCAAAACCATAAGATACCTTGGAATAAAACTAGCAAAAGAAGTAAAGGATCTATATTCTAGGAACTATAGAACACTCATGAAAGAAATGGAAGAAGACACAAAAGAATGGAAAAACATTCCATGCTCATGGATCAGAAGAATAAACATTGTTAAAATGTCCTTGCTGGCCAGAGCAATTCAAGCTTTCAATGCCATCCTGATCAAAATACCATAGGCATTTTTCAAAGTGCTGGAACAAATAATCCTAAAATTTCTGTGGAACCAGGAAAGACCCCAAATCTCCAAGGAAATGTTGAAAAAGAAAAACCAAGCTGGGGGCATCACATGGCCTGATTTCAAGCTCTATTACAAAGTTGTGATCACAAGGCAGCATGGTACTGGCACAAACACAGACACATAGACCAGTGGAACAGAATAGAGAGCCCAGATATGGGCCCTCAACTCTATGATGAACTAGTCTTTGACAACACAGGAAAAAATATCCAATGGAAAAAAGGTAGTCTCTTCGATAAAAGGTTCTGGGAAAATTGGACTGCTATATACAGAAATGACGTGCATTTTTAAAGCTCTGGTTCACCACATTATTGTGAGTAAACCCTCCACCTCTTTGGGTAACTCTTCCTCCCGACTCCTGCTTTGTTAGCCCTGCAGGGCTTTAAAGGTGGGAATCATTTTCATGATTTTTATGCATTCAAACTACTTTTCTCTATAAATAGACCGAATAAGATTCATGGACAATGAAGACTGTAAGTGCCTTTGTGTTTTCATTTTTGATTATATACTCATCTTCTTACACTTTCAAAGTAGTCCTCGTTTTTGGCCATAACTTTGTCAATTTTTAGTCCCAAATAAAATAAAGCAAAAGGGAGAATGAATCCAAGAAACTGAAATAATGCAAGAAAATGCAATGAAAATCCACATGGTAACAGAAGCCCCATGGGACTGAGCAGAAGGGCCTTCCCTCCTGTAAGTGCTTGCCGCCTCCTCTTCTCTGTCTCTGATACTCATCTCTGCCATGAGATACTTACGTTTCCATGGATCACACTAATATTTTTGCATCTCTAAAATTATATTCTGTCCCTTTGGAATGACTTAAAAAAGGGTGACACTATGCAAATCAAGAGGTGTGTGTGTGTGTGTCTCACCAAGAAGTTCTAACCTCCACTTTGCCCATTTTGTTTACTTAACCAGTTTTCATTGATCGATTTCTCTATAACAACAGAAGTCAGGTGTCTGTCCTACTGCCTGTCCACACAAACCAAATAGAAAGGGCTAACAAATGTTCAAGAAATCTCACCACCTATTACATTAATTGTCTATTGCTGAATAACGAATGACTCCAAAATGTAGCAGCTTACAACAGAAAGCACTTAGGATCTCCCAGTCTCTGTGGGTTAGGGATTCAGGCATTGCTGAGCAGGGTGTCTCTGGTTCAGAGTCGTACAAGGCTGAAATCAAGGTGTGGCTGGCTGGCTGTGTGGTCCCACCTGAAGTCTTATCTGGGGGAGAATCTGCTTCCAAGCTCACTCAAGCAGTTGCTGGCAGGATGGAGTTCCTCAAACCCTGTGACATGGGGCCCTCTCCATGGTAGCTCCTGCGATGGGGCCGGCTTTCCAAGAGAACAAAAGAGGGCGTACAAGATGGAAGCTACGGTTTCTTTATAATCAAATCCCGTCATTTTTACCATATTCTATTAAAAACCATCACTTGATCCAGCCTACACTCTGGGGAAGGAGTTTAAACAAGGTGTGAACGAGGACATGGGGGGGGTCATTGGTATTCATATGTCCAAGGCTGCCTCCCACTTCTGCCTGAAACCTGTTTGCACAAACCTTCTCATCTCAGATTCACCAGCAAAATTTATGTAACGTGCCACTTTATTTATGCCTATCCTGAAAGTACAGCCATTTGGGAGAGTCTCAGCCACCATCACATCTATCCATCCAGTAATGCAAATTAATATAAAATATTTTTCAGAAAAGAGATGGTCTTTCATAAGAGGTAAATCACTTAAAATAGAGAGTAAAGGCATTAAAAATAAAAGCCTTCTCCATGCCATTTGAAGAAAAGACAACTCACAAAAGTTAAAAATAAAAGATTAGATAAAGATAGATCAGTAATACAAGGAATATACAATTCAGAGGTTGTAATATCAATATCACAGAGGTAGAATTCAAAGTAAGACATTAAATGGGACAAAGAGGATCATTTTATTTTACACAGTTTACAGTGTAAAATAAAGATATCATAGTACTGAATTATGGGCCCCAAATGAAAAAGTATCAAAATACATAAAGCAAAACTAATTGAATTAAAGGTAGGAATTGACAGACATCATGCAATGCTCCCTTCCCTTCCTGACAGGTGAAGGCAAATAGCACTTACAGGTGTAGAAGATTTGAACAGCAAGCCTAGAAGTGAATGATTTAATAGATATACATTCAACTTAGAGCCCCATAGTTAGAATGGACAGAGAACACAGCATCGATGTCTGTGCTCATGAATTATTTACCAAAAACGTGATCATATATTGGTCGATGACAAAAATAAATTTCCTGAAGCAAAAATCAAATAGAACATGTTCTCTGAATGCAATGCAATAAAAGTATTAAAAAATACATTTAAAAATCAACACTTTTGTTTTTTCTATCATGACCACCTTGAAATAAAATAAAGAAGATGAAAACATCTCCTCCCCAGCTGGAGTACAGCAGAACGACGATCTTTTTAGTCCCCAGGGCCATCGGGCTGGGCATGGGACCGGCTGAGTCCTCCAAGTTCAGTTTGGCCTTGAACAGCCTCTCCCTGTTTTCCGAAAGTTCTATAAAAACTTATTTTCTATATGTATCATGAAATGCAAGACTCAAATTGAACTTATGGTCTATGTGTAGATTACTGATAACAAGACTACCATCCCCAATGTTAAGCACAGTAGGGGGAGAAAAGTAATAAAGATAAAAATAGAAGTTGAGAAATTGGTTTTCTTAAATAAAATTGATAAATGAAAGGCTAAAAAGGATGCTCTTTTGAGTCAGATAGATTGGGTTCAGTGTCTGCCCAAAGGATACTAACTATGGTGCCTAAGGTCAGGGGCTGCTTAAACTCTCAGAGTCTCAGGGTTCTTAACTATGCTGTGATGAAAACCAGAAGGTTGTTGGGGGATTAAGTGAGATAATATACAGAAAGTGTGTGTGTGTGTTAAGAATTTATTTATTTATTTAACAAAGAGAGAGTGCGTGCACAAGCAGGGAGACAGGCAGGCAGAGGGAGAGGGAGAAGCGGGCTCCCCGCTGAGCAGGGAGCCCAATGTGGGACTCGATCCCAGGACTGGGATCATGACCTGAGCTGAAGGCAGATGCTCAACCAATGAAGCCACCTAGGCACCCCATGTAATTGTAAAGTTCTTTTCACGAAATCTCTAACACCCAGTGAATATTAAAAATACGTCTGCTATTACTAACCACGTGTGGGCTCTTTGAAAAGATCAATAAAATAAATCAACCTCTGATTTGTTTGAGGATAAAAGAGGGAAAAATGAGAAACATTAATGACAGGAAAGCATATGTAACAACAGATATGATTGTTTTTAAAATTATAAAAGAACTATATGTTACTCTATTCTACCATACTGAAAATCTCAATGAAATGGATTACTTTCTAAGAAAATATGAATTCCAAAATATTATTTAAGAACAGTTAGAAAATGTCAATAGACCAAAACTCTTTAAAAAAACTGAAAACAATTTTAAAACATGATCTCCACAAAAAGCCCATAATGTTTAGGATTTGGTTTTTTTTTGTTTTTTTTTTTCCAAGCCTGAAAAGATGGCAACATATCAATTCATGTACAAAATGAAGGCAATCTTTTACCCAAATCTGTCAAAGCACAAGAAAAAAAATACTGTAACCAATCACGTTTATGGTTATTAGATACAAAAGTACTAAATAAAACACGAATAAATAAAATTCAGATGTATAACACAAGAGTATGCACCATGACTAAGGAGGCTCAATTCCAGGAATGCCATGATGGTTCAACTTGGAAATGGATTCATAGAATTCACATTAATAAGACAAAGGAGACAATCCATATAAATGTCTTGCTAAAGGGTGGAGGTAGAGGGTGTGATAAATTTACTTTCCATTTCTAATTTAAAAAAACTATTAATAAAATATAACAGAATAGATTTTTCCTTAATATTATTTACAGAAATATCTATCCCTGACCAACTGTCCTAATAAAATCAGGAATAAGACAAGGATTTCCATCATCACCACTTCTATGTAAGATTCTCCTGCAATTCTAGTTAATGCAATTAAATATAAAAATCAAATATTGTAAAGGTGGAAGAAAAACAGCCAGGAATTATAGATGCTATGGTTGCTTACCTATGAAAGGTGTTGGAAAAACAAGATTTATATGAAAAAGTATTAGAACTGACACCCGCGCTGGTATTCAGCTGCGATGCCATGCAAAGCGTGTGCAAGACATTCACACACAGTATCTGTGTTGATTGGTTGTTTCTCATGCTGTACCACTGATCTAGTATTTTAAGTTGTAGCTGGCAATAAAATATATCATTTAGAAGGCTGCCAATCAATCAATAGGTAACTCAGGCTTCCTACTAACCAATTATGATCAGTTAATAAATCTGATGGCAAAATGATCCTATTTACAGTAGTAACAAAAGATATAAAATAAATAAAAATAAACTGGACCCCAAATAATATGCAATACATTTTAAGTGAAAACAATTAAGTTTTGCTAAGAGTCACATAGAAGCTTACTGCATAATGAATATGGAAAGGCTTGGTGCTTATTCCCAAAGTTTGTGAATAAGACAAGAATGTCCAGGGACACACTTGTGGATCAGTGGGTTAAAGCCTCTGCCTTCGGCTCAGGTCATGATCCCGGGGTCCTGGAATCAAGTCCCGCTTTTGGTTCTCTGCTCAGCCGGGAGCCTGCTTCCTCCCCTCTCTGACTGTCCACCTACTTGTGATCTCTGTCTGTCAAATAAATAAATAAAATCTTAAAAAAAATACAAGAATGTCTATATTTACCACTCTGTTCAACATTGTGCTAGAGATGCTAACTAGATAAACTACACAAGAAAAATAAATAACATCCGCCGTGTTGGAAAAGAAGAAACAACAACAACAACCGAAAAAAAAAAAAAACAACAAAAAAAACCTGAATTACTGAATACAGAGAGGCTGTATTCTTACTACAGGAATATTGTACAGTTTCTCTGCAAATTAATCTATAAATATAACTTGATCCTTCGGAAAATCCAATGCAATTTCCTTTTGGAGTTTGATAAAATTCTGGTAGAATAGACAGGCAAGAATGTTTTGAAAAACAGTGATGCATTGAGATTTTCCTTAGCAGATAGCCAAATGTGTTATAAAACCACAATACTTAATACCAATTTGACATTGGTGCCAAAAATAGACATATCAGGTGAAATCAAGTAGGAAGTTCCAAAGCAGTCCTATGTATATTTAAGAATTTAGTGTATGATAAAGATGGCATTTTAAATCTGTGGAGAAAAGATAAATTGTTCAATTAATAGCTGCAGAAAATATGTTGACTAGCTTTTATAATCTTGAAGTTAGGAAGAGCTTTCTAAACATGGCACTGCACGATGAAACCATATACGAAAATAAGGATATTTTGACTTCCAAAAAAAATTCGTCTGGCAAAAATTGAAGAAACAGAATAAATTAGGAAAAAAATTATATATATATATATATTTTTTAAGATTTTATTTATTTATTTGACAGACAGAGATCACAAGTAGGCAGAGAGGCAGGCAGAGAGATGGGGGGGAAGCAGGCTCCCTGCTGAGCAGAGAGCCCAATGCGGGGCTCAATCCCAGGACCCTGGGATCATGACCCGAGCCAAAGGCAGAGGCTTAACCCACTGAGCCACACAGGTGCCCCAGGAAAAATTTTTAAAGCCAATATTTTCTTGTTCATCAGTCTATCCCTAGATCCTGCAATGGTGCCTGACACATAGTAGGCCCTTGAATAAACGGCAACATAAAGATATCTTGCAAGGCACTAAGGGAAAAGAAATGAATGCTTTGGTTTTTAAAATTAGCAAAAGATATGAGCCATAAAAAAGAAATATAAAAAGTCAGTAAAAAGAAATCTGAAAACTATAAATCTCACTAATAATAAGATAAATGCAAATTAAAATAACAGTTTGGGGCGTCTGGGTGGCTCAGTCAGTGAAACATCCAACTCTTGATTCGGCCCAGGTCACAGTCCAGGGTTGCGGGATCAACCCCTGTGTCAGGCTCTAGGCTTGGCAAGGAATCTGCTCGAGATTCTCTCTCTCTCCCTCTGCCCCTTCTCCCTGTGTGTACTCTTTTTCTAAAATAAAACAAATCTTTAAAAACAAAATAGCACTTTGCCATTTTACACTATTCCTATGTTTTCTACTGCTCTTCCTACTGGCCAGTTTGTGGGGAAAAGAGCACTTATCAATTGCTGGTATAGACTGATAAATTTTCTCTCATAAAAATGTGTGCAAGATAATTCAAAGTCTATAAAACTGCAGACTTTCTGACCTAGCAATTCCATTCTCAGAATATTTTCTCTACAGAAATTATTAAAGAAACATGCAATGATGTAGATATAAAATTATTCATCAAGCATTGCTTATAAGAGTGAAAACTAGAAACAAATATTCAAAACAGGGAACTGGTCTCATACATTTGGTACACTTTTCAATGGAATATCACCCAACAAGGGTACATAAAAATTATGCATAATGTAATTATGCAATTATATCAAAAGATGTTTATAATATGCTGCAAGTTCAGAAATACCAGTTTCAAGGCAACACATGTAAAAGTCCTATCATCAGATGCATAGAAAAAAACTGGAAGAAAAATATCAAAATTTTAGGAATGGTTTTTATCATAAGTTATCTTTTTTTCTTCATCTTCTGGACGGTCTAATTATTTTCAATAAATGTGCTATTTCTATAATAAAAGTGATAATCTAAAAAAGAATAGAAAAGTAGTAATTAGTATTTTCTTTAATGGTTCCATCTCCTGAGTTTACTATTTTATTTGTATGGCTTCTTTTCATGAGGTCTTTATAATCTAAAGACATTTGCCAGAAGTTAACATTCAGTTATTGTTAAATGGAAATCCCTAAATTATTATCTGCTCTCTACCACTACGTTCGTCTATTACTTCCTACCCACCTCATCCCATTACTCTTTTATTTTTAAACTTTCTTTATAACCTTCCTTTTGAAATCATTTCATTGACATATTTTTGTTTCTCTGCCAGAATGTTATCCCCACAAGGACAGGGACTTGCATTGCTTATGTTCAAAGCTATTTCCAGTACCCAGGGTGGTAACTGCCATATGGTAGATGCTCAGTAAATACACAGTGAGTAAATGAACAAATGAACAAATGAACGAATGAATGATGAATTAGTCTGTTTTGGAAGGCATGGTTTACTTTGTATGACTCAGCAAAAGATTCATGGCCTCTTGGGAAAGTTTTGGAATTAGATCAGCTGATTTTCTCTGTGAAACAGTGAGGCTGACCTCCCAGGCAGTGGGACATATAGACAACACTGAAGTCTAGAAGTCAGTAGAGCTGGTCTAAAGTCCTGGTCTCACCATAATCAAGCTTCCTAAACAAGTCTGTTTTGCTATCCTTGCAAGACTGGCCCTAATCAAAAGCTGGAAAAAGGCAAGAGAGTAAGCTGCTCCTCTTGGTCGCCACCCTTGTGCTGTCTTTCCTCTTTGAAGGGATCACACTCTCTCCTCTGTGCCCTCACGCTCTCCTGCTCTGATCTCCCAGTTCAGGGATGGTAGGGCTGCTGAAGCCTCCATAGGCTCACTCGGCCCATATCCTTGCCCTCGTGACCTGCCTCACTGGTCTCTCATGGAAACTCACTTTCAGGGAAGTACCCAAAAAGCTCATACAAATTGCCCTACTCTACATGTTTACCCATTAAAATCAGAACAATCTTGTCTACAAAGCAGAAACCCTTGGCCAGAATCATTGTCACTTTCTGACTTCTAAACCTTAGACGACAGAAAAGATGCCAAATAATTATGAGGCACATTTACCAGTCACCTAGGTGTGATCCAAGAATAAAGTCATTTTAAAAATCACAGTACTCTCTAATAGAGAATAATTTAATTAATAATAGATGTTATCACTAGATAGACATGCAAGTCTTTAAATGCCATCAACCCTGTGGAAGGTATAATAAGTTGGATCCACTCCTAGCTCGGTGGGCTCAAGATCTAAATTGTAAATGTGAGATATTATTATCTAAACCTCCCAGGACCACCTTGGCACTGGGAGGAATTGTATTGCAATCTTCTATTTAATCCTCTCCTATTTTTTTCCTAGATATTTATAACACAGCTGTGGAAAGGTGCTCCTGGCAGGAAGTTGGCATGCAATTTCTCAGGCTGGGAACAAATATCTGAATCAAATAGGAAAAAAAAAAGTCCAAGTGGATGAATTTGTTCAAGTTTTAGAGCTGGGGGGAAAAATCACAAAGGAGTTGAAGCTCTGGTCTAAAAAACATTGAATGATGTCAGGGAATAGGTATTTACCTGAATAATCCAAGTTCCAAACACCCTTTTCTTCAATTTTTCAAGTAACACAGGCCAAGGCTGATTTCCCTTTATGTATGGAGTTGGTGATCATTCTATCTGAAGACACGGCATATAAGACTCTATTTTCAAGCACAGATAGACTTAACTTTCCAGAATCAGATTCTAGAAGCCTTTGATATGTAAGTAAAACATCTTCACTTATAATAGACTTTCCTTTTTCTTTCTTTGTGGGGGGTGTGGTGAAGTGGGGATAGTGTGCTGTATGGTTTTCATCATTTACCAAATAAAAGACTTTAGGAAAGTTACTGAAGCTACTTAAGCATCACATGAGACTACTTGAGCTGGAGGGAACATGAATGACTCAAGGCTGGAAGATGTGACCATTCATTGGGCTCAAAGGACACCAGTCCTCTTTGTTCTAGAAGTGAAATCAGAGACCAGGCTCTACTATGCAGGAAACAGCAATGAATCAAACAGCCTAAAAGGGAAAGCAGACTTTGGAAAGTGCAAAGATCACTGCTACAGACAGTGACAGCCTCCTTCACTCAGGCCACAGAGCTGGACAGTGCCCACATCCACTCAGCAGGACTGTACAGCACCCCACAGTTAACCAAACATTTAATAGACACCATCTCATCTGATCTTAACATTTTTTTTTTCTTTTGAGAGGGACAGGCAGAAGCTAGCTTCTCTGAAGCATAGAACCAGACTAGCAACTGGCCTATGGATATCTTCAAATAAATGAAATCAGTCACAAATCCTGCCCTAGGTAAAGGTCAAGACCAGAAGATCTCAGAATTTTAGGGCCCTTCTAATTGTGTGAATATTGTATACATGCACCATTACAGCCTCAGCCTACACCATACCCATAGTAGAATTTTATAGAGTAGGTAATTAATTGCTACTGTGCTACTAATAATTGGCAGTATTGAACATTTACACAATCTTCCATACAATTTTCCAAGTATATCACACATATTACCTTATTGTATTCTCGTGATAACTCTAAAAGACACTCTACTACCCACCATCAAATGAATGGCCTGACTTTAGTCAATTAAACAGCACTTCACGGCACTACACTACTTCCTCTCATCACAACCATAGCATCATGACCTTCATTGACTCTTACTGGAAGTACCTGGAAAGGGAAGGAATAATAGAGGCTGGGTAAAAGACAGCCCTTCACCTGATCAGAAGCTCATGTTTCTTTTCCCTGGTTCCAGGAAACTGAATTCTACTCAAGTAGTAAAAACAATTTTCTAGAACCAAGAGAGGACCTCATGATTAACCCAGTCTAGAAATTCTTGATCCACTCAGGATGCAATTTTGCTGGTGGAATTTTTCATTCGAAAACTTCAGTGAATATTTGTTAAGTGTTTGTTTAATGTTTGATGTAATCTGACCCTGTAAAAGAAAAAAAATATTATCCTCAGGATCATCATCATAGTAACAGATACTATTCAGTGACTACCAATTCCATCTAGACTCTTATGTAGGCTCTCATCACCATAACCAGGAGGTTGGAATTATTGCTACTGTCTGACAAGTGGAGCTGAGAGAGATGGAAAAACTCACTACCTTGAACTTTAGTTCAAGTGAGGGTCAGTGCCTCTCTGAGCCATGTTCAGCTTGACACAAAAGCCTGTGTTCTTTTCACTATTCTATACTTCTTCATGTGCCCAAGCCCCTGTTCTTGAGGATATTACATTTCAGAAGAGAAAAGACGCATGAAAAAATAGCCAAAGGTCCGGGGCCAAGTGGGTGGTGCCGTTCAAAATGCTGTAGTTTGGGGCACCTGGGTGGCTCAGTGGGTTAAAGCCTCTGCCTTCGACTCAGGTCATGATCTCAGGGTCCTGGGATCGAGTCCCGTATCGGGCTCCCTGCTCATTAGGGAGCCTGCTTCCCTTCCTCTCTCTCTGCCTGCCTCTCTGCCTACTTGTGATCTCTGTCTGTCAAATAAATAAATAAAATCTTTTTAAAAATCCTGTCATTTGTAGAAGACAGTAATGACAGTGGTCAGCAGAGGTCACGGAAAGGACATGACGTGGGCTATGATTTTAGTGGGCCACAGGTGAACTGACTAAAGACTCCCAATGTTCCATCAGAAAGCTCTCTTCTAAAAAAAAAAAAAAAGAAAAGAAAGAAAAAGAAAGAAAGAAAGTTCTCTTCTTCCTTTGAAGAGTTTTAGCTGGGTCCTGGTTGCCCAACTGGAGATTATATTTCCCAGACTCCCTTACCATTAGGACCACATGAGCCTGTTATAATCATGTTAATGAGAACAACACCCTAAAGGTAACAGAACACAGATAGAAGGACCTGGTTCTTGGACGTCATGGAGAAGGCACTCTTCCCACCATGATATGATAGAACCTTTAAACTGTCTTGAGGCACGATATTTTGTGATATCCTTTTTTTTTTTCCAATTTATTTATTTTCAGAAAAACAGTATTCATTATTTTTTCACCACACTCAGTACTCCATGCAAGCTGTGCCCTCTATAATACCCACCACCTGGTACCCCAACCTCCCACCCCCCCGCCACTTCAAACCCCTCAGATTGTTTTTCAGAGTCCATAGTCTCTCATGGTTCATCTCCCCTTCCAATTTACCTAAAAGCACATACCCTCCCCAATGTCCATAACCCTACCCCGCTTCTCCCAACCCCCCTCCCCCCAGCAACCCACAGTTTGTTTCGTGAGATTAAGAGTCACTTATGGTTTGTCTCCCTCCCTATCCCATCTTGTTTCATGGATTCTTCTCCTACCCACTTAAGCCCCCATGTTGCATCACCACTCCCTCATATCAGGGAGATCATATGATAGTTGTCTTTTCTCCGCTTGACTTATTTCGCTAAGCATGATACGCTCTAGTTCCATCCATGTTGTCGCAAATGGCAAGATTTCGTTTCTTTTGATGGCTGCATAGTATTCCATTGTGTATATATACCACATCTTCTTGATCCATTCATCTGTTGATGGACATCTAGGTTCTTTCCATAGTTTGGCTATTGTGGACATTGCTGCTATAAACATTCGGGTGCACGTGCCCCTTTGGATCACTACGTTTGTATCTTTAGGGTAAATACCCAGTAGTGCAATTGCTGGGAATGTCCAATGGAAAAAAGACAGCCTCTTCAATAAATGGTGTTGGGAAAATTGGACAGCCACGTGCAGAAAAATGAAATTGGACCATTTCCTTACACCACACACAAAAATAGATTCAAAATGGATGAAGGACCTCAATGTGAGAAAGGAATCCATCAAAATCCTTGAGGAGAACACAGGCAGCAACCTCTTCGACCTCAGCCGCAGCAACATCTTCCTAGGAACATCACCAAAGGCAAGGGAAGCAAGGGCAAAAATGAACTTTTGGGATTTCATCAAAATCAAAAGCTTTTGCACAGCAAAGGAAACAGTTAACAAAACCAAAAGACAACTGACAGAATGGGAGAAGATATTTGCAAACGACATATCAGATAAAGGACTAGTGTCCAAAATCTATAAAGAACTTAACAAACTCAACACCCAAAGAACAAATAATCCAATCAAGAAATGGGCAGAGGACATGAACAGACGTTTCTGCAAAGAAGACATCCAGATGGCCAACAGACACATGAAAAAGTGCTCCATATCACTCGGCATCAGGGAAATACAAATCAAAACCACAATGAGATATCACCTCACACCAGTCAGAATGGCTAAAATCAACAAGTCAGGAAATGACAGATGCTGGCGAGGATGTGGAGAAAGGGGAACCCTCCTACACTGTTGGTGGGAATGCAAGCTGGTGCAACCACTCTGGAAAACAGCATGGAGGTTCCTCAAAATGTTGAAAATTGTGATATCCTTTTAACAGTAGCTTAGCTGACTCTCTAACCACGCAATGAGCCAAGTGTGGAGGTCTGTTGTGAAGGATGATTAAATAAGCTGAAATGGAGAGTTTGGGAAGGCAGAGTAGAAAGTCACCTAGCTTGAAAAGCCAGTTGTGGTCCCACTGTGGAGTACTTAGTTCACCATTTATCTATCTAATCACATTAGTAGAGAATCATCGGTGATGTGCTAGGTCCTTGCTCACACTGGAGATGCATAAGACAAAAGACCTTGCCACTGTCCACAAGAATCTCAGCATCTAGAAGAGATTATAAGGAGAAAACAACCACTTAACATTGAAATAAGTACCTTGACACATTGTCCAGGGGCTGTGGGAGCACAGGCAGAGGAGGCCATCCAAAAAAATGCACATGTCTGAGAGGACCTTGGGAAAGATCACATGGACAGAATCATAAAGGACAATTAGATATTGGCCAGATAAAGGCAAATAGGCCAGGGAACTTGGGGTCCAAAGAAAATGTTTAGGGGAGAGGTTAAAAAAATGATGGAGAAATGAGGTGGGAGGGGGCAAAGCATAAATGTATTCATTTATTTATTTACACAAAAATATTTATAGGGCATCTATTTATTGAGTTGGTATAATTAAATTACTTACAATAGAGCATACATATACAATAGAGTATATGGTAAGAGCTATTATTATCTAAAGATGAAATAATCATGTGCCATACTATGAATCTAGTTATAAAAGCAAGAAAGACACTGCCTCTATCCTCTCAAAATTTTACCTAATGGATAAGACATATTTAAAAAAAAATCAAGAACACTAAGATTCCGTCATAACTGATAAGGAAGTAGATAAAGGTACGAGTATAATTTATGTTAGTTGATGTAACCAACAATCCTCAAATTTCAATGGCTTACACCATACCAAATGCTTATTTTTTACTCACATTATAGCTATAGATTGGGCAGTTCTCCTTCTCAAGGATGACTGAGGTTTCAGATTCCATCCTTCTTCTGGCTCCTTCTACCACCCAGGAATTTCCCAAAATATTTTTCTAAATTCTATTCATCCAATTAGTCATCAAGAGGAAAAGAACAGCCTGAAGATGGTAGATAGATCTGATACTTAGCCACTTCTGAATGTGATAAACATCACTTGAGCTCTTATTTCTTGGTAGAAATGAGCCATGTCATTCCACCTAGATGCAAAGGGGTAAGAAATGAAGTTCCTGAGTGGAGAGCCACTTATCAAAGGAAACTCTACTTAAAAGAAGGGGAATACCACTTGTAAGTCAGGTGAGACTTCTCTGAGAAGTCTCTGCAGATCAGGTGAGACTTCTCTGAGAAAGTAATATTTCAGCTAACACTGGTAAGCCATGCTGGCTAATTTTAAGTAGGTCTTAAAACCATGGAGGAAAATTTTAATCAGGGGAGCAAATAATCTACCTTAAATTTCAAAAAGATCACTCTGACTGCAGCATAGGAATTGGACTTATGGAGAACAGAACTCTT
Source organism: Neogale vison (assembly GCF_020171115.1). Taxonomy (NCBI): domain Eukaryota; kingdom Metazoa; phylum Chordata; class Mammalia; order Carnivora; family Mustelidae; genus Neogale; species Neogale vison. The sequence continues at coordinate 142,429,012 of NC_058093.1, read as the reverse complement.
GCAAGAGGGTGCCATGACCCAGATAAGAAATACCTTAAACCAAAACTAGCAATGTGATAATGGGGTTGAAGAGAGAGAGAGTACTCGGGCCAACTGGACATGGTAAAGGATTGGATCGAGAGATAAGGAAATGTAGGGAGTAAGGATGGTGGTCAGGGATCTGGTTTGAATAACTTAAGGGACTGAAATACAATTAAAGGAAATAAAGGGAAATTGTGGTTGAGTGGGAGGAGAATGTTGATTTCTATTTTGGATGAGTTGAATCTGAAGGGATTACTGAGCATTTAGATGATAATGTTCAAGTTTGAAATTCCAGGGTTGAGATGTGGGATGGAATTCATCAGCTTCCATCCGCATGTCTTGAAAATAATCAGCTGAAGTGAAAGTTACATGGAAGCTATGGAAATGTCTGTGACCACCAGGCTACACCGCTTAGACTTTATCTTTCAATTAGGAAACCCTTCCCATCTGTTTTCTAGGTTTCTCCCACCTGGAGGACTTCATTGCTCTTTGCAATTTCACAGTGGCATCCTGTCTTCCTTCCCCAGCTCTCTCCTTCCTCAGCCACCATCTGGATGATTGCCATCATGCCTTAAACAAACTCTATTCTTACAGTTTTATTCCTCCCTGTCTTCTTTTTATTGTATGACACATAAGTTCCATTGCCTTTACAGATTGTAGATAGATGCTATGCAGGTTTCCACTATGGAAGTACTCCCCTAACCCAGCCAAGCTCACACTCTTACACTGGAGTTGACAGAGACAGTTTTGAACAGCTGTTCCTACCACTATGCCCCAGGTTCAGAAAGCATAGCACCTCCTCGACCAAGCAGAAATGAAGAGTGCCATTTCCCTAGCCTTGTGCGCTCTGTCTCCCACACCCACATTTGCATTAGTTCTCAGCTTGTTTCCACTCGGCCAGTTTTGTTTGCATGTCTGGCACTAGGGGTGGCTCCCAGGACATTTTGCAGCCCTCTTCTTTCACCCAGAAGGAAGGTGGACCACTCTGGCCCCAATGTACTGCCGAATGCCAACTGGCAGGTGGCCGGGGCCAGGGAGGGTGAAGACACTGCAGGGCACTCCCAGCAGGCAGGGAATGGGGGCACCAGATTGGCACCCACAGTTACAGCTTAAAACTGTCAACAACAGCCAGAATCTTGGATGCTGAACCCTCCTGTCATTCTCCACACTCTTGGAATCTTCTCAGAGTGGCTTGAATACTAATGTTAAAGGGAGCCTCTCAGAAGCCACCTTCAGTCTAGGAATCAGAGAGCTGAAATAACATCTCATCCTCTTTTAAATTTGAGGAACATAGAGATTTAGAAAGTGTTCTCTCCAGTTCTAGCTCCCATTTTCAGAAACTCACCTTCTCCTTTCTTAAGAGAGGAAGATTTCTCCCCTTCCTATACCCATTACTGCATGACATCCACCTGGATTTTCTCTCTCTCTCAATCATAATCCATTTAACCAAACCTCCCCACGTGCTACAGGCAACTTTGTGACCAAATGGCAACAGCTCATTTGCTTTAAGGCATGTTCCAGATATTTCCTGTTAGCCTTGGATCTCTATCCTTTTCTACCTTATTCTATGCTCTGAGATGCTGGCTCTCCAGGACTGCATCAATGAGCTCCTTTGCTTGCTGGCTATGGCAGTTCGGCCTTTAGGAGTTTCCAGGAGTCAGTAGACGGTGGGAAGAGAGTGAGGTCAGTGCTTATTGTCCCAGTTCCCTTCTGGCCAAGCACTGAAAGTTGGATGCTTCCCTCTACAATAGGTTACAATTTTTGTTAGAAGATCCTCTCCTTATAACTACTCTCTCTGGGTCCCTGTAGCTACTTGTTGCTTCATATCTGAGGGTGGTAATGGCTCCCTACTATTGGTAGCCCCAGAGTACTGCAGAATCCCTCCTTGGCTTCCCAAAAACCTTCTTATAACTTTGTAAATATTTCCTTAATTAATGCCTCTTCGAATACTCAGTTTGAATGTGCCATCTATTTCTTGTCAGGACCCTGACTGATATAAGAGACTCTTACAACACTACAATGAAAGGTTTTGCTAATTTAATTCAGTTTAATACAACAAATATCAACTGAGTGTTTACTGTGTGTCAGGTCCCATTCTTTGTACTGGAGCTTTAGCAGTGAACAAAAAAGAAAAATTCCTGTCTTCATAGAGATTACTCTCTAGTGGGGGGGAGATAATTTTTAAAATAAAGGAACTATATTCTAGTAGGTGATAAATGCTATGAAGAAGATATAAATCAGGCAAAAGAGATAGGGAGTGGCAGGGTTTGAGAGGCAGGCAATGCAATTTTATATATGGTGGCCAATGATGGCCTCAATGAGAAGAGACTTGGATAAGAATGCAGTGAGGACACAAACAAGTACAGTACAGCCCCGGGAGAGTCCACACACAGGTTAAGAAGATAAGATGGATACACAGGAAATTACATGTAGCACAAGAAAACAATGGAAAAGATGTCAAAATAGTGGTAAATTATTAACAGCCAGTCAAGAATATGATACTAAGTCTTGCCATGCCATAGGTTGGGTTCTTTGTGAAACAGACTGAAATGAGTCTGTGAATTGCATGTGTGGGTAGAAGTACCTTTGGATAGAAAGGAATCAGGATTGGATCTAAGAAGTCAAACTGTCCTGTAGGCCCAGCAGTCTCAGCCAACCATTCAGAGCACTCTAGAGTTGAAATGGCCCATCAGAGTGGTTTCATGTTGGACTAATGTGGCAGAGCCTTTGTACCCTCACCTTGGATGTGGGCCATCTGGAAGAGCATGGGCTAAGAGCTAGTCAGTCTCCGAAAATAAGATATCCCTGCAGGAACTGAGAGCTGAGAAGTGTCTGTTGGTGGTACCGTGAGTAGTTGCAATGAGTCCTTCTTCCAAGATGGATTGAGACAGCATATCTCCATGTTTACTACACCCATGTACCAAAAAGTCTTGAAAATGAGACTGTTAAACCATTATCTGTGTATCATTGAGAATCAGAGTTATTAGGGAGGAGCAAATATTGGTCTTAATTTTGGTTCTGCATAGTATAGATCTATGATCTGGAAGCTGATCCGGGGGAAGATTGTAGAATGGATTGGTAAAGCAATGGCTTGCGGTCTCTTAGAAAATATGATAACATTTAAGAACAGGTTCCCCAAGAACATATCCTGCCAGATTGCTCTCACTTCCTTCGATAATGTTACCAAATTAGTTCATTGGGAAATTTGATAGAGTATGTCTGGATGTTAGAGAAACTATGAAGATGCTCTCATCAGAGTGGCAGGCTAGACTAAATGCCTGCCATCCCACTCTCCCTTTCCGGTTTCATCAGCTTAATCAGCCCTGTAAGACACAGATATTCTGACAAAATAATTCCTCTCCTCACCTCTTCTCTCACAGTTGACTGAACAAGCATAACAAAGGGGAATCCATTTACCATCATCCAGCGGCCAATCAGATTCTCTCCTTCTAAGAAACTAATAAACAAGAAAAAAGAAAGAAAGGAAAATCAGGCAGGTGATTCTGGGTCCTGGGAAAAGTATGTCCATGTAGAAGTGGTTCCCAGGGCTGGTATCATGAAAGTCAAACTTGAAGGGAGGTGAAACTAGGAATCTCCCAGAAGCAGTTAACCTACAATGAGAAGAAAGCAGGAGATCTGGAGTGTGGGTGGGCTCGCAAGAGAGAAATGGAGAAAGAAGATGACTGATGATTTTCTAGTTCCATGGGGCACAGCAATATTTCCTACAATTAAGTTTATGAGATTCCTTGTGCCCTTATGAGTCTATTTTCACTTAAGCCAATTTGAATAAGCCTTGTATTACTTGTAATCTAATAATACCTAAAGTGAGTCTCTAATCATATTCTTATGTATTGGTTAATGTACTGATAATGAGGCAAATGACAATATATCAGGTGAGCTATTAATTGGTTGAAAAAACATATCAAAGAAATACTTCTAATAGATACCTAGAAGGGATTCTAAATGATTGCCATAGGGTTGTGTCTTCATTGCAGAGGCATTCAGAAGTCTCATCAATGATTAGAATGTTCCATGAAAGTTGGTATCATGACCACCTTATAAACCACCACATTTAACACACAGTTTAGCAGAAAGTAGGTGTGCAGTAAGAAAACAGCCAAGAGAATGAAGACACCAATTTTGCAGGTAACAAGAATCCAAGAAAGATCATGATTTTAAAGAATGAGAGCATTTGGAGTTAGCTTGGTAAAATGATTCTATTTTATAAGCGTAAATGCAAAGTTCTCGAAACAAGTCCTTAACACCAACAGTGCATCTTAGAAGCATATTGAATAAAGAAATTTAGGGGTGCTCCTCAGGTGTGGGCTCCAACCTCAGCAGCAAGATGACCGTACACAGGAATTGATGAAATGCAGGCAGCTTTAATGAAGGTATCACATTTGAAGAGGACGCTCAACCTTCTCAAGTGTACACCAGTCAGACCACAGGTGGGATATCACACTCTGCTCTGGGTGCCACTTTTAAATAGCAACACACAAACTACAGTTCACTTTAATACAGGGGCCAGAATGGCAAAGGGACTCAAAGAATACTCCAGAAAGGCCCAGGGATGAATAAACTGTAGAACTACAAACTTATAGCAGAGATGGTGGTGAAGGAAGGCAGTCTTCATACTTCTGAGCAGTTATCACCAGAAAGAAGTTGACTGTTAAATCTCTCCCAGGAGAGGAAAGACTAAGACCCACTTTCCGCCACTCATTATCTGGGTCTGGTTATACTCCACATAACAAAGTGGACAATCTCTGCCCTCATGGAACCTATGATTTATTTCTTTTAAGATTTCATTTATTTGAAATCTTGCCATTTGCGACGACGTGGATAGAACTAGAGGGTATTATGCTTAGTGAAATAAGTCAATCGGAGAAAGATAACTATCTTACGATCTCCCTGATATGAGGAAGTGGACATGCAACGTGGGGGGGCTTGGGGGATAGGAAAAGAATAAATGAAACAAGATGGGATCAGGAGGGAGACAAACCATAAGAGACTCTTAATCTCACAAAACAAACTGAGGGGGGCCGGGGGGAGGGAGGGAGGGAGAGGGGGTTGGGGTTATGGACATTGGGGAGGGTATGTGCTATGGTGAGTGCTGTGAAGTGTGTAAACCTGGCGATTCACAGACCTGGGGCTAATAATACATTATATGTTTATAAAAAAATTAAAAAAATATATTTCATTTATTTAAATTTATTTTAGAGTGAGACAGAGTACCCACATGAGTGCGGGTTGGAGCCGAAGGGGAAAGAATCCCAAGCAGACCCACACTGACCATGGAACCGAACAGGGGTGGGGCTTGATCTCATGACCCTGAAACCATGACCTGAGCTGAAACCAAGTGTCAATCACTTGACCAACTAAGCAACCTAAGTGCCCTAGAACTTACTCTTAAGTAGGAATACTGGCATTAAACAAGAAATCATGATATACGGTATCGAAAAGGGCTATGAAGGACAAGCAGAAGGTATAGTCAGAGTCCCCTGAGGTTTTAGGAAATTATTTGTTGTGACTTCATCTTTGTTTTATATTATTTTTGTTTTAAAAGTTCAAGGCTTGGGACGCCTGGGTGGCGCAGTTGGTTGGACGACTGCCTTCGGCTCAGGGCGTGATCCTGGAGTCCCGGGATCGAGTCCCACATCAGGCTCCCAGCTCCATGGGGAGTCTGCTTCGCTCTCTGACCTTCTCCTCGCTCATGCTCTCTCTCACTGTCTCTCTCTCTCTCAAATAAATAAATTAAATCTTTAAAAAAAAATAAATAAAAATAAAAGTTCAAGGCTGAAAAACAATGTTGCTGAAGACTTGTGAATAAATGGGAGAATGGTAAATCATTGGGAGACCAATTAAGGTGCTAGAGAAGAGGACCAGGGAAAAGATATTCAGTACTGGGTTTAACTGGGGGTAGTGGCAAAACAAATAGAGAGAAGTCATTGTATTTAACATATCCTTGGGAGGAAACATGTAAATGACTTCAGGATATATTGGGAAGACATAAGACTTTCCTTAATTCACATTCTTTGATATTTTCTTATCATTCCGACAAAAATTGGTCTAAAATACTATAGTATCTGTAAATAAAGTGTTTATTGAGTCAGTGAGACAAATTTGGAGGGAAGGGATTTGAAGGCAATGTTTAACCTCCTTCAGAGAAGAAGTATTTTTAAGGGCTAAGGTAAATGCCGTCACTAAAGCAAACTCCCAGGATCTCTATAATTTGAAATAAATTTCTGAAGCTCAGGCTTCTCACAGATCCAAATGAGTCTTTATCCCCCAGTTGCTTATTCACTCTAAAAACTTTTATTTAACATTTAAAATATTCAAGAAGCTGTGTGGGTTGCAAAGATGAATCAGGAAAGGGCTTGTACAAAAGTAACAGGAACACAGAATGTGTCCTAACTCAGGGTCCCTATGACAAGTACAAACTAAATGATCTAGGGAAACAGTGAGGGTTGTATTTGTTCTGTGCCTTGAAAGAGAGGCATGGGCGGGGGTGTTGAGAAGTCGATCATTAGAGGCAAGTAGTAGACACAGTAGTGAGAGAGTTAAGAACGTGGACTGGGTCCCTAAGAATGTTTAAATGCAAGCAGTAATAACTAGAAAAATGTTAGTGAAGCATTTAGTTAATGAAAATGCAAAAAAAAAAAAAAAAAAAAAGGAAAGAAGAGAAGTTTCTCCCCCAAAGTATCTTGTATGTCACAGATTCATTCCAATGAGATCTCAGAAGGCAAACTCTCCAAGCCCACTGGTTCTTCTTATTGCCTTGCTATGATGCGGCCCTCTGGGCCAGAACCTAGGACCCCAGAGGCCTTTCTACCATGGCAAAAATACAAAAAACTATTGATCTAACATCCAGATTTTTTATCATCAAACCTTGTCTATTTTCTTTTAAACTTCGAGTGATATTGTCCCTTTATAATTAAGCTCTCAGGTCATCTAAATTCTCCACCAAGTACTATTTCCAAGTAGGGCTCCAAGATGTCAAGCAAGTCCACAGGCCTTTACCTGGGACACAAATATCAGAGGTTTCCTGGGTTTCCTCTTGCTTGTTTGTTTGTTTGTTTGTTTTTCTCCTATCAATCCCAAATAAGGCTGCATGCTTCCAAGGAAGATGTGAGCAGAGCCAGCTCTGGGGACTCTGTATCCGAACAGGGTCAAGGAATTGTGGGATCGGTGGTTAGACACAGAGAAAAGCAACAGCAGAACATCCTTCTCACTGCCGAAAGAGCAATTCTACATTCTTTTGTCCAGAAAAAAAATGGATAATTTTTTTGACACTCCCCATACTATGACGTTCTTTGTTTCAAAACATCAATGACTTTCTTTAGTCAACTGTGGGTGGGTATTTCTTTTGATCTGTGTTTTTCCAGTAGCGGTCAGAACAGAAATGATCTCTCTATTCTTACCTTCCTGGTTAATCCTACCCACTTAGAAAAAACGTTCAGGATTAAGAATAGGTAGGACTAAATCTACACAAGATACAACCCATGATCCTGACTTCACTATTGCTCTGTACTAACCTGAGTTTACCAGCCTTGATAATTAGGAAAGAGCCATCAAGAGCGTCAAATCACGCCCAACAATCAACGCTCTCTGGCAGGTTAGTCTCTGTGCTGAAGCCATCGCCATTTGCCTGGTGCTAGGAAACCCACTCCCTGCATTGCCCTCCAGGGCTACCTCAGGAGTTCCCACACTGAAGGGTGATCCAGTTAACCTAGGGCTGGTAAAAGATGGTGAGGTTCACAGAGTAACAACCACCTACCAACTCTCTCTTTTTTTTTAAGAATCTTTTTTTTATTCATTTGAGACAGATACAGAGAGAGTGAGAGAGAGAGCAGGAACAGGGGAGAGGCAGAGGGAGAAGTAGACTCCCCTCTGAGCCAGGAGCCTGATGCAGAACTCGATCCCCGGACCCTGAGATCATGATCTGAGCCACCCAGGCATTCCCACCTATTATCTCTTATTAGATATTTCACGTTGGTGGTTTTATATTACTTAATTTTAGATAACTGAATTAGAATGAAAATACCATTGTTCTGGGGCACCTGGGTGGCTCAGTGGGTTAAAGCCTCTGCCTTCAGCTCAGGTCATGATCCCAGGGTCCTGGGATGGAGCCCCGCATCGGGCTCTCTGCTCAGCAGGGAGCCTACTTCTCCCTCTCTCTGCCTGCTTCTCTACTTGTGATCTCTCTCTGTCAAATAAATAAATAAAATCTTTTATTTTTTTAAAGGAAAATACCATTGTCCCTATTACTGAGAAACATAAATAAAGCGCTAAAGCAGACTCATCACACAAATGAACTTATTTCTAGACACGCTGTGAGGCCGGCAGAGGCCTCGTCAGACCCACCTGCTCCCACAGCTTCTCCTCCGCTTCTGCTGAAAGCCCCATTCCAGGCGGGCAGAAGAGTCCCAGGCTCTCACACCAGCAGGTGGAGAACAGAACCCAGAGTACAGATCTAACTGTTCCTGTAGACACTTCCCTGGACCTACCCCCAGGGCCCAAGAAGAATCCATGCAAAGATAGACTAATAACCCGTGGAACCCCTCCAGAGGGTTTTATGGCTGGAGGAAAAAATTCATAGAAAGCTGAAATGATAGTAAAAATAACTGTCCTAAAGTGTTTCTCCATATTAACATCAGGTCAAAATCCTCCAGGGAAAACCAGAGTGTGGGGAATACAGTCTTCCCTGCAGGCAAGTCTGGCTCTCTCTGCTCCGGCTGGGGGCTGGAGCCTTCCCAGAACGGCCCCGCCCACCATATGAAGCCCTCCTCTGAGTTCCTAGAGCAGATGTGTGCACCGCTCTTCCCTGCTTTGTAGACCTGTCTAGAGCCACTCTGTGGAACTACTGCTCACCTCTTCCGCTGGTATTTAACGTTCACATGTATCCGTGATTTCTACTCCTGGTAGGAACGTAGGACATGTGAGGTTAGGACCTTGGTTCCTGTGTTTCTGGTTCACCCACAGAACCTATTACAGAATAAGCAGGTATACAATAGCTGCTGCTTGATTAGAAAGAATAGTGTTGGAAAATCGCAGAGTCAAGAGTAACTTCATACAGCACATGGTGTGCCACACAAATGGAGATCAGTATACTTGAACATGAGACCCCACACAAACGATAAATCAAAGCACAGTATAACCCATTTTTACTTTTTCAAAAAGTCAGTGAGAATGCTCTCAGGGCTTAAAAACTCAGGATGAACACACTGGAAAGTCAGTAGAGGAGCCCGATGAAGTGTTCATGGACTATATCATCAAAAATATTTCCGTGGTGAGCATTTCTGGACGCGGCATTGTGTTTCTGAAGGACACATGGTCCGGGATCCTGTTCCCCCCTTCTCAGCAATCAGACAGTAAGAGTTCCACATCTGGATTTCTGTGGAAATGAAGTCTTTGCTAGAAACATATAAGGAGAAAACAAGGTTAATTTTTTTGGACTTTATCTGCTATTTATTTCCAGGATGAGCTTATTAGTATTCACTAGAAAGGAAACTCTTACATAATAATAAGGACCAATGTGGCAGCTTTTCAATGGATTTCAAGTTCAGAAAGACAGCGTCCTTTTAGAAGACTTCTGACTTGATCTTCACTTAGACCCCACTTACATCCATCATTTTGGTTACATGCACAACATACCTAATTTTGGCCAGTGCCTCAGTGACCGCGCAGTAAATGTTCCACCTGCTCAAATGATGTCAGCTCCTTTCTTCCACCAGCCCCACTCCGTGGTAGACACTGAGGACCTGCAGCCTATACCCTCAGCTCCACTGACTCGCCCCTGTGTAAAACTGCATGATGTAATGCAGTGGAAGAGTCCAGGCTTTTGCACTGGACATGCTGGGTTTAAATTCTAGGTCCTTCCTTTGCTAGCTGCAATTACAAAGTTAAGTTAGGTGACTTCGAAGACCCAGCTTTGAAATGGAAATCATAATAAGATCTCATTGGTTTGTTTGTTTGTTTGTTGTTTTTTTTTGGGGGGGGGTGTTTGTTTTTTGAAGGTCCAACAGGTGCTCTTTAAATGTTATTTGTCTTTGCCCATCCTCGCCAGGCCCCTCGTCCCTGGGAGCTATATTGTCCTATAGCCTATACCACTAGAAGTATTCCTGCCCTAATTCACTAACCACAGGAACCAAGATCAATTCATTCCCCTGCCTCCAAGTACCACCCCAGCCCACGTTACCTGCTGGCTTTCTCTAGCCACCAGACTGGACCCGTTTCAATGGATGAAAGCCCAGATGAGCTCAAAATCACAATGTTACATTGAGGAAGGACTGTCATTTGGAGTCCTAGCCAACACCACCTTATCCAACCCACATCCAACCTCACTTCCTCTGCCTCTGGACCATGGGCCATGCTGAAACCCCAGAACAGCTTCCTGGGGAGTCTTCAGTGGGAGATCCATTTCAAGGTTAGCAAAATAAAATAGGGGTCTCATTTCCATCACAAGACTTAAAGTCTAAAAGTCCTTTATTATATTCTTTTTGTGTGTTAAAAATCCCCAGTCAGAAATAATAGATATAAATATTATAAAAAGAGAGGAAATAGTTACATAAGAAGCCATCCAAGTTCTGTCTAATTAAGAGAGCCCATAAACACCCACGGTTAAGTGCAGAGAGTCTGGAGGCAAAACACGCAGGTTGGAAAACGGAATCCGTTGTGTCCTTTGGGACAATCTGCTGATTCCCTCTATGCCTCAGTTTCCTCATCTGTAAAATGAGGATAATAATAGCACCTACCTCATGATGACATTGTGAGTATTAAATAAATTAATGCACTTAAAACCCTTGGCACCATGCTCGCCACAGGGTAAGTGACTGTGTCAGCGGATGCTCCCAATTACAGAGGCTGTTTTCACTTAACGGACACCATCAGATTGAGAGAGAATTCATACCAATCCCCAACTGTATGAACTGTTCTGAGGGGCAGAGCACTGCTGTGAGTTCAGTTGTGTCCTCCTGCAAATTCAGAGGTCTGAGCCCTAACCCAGTACCTTAGAATGTGTCCTCCTTGAAAATGTGGATCCAGTCGGTTAAGATGAAGTCCTACTGAAGTAGGGTGGGGACCTCATCCAGCAGGACTGGTGTTGTTATAAAAGGGGGAAATTTGGACCCAGACCCATTCAAAGGGGGAGGACATGATGTGAAAATGAATGTAGAGATCATGGCAAGGCTCCTAAAAACCCAAGAACACCCAGGATTGCCCACAAACCACAGGAGCGAGGAAAGGGGCACAGACAGTCCTCAGAAAGACCCAGCCTGACCAGCAGATACCTTGATCTGAGACTCCTAGCCTCCAGAACCCAGAGACGATAAATTTCTGTTGTTTAAGTCGCCAAGTTTGAGCTACTGTGTTACAGCCGCCCTAGAAAACCAATACAGATGTAGATCCCAATGTCCATTGTGGGTGAGGTCAGCCAAGGGACAGCTGCTTGATGGGCACCTCGGGACAAGTGTGCTGGGTTAGCTGGGGAGGGCTGTCCAAGGCACAGTCCCTGTCTGTGCTCCAGGACCAACACTGTCACCAAGGAGGCATGTGCGTGCGCACTCTGTAAAATCAATGTCCAATGAACGACAGGACAATTGGTGTTTCAAGAGTTCAGAACTAGGTAGTCAGGAAAGGCTCTATTTAGAAAGATCCCATATGCATTCCAGTACTGGGTAGAAAGAGTTAAATTCCTACAAATTTCCTTCAAGCCAAAAAAAAAAAAAAATCCATCCTCAAGGATCCTGCATGCCTCTTTCCAGGCTATCTCTAATTCTAGCGCGTCTTTCTCAGCCCATCCTTTGGGGTGTATCTGTCCAACCCACAGTCGTTCGCACACACATGTGAAATTCCCCTCCTTTTGTTCCTTCAACTTTCCTTGCAAAAGATGCTTCACAGCAACAATCCCATTAGCTTTACAAATGCTGTTTGGAAACCCAAGCACAGCCGTTGCTTTCTCAGGTGGATGGGAATTTCGTACCCCAAGTCAATTTTTTTATCTCAATTTCAGAGTCACACTGCTCAGATATACAGAGTGGGGAGAGAGAGCGGGGTGGGAGAAAATCTTTCCCCGACAGGACTATGCACCTTTTCCTGGAAGGCACCAATGCCACAACAAACAAACATATAAATAACAAATACACTTTTACTAAAATGATAAGTCTCACTTCAGTAAGCAACACATTATGCACCATACTGGTGTAATAAGCGCACATCCCCTTGAATCATTCCCACTAATACAATGTATTCAGTGCTCATATGATTACACTTTTACAGCCTGTTAGCAAAAACACATACAATTGCAAAGTGCTGCTAATGCAATGTGACAGAATACTGTTATTACAAGAAGAAGTTGTCAGCACGGAGCAATTGATTTTCCTTCATCTCCTTCCTGCTTCTGCCCGTCCCTCCCCACCTCTCCTGGAGATGTTTATTATGTTCTCTGGGTGCAGTCTTTTCTCTGAATCAATTCCGATATAATACAGGGAAGGAAGACGACAATGGGAAAAATTAACACTAATTTAGGTGTTTCTATGGGGGAAAAAACTTTCTTTGGGGACATTTTCTTCCCAAAGTTTTTACTGAAGCTTCAACAACCATGGCTCCCTTCCCCCAGCACAACATTCTGGTCCTTTTGTTCTTTTATGCCATGCCTATGTATTTTCCCCTTCTGTTCTCTCTCCTCCTTTTCATAAAATAAAATAGACGTGGCTTTAGAGCATGTGCTCTATGTTCTAACTGATTCACTTTCATGCCTTTTGAACAACAATGGAAGGAAAAACAAGGAATACAAGAGGACAAGAAGAACAATTATTGGATTATTTCTTGGTTAATATTTTCTTTGTAAGTATTTACCTTCATTCACAAGGTGACAATAGATATATTAAACAATGATGACTTTCTGCAGATGAAAAGAATTTTATGTCTCCCACGAACAATTTTATCCAGAATCAAAATTGAATAGACCTATTCAACAGAGAACATCAAGTTTAGTGCAGTTATTTTATAGATGAGAAAATCCAAACTCCAAGAGTTAAGGAATTAATCCAGATTCTCAGTACCTAGTTAGTCTGAATCTAGTTAGATTCAGTTAGAGCTGAATCTAGAAGTCATCTTTTTGTGCTGCACTACCATACTGTGCCTTTAAATGTAACACACATACATCAATATATGTGTTACTGAATTGCCAGATGGCCCCTAACACCTCCATTTTTCTGTGTCTTGATTATGATGGAAGAGAAAAGTTCCACTTGTCAACGTAGGTGTGAGGGAGAATAGACAAGTTCATGAAAATTGCTTGATGGTCTTCTGAAAGAGCAAGTTTCCAGAGGAAACATTAAAATATCCTGATTTACAGATTCCATCTTAGAAGGTCGCAACTCCCTAAGGTACAAAAAAGTGTTATTTTTTCCCTACCCTATTTAAAACATAATTCCCACATCTTCCCCTTCCCACCCAATCTCATTAAGGGGATGCACCCTTTATTGGCTCCTAACATAAATGCTGATGCCTCCTCTTTTGCTCAGCAGGATCTTAGTATAATATACCTTTGAATAACAAAGAGCTACATGCACCATGGGTTACATCAAGATCCCCAAGCATTATCACACATTAATATTATAGAAAGTTAAAAACCTCGGCCAGTTGGGTTTTGACTCACTGGAGCAGGTGAGTCCGTGGTTCTGGTTAGACTTCCCATTTTTAAAAACTGATGTCAGAGTTTGGGATCTTTTGTCTTGGAGATGACTTAAGGGATTCCCATGTGTGACTAGAGAGTGTGGGAGCAGGTACTGTTATTCAATTTGGGTTCTGACTTATGATGCCAACTAGCAAACACTCATGGGTTAAAAGCATTTAGTGGAGACCCAAAATTATCTGTAATGAGTAAGGGCTTGTCAAAACAGTCTCTACTTGAGAAGAGCTACTCTCCATCATGGCTTCACAGGCTCAAGGTATGCATACCAAGAAACAAATACAGAAAGAAAGCAGGGCTTACCCCATATGATCCACTGTAGCAATCTTCTAGAAGCACTGGTCTCCTGGAATAGCAGTGACCTCAGGAAACTCTATAGGGTTCAGAGGGACTCAGTTTGCAGCGTACCCGCCTACCTCCTCTTTACTGCACTCGCTCCTCCAATTAACATCATTTCCTGGTGCCTCATCCTAAAAACCCCATTCAACAGAGTTCCTTGCTTTCCTCTTTCCACATCACAACTGCCGTGTCCTTTCTTATACACCCACAAATCTACTACTTCGTTTTCAGCCATTAGGTAGGAACTACCTAAGGTAAGTCACTACCCCCTCTCTGATTGCTTTTTTTCTTTAACTTCTTTTTGCAAAAATCTTTAAACACTGATGCTCGAACAATGAAAACGACATGGGTCCAGTGTAGGAGTGCCTTGACCCTCCCAGAGAGCCCACTTTCCATCCAGCTACTCTGCATTCCATCTCTGCAGTCAATAAAGAAAAGACACGAGAGATTTTCTTTGTCCGTCTTCCAGTTCAGCTCAACTCGTTGTACTCACCAATCGTCCAAACGGGAAAGGTACTGAGTGCTCTGAGAAAAGACAGACAAAGAGTGGCAGACAGTCCGGGCCTCCAGGAATTTTTAAGTCTTACAAGGACAAATTCGTTAAGGGCCAAGTGGTATAGGAGAACCACCAGAAAATGTTTCCAGAGCTAGGATGGAAGAAGTTGATGCCTAATCAAGCACCAGGCAAGGCAATGTCAAACAAGATCATCAGCCTTGGCCGCTAGGGGAGGCGGTCACACGTGGAGCTCTGGGGCTGGGGTACAGGCAGGAAGTACAACCAGTATTAAAAACCAAGCCAACTTCCAGTAGAAGCTGGTTATGCTGAGGGTGGTTACGACATCGCTGATGGAAACTGTCATCTGCTGTTAGCATGAGGCCTGCAGGCCAGCCGAAGTGTGGGGAAGGGTCCCCTGCATATGTTTGCTTGTATCCCCATGTGTTCATTCCTCAAGCACCTTAACCAACGCTGATCTTCCTCAGAACAGTAAATAAAATGGCAAATGAAACGTGAGGCGATACTGAGAGGCAAAGGCAAAGTTGCTGGTTTGACTACAGGCCTTTTCATAGGCAGAGAGACCGTAACATGACAATAATGACATATAAATGACCCATGTAAAAAAAGATAAAAATCAGGCCATTACTGAAGTATCAGCTCTTTATGAAATAACCAATAATGACCTTTGATAAAGAAATCACACTATGATTTTGCAGACAGAACAATTTTTCACTGGGGTAGTTGGGAGAAAGGCAGTAGAGGTTTTTTTTCTTTTCTTTTCTTTTTAGATTTTATTTATTTATTTGACAGACAGAGATCATAAGTAGGCAGAAAGACAGACAGAAAGAGAGGGGGAAGCAGGTTCTCCGCTGAGCAGACATCCCAATGTGGGGCTCGATCCCAGCACCCTGAGATCACGACCTGAGCCAGCCAGGCCACCCAGTAGAGGTTTCTAAATGCAGGAAAAACCCAAGTTGATTTGTTAGCCTGGGGAAAAAAACACTGCTTATTTATTGGTACAAGGCTGAATGAGTATATGTTGTTCAGTTGCTGAGACTAGGGGAGGCCAGTTCAATGATGCTGCTCTTGGATAATGTGACCGGTCATCACTAGCGCCCTGCCAACATTTCCAGGGGTCACTGGAGCAGCCTGGCACATTCTGCCAGCTTGTCCGAAAGGTTTTCCAGCCATTCTGTCTTACAGGCCGGAAGTACAGAGGGTTAACACCCCAGGACCAACCCTCAAGCAAGCTGGTAGAAGATAATCCAGATTCATCCCACCGCAGTGGTCCAACCCTGCTCTGTGTGCTACCATCGGCCAGAGTCCCCAGCAGGCTTGAGCCTGCGCTGGCCACAGCTGTGACCCCTCCATTAATGTACCTTTTATTGCATTTCCTCACTCTGCCTCAAGTAGAGGCTCTGTATAGTCTTCCTGGGATCGCTTCCCAATCGACGACTTGTACCCAAATTGCTGTCTCAGGAGCTGCTTGGGGGGAACCAAACCAAGACATATGACTCTTTCACGTGTGAATGTGCCAACGAATAAATATTTATTGAATACCTGCTACCTCGTGACACAGTACTAGATTTAAACAAGCAGGTTTAAGTCCCCGGTCTCAAGGAACTCACAATCTACGTGGCAAGTAAAACAGGGATTTGTCAAATATTAAATAACAAACCAGGCCGTGAGTGATGAGCACCACATCTGCCATCTAAGGAAAATCGGATAATGTGCGGCTTTGGGGAGATGGGATGAAAAGGGAAGACCAGTCCCATTGGAAGAACACAAATGCAGGTATATGTGGCCTCTAGCAAGAGCTTCTTCAGTAAGAGACCAACCAAAATGTGATTAACCCAGTATTTCCCACACCTCTCTGATCCTGGAAACTTTTCTTTACACACTATCTTGTGAGACAAGGGTTCAACAGGACACCATTCACGCAGTGCTGTCAAGTTTCAGCTTTGAGCGTTAGAATCTGATGCCTCACTCAGTTTAGCGCAGGGCTTCTCCACTGCCAGCCCCACTGCAGATAGAAAGTAACTCATTACCTTAAGTCAGTTTGGTAAAATGAACAGACTGAACAGTCTTCCAAGATACTTGAGTTTTTCTGTATGATGTCAGGGGGGATGTATAGCAATATCCATCTAATATCTACAACACCACTCCAATCCCTGGGAACAATATGAAGAAACTGACAGATAATGACTCTTTTCTTCAGAACTCCCAACTGCCTTGGAGAGAAAACGACTAGTTTGTTCTCCATAAGAATATATATATTGTGGGGCGACTGGGTGGCTCAGTGGGTTAAAGCCTCTGCTTTCGGCTCAGGTCATGATCCCAGGGTCCTGGGATCGAGTCCCACATCAGGCTCTCTGCTCTGCAGGGAGCCTGCTTCCCTTCCTCTCTCTCTCTGCCTGCCTCTCTGCCTACTTGTGATCTCTGTCTGTAAAATAAATTTTTAAAAAATTAAAAAAAAGAATATATATATTATGTACACACACACACACACACACACAGACATGTATGTGTCTTTTCAATCTATACCAGACAAAACACAACTTTGCTGCTTGAGATCAAATTCCAGAGAACTTTGGGTGAATCACTTCACTTCTCTGCACCTCTGTTCCTCATCTCTCAAATATATGTACTTCATAGGGCTACTGTGATGATACAATGAAACGATACATTTAAAGAGCTTGCCGTTGCTCCTGGCCCATAGCAAGAGCTCAACGAGTGGCAGCTCTGACTCGAGCAGCAGATTCGTATTAGGACGATTCTCATACTTGGTTGACCTTCAGCTTGAATGGGTTTCACTCCCCTGAAACCAAAACTGTTTCCACTCAAACATACGCATAACTTGGCTAACTCACAGTGTCCAAACAGTGCTTATATGAGCCAGACACAACACAGATGAGGTCTTAAAAAGAGGTCTTGAATTCTTCTAGAGGGAATTTTCCCCACGGATACAACTGTGGGAAATCCAGATTAAAAAGTGAAATTCACTCTCCTGATATGGTCTAGTAGAGAATTAGTTGCAGAAAACAAGATCAATTTGTTTATAAACTTTTTTGGAGTTTTATGAAGTGTTCTTTTTAATCACTTTTCTCCCTTGCCTCCTTTTTTTTTTTAATATTTTTTTATTTTTTATTAACAAATAATGTATTATTAGCCCCAGGGATACAGGTCTGTGAATCGCCAGGTTTACACACTTCACAGCACTCTCCCTTGCCTTCTTGCCTTGACGAATACATCCACTCTGAGGACTTGTGAGTCTGCTGTCTTCCTGGATTTGGTTTGGTAGGAAAATCTTGTGCACATATAGGTAACATCAAAACATCACGGAGGGCTTAAGTGAGTGAGACTGGATCTTCATAGAATATTCTTCTCCTCCCCTTTCTCCTCCTTCTTGTTTGTCCTCCTCTTCTTCCCTTCTCCTCTAGTCCCCCGATTATCTGCACTTCCTCTCTCTCCCCCTCATCTCTCTGACTCTCTCCTTCCCACTGCCTCACCCTCCCCAATTCTCTGAGCATCTTGTTCTGTCTCTCTCTCTACATATATAATATTCTCTTCTATCCATCTCTAATTCTGGCTCTGACTCTCTCCCTCTCTCTCTCTCTTAGTGTGTCTCTGTCTTCTCTGGGTGTTTCTATTTCTCTCTCTGTCCCCTCTTTTTCACTGGCACTTTCTCTCCCCCTTCTCTGTCTCTCACTGACTCTTTCTTATGTCTCTCTGTCTTTTTCCATGTTTCTTTTTCCTTTCCTCATTGACTTTCTTTGTCTCTGCTTCTCCAGCTCCCTAGCATGAACCCCACTGGAACCAGGCTTTGTATCTTGTATTGTTCTTTAAGAGAAAATTTCCTGATGTAAATGGAATGTACAACATTTATTATTGCTGACAGCCTAATGAGTGACACAGTATCAGCAGACTTCACCAAATGTGTTGGAGGGGGGAGAAAACGACCCTCTCAAATCACTGCAAACACTGAAGCAGATGAACAAAGGAAATTAAACCAGTTGCATCCAACAGACTTTGAAACACACCCACAAACCTTCCCTGCCTCCTCCTCCATCAGCAGATCTTCACACTTTTGCTAATACCAGCTGGTTCATACACTCCAGAAGTATCACCCTCGCCAGTTACTGAAAGTGAGACTTCAAATATGGGTTAAACTCACTCTGGTCATTAGCCAGTCTTCTGTCCAATTTTTCCCCTGGATTTTCTTCACCTGGAAACCCTGCACACCTCATACATACCCTAGGAAAAAGATTGCAGCTACTGGGACAAGGAGATGAGGAAGGTGAAACTTGACAAATGCAGGCCAGAAACTCCATTTTTTTCTCTGTTTTAAAAGCAAGAAAAGAAATCAGAAGGACATTACTAGTCTCAATTCAGTGGTGGCGAGTAAACATGTGCTCCACAGACACAGAGAAATCTCTGATATTTGTGTGAAATCTTTTGGCAAAGATGTCAAAGAATGTGAGGTTAACCAGATGACGCTCACAATCTATGCTGAGAGTTGACGTCCGTCTGATCTTTACTCAACAGCAAGCTGGGCAGCTAGAGGAACTGAAGCACAGTTCTGTCTTGCCCCTCCCACATCTTAGAGAAGCTGGAATCGTCACCTCGGACATACCTGGGCAAAATCCAGGAGGTGACGGTTGCTGGAGCCACCTTCTTCATTGTCCTCAGAACCCCAGGACAATCTCTCTCATACACACACACACACACACACACACACAGCACCCCATGGTTGCCCAGATCCTGTTCCTCTTGCCGTCCCACACCAGCTCCAGCTGCTGGCCTCCATCCAAATAATATCCCTATGCACGCTTAACATTTCCTTGGGTTCCCACCGGATCTCCTTTTTGATGATGGATATTTATTGTTGTAATTTCATTTCTTCAGGACCCTATTCTCTCTCCTCTAAGAGGCAGCCTACTTGATCTAGACTAAACCGATCCATTAAACCAATCCATAAAATGGGTTTCGTGGACTAATCTGTTTCTACTCTAAAAAGGTATTTTTTCAATGCAATAATGAAAATCTAAGAGGACTCTAGTGATAAGCATTTTAGGCCTTATGGTTGGCTGAGAATAAAACCTTTTGAGGGCATAGTAGATTCCTGTGCCCTGTGGAAGGGCTAGTTTTGGATAAGCCTCAAGATTCTATGCCCTTCCTATTGAGTTTCTCTACTTCATCACGCATTGATCAGGATAGAATGTCTCGGAGTGTGTGCTCCTGGATGCCAGTCTGTCAGAGTCACAGATCTTTATGCACCAGAACTTCCCCATGAGGATGTTCCCTATACAACAGAATATTATTTAAAGCAGGCACATCGTAGTATCAATTTAGGAGATTCAAGTGCTCCAATGGTTTTGTGTGAAACTGGTCTTACTCACAAAGCACCCCAGGGCTTGAGAACTTAGGTCCTATAGGATCCTAGAAATTTTTATTTTATACTTTGTAGGTTATAGCTTTAATGTTTTGGACCCGAGGCTATTTGTAACCTCCAGAAAAAAAGGAAGTTCAAAACAGAACAAAGTTAAGATAGATGAGCAAGGAGGTAAATTTATTAGTTAAGGTATGTTTTTAAAAAGAAGAAAGTATTAGGCTAATACACAGAAATGCTCATTTAATCTAAGCCTCTAGAATAGAAATTATTGATTCTAATACAGTCCCTTGACTGCCCACTATATGCCAAGTATTGTGCTGAGTAAAGGACTCCAAAAGGGAACGATGCAGACATGGTGATTTCTAATCTCATAGAGATTATTATTGTCTGGCTGGAGAGATAGACAACCAAGCAAATATAAAAAACATGGTAAATCTTATAATAGAAGTACAAAAACCTACTGAAATCTATACAATGACACAGGGGGGACACCCAACCAAATTCAAAAGATGGGAGTGGGAAGGAATAGGATGGTGGAAAGAGTCAAAGAAGACCTTCAGGAATCTCTAAGACCTAAAAACATCGGGGTGCCTGGGTGGCTCAGTGGGTTAAGCCTCTGCTTTCGGCTCAGGTCATGATCTCAGGGTCTTGGGATGGAGCCTCACATCAAGCTCTCTGCTCAGGGGGGAGCCTGCTTCCCTTCCTCTCTCTCTGCCTGCCTCTCTGCCTACTTGTGATCTCTGTGTGTGTGTCAAATAAATAAATAAAATCTTAAAAAAAAAAAAAAGAACTAAAAACATCAGTAAGTGTTAATGTCTAGATCGCAAGTTGGGTATAATCAAGAGAGGATGAAAAAAACAAGACAGAGAGAAAAGTGTCACATTAGTTTGTTAACAGTTTTGCTCTGATCCTAAGGGCTACAAGGAGCCACTGAAAACTTTTGAGCAAGGTGCTGATGTAATCAGATGTGACTATGAGCAGAAGCAGAGCAAAAGAGACATCTGCATTTTGCAAATACACCTATTAACATACATGGAGTCCTCAAAGTTGTTAACATTTTCTCAAGAAATGTCTGGAAGGCATCAGATGCAAAAGAGCATGATCAAAGGTCATCTTGCTAGACTGCTCTGCAAAACCAGATTCTCTGTTGCAGTTGTGGGGTTTGGCACCATCTGCCTTTTGTCTTGGCAAAGAGCTTGATTTTGAAGCATAGAGGCTTGTCTAGATTTGAGAAGATCAGATTGGTCAAGCTTAAAATATTCATTGTCCTGTATAACAGAAGCTACCAATCAGACCTATCTTTTTCCATCAAAGATTCAGTCAGCAAGACTTAAAGCCACTTAGTCCCTGGAAATGGAGCCGCAAGGTAGCAGATTACAGAGTTCTAACTCAGTTCTTAGTGATCCCATAGTTGGATGGAGTGCTATATTGACAGAGGGCCCTCATATGACCACGGAACATGGGTTCTGAGGGAAGGATTCACAGACTTTCTAAGGGTCCTTGGTGAAGCCATAGTAAGGGATTTGTGTGGAAAATAAGGCTTATCTCTCTCTCTCTGTCAGTGCCACCCTCTTCTGAACTAGGTCTGTTAACTTCATCTGATACAACCTATTTCAGAAAAGTGAGGGCCGAGGGTCAGAACATGTCTGTGCTTCCTGACCCCAGGGTCTTCCACATAACTGACATGGAGTACATGGCAACATTTGATAGAGCCATTGTTAATTGACTCTGTTTTCATTGTTTGTTTGATTTTATAACTAAACTAGTCTCCAAGGAGTAAACTTTCTAGTCCACCATATGTACTATACAGTTAATTATAACACACTCCCTCTCTTACCCATGGACCCTGAACATAAGGATGTTTCTAGTCTACATATGGTGAACAATACTGTTCATGCATTCTACCCTCAACGCATTTCCTAGAGCCCTCACACAGTGGACATTAATGACTTCTTTGGGCCCCTTCTGGTTTCACCAGATGAACAAAAATGAAAATAAGCAGCTGTCATACTTTAACTTAAAAAAAAAAAAAAGAAGAAGGAAAAAAATTCATCGAGCTTAAGCCGGTTTGGAGAAGTATTTGGCTTAGACAGAGGGAATCGGCTGTACCATTGATGGCAAAAAGCTCACTTACGAATGCACCACTTCCTGACATTCAATTTGCACAATTTGTCTCTTATTATCTGGCAACTCTCAGAAGATTTTGGAAGCAGGAAAAGAGAAGGCAGAAGCATAACAAGCAGTAAGAATAAGAAGGGAGAATGCAGGGAGCACCAAGTTGAGCGTCAGATAACCGACTCCCAGACCATGTCTCCAGGCCCATTGATAACTGTTGACCAACCACTCCAACCAGATAATTGCCGTAAAAGGGAACCAAATGGAAGGTTAGCCAACACACAGTAATAAAACAAAAGCCACTTTGGGCTAGTTACCCGGTACTTTAGACACTGGAGAACTCATTCAAATCTAAACTTAGATGTGATATATCTGAGAATATTACCATACACCTAGACAGGGAAAATTGCATATTTTCCATCATACAAAAAATATCAAAATGTTTTATCTGTGCTTCTGCAATTCAAAAATGACTGAAGCTGTGAACTTCAAATTTGGCAAGATCGTAGTCCTCATTAAGGAAGGGAATGAAAGCCAATTCTGAAGAAAAATGGTTTCCTATTTTTGAGTGTAGAAGGTTGAAACAATGAGTGTTGAACCTAAGATGAAGAACATTCTCTCTGCCGTTTTAACTTCCATTTGGATAAAGATTATTAACCAGAGAATAAAGCTAGACATGTCTCTTTTTTTGACTTATAAAAGAAAACATCTTTCCTGATGCCTTTATTTCCACCTTTCTCAGTCGAGTTCTGTGTGTTTACATGAAGCTAAAATGTAAAATGAAAACACTTCAAAGGCAGATAATTCATAAACCTCTTGTATTTTGGCCCACATAGGCCTGAGGTCGTCTAGCCCCACATATTTTTGGAGTTACGTGACGGGCGTACAACACACAGGAGGTGTTAGCGACTAAAAGGATATTGTTAGAGGAAGTGTAGCTTTGGAATTTCCTGATTTGACTGCAAAGATTTCAGTCTTAACACTGTGTCAATATTGGTTTTAAATATATACATATTTGCTTACTGGCACACACGCACATACACTCAGGAATCACATCTATAAAATGCACCCACATCTGTAGTTAAACACAGCAGCTGTTTAACCGCCCGGTACAACGATTTGAAAAAAAATTGGGACCTGAATTAAGAATCCCACATCCAGGCTAAGCTGCAGTGGGAACCAGGGCCCTGTGTAAGGAACACTGCCTTGAGATCTCTCCAAGCTTCCCCCACACAGAACTCCTTTGCCAAAGTCACAGCATGCTTCCCAAAGTTTGGAAATCATCATGAAAGACCCTGACTTTATTCCTTACTCTAATAATTGTCTTGGAAGAAATACCTGGAAGGCGGGCTCCGGGTAGAACCGGGACAAGTTTAAGTCTGCTAAATATGCAGTCTCCGCAGAGATCCCTGCGACATCAATGAACAAAAGAAACTGAAGTGATTCGAAGGGTCTGTCCATGCGACCACAAAAGAGAAGGCCTGTCCATGAGCAAACGTCCCCGGCGCTGGCAGAGGGGCCGGTGCACACCTCCTGTGAGCCATCCCAGCCATGGCATTTCCTTTGGCTGCGCTCCACGTGTCTGATGACCTAAGTGAGAATGATCTTGGAAATAACAGAGGAAATGCACAGCCATCTGAACTCACAGCCATAAATCATCAGGGCACACTAAAGCAGGTAATTTTCAGGGCAAGGCTGCCCCTGCTTAGTGATTCTTTTGCTACTGACTGAGGTTTTCAGAGATCCTGCCAAGGGGTGTGCAGAAGAGAGAGAATGTCACCTTCCTGTCACCTGTCACTGCCTCATTCTCCAGATGCAGAGATGCGACATTTTTATTACAAAATGAGTTTGCAGATTTTTGTTGCTGTTTTTCTCACCGAATTTCCTTTTCCTCTCTATGCATGTGTTTTCTTTTTTTTTTTTTTTCTAATTTTGCTTTTTAACATATGAGTTGAATCAGTGCATCTTACCCACACCCTACGACCACGTTTTCCCTTCAACAGCTGCAGAATGAATTCCAATTACCCCAGCCTGGCACTCAAGGCCCTCTGTAATCGGATTTCATTCATTCATTATTCATTTATTCATACGTTCACTTATTCATTGTTTTCATTAAATTTGTATTTATTAAGCATCTATTATGTCTGCAGTATAAAGATAGGAGTGGAAACATAAGAATAAGATATGTTATCTGCGCCAAGGAACTTAGAGTCTAGCATGAAGCACACACAGTAACTATTACAGGAGGTAGCAATGTCAGAGGCACCAGGGGACAACTAAGAACAGCGTGCCTAATTTTGCCTTAAAGGAGAAGTAAAGTGCAAGCTAAGGTTCAAAGCCCGAGTGAGATTTGCCAAAGGATATGCAAAACGGGGTGACAAGGGCGGTTACGAGTAGCAGGAATGTGAGCAAAATCACTTGGTGTGGGAAGGAAATGGTGGGCTGAGTGTTGGAACCCAACATAATATTTCCATATATTCTTGCTCCGATAGGCAGATCAGGGGCGTGAGATACAGGAGAAGAGAAAGCTTGGCAACAGTCTGTCCACAGAAGGCCAGGAGGGCTCTGCGAGGAAGTTTGGATTGTTCCTTGGTCTGGTCCACATTGAAAGATTTTAATGAAGATTCTAGATCTAATTACTCTAGAAAGATTCTGGCTGACTTACAGTTTTGTACAATCTCTTGAGTATGCACCATGGTAGCCGTGATTAAGGAATGCCATTTCCCTCCTTGCCTACCTCTTCCCAAAGCTTACTCCATGCAGCTGTGCCATGCACCAACAAGGAACACTTCTCCAACCCAGATGTGCAAGAAACAAGTCTCTCCAAATTCCAAGTCCCCTTTTCTCAGGAAATGCAGGGTCCTCCTCCCCTTTTCCCAAGATTCAAAGTTCTTCCAGGGTGAGTGGCTGGAGAATCTGACAGTTATTATATTTTATGTGCTCTATGCTTTTGTAGGGAACCTATTCTTTACCTTTACGCCCTAAAGCACCAGCCTCATTGTAGACAATGAAACCACTCCCTACTGAGCAAAATGTTACTCTTCCTTCATCAAATCTTCTTTCGCCACGGAAGAAAGGCTTTGCACCTAATAGTTTTACAAGTCTTTTTGGCCAGGACTTCGGGTAGATCACCCAGAGATCTCATTACCTTTCAAATTCTGGGTCAAGTCAGTACGAGGTAGGGCTCTGTACTGTCCATCAAGTTCCCAGGTAATTACGAAGCCACTTATCCACAGACCACGCTTGGAGTAGCAGGGATCTGCGTGTTCATTATATCCTACTTCTCCTAAGACATGTCTTCTATTATTAATCTATTATTTGGGATTTTTGAAAAAAAAAATCATTCAGTTATTCACATAACTCAAGAATGTTAGATCTCTGAAAGCAAAGAATATGCCTTCCACATTCTTGTACCTTCCACATGAAGGTTAGCTACTCGGGAACTGATGATGGTTTATTTCAAGATTTCTGATCTTACACTTCCTGGGGCTTCTTGGCCTTTTCTTGGCTGTCAGCTATCCTCAGGATTCAGCTCAGATCATGTTGAAAGAGTGTGACCTGGGTCCTGTTCCCCCATAGCTTGATCAGCGGTGCTCCCACTCCTGCTCTGTGCCCTGCCATCGCATATAGGAAGTTTTCTTATGCCTCGAGAGCCTCAAGGGGACGGCCTGACTAGCACGCAAGAAGCCACCTCCCTTGCGGCCTCTGAGGAATTAAGGAAAGGCTGTTAAGGAAAAGTGTCCCATGTCTTTTGCCCTTGACTCCTAGCCTGGGTACATGGCTCTGCGTAACTCGGGTGCAAGCCGGGCCTCTCCTAGGATCAGAGGCAACGAGAAGCTGAGCCATGTCACCAGAAGACGGGGCCATTGCTCCCTTCATCCCTCAGGGTCTCTATGCTCTTTCTAGCCTCTCTTCCCCCGTTGTGTTTCCACCCATGCACTCCCTACATCCAGCTTTGGTGAACTTCTTCCGTCCTCTGGTCTAACTTCTAATAACTTTTCTCTCACTACATTTTCTAGTGTGAGAATTTGGGTGTTTTGGGTTTTTTTTTTCCTCAGAATATTCATCTATGACCTTTGTTTCTCCTCATTAGTTTTTCTTCGAGGCCTTCCATCCTAGCTCTCCTTCCTTTTGCCTCCTGGGATCCACTGTCCTGATGATAACGTGGTACCTGGCGACAGCGGACAGCCTTCCCTTCCTGAGTGGTCAAGATGGACGCTGTGGGCTTGGCTCTCGAGTTTGCCACTCTTGCAGCAGCTCTTGGTCTATAGAATTGGATGCTAGGCTTCCATGGCCTCCCAGATACCACTTAGCATGCCTTTGTCTCTTTCCTCATCTTAATTGGAGCCTGTTACACTCATGTGTACAGATTAAAACCAATTTTACACACATTCCCTTTATGGTTCCTGGCGATTTGCATGTGAGCACGGAAGGGAGTATGGAAGGGGGTCACTACCTGAGGATACCACGGCCTCCGTCTCCTACCTGCACGGGCTTTGCCACAGGCGGTCCACGGAGTCTCAAGGCAGAAATCCTGACGGGCGCTGCACCTGCCGGGGCAAGAGATCCAGTCAGAGCTTGCTGAGACCAAAGCGACATCAGTGAAGACCTCCCTCCCTCACCAGGCTGCGGACCGCTTTCCCCTATGCCACCAGAAAGCCAGACTCATCAGAGACTTAAAGGAGACCTTCCCCCAGCTGCTTTCTCCCCTCCAGGACTTGCCTGTCATTAGACTGGAGGCTTTGGGCTTGGCGTGAGGGTTTCATCCAGATGTGGTGGGCTTTAGGCTCTGGAACATTCTTCCTTTGAAGTGGTAGCCTGAAACTTGCCATCAGAAGACACAGGCATGGGTGCTTTTAAGCTCATTACAGGATATTAGTGCATTGCCCG
This sequence comes from Neogale vison, assembly GCF_020171115.1. Classification (NCBI taxonomy): domain Eukaryota; kingdom Metazoa; phylum Chordata; class Mammalia; order Carnivora; family Mustelidae; genus Neogale; species Neogale vison. The sequence continues at coordinate 142,402,069 of NC_058093.1, read as the reverse complement.
AATGTCCTCTTGGGCAGATTTCTGTTTTCCTTATGCATTAGATCACCATACTAAGGCTACGCTTTCTCATAAATAGTGAGGAAGAGCTCGCCCCTTTGGCAGGAATGGCCAGGTTCTGCTAAATCGGACGCTCTGTAGGATAGCCCTGCCTATTACTCTGTTTCACAATTATAAACCCAAAGAAATGTGACGGAACCCAAAGGGACCCAGCTGTGGTCCACTGAGCATTTTCATCAAAACAGCGAGCATTACTCTTCAACAACCACACTATCCTCCATGCAGACCATTATGTCCAGGAGCAAGAAGGGTACCATTGCCGCGTACGTGTGAACGTGTGGGCAAGAGCCAGGCTAAGCTGGAGAGTCATCTGAGACACAAGGGGGAAGGTCGGTAGACGCCGGTGGAAGGACGGCATGAAGGAATGTACCATGCCTCCAGAGCTTGGGCACCTGCTCCTTAACTGTCACTTTGGAAAGAATTTTGACCATTCCTTCAACTTTCCGATAACTTCCCCGGGCATGAAAACTGCCTTGTAACTGGAGGCCCCACTTCCGTATAAAAATTAAAATGTATTGATCCACTGCCTCCCTTACATTTCAACTCCAGGGTGATAAAAGGAAGGAGCTGTCGTTTTCTTTATATCACTTTCCTGCAAAAGGGGGAGAAAACAAACACAGGTGCTTTAAATTTTCAAGGTGCAAACTAAATTACGCGATGCCCAGGAGTGTGCAGTAGCATTTCTTTGTTTGAGCATGGAATAAAAGACAGATAATTAGGAAATTGGGAGTCTATTAATTTTCCAAATTTACTCATGCAAGAACCACTGAGCTATGGTGATATTTGCTTACCTCGTCATTATGCAAAAATATATTAGCTAATTATTTTGACTAATGCAATTAAGATATGCATATTTAGCATAAACCATACAATAGAAATGTTACAGTCAGCAATTGCTGGGTTGCGCTCATGGGTAGTAGAGAGGCAAAAGTCCCTGCTCAGTCTCCAGTGGTGAGCCACAAGATTGCTACAACTCTGCCTGCTCCGTTATTATTAGTTTGGTTGCAGTAATTAATTTACTTTACAGCATGACTAGGTGGCACAGCTAGCAGTGGTATTAATTTTTGTTATGAGACACCTGAAGATGTCAGCTTTTGAGCAGCGGCGTCTGCACCTTTAATTGCCTTAATCAGTGGAAATGCAGTATCTCTTTCAGAGATCCAATTAAGAGCACTATTGTTATTTTTCTTTTCTCTCTAACCCTTACTAATGAATACAGGAGCTACTGAAAGTTAAGGTGCCGGCCGTAGCCGAGAGAGGCACCCTCTCCTCTTAACCTGGGAAGCCCACCAAGCCCGGAGCTCCTGAATGGCAGAATGATACCTTGGCAGCATCTCCAACGGGGCTTCCGTCCTCCCACGGGTCCTCGCGGCTGAAGGCTCGAACGATGCCTGGGCCCACCTTGGACCCTCTGCACCACAAGCTGCATTGTAACAAGATCCCCACGTGATGAGCTCCCGCCTGAAAGGGGAGGGAAGCTGCTGGAGAGAAGGGGGCCAGAGCCAGGCTTGCACCTAAAGGAAGGGGGAATGGTTGCATTGGTGGTGTCATCTAGAATGTGCTGGAAGGGCACTCGTGGACAAACCATGACCTCCAGGGCCTATCGCTTATGGAACCATTTCATCCTGTGCACCTGCTGTTGAGAGGCTAAGTTTTTTCTCGGCTCTCTTTTTACCCTGTGTCAGCTTATAGGAATACTGAAGCAGGGAAGAGGCTGGAGAGAAAAGGCAAAGCAAGGAAAAAAACCTGGAAAAAGAGTGTAATGAAGAGGATCTTTCATCTCATGGCTGTGGCATGGGGCTGGGACACCACTGCTGTCTTCCTGGGCTGCACCATGATTTTGTCGAAGGATGTCAGCCCAGTCCTTTGAATGGTGCTGTCTTTCATGACACGTGTCCTACAAACCCCCAGTTAGTGATGGAGCTTTTTCTCCTTTTTGGTTCTTTCTCCCTTTGTCCTCACTCAGGAAGACTTGCAGGCTCATGTGATAGGCTTTATGTTATTCAGATTTCAACTTTCCAGAACTTTCCTCTCTGGCTTATCTGGACCAGCTCTCTTCCCTCTCTATTCACTCATCTTACATGGGATCTGATCCTTCTGGAAAACACCATGGAGACCTTTTGTTCCCACTCCTGGCCACAGACTGGCCCTTCATGTTACACAACAAGTGCATCCAAAATCTGTTCCCTATCATCTATATGCCCATTTTATGTCCAGTTACTACCATTTTGTTTCTATGGAATTAAGCTCATTTATTGTCACCTTTCTAGTTTCTAAAATCATCCAGGCCAGCCTAGTTTAGTAATCAGTGAGGTGGCCATTAGCAACAGTGAAAGAATTCATTTACTAGTAAGAGCAGCAAAACCAATAAGCAGAAGAGAAGCATTCAAACTTCCAGAAACAATCACTTTATATGCTCCTGTTGTAGGCTGAAATACATTCTCTCCTCACAAAATCTTCATGTTGAAGTCCTAACCCCCATTACCTCAGAATGTGAGCACACCTGGAGGCAGGGCCTTCACAGAGGTAATCAGGGTCCAAAGAGGTCACTAGGATGGGCCCTGATCCAGTAGGACTTGCACCTTTATAAGAGAAAATTTGGACACAGACACACACAGAGGTGAGATGACATGAAGACACAGAAAGGAGATGGCCATCGACAAGCCATGGAGAGTGGCCTGAAACAGAGCCCTCCTTCAGAGCTCTCAGAAGAAACCAATTCTGCTGATACCTTAATATTGGACATTTGGTCTGCAGAACCGTAAGACAACAAATTTCTGTGGTTTAAGCCACCCATCTCTGGTACTTCGTTATGGCAGTCCAAGGAAACAAATGCCGTTCCCTAAAACAAACAAATAACCCAGAATTTTTGTTCACGTATTTATCCCCCTTACAACGTCAAACATCACAGTGTCACATGGTAGGTATCCTATAAACCCTCCCAGGGTAAATGAACAGATAAAGAAATGGCTCTATGCATGAATGAATGATTTAAAGAACTATATCCCCGGTCTCAAAAATAAGACACATCTTCCCTTTTGGGGTCTAATGATTTTGTAAGAATTTGTATGATACTTGCCTTCCATCCTGAGCAGCAACAGAAGCTGACCCCTGAACAAATCCCCTGGAGGAAAAAAATAAAATGTTAGCTTTGGGGTCCCTCTTCCCAGCCACAAGGGGCTTTTTGTTTATTCTTCAAGAGTCTCCCATATCCCAAGAAGCATGAGTCAGGCGGGTGGCAAACATATTTGTTTTCACATATTAGTCATCTATTTGATAGAGTGTATAGCAAATGTATGTGATAACATAAAATATATTTTAAAATTACAAATTTGGACAGCTGTCATGACATTTGAAGGAGTACATTAAAAATGTTTCTAGATCCATTTTTAAATGCCATGCCGAGTGGCTAAATTCGTCAGCCTTTCCACATATTTTATATTTGCTTGTTTGTTTTGATTTTTCACAAGGAGCTCGCTAGGTGATCTCTAGGCGATTGGTCAAGATTAGTGAAAACTCCACTTTGTACAAAGCTACATGCAAAGGGAGTCTAAGCTCGACCTGCCCAACTCCAGCCAGTTTGTCCTCCTTCTACAGCTTACCTTGAGCAAAATACACAAGAAATGATTAGGAATGAAGTGGGAGATGCAGCAAACGGATTGGCAGAACAACAAGAAACTAATACTTGGGGCCCAGGAACAGGCACTTCAAACATTTTGTACTTGGGCTGAACTTGACACCACGTCATGTGTGTCCCCTCCAAGGGGAAGAGAGTTGCTCCACTCCTGTCAATTTTTGCCATCAGGGAGCACAAACCTAGAGCAAGAAAATCCAAAAATGCAAATAAAAAAAAAAACAAAACAAACAAACCAACTCCTCGCATTTTCAATTATAACTTTTTAAGAATGCTACCCAAGCCAAATTAAGCATGTCAAGAGGCCAGATGTGGCCTTTGGGCTGCCACTCGGCAAACTTTGCTTTATTCTATGCTCAAAAAAGCTGGAAATCAGGCTAAAGGATTTCCATACCACACGGGGTTCTCATCCACACACCTTTTCTAAGGAATTTGGCTTTGGGACCACCTTTTATATGAACCTTCATTATGTGTTTATTTTATCTATTATACTTATTTTTAATCTATTCCAGAAAATGCCCATCATGCGAGAGACAAACTTGGACACAGATAACCCAATGCCTTGTAAGACTTTTTTACTGTTGGGTTTTATTGGCAATTACAAGATTTTATTTAGGGTGAATTAAAATATTAAAATTGGCTTGCTTTGTCTGAATGTCTACGAGCTGAGGGTAGGGAGTGGAAGCCCATATGCATGATGGTGGCGGAAGGAAGATTGCCCAGAACCCAAAATTTGCCTCGGATCACCAAGCGTCAACTGTACTGTGACAACGTTAAGTTGTCCTTTGGAATTGAGCTAATCCTTAAACTGTGTGCATATCCAAAACATTAGCTATCTGCTGTCAGGCCTTTATGTGCCACATGCTGAGTTAATTAACACAGAGATGCTTGATACTGGAACCCTCCAGAGGGGAAAACAGAAAGAGGCCCAGGCCTGAGAACAGACAGAGCCCTCAGGGGGATGGAAAACACAGGGGTCTGTTCTGTTGTTATTTCTTCCTGCACTTGTGATACAAGGTCAATGGGTTCGTCAACCCCATTTCTGTTCCGTTGTCTGTTGTAAGTCCCAGGAAGGATTCTCTATGAAAAATGAAACCTCTCTACCTTCCAAAAATTAAACATCTAGATTCTTGACACTTTTTCTGTGATGGCCGAAGAGAAAAGTTCCTCAGAAAACTGGCTTGCCCCTACAGACAGCAGCAGTCTCCTTGGAGCCCTCACCACACAACGACACATCTCTACTCATAGTTTCATCCTTGGAGATGAATTCGTATATAAGTGCCTTTATATACAGTAACGAAAAACATGACTAAATTTTACACGTTTACACCGTGGTGAATGTCTGTACACAGAGAGACACATGCTATCCCTTCTTTTGTAGTTTTAGGGGCGAGTTAATAGAGAAAGCCATTTTATCTTGCCTACCTCTAGAAGTAGGATGGAAACGTGTATCTCTGAGGCTCATGCCTAGAAGTCATGGCACACCTTTTGAGGGAAGGCATGTGGCAATCGATGGCAAATATTTTAGTAACACCATGAGGACCAGGGAACTTCTTCTGGATTGGCCAGTAGCGATGGAGTTGAAAAAGAAAGGAACAGGAAGGGAGATACTCTGAAATAGAAAGAAATAAGACTTGGAACGTAAATACAATTGACCCTTGAACCACATGGGTTTGAACTGTGCAGGTCTACTTCTTTATGGATTTTTCACAGTATGGTAATATAAATGTATTTACTCAATAACATTTTCTTTCCTCTAGCTTACTTTATTGTAGAAATATAGTCTATAATACACAAACATACAAAATACATGTTCATCTACAGTTTATGTTATTAGTAAGGCTTCTGGGCAACTGTGGGTTAGTAGTAGTTAAGTTTTGAGGGAGTCAGAAATTATGGGCTGATTTCCAACTGCAGGAGGGATTAGTACCCCCAACCACTGCATTGTTCAAGGGTCAACTGTATGATGTCAATACATCACTAGAGTTCCAAGCATGAATGCTGAGAACGCTGATGAAGGGAAAGAGAGAAGCTGGTGAGGAAGAGGTAGTCTAGATTGGTGGCCGTCACCAGCTGGGGAATAAGATGGACCTGATTCTTTGACCCATCACCCCAGGGAATGCCTTTAACTCTCTGAGCGGTAGTTTCCTCAGCTGTGCATTGGGGATGACAACATCTTCATACAGTGGTCACAAGGAAGAAAACAGAAAATATCCATGTCAGAGGTAGTAGGGCCCAGCATTTGAAAGCATGGATTTTGGATTAGACACATTCTTTACCCCATTAAGGTTGTTTCCTCAATAATCTTGTAGCCTTGGGCAAGTTATCTAAGGGCGCCAAAACTTCCTTTCCCCATGTGTATAATTAAGACGGTAATAATAGTATTTTCCTCATTAGTTTGTCACAGGGATTAAAAAAGGCACTATATGTAAATCGCTCCAACCAGTGCTAATATATTGTAACCACTCAATATGTACTGACTATTGCTAGGTAGAATGCTTAGTACCGTACTTGGAACAAAACAAAAGCTCAGCTAAGAATATGCACGAGGATGTTGATGGCAACATGGAGAGCTGTGTTCAAATAATGCTGTAATGGAACATCAGTAAGGAAAAGCCACTCAACAGAGATTCAGAAATGAGAAAAGAGCTACAAAGCAGCAAAGAACACCAAAGTTCTTTCCCACCCAGCATGAGAACACAAGAGATGTCCCTGGCTCATGAGACACAGGTCAGGATGGATCATCATGTCTGGGTCCATCACCCTTGGCCTTGGCAAACACAGGCTAGAGACTGGGGTTCACAGAAGCACATCAAAGCCCCACCATGCAATGCTGGAGAAGCATTTCAAACTCTACTGACATCTGCCCCACCAGACATCATGGTGCTCGTCTCCTCTTAGCCTTTCCTACATTTCACCCCACAACACCCCCACTACTGCTGCTGCCATCATTTTGGCTAATTTTGCATTAGCCATGTGGACTGTCGGATGGTTTCTGCTGTATTTTGTTGCCCTTTCAAATATTTCTTAAATAGAAGATTGTACCATCTGGTGGACAATCTGCCTGTGTGCTATCTCACCTATCACAGCATGGATCCCACTCCTATTAGGGAAGGAGTGAGGAAGAGAGAAGCTGCCTGCTAGAATATTGCCTCTGGCTGCCTGCAGCCCCATTGTCACTGGTCTGCTCCCTCTCTCCCAGTGGCCTGGTTCTGCCTGCACAGCAGTCAGTTTCTGTGTATAGAGCAGATGTTTCTCCCACTCAGTCCAGGGCCAGGCTATTACTCATGGGGCTTCAGGTAGCAGATGTCTCCATAGATAGACCTCTCAGACCTGTGCTGACATTTTACCTGCATAAGCACCAAATGGTGGTACTGCTACACGTAAAAAGTAGGAGAGAGAGTGGCTAAGGGCTCTGTTGAATCCCACACAAAAAGCTCTATTAAGTTAAAAAAAATGGATTTAAGATGCTCAGAATATTAATAATATTAATATATTAATAATATTAATAATAATATTAATAAGGAAGGCATTCACAGATATACTGAGAGATATATATCTCATATCTATCATGTATATGATATGATACACCTACGTATATGAGATTTATTTATTTATTTATATAGTATGTCCATGGACCTTGACAGAGAGGCTCATGGCATATGTATTTACTTTTGTTTCTGCTCCAGGGAATAGGGGCGCCTAAGGACAAACGGTGAGTTGGTGTGCTGGGTTTAGAAGATGGCACTATTAATGGTAGCATCAAGACTTGAGAACATTCTCTGGTAAACTTTATTTGATGGGACAACAACAACTTTCCTCATCTGTTTTCCATGTGGGAATAAGCAGTGTGGTCTCAATGAGTCCTATGGCAGAATCCCAAATGATTGTCAAGTATGGCAGTTGTCCAGTTGTCAAGAATGGGAAATCTAGAACCAAACTGTCCAGGGCTGGAACCAGACTATACCTTCTACCAGATGTGTGACCTTGGAAAAATTATAGAACCTTAATTTTCTCATCTGTACAATGGGTATAATAATAGTACTTACCTCATAGAGTTTTTTGATTCAAAAAAAGCCTTCTAGCACTTCTTCTATGCTAGACATTCTCTTAAACACGTCATAAATCAGCCAAAAATTAGCTCCCCCCTTTCCTAAATGGAATCACGGCATAACACCAGTAACTATTTTGAACTTGTGTTCATATCTGCATGTTATGACCTGTAGGTCAAATGGCCAATGTCACACCCTCCCAAACCAAGTCTCAGCATGGACTCTCTTTTCTCTCATGCCACATGGGTAAAGACTACACTCATGGGTGCTACTGCCTCTCCTTTCTTATGTGAACCAAGGCAGGACAGGAGTAATTTGCAAGACCAATGAGTAAAAACTCTCTACATCATTCCAATTTAAAATGGCATCTCCCCAGTCATCTATTGCAATTTCTCCCAATATCCCACTAAAATACACATGAAAACACATAATAAAAGGAAAACTCACCACAAAACCAAAAGCTAAGCTCAGCAGATGATATGTGATCAGAATTCTAATTCTACTAATTATAGATTTCTACTAATTACAAGACTGATGGAACTGAAAGTAAAAAAAAAAAAAAACACTGGTGTCTATCATATTTTGCCTCATGAACTAGATAGAGCAGTCTCATTCAGACAAAAGTAGATCAGAAAATTCTTCATTTCTCCTCCAGGACCTTCTCTCTTATGCCTACCCACCCATACCAAAAAACATGGCACTATTTCTCTCATCACACGGGAGGTGTTTATGAAATAATAATTTGAGCTAACATTTGTTGATTAGTTACTTTGTGGCAAGTACCCTGCCAAGCACTTCATGTATGTTAATGGAATTAATATCCACAACAATCCAAAAGAGTAGATGCTTCATTCTTACCCTCATTACAAAGTCAAGGAAACAAAGGCCTAGAGAAGTTAACTTTATCAGGGTCTTGTAGTTAATAAATGGCAAATCACAATTCAAACCTGGGCAGTCTAGTTCTAGAACTTGGGTTTGAAATCTGTTATTCCAATCATCCCTCATATTTCAATACCCTTCAGAGAATAAATATTTTTTTAAAAAAATATGTAAGAAAGCACATGGAACTCATGATACAAATTGCATTGGGAAAAACATGGCTCCTACAAGTAAAGAAATATGGACAATGGAGGGAATACAAATAACCTTGTTTTCAGCACATATTTGCAAGTCTGCATTTTCCTGAACTCTGTGGGTTCAGAGGGCAAGAGAACTAGGTGCCAAGAATAGGGGAAGGTCTCTCTTTGGCCCATCAAAGCCTCTCTCGATGACCACTTCAACAGTGGAGCCCGAACTGAGAGGTACAAATATCAACCTGCCCTTCTACTTACATTTCAGCCAGCAGTGGACAACCAATAAAATAGGCAAAACCCTCTGGCTTTTTTGTTTGGCAAATGGTTGGTCTGAGTTGATGTGGAATTCTTTGAGAATCAGTAAAAAGAAAACTTACATACAGATGGTAGAAAATACTGAAGATTAAAGAAATGGATGTCATCCTAAAGACTAAGAAGAAAATATGAAAATGATTCATGGTATAGCCAAAAAATATTCTTGGTTTATATTCTTCAATATTCTTGGTAAAATTAGAAAAGTTATGGTATCTATGAAATAGCAGCAGAAATCTGGAATAAACTGACATGACAATTGAGCTAGACCCTTAAGGAAGAATTGTAAGAAATCTAAGTTTGCAATTGCAAAATAAAATCTAATTTAGAGAGAACAGAGAGCAGATCCAACAATGTCAAAAATAAAAGCAGCAATGTGGAGGACAAATTAGGAAATTTGTTTTGGATGCAAAGAAAAAGCATAGAGATAAAAATTATGAGGAATAATGTGATATACAGGGCAGAACAAATACAAAGAATTTAGGAATTTGGTTATTGGAAGAAAACAGGAGGAAAAAAAAAAAAAGAACCAATGCCAAAGAAATAAGCAAAGATAAAATTAAAGAAAAATTTTCAAGACTAAGTTTGCATGCTAAAAGGGCTAATCCAGTCAAAAAGAAAGAGAAATTAAGAAGTAGTAGAGCATCAGAGAAAGAGTAATGGAGATGAGGGAGATGGAGAATAAGAGACAGAGAAACTAGGAGAAAGTGAGGTCCAGAGAAAGTGAGAGAGGACACAGGGGGAAATGTGGAATTGTAATCAATCAACCGGTTATTCAAGCATCAGACATCCCCACAGCAGAAAGACTGCTAGCACCCTGTGGTGTGCCTTATTGTCCTGGCATACCAGCTCTCATCCTCAGCACACTGGGATAGGCAGCCTAACCTCCAGCTATCAACCCCTAGGATTCTCATCCAGTCTTTCTCTGACCCTGCCCTTTCTCTGCCCTTGCATATGTCTACAAGTGCTGGGGGAATCTATAACTCCCAGAAGCTGTGTTCAAGCAACAAGAGATAGGATTTGGTGATTACATACCCAGGGCCTTCACTTCTCTGAGAGGATAACTTTGGGAAATGTGTTTTTCATTGACTTCCACAACTAATCCAGCATGACTCAGCTCCAGGTGAATATGGTGGTATCTGGCTTGCTAACCCACTCTAGGACATATGTTTATCTGCTGCCTTCCTTTCCTGTCTTCCATCTCCAACCCCCTCTGTCACCTGCCAAATAAACTCCTTGCCCTTGAATCCTTGCTTCTGAGCTTATTGCTAGGGGAACTCAACACACATCTCAATGAAAAACTAAAATCAGGCCAGATTGCTTTCAAATACTGAGTATCAGAAAACCAATGGTACCAAGTTTATTCAGGATTACAACAAGCGATTTTGGACCCATGAATTGAATGCTCAGCCAAGTTGTCATTCACATGACAATTACAGACTTTCCCAAACAGTCAAGAGCTCAGAAAACACTCTTCTTTAAAGTATTACTTGAAGATTACCTCTAGCCTTTAAATGAGGAATTGAAGAAACTCTAGAATGGGGAATTTGTGATATTTGGTAACCAAATATCTTACCCAGACACCTTTCTCACAGGTCACATTTGGACTACTACTTTCTTATCTGGGAGATTTTTTAGAATCAGTTTTCTTGTGCTTCATATGTTTGAAATGGTTAATCAAAGAATGACTTCCATAATGGAATTTCTAATTTGGGCAGGTGGGGATAGTAGGAAAAGCAACCAACACATATCAAATGCTTACTAAAAGTTAGGCACTAAGAAGTATCTCATTTAATTTCACAATAATCTAATGAGGTAGGGACTGACATTATCCTAAAAGAGGAAACTGAGTCACAGCCAGGCTAACTTCCTCAAGATAGCATAGCCTGTAAGTGGCTGTAAGTGGATTCAGAAACATAGCCTGACTCTGACGTTCTCTCTCTGGATCACTCTGTTTGTGCTTTGTGGTCTTTCAAGGGAATTCCAAAATATAAGCCCCAATCTGCTCTCCCTCATTCTATCATAGGCCGTTAAGAAAGAGGACTGTCGTAGAGATCAGAAGATGATACCATATGTTTCCCGCCTCATTTTTCATTAAGTAGTTCCAGCAAAAGGGAGGGGATGTTTGCAACGCAAGTCCAAATGTGTCCTATCAATGCATACTTGAAATGTGGCAGGTGAGGCTGAAGAAATCAGTTTTTAACTTTATGTAATTTTAATTGAGGATTTAAATTTAAGCAACCACATGTGGCTGATGACTTCCACACTGCACTATGCAGCTCTAGAATCAGGAAGGGCTTCTAGGCTCCCATCTCCAGCATCTTCAGTTGGCATGGCACCATCTAGAGAAACTGCCTTTAACAAAACTTGGGGCTGAAAGGTTGCTTTAACAACCCAAAACAGACAACAGACCCCCTTCAGAGCGTTTATGGCTCTTAAGGAGGCACACACATGTGCACACGCACACACACACACACACACACACACTTCTGTCTCACCAGTTTTGGTGATTTCACTCCCAAGATGCTACTGTTGCTGCCCAAGATCTCTCTGGAAACGCTCTCGTGCCATGGTCTCCAAACCACATTCTTGACTCTCAACTTTGCCATGGTTCTCCTGAGAGTCTGCAAGCATTTAATGAGGATCGCATTCGTAAATATGCTTAACCACTCTTAAACAGTAGTTCAAATCACTCAAGTGATGTGAACAAATGTGAGATCACTAACTGCAACCTGGTACAATGAGGTTGACTTGTGTTTCTGCCAACTTTGGAATCCTGTGTCTGTAGTCATCACCTAGGAAATGGGGAATGTTCCAAGGTCACAAAGGAAATGTCATACAAAAATCTTACCATATCCCTCTACTTAAACATCTGAATCAAAATTGTCTCCCTACTCTGTAACCCAAACAAAAATTCAGAAATAAAGAGGGTCGAATTGGGAAGTGAGGCTATTATAATGGCAACAGTCATCCCTAATCCCAGTTTCAATTTTTTGTGTTCAAGCAAAAGGCGTCAGAATCCTCTTTGAGCGTCTTTAAAATAAACAAGGTTTAAAAATCACAGTTGCATAAATTTGTAAATTGCAAAATAAATTTAAGGTACTCAAATGTTCCTTTTGCTGCTTTGCATACTTAAATGCCAAGTCATGTTTCATTTGGAAAAGAAGATATTTCACTGCTTCATAAAAAACATTGACATTCACCGCGTACCATGATGAAGGGTCCAGTAAGGTGTAGGATGACCTCGTGCCTCCGTCTAAGTGTTCTTTCTGCTGACCCACCTTGAGATGGGTCTGTGCTTCTTGGACTAGGATAGAGAAATAAGTGACCGATACATTAGATTTGAACACGCCACCAAAAGAGAGGTCAAGTGAGACTACTTAGCATCCTCTTGTCTATGTGCTTGAAACCAAGCACAGAGTTTATTTGACCTTCCAAAGAATCGTACTGTGTGTGGTCATCCAGCACATCCACGAGGACTGCTCCTTGATTACCTGCAGACCATGATGAACCACAAAATCCACCCTGGGGGCACTGAGCCCAAATACTTGGGAGTAGTCACTAAGGCTTTAACCATGTCTCTCTCTCTCTCTCTCTCTCTCTCATCCAGCTTATTTCGATTTCCTTACCTTCAGAACTAATTTTCCTCTCGAGACCATACCCAATTTCAGTGCCTGCCCGCCTTTTTAAATTGATGAATAGTGGCGACAATTGCTGTTGCATTTTTAAACACACACACACAAAGTGAGGCCAACAACATTAAGACTGCAGTTGGATTTCAATATTTTAAAGAACACACATTCCAACCGGGACTTCATTTGGGGAACGTCTGTGGCAATCAAGAACAGTGGGGAAAATGCCTTTGCTAAAGAACTTGAGGGTAAGCATCCAGAATGACGCAAAAGGGACCCCCAGGAGGGGAATGTACTAAACTATGGTTCATCAGTGTGAGTGAACCCTCCAACGGGCTGATTTCTTCTGCTTATTTGATCCTTGTCCACACTTGCTTATTGTGGAATAATTTCTCTAACCACCTTTTCTCCCACAACACCCTGGGAAAAAAAGTAAAAGGGAAAAAAAAAGGCTGCTTTATTTTACAGCTAATTTGCTGTAAGCACATAGCCCAGCTGCTCACAATGAAGTAAAGGAGGAAATGAGAACAGAGGGAACCTTCTAATGAAGGAGTGTGGGGGAGCAGTAAGGAGAAGGAAGAAGAGCTCGATGCTGTTTGTATGATTAAAGACAAGCAAAAAACAGCGGTAAGCAGATATGTTCGTCTTGAGCCCAAGAACAGAGACATAAAAGATAAAAAAAAAAAAAAATACTGAAGGGCAAATAATTTGTTTGAGCTGGTATTTTAACTGGCCAAAAAAAAAAAAAAAAAAAAAATTCCGTCTCTTCTTTTCATTATACAAAATTGTATTTTGGATTTTGCTGTTGAACATGTGTTATCATTGGCCCATTATTAATAGACAAGGGATAATTCTAAAAACAGTAGTTCAGAAATTTGCAATTCTATAAAGGAAAGGGTTCAGAGAGGTGGATTTAGTTGATTAGGTAGGAAAAGACTTTTGATGAAACAATTCGAGGGTCATTGGGAAAAGGACATCTTAAAGTGAGTTAGCAGACTGCATGCCTCATTCTTACAAAATATTTCCTTTTAAAAATAGGGAAGATCACATTCTTTATTGCATGCTCTCCTTTCTGACCACGCAGCGCGCGCGCGCACACACACACACGCACCCGTAGCACAAAATCTCCTTTAACTCTTTCTCCTGGGGGCCACATCAAAATGAGGTACATTTTATACTTTTGTACCTTTTCAAACCACAGAATGAGATATTCATATGGAAATGAGGAATTTCCTGAAGTTTCAGCTTTCATAATGTAACCCATTTCGGGCAGGGGCAGGGGGGACAGCTTATGAGCTAGAAGAGAAAATAAATAGGTTTTAATATTCAGCTTTAAATAAATGTACTGAATTGGTGTATGATAATAGTGCCAAAATAATTAATTTGAGCCTGGCCTTCTCATTTGTCAGGGAGAGCAGGTTGCTGTACTCTAAGGCTGCTGAGAAATGGTAAAAGAATCAGCCCAGCATCCCTGAGACACTCAGGGCTCCTCTGTCTCCCCCCATGGAAGCTGAGGCCTAATTTCCTCTGGCCCAGCTGGGGGCTCTGCTCAGGCTGGCCTCAGAATCCTCATTCTGAGGATTGTTCAGGCACCAAGGGAGCTCCTTGTCCCACCTCATATCCTGTAACATTCTTCTGCCCACTGATCTTCAGAGGAAACCGGCATTTTTGTTGCTATTTGATAGCAGTGACTGGGAATTCTAAACTCCTAAATTTAATCCCACTTTGTAATTTGGAATAATTCCTTGATCCTCACAGTTGGTGAGAAGGATTGAGGAACACCATAACGAAGGGAGCACTCTCCTTGGTACAATGAGAGAAAAGTCTAGAAAGTTCTGAAAAGGAAAAATTAGAAAATAAAATGATGTCTTTGGACAGCTTAAATGTGCAAATTGCAGATTAACAAACAAAAACATAACTAAAGGAGTGCCTGGGTGGCTCAGTAGGTTAAGCCTCTGCCTTTGGCCCAGGTCATGATCTCAGGTTCCTCGGATCGAGCCCCACATCGGGCTCTCTGCTCAGCAGGTAGCCTGCTTCCCCCTCTCTCTCAGCTTCCCTCTCTGCCTATTTATGATCTCTCTCTCTCTCTCTGTCAAATAAATAAATAAAATCTTAAAAAAAGAAAAAGAAGAAAACATAACCAGATCCAGGTCCAGAAATGATAAGGCAATGATAATAATTAAGAAAATGCCACAAATGTACTTCCCTTAAATTTGAAAAAGTTTGAACTCTAATAATAGAATATTTTTTAAAAGATTTTATTTATTTCTTTGAGGGAGGATGAGAGAGAGAGAGTGTGAGAGAGAGAGAGAAAAAGAGAGCAAGCGGGGTGGGGGAGAAGCAGGGAGCCAAATATGGGACTTGATCCCAGGACCCAGAGATCGGGACCCACGCCAAAGGCAGATGCTTAACCAACTGAGCCACCCAGGTGCCCCCAGTTCTTTTTTTTTTTTTTTTTTTCATAGTCGTTGATGGGGAGGGGTGAAACTTGTCTCACTAAACAAAATGCTGATGGGACAAGAGGAAGATAATTTCTCTGTTTTTTAAACTGTGTTGTCCAATTTTTCTCAGCACTTGGACACCTAAAACTCTCTCTGGGTGCTAGCCCAAATAGTTATGGACCTATTCTGTATGCCTGTGTATAAAAGCTGGACAAAAAATGCTAAAACACAGGAAGAAATAGGACAGTGGAATACTATACAACCAGGAAAAGGAAGGAAAACAATGTCTACATAATACTGGAGTAATGCCCAGTATACATTTTGCTGAACAGAAAAGGTCTAATGGATTCCTAATTCAACTTTCATTCTTGTTATTGGTATAAGAAGATTTCCTATTTCTTGAAATCATGATTTCATGATTCAATCTTGGTAACTTACGTGTTTATAGGAATTATCTGGGTTTTTTTCACCTAAGTTATCTGATTTGTTAGTATATAACTGTTCGTAGTAATCTGTTACACTCTGTATTTATGTGGTTAGCTATTGTATTGTTTTCTCTTCCACTTCTCATTTTGATTTTTGAGACTTCTCTCTTTTTTTTCTTAGTTAATGTAGTTAAAGCATTACCAATTTTGTTTATTCTTTTGGAAAAACTGGTTATTACTTTCAATGTTATGTTACTGTTTATTCTGGTCTCCAGTTATTTCTGATTTTTCTTTGTTATTTCCTTCCTTTACTGAATTTTTCAGCTAAGTTTCTTCTTTTTCTAGTTCCTTGTGGTGTAATGTTGCCTATTTGAACTTTTTTTTCTTAATACAAGAATTTATAGCATAAATTTCACTCTAACATCTGCTTCTGCTTCATCCCATAGGTTTTGGAATATTGTGTTTTCTTTTTCTTTTGCTTTGAGAATATTTTGATTTGCTATTTGATTTCTTATTTGTCCCATCACTTATACTGTAGTGTGTTGCTTAGTATTTATATATTAAACATTTAATATTTATGTTGTAGGCTTTCTAACTTTGTTTTATTATTGATCTTCAGTTTTGTATCATTGTGGTTGGAAAATATATTTGGTATGATTTTAGTCTTCTTAAATCTGTAATATTTGTTATGTTTCTTTCTTGAAATTTAACCAAGGGTTTCTATGTATACTTGAGAAAAAAATGTTTTTGGATGGAATGTTTTCTATATATCATCTAGACCCATGTATTCTGAAGTATGCTTTAAGTAAAAAATGTTCTTGTTGATTTTGCATGTGGATAATGAAATTTGTAGAAAATTTTTTAAAAATAAAATTTAAAAGTAAGGCAAAGAAAATGGGTATAATTTGCTGCTGTGAATCTAAAAGTTGGAGGTGAAAATGAATATATAAATAAGCATATTTACAAATGTACATTTATACAAAGCAGTAATTCTCAATCAGATAGAACTGTGCCCATAGGGACATTTGGCAATGTCTAAAGACATTTTGGAGGCGCCTGGGTGGCTCAGTTGGTTAAGCATCTGACTCTCAATTTCAGCTCAGGTCATGAACTCAGGGTCTTGAGACTGAGCCCTGTATCAGGCTCTGCTCTCAGAACAGAGTCTCCTTGGGATTCTCTGATTCTCTCTCTCTCTCTTTCTCTGCCCCACCTTTCTCTGTCTCAAAGAAATAGATTAAAAAAGTTTTAAAAAGACATTTTCAATTGTCACAACCAAAGGTATGCTACTGGCATCTAATGGTTAGAGAATAGGGATACTGCTAAACATCCTATAATACACAGAATGACCCTCTACAACAAAAAATTATCTAGTCCAAAACACCAATCCCGTCTAGGTTAAGAAAATCTGATGTAAATGTGTGTATATTTGTGTGAGTGAGTACATGAAGACAAACCTTGAAAATACAGAAAATGGACTGACTTTGGTAGATGAAGGGAATAGGGTGGAGAAAATAAGAATAGAAACAAAACTTATACCTGGTTTTGAAGACTTAACTTTGAAACTATGTAAATATTTACATAACTACCAAGATAATTAAATTGTAAAAAAGAAAATTCTGACATTTACAAGCAAAACTAGACACATGAATGATTTTTGACGAGGCAATATAACCCTACAAAGAGTAGTCAGTGACTTTAAAAAATAGACGATGACTCAACAGCCTAATGGAAAACACCCTAAGGACAAAAGAGCTGCAAAAATAATCTTAAACTCTTTCCAGACATTTTTGAACATTTTCTTGGTATGTTATTCCAAAACTCTCTTGTATATATTGTAGGATAAAACAATTATTTGTCATCATTGAGAATCACCTAGATATTAGAGAAAGAGATATAGAAGAAGGGAAGGAAAAATCCTTTACTCCTGAATATGTACCAAAAATCAGTATAGAATAATGACATAGCAAAAAATAATTTATTTTCTAGCTCTGTCCACTGAAAAAGCCTAGAATTAATAACCAATATAGGAACAATGAGCACTCTTAGCCCCCAGATTATGGTCACTAAATACCATTTTCTGAGAAAAGTAACTAATTTCAGGTCTGAAGGGAAAATGTACAAAATGAGCCTAAAACATTCTGTCATAACAAGGAAACGGTGACAACAAGGAAACTGAAATCTACTAACATCACATTAGGGGCTCTCAAAGGCCAGTTTGAAAAGGCTCCCGCTGGCCAAGCATAACACAATCAGAATATAAATCATATCCCAATGGATTGAAATACATCAAAACATTTAAATCCATGAGTTTATGTTTTTAAAATCAGGAACTGGAGAATGCTAAAGAAACAACTAATTATTCTGAAAAGTAATTTATATAAAAATAAGGCATTTATACTGATTTTCCTACAGAAATTATACACCTGAATAACCAAACAGTTGATAAAATTTCACTTTGAACATGTACTTGAGATAATTAATAAGATAGGATTAAAAATTATAATATTACTGTCCCTAGTAAATTAATGGATCTAGGCAATGATTATCAGTGGCTGTTCACATCACACACACACACACAAATAAAAGACATTCCATGCCTACCTATGTAAGAAATTCTACTATTTATGAAGTATTCTTACCAAATAGTCAAACCTGAATCCAATCAAGTCTCTAGCTCTCACTACTAGTTCTGGAAAAAAACAGACTACAAAGGAGTGACCCCATAGGGATGTGATCAACGAAATTCAGACTGTGGAAAACTCACCAACAAGTAAATTGCAAGGCAGCAAAATGAGATGGAGGAGGAGCTTAATTAATGTATTGTTTAAAAATTTTAAAAATGTCTTTTAAGACATTAAGTCAAATAAACATCTGACTCTTGGTTTTGGCTCAGGTCTGATCTCATGGTTATGAAATTGAGTCCCATATCAGGTCTATGCTGAACACAGAACCTGCTTGGATTTCTCTCTCCCTCTCCCTCTGCCCCTCCACTCACCTTCTCAAATAAATAAATAAATCTTCAAAAAAAAAAAAAAAGTAAAGATATCAATTAACTGTAATATATGGACCTAAGTTGGATTCTGATACTAGCAAAAAAAGTATAAAAAAATAAAAAGATTATAAATAATTGGAGAAATTTGAACACTGACAGGTATTTGATGATATTAAAGACATCTTTTAATTCTTAGATTAATAATGGTATTATTTTTTTTTAACTTTGTCTATTACAGAGTCACATCCTAAAATGTTTATGGATGCAAGGATATGATGTTGAGGATTTGATCCAAAATACTCCATTCAGGGGAGGTGGTGGATGCAATTGAGATTAGTCAGGAGTTGCTAACCACTGAACATGAGTGAAGTTTGTTATACTCATCTACGGGACGAAATATTTTCAAAAACTTAAAATTGAATAAAAATAAAAGATGGAATTGATGTTCTTTAATTTCTTGACATACTAGAAACATTACAGCTATCATTCTTGTGAAGATGAGCCAGAAATATCCTCTGAGAAACATTCTCTATGAGTCAGGAATGTCATCAAAAAGTTAGCTCCCACCCTATTCTACACATCTCATTCCCATTCATCTTTGTTCTGTAAAGAATCTTACTAGAAGTTTTCTTCCTTTCCCCAACAGGTAAGTGCCTATTTAAACTGGGATGACATCGTTCCAATGAGCGCTACCAAAAAGTAATCTTGATTACCACCGATTGAACAACTTCTACATCCAAGCCCTTTACATATATTAGCTTTAATCTTTACGAGAAGGCAAACATCAGTATCCCCATTTCACAGATGGAGAAAGAGAAGCTGAGGCAGATAACATCACTTGCTGGTGACCATGAAACTAACAAGCATTTCACTGAGGGTTTCCATACAAAAACTTCAGGCTCTAAAGACTGCTCTGTCCCTTGCACTGCAACAAATTCACACCTGGCTCTGCTGCTTGGGCTAAATTCCCCCCATCTTCAAGCCCACCGAAGTTATTTTATACCTTTAGCATACATTGGTGTCACCCAGGGAATTTGTCTAAAGTGTGAATTCCTGGGCATACCCAAAGAGCTTCTGATTCCACAGGTCCAGGACCAGGGCCCAGGAATATGCATTAAGCAAAAGACTCTGAGGCAGATGGTCTGGGAACAAAGTCTTGAAAAATGCTTCCCAAATCCCTCTCAATCTTAAACTTCAAATGTATTTTAACAGGATCCTCAGTGATTTGGTTCCTGGTAATACAACCCCTTAAATGAATAAGCACTTGTTCAACTCCTTCAGAAGTCTCTTTGCTCCTGTTGTCCCTGGCCCCAGAAGAATATAATGATAATAATAATAAACACAATCAGAATAACACGTGCACCAGAACCGATGTTCTGAGAAGCACAAAGGCCATGTCAGCACTCACACGCCCTTCTCCCTCAGTGAGTTGGATTTAAAATTATAGAGCCTAAGAGCTATCATTTACCATTGAGACCTCCAGGCTAATCCTTTGAGTTGAGCTCAACTCTTGTCATAACTGAACACTTCCCAAGTGCCAGGTGCTATGATACAGCAGGCTCTGCACAGATCAATGGGAAGCAGGCTTCCTTGGAAAACTTTTAGAAGCAGAGATGTGAACAAATGGACGTGGAACACCACGTAAAACAGAGAACACAGAAGTAGAAGAATGCTCCAGAAGAAGGGCCTCATTTCTCCAGGCATCTCAGCGACCAGGAATGACCTCAGCAGGACACTGAAGTCTTGCTAACAGAGGAGAAGGGCATGTCAGTAGTGGACACATAAGGAAGCAAAATCCTGGAGAGCCTGCGGTCACCCTGCTCTCTTGTTTGGGGCAGCTCTCCGGGAGAAGGAGCTCGGCGTTTTCGAGATGAACAACATCCAGGCCCGGAGGAATTTTTAAAATTCCCTGTGATTCTTCAAGACTCCCGCAGCCTCCCCCAGGCACTCCAGCTTACGTACACAACTCTCCCCCAAAATCCGATTTATTTTTGCGCAGGATTTATCCGCCACCAAAATGGGTTTAACCTTTGGAGCTTCAGTTTGGCACCTCGTGCTTTTCCATCCTCAAATGTTGTCTCCCACCCCATCTGGCTGTGGCAAGACTCCTTCAAGGACCAGACATCTCTAAAATTAGGCATCGGCTGAGATTTATGCTGATTCTCCTGATTCAGTCCAGACTTGTCAACTTCCCTGGAAGCAATAAGATAGTTCCATAAATTCCTACAGCCTTTAACCGACCACACTATTTTTAAAGGGTGGTCTATATCAGATGCAATTAAATCTGAATTGTTGCCTCAATAACTCTGCCTCCTTTCTTTTCTTGCTCGCTTATATCCCCAAGTGTATTTAGCTTGCAAGGCATTTAGCATTCAATTCATCATTTTATTTTTCAGCCTCCGGAGGAAAGCTAAGAGTGGTGCCACTTTTCATTTTGGGAGGTGTGGAAACCAAGTCTCAGCACATCACTTCTTAATATGGACCCTGGTTAAGCGTGCTGCCCTGATCCTGTCTCCAGAAAATGTTCAGCACTCATTATTGGATGTGCCAGTGGAATTGAGCCCAGGGAAAGTTCTAGCACCCAAGATCTAAAGCAGAATATATGTCTATCAATTTCAATGATTCTGGCTCAAACAAACCCCAGAAAGTCCTGGGTTACCCAACTACACGAGAGCCACTGGACCTGCCTCCCTGAACTAAGCCAGCCTCAGTTTCCCACCTTCTGGCATTCTTCCCTAAACAGGTAGAATGGAGCCATCCAAAAGAAAGGGCCCTAAAAGCCCTGTCTCTCTCCTCCCTGGCCACCGTCCCAAATGTCTGAGCATAACCAGGGCTGTGTCTCAGGGAGACAGGAAGTATGTAATGAAGGTCTGAGTCCACTGTTTTGTGTGACTGCTGACAGCTATTAAGTCTCACCCTTCCGTCTTCCAGGAGCGCCCCGCATCTGGGCAAGCTGGCAAGGAAACACTGAGCACTCCAAGTGCTCTCCTTTGGCACTGCAAGAGACTCCAATCCTGCAAGTCTCGTGCCTGGGGACTCTCACCACAGCACGCCCCTTCCCCATGGCATGGGGGGCTGTTAGGGACCTGCCTGAGTGGTCTGCCCTGTTCTCTCCCTGAGACTTGGAGAAGCACGAGGTGCCAAACTGAAGCTCAAAAGGTTAAGCCCATTTTGGTGGTGGGTAAGTCCTGAGCGTAGGTGAACAGGACTCTGGGGAGAATTGTAGATGTAAGCCGGAGTGCCCAGGGCAGTACCAAACCTTTTCAGCCCCTTTTGGTGTGCATGTGCTCCAGATTTGGGTGAGCGTCCAACCGCCTCCGCATGTGGTCAGAACAGTGTGTTTTCCTCCTACCAGAGACCACAATCCAGTTGTTTCCATACTAGTCAGAGAAGGAGAGCAAAGGCCCTGGGCATCTCTCTCACCCTGAGTAGAAACTTAAAACATGACCCCCATCAGTCTGATGCCTCCTGAAGGCCTGTCACTTTGTCGCTCCTACAATGGGTTGACCCTCTGGTCAACCAGAATCCTTCCCTGGCCACAGTCACTACTGTGGTCGGCTGCTAAGTCCCATCGCCCAGTCCTTGCCATACTAGTTCCCCCCACATGTCACTCTCTCTTGCCACCCTATAGTCTAGCCCTGCCTCAGGTTCAGTGAGAATTAGTTAAGAATCCCTTTCTCAAGATAGTTTATTGCCAGCTACCAGGAAAGGGTGGTAATAGCTACATAAATTAATAGTGATTGAAACATGAACGGCTCCCCCTGGAGTTGCGCAAGTCACAATTTAAAGCGATAAGTGGAGTTCCTGTTTCACCAAAGCTATTCCCAGTTCTTTCCTGACTTTCAGCAGAAACATGAGCTTTAGCCAAAGGAAGAAGCCCAGAGGATTCCGGCTTTCTTGTCCTGTGGGTTTTACACTCCTAATGTGGGAAGGAGGAAAGGGGCTGGTGTTATAGCTTCCTTCTACTTCCCTCAACTGAAGGATCATCACTCAGTCCCTTAGCTTGTTTCCATGGATTAGTGGTATTTGAAGTGAGTCCATTCTTTGTTGTATGGGACCATCCCATGCATTGTGGGACACTTGACACCCCAGCCACCAGGTACCAAATGTCACGGATATCCCCCAGTTGTTGTGGAAAGCAAAAACATCCCTCCCACATCTCCGAAAGTGGACTCAGATGCTGGTGTCCCCCCATCCATCACAGTGGAGTGTCATATGATAGTATGTTTACATCTGTTTCCACCTCTAAATCTCCCTCATCAGGAGGGCCAGCACCTTACCTTACACAAAGCTACCTTCCCAATGCCCAGAACATTGTCCAGCACAGTTCTCGGCACTAGAATACCTCTCATTTGATCTGAATTGAAAAAGAACTCTGCGAGATTGGGCAGGACAGGTGGCCCCTCAGATGCTCACCGCACAAAGGGCAACTAGAGAGTGCCCCCACATCTCTTGCTGGGAGACAACCCAGGCAACTGACCACTGCCAAGATGCACAGCACCTGGTCCTTTAAATGCTCCTCTTCCACAGACGGTACCTGCTTGTACTCAACTGGTGTACCTACCGCCTACAGAAGCAATGTTCACAGCCCGTCCCCCTCCCTCCATAAGCAGTCACAGGTTGCCTTTCTTTCATGCATGGAGAACAGCAGGGCCTACCTCCTGCACAGGAAGAGAAGAACAGGTCAGCACAGGTGCTGACAAATAGAAATACCGAGTCACTCATTAAAAACAAACAAACAAACAAACAAAACAAAAACACAACAGTTGAGGTGGGGAAGTGCTGGATCAGGGTCTCTACTCCACGTTCTAATGCAGTGTTTTCAAGTTTCTCAATGCATTTCTTTCTCATTCTACCAAAACCTCCACTGAATTGGTGGACTGGCATAACAGTGTTGGTGGTCGGCCCATCGGCTTTGTTCTTTGTTGACTGACTGTTGTTATGTTCAGGTGTCCACTCGTAAGACAAATGATCCTATTCCCATCTCAAGTATCACTTGAAGCCAGAGTCTGGCAAAGGATAGCCCAGGACCAAATGCACCACGCCACCTGTGTTTGTACAGCCTTGAGCTAAGAGCGTGTGATGGCTAATTTTATTGGCAGTTTGGCTAGGTTGCAGGGCTCAGATATTATTGCAGATGTTCCTGTGAGGGTCTTTTTAGATGGGATTTGTAAATTGGTAGACTTTGACTATAGCAGATTGTCCTCCATAATGTGGGTGGGTCTCATCCAATCAGTTGAAGACCTGAATAAAATAAAAAAAAACTGACCTCCCCTGAACAAGAAGGAATTATGCCAGCAGATGGCCTTTGACCCTGAACTGCAGCATCAGGTCTCCCCTGGTTTGCTGGGCTGCTGGCACACCCTGCAGATTGAGGACTTGCCAATTTCCATAAATATATGAGCTAATCTTTAAAATAAATCTCTCTATAGATAGATACATAGAAAGATACATAGATAAGCACATGTATAAATATACATTTTTATACATATATATACAAACACCTTCCTATTAATTCTGTTTTTCTAGAAAGCCCTGTCTAATACATAATGGTTTTTAAATTTTAAATTGTTTATATTTTTAATGGTTTTATAATCACCTATGTAACGTCTTTGATTTTGCCTCATGACCAGCAAAGCCTAAAATATTTATTGTCTGGACCATTAAGGAAAAGTTTGCCAATATCTGTTCTACATCAGTCATCTCCCGCTTGTTCACTTTGCCAGTGATTGGTTTAAAGATGGTGTCAGTCTGACCAGTAAGATAAAAGGGAAGTCCTTTTGGTGGCTTATGGGAAAGGTTTATTTGTTTACAAGAAGGAATAACCAGAGACGATGTCTGGAACTGCTGCAGCCATCCTGCAGGCCTGAGGCCAGTCTGCCTAGGCAAAAGGCCACCTCATGAGGATGCCAAACAAAAGACAAAAAGAGTCCCTATGACATCATGGAGCTATGGAGTGAACACTCTATCTCAAGGCTTCTCCTTATGTGAGACAACAAATGACCTTCATGTTAACGATGCCCTGAGTCAGAGTTCCTGTCCCCTACAACAAAACACATCCTGAGCAATCCTTCACAGTGAAGAGTTAGAGGGGTTTCATTTCCCCATCAATGTCCCCGGGTAGCTGGTGATGAGGGCTGGAGCTGGAACACCATCTTCGCTAAACTTAGAAGTCTAAAGTTGCAAGCCGTGAGACAAAGTGTGGCTTCTCATGAACGGACCATGAGTAGCTAAGTAGAATCAGCTGAATTAATTCTAGTGGGTGCTTTGAGGGAGCTGTTTCATAACCAATAAAGGCTGCACCCACCTTCTTGCATTTATTTTATTTTGTGTTAAATCTCCAAAGGACCAGATCATTGATATTTTCCCAAGAAAAGAGATCTTATAAAAATACAAAGCTGTTTTTGTGAAAACAGAGGAGATCTACATCCCTGGCCCTACCATGCTGGTTTTTTTTGCTTGTTTAGTTGGTTTTTTTTTCCCCATTATCACGGCAAACAATTCAACTTCACTAGCTACTGCTGGGTGGATAGGCTAACAGGTAAGATATTATTGTTCCCTCACATTACTTCAAAAGCCATTTGCACACCACAAGGTATACAATTACCAAGTGATAAACCATCACTATTATCCTCCTCATGGTTTTCTAAAAGACTTTGCTTTCCTCATGTCATAGATGGAACAGAAGATGGTAAATGAATTTTTGCAGACTATACAAGGTGCAGCTTACCTCGTTCAATACCATATGAAGAACAATGATTCGCTCCCTCAGGCGGTGTTTGTAGAGACCTCTCTATGTCACTGGGGTGAGTCATTATCTGTACTCTCAGCCCACGGCCTTCCACATAGAGAACTCTGAGATCTTCAACAGACTCACCTTGCCTGTGGAGATGGGACTGATTCTTGAACGTTTTTCTAGTCCAAGAACTGAAGAGAAATCACAAAAACCTTTACAACCAACCCAGCTTACAGTTCTAGTTTTGTTTTCTTTCATACCATCTGAGACTCCTTCCCTTGTGATTTTGGAACTATCTTATAACTGAGTCCAGTCTTTAAAATTAAGGACTCAGGGGAGCCTGAGTGGCTCAGTGGGTTAAACCACTGCCTTTGGCTCAGGTCGTGATCCTGGAGTCCTGGGATCGAGTCCCGCATCGAGCTCCCAGCTCTGCGGGGCGTCTGCTTCCCCCTCTGACCTTCTCCCCTCTCATGCTTTCTCTCTCTCAAGTAAATAAATAAAATCTTAAAAAAAATTAAATTAAATTAAGGACTCAGGTGTAAAGAATCATGATACTAGGACTAGAAGAAGCTTTGGTGGTCTTCTGACTCCAACCTCCTCTCCTACCTTAATCCTGTCCACTGACTTCATCTATGGCTCCGCACACCCAGAGCTCGCTGTTAGAAAGCTCTGGCTAACATTGGGACAAAAATCTTTCTTCTTGCCGGTTTCACCCATAGGCTGTAGTTCTGCCAGTGGGTGCTGAATGTTCATTGTAGACAAAATCAGTCTATATCAAAACAAGCCATTATTAATGATGTTAGAAAGGAAACCAGGCTTCTTGCGAGGGTAAAGTGAACCCCCTGTGATTGTCATGGGGACACAGAACAAACACATTTCCTCTTTCACAAGATAGGCTCTCAGATATTTTAAGAAGGCTACCTTGTAACCCAGAATTTTCTCTTCCCCATGCTAAATATCCCCCGTTCCCTCAGCCTCAAATCAAGAAGCCTGGGTTCAAATCAGCTTATGGGTCTGATCATTCTGCTCCAAATAAGCCCCTGGAAATAAGAGCAATTTCACCGAATACTAATATCCCCAAATCTATGTGCTCTGTAAATTTCCATTAAAGAGCAGTACTTCTTATGGCTTATTTTTTATGTACCCTTGGAAAAATACAAATTCCGCTGTGCTCCTGTGATTCCATTTTTCTGGGTCTATACCTCTTAGTAAAACCCTGCGTCCCTGTAACAATCGTGGGGGTTCACTTTGCCATCCCGAGGAGCCATTTTCCTTCCCAACTTCTTTAACAATGGGTTGTTTTGAAATGGGCTGATGTTATCTATAATTAACACTCAGTATTTGATTTCAAATGCATTTTAAACCCTGTCCCATCCATTTAGAAATAAGCAAATGCCATTAATACGTGTGACCGTCTTAGAAGTGAGCCTAAACTTTCCATGGCAAAGGGAGGTGCTTGGAAGGCTCAGAGGTCAATTTGAATCAACACTGAGAATGAATGATGAGTGTTTGGATCTTGACAGTCCCTGTAACCAGGGGTTCATTGAAGGACTGGCCCTTCAAAGAAAAATCACAAACCAAGAATTACTCCATCAGGACCTACTATGTGCTATGCAAAATGGACTAGAAGGAGTGCAGTCCCACGATACACAAGTCTGACGCGAGCCCCACTTGGAGCTTGCTATCCAGGTGTCAGACGCGCACTGGCAAGGTCCAGCCTGCTAATACATGGAGCAGATAATAATTACACCCATTTTGCAAAAGACAAAGAAACATAACATACGAGTCCTTGCTATGTGTTCACTGCACTGCAGAATCATCTCCTTTACACTAATCAGCAGCTCAATCTTCGTATCACAGGCCCATTCAGAGATGAGAGAAGCGAGTCATGCAAAATGGTGGTACACACTCTCAGCCAGGTCTTCCTAGAACAGGGGAGGAAAAGGCCGTAAAATGAAACTGCAGGATTAAACACTTCCCTGTGAGTACTTCCCAGAGCTACAAAGATGGCACTGAGCAGAGCAGTGATGAAGGCAAAGTAGTAGTGGTATGGCACAGAACGGGGACGGCTGGCTTGGGAACTGCAGGCAGACGGCGCCAGGCTGGCAGGTGCCCTCAGAGAGATGTCCCCTGGGACTATTTCAGAAGACAATGTCCCTTGGTTGAATAGGGAGGTCAGATGCAACAATTTGGGGCTTTGTTCTCCCATTCCAAAAGCTACGGCTAGCACTGGCTCTTGACCTTCCTGAGTCCCTAGAATCGGAGTGAGAAGCGACCCTAGCCTTCTCCTAGTCCAGCCCTTCACTGGAGCCAAGGACTCAGCGGTTCTGGGAAGTTAAAGAATGCGCCACCATCACCCTGACAGTCCTATGTGGGCTGGGATTCATGCCCGCTCCATTCTCTTTCCACTAAATCACACCCTCTGCAAATCGGGTTTCTCAGCAGCCCCATTTTCTCCTGCCATTCTCTCTGTTTTCCTCGTAAAGGAGGGGCCCGCAGCACCCTGTCTGAACACTGAAGCCCATAGCACCTCATGCAAAAGCCTCTTAGATTGCCATGGCACAAAACTCACGGGCTAAGGGAAATAAGCCCTGTGCAGAAGTAGCTATAAATAAAAGCCCCAAACTAGTGAAAGTTTCTAGATCTCCTTTTTATTTAAATGTTCCTCATTTATATGCAACCAATTCACAAAAGCCCACACACCAATCTGGAACGCACCTGGTATTGTGAGAAATTGCCAGTTTGGCGGTGTCGTGCTTTTTTCCCCCACAATAAAAACTGCACAGTGTCATGTCCTTAGGGTACATCAGTCCCCTTTCCTCCTCCTTTAATGAATCCCCCAAAGAGATAGGTGTATAAAATACACCCAACAAAATGGGCTCTATTCATTCCCTATCATTGTATGAACACCTGTCCAGGTACATTTTTAGAGAGTGGATTTGTCCAACAGCTCTCGCTGGTGTGACCTTGTACCACACTTGTGCTAAACCAAAAACTGTTTCAGTTGGCTAGGGCTGCTGTAACAAAGTACAACAGACATTTATTGTCTCAGAGTTCCGGAGGCTTCAAGTCCAAGATCAAGGTGTCAGCAGGGCTGGTTTCTTCTGAGGCTTCTCTCTCGGGCTTGCAGATGGCCACGGTCTCCTCCCTGTGTCTTTACACATCATCTTCCCTCTGCCCATCTTTGTGTCCAAATTGTCCCTTTTTATAAGGACATTGGTCATGTTGGATCCAGACCCCTCCTAATGAACTTCTTTTAACTTAATTATCCATTTAAAGACCCCATCTTCAAACACAGTCAGATTCTGAGATGCTGGGGGTTAGGTCAAATTCAGCCTATAACACCTTCCCCACCAAATCCGTGTCTTCTTGCATGCCAAATACATTCTCTCCATCCCAACAGCCCCACATGTCATAACCTTGCCACCATCAACGCTGAGGCCTCTACCTCAAGCAGCTTTAAGGGCTGGGATTTGTAGAGGTGAAAAGGGATTAAAATAACCTGTCCTTCTCCCCTACGACTGGTGTATAAGACCACAGACAGAAGCTTTGGCTATCTGGGCCCCTTCTGTCGGGAGAGGCGTGAGACCCTCCTGTGGGCCTCCCCAGCTCAGAGCAACGCCACTGGGAGAAGGAAGTGTGTTTCTCCCAAGCCCACGGCACAAAACTCCAGAGATGAACTGGGAGAGCGTCTGGGCAGAAGGAGAATGCATCTCCACCGGCCTCTTGTTCAGAAGGCGCTGATTTCCTCTGTTCTAGGAAAGGAACACCGAGAGAGAGCTGATTCAGCTCACTGAGGGTAAAAATAGCTAAGTGGACAGCTTGAGTGAGACTTAGCACTTCACCTGTTTTTCCTATTATCAACTGCACACGGGAAAGTATCAAGGGCTGCAGAGTTACAGCCATTGTAAAACCAAGGCTCTGTGTAAAAACCATCTACCTGAAATTGAGAAGTGGTTGGAGCTCGCTCGGATTAGAAAGAGGGCCTTCGCATGCTTCTCCTCCAACAGCTGCCAGGGGAATGGCAGCCTGCGGGAAGCCTACGTGACAGGAGCAGCGCCTCGGGGAAGGCACCAGAGAGCGCCCACCATCAATGGCATGCTAAGGGGAAAGGCTTGGGCTTCCCCTGATCTCTTGACAGTCTTCCAAAGTTCATCGTGGTTTCTCGAAGACCAAGGTGCGTTTATGGGTCAAGTTCATTTTCAGGGGGACAAGGCCGGGCACCTCTCCCATGAGGAGCTGCATTAATGTCTGATTCACGTATCTGCCTGGACCCCTACAATTTCTGAACCATAACACCCTTCAGACTGGCTCAGTGCTCCCAAGTACAACTTCCCAAAGGAGGTGAATGGAGACACGTGGGCAGTCTTTGGAAGTTCTCCTGTGGCTTTAAGAAATCCTACTTGACCCTCAATTCTAGAGAGGCTGGAGAGTGTCAAGTTAGGGCTTTGGTAAGGGAGTGAGGAAGCAGATCTTCAGAGCTCGGTGAGAAAAAATGCACAGACACACATACTCAAGCCCACACTCACATGCAGACACACACATATACCTATGTTCATTTTTTAAGAGAGAACAAGAGAGGGCTTGAAAATAGCAAACATGCCCCAGTTTGCCCATCCTTAAATATTATTAGATGAATCCGTCATGTTGACAAATAGCCCCCACTAAGGGCAGACCCAGCAGGCTCCTGCTCCTCACAAATGCAAATTGTGGAATGCAGGGGGCCAGCAGAGTGCACACATGTGGTCTAAAAATATGCTGCCTGTCCCATCTCTCTGGGGATCCACTTCCCAGGCCACTTGCGGGGGGGGGGGGGTGCACATGGGGAGCGCTGAGGCAGGGGAGGAGCAGGGGCCTCTGTTTGCACCAGAGCTAATTACCCGAGGACCTAGACAGGCAGCTGCTGGGCCCCTTCTCTCGGTTTCCAAGTGCCTTGCAACGCTGCGGTTCTAACTTTAGAATGGCACTCCCAACTTTGATCTTCCAGCACTGCTTGGCTTTAGGCAAAACATAAACTTGAGAGCTGCAACATGTTTTTTAAATTTTATTCCCCTGGCAGTTTCAGAATAAGGACAGGAATTATTTTCAAATGAGAATCGTTGACTGCACAACACAGGCTTCAAAAATTAAGCAGAAACACATGGCAGCTCTTATTATTAAATTTCCCTTGGAAAACAATGGTTTCAATTATTGGGGGGGCAGTTTGATAAAACTTTGAAATGTGAAGCCTGAAGTTTAAATTAAAAAAAAAAAAAAAAGCTTTAGCGTCGTTTTTTGTTTTTTTTTTTTTAAAGATTATTATAGACTTTTTTTAGCCCTGCCATTATTAACCTATATCTGCCAATGTTTAAAATATGGAATGCTTTGGGGTTTAAAATATAAATGACAATTTTGAAAGCTGAAAATCAGGTGCTAAGGGGTCTTCTGAAGTACAGAGAGACATTCGGGCTTCCCGGTTAGAGCGTCTCCCCATAAAGCAAGTTTTTAAGAAAATAATGAAGATGGTAGACCTGAACTGTATCCTAATCTTTCCAATTCTCTATGGAGTCCAGCAAGAAATAGAGACCCAGAAAAGTGAGCTGGGCATTCCCTGGCTGGTGAAACTCTGGTGGGCCACAGTTGGGGCTGCTGGTCCCTTCTATCACCAAAAGCTATCAAAGCACACTTCCCATTTCTCCCCAAGCCATTCCCACAAAGGGATTCCGGCAAGAGGATGTTTTTGGAAGACACACCATCTCAAATGCCCAGGCACTATTCAATTCCTCCTTCCCCTCCAGGACTCAGTCAATTACTACCTTCTCGATGAAGCCTTTCTGATCACCTCATTTACAAGTTTCCCCATGCCCTCATCAGCTCACATCCTTATTGTGTGTATCACTCGTTTGGAACTTACGATTTCCTGCTGGATGTGGTTAGTGATCTTTCAAATGTGGCTCTTCCCTTCCCAGCTACCTTATAAGATCCTCAATGGCAAGAAGCAGCTCTTTTCGCTGTCTGCCTCCCCCCTTGGGCCTAGCTCAGTGCCAGGGGCCTGTGGCTGGGCTCCCTGCTGGTACCGCAGGGGATAATCACAGCGCTCCAGTAATGACAAGAACTTATCTTCTAGCATCACCCAGAGGACACCCTAGGCAACAATTGCAGATGGAAAAAAAAGAAACCCGAAGTCCCTCCACCCCTTCGCACTCCTGCCCTGAAGCAGAGCCATCTGCAGGAGGTGGGGCAGTGCCATGGGGGTAGGGAGGGGGGAGGGGGGAGTAGAGAAGGGGGGGAAGGAGGGGTGGAGGCCTCACTGGCCAGGTGGCATATTCCCTTGTGAGCACGCAGCAGGACCGAGAGATGGAAGAGGAGACAGGAAGCTGGTCAGCCCCACTCTGATTCTGCAAAGGACTTACTTTTTTACATCTGTCGATTCTCCTAACCTGGCTCCCATGACCCAGCCTGTTCGGAAGCTTTTCTGATTAAAGGGATCGTTCCTGTCCAGTGTATTGTGGGCCTTAATGATCGCCCCCCGCCCCCTCTGCACGCAGCGTGACTTCCCTGGCCCTCTTTGCAGTACTTTTGAAACAGTATTAATACCAGTTGTAGGAAAACAAGAACACCATTCACGGAACTTTGTTTATGTCACTGAATTCCAGTTTGGAATGAATTCCTTTTCGGTTATAAGAAACTTCCCTTCCTCTATCTAGGAGCCAACCAAAAAAGCTCATTCAACATTTTGAGTAGGGCTGTCATTGCCTGGATTGTGAGAACACGTCGCAGGTGTAGAAGAGTAGCTTTTGCTTGGGTGGTGTCTGTGGCTTAAGGCCTTGTTATTCAAAGTGTAGCCTCAGAGCATCGCCTGGGAGCTGGTTAGAAAAGGAGAGTCTCAGTTTCCACGCCAGAGCCGCCCAATCAGGATCGCCGCTTCAGCAGGATCCCCTGAGATTCACACACACGTGAATGTTGACCAGAAGCTCCCATGAGAGCTCTCTCCACCCCAGAAAACCATCCCCCACCCACCTGTCACTCCTGCCTGAAACGCTCACCATAGAGATCCACGGGATAGGCCTTATTGCCCTTACATGGCAAATACACCCAAAAGGAACAATTTATTAAGGCAAATTAGCTACTAGTACGGAGATGCTCAAATGAACTTGTCTGCTCTTTTTCAAAGTGAAGGAAAGAAGGAGCTGATGCTTTGCGCACTCCAGGACAGGTGCCGGCGGGAGTGTCTCCTGGTCTGAGGATGGCAGGGTAGGGGGTCAGGGCAGGGTAGGGGGTCGGGGCAGGGTAGGGGGAGTGGGGCAGGGTAGGGGGTCCGGGGAGTTTCTTTCGCCTGCCCTGTGCTGTCTGGATCCAGATGTGGGAGACAGAGTCCCTACGGTGGCAGACTTTCAACAATTAAAAAACGATCTTCCCAAAGAGCTTGCCACATCCAGGAGGGCCCGAGAGCCAGAGAATCGAGTCCAGGAGGCTGTGAGAATGAAAGTGAGACCAGGCAGGCTGACACGGACTAGCGGGGGAGCTAACAGGGCCGGGGCTGGAGACGGAGGCTGTGGTTCCCCCTGGGTCCTGTGCATGGAGGCGTGGGCTTATAGAAGCAGAATCCATCTAAAAGGCCAGAAACAAGAATGTCCTGCCTGTCCACCTGCCTGAGGGGATCCAAAAGTTCACAGTCACACTAATAACGATCTGTACAAACCCTGCTAGTATGGCTGCAGGGTCTCTGAGAGGACTTCTTCAACTGAGACACTTCTGAGAGGCTCCAGGAGCTACCTGAAGTCTCTGAGGAATCGGGCGGCCTCTTTCTCCACCCTTGGATGCCCTTGCCCTTGGAGTCCTATAGCCCCATAACTTACTTCCGAGATACAAAAACAAATAATAACTTCCTTCTGTGTCGGAGTCCGTTCGGTCTGCTGTAACAACTCCACACAGGCTGGGGGGCGCCTCACAACAGGAATTTACTTCTCACAGTTCGGGAAGCTGAAAGTCCAAGATGAAAGTGCAGGCAAATTTGCTGTCTGGTGAGGGCCAACTTACTCGTTCATAGATGGCTACCGTTCCTTCTCCTGTGTCCTCATAGCAGAAAGATCGAGAGAGTTCCCTCGGGGTCTCTTTTAAGAGGGCACCAATCCCATTCCCGAGGGGTGCACCCTCATGACCTGATCGCCTCCCAAAGACCCCACCTCCTAACACCATTACCTTAGAGGTTAGGAATCAACATACGGATTTTTCATGGACACAAACACTCCGTCCCTAACGCTCTGTTAGATCCCTTCACAGAGCTGCCGATTTCGACAGAGTTCAGAGAGAAATCGCTAACCCCTCACATCCTTGGATCCCCCTGTGGATATATTCTCTCACAGGGATACATTTTCTCCAGGACTCCCCAGTCTTGATGTATTTTAGTTTCTGTCCCTTCCCATTCCTACCCTGCTAGTTCACCAGACACCCCAGTGTATGTCTGTCTCCTAATTGTGAATATGGCAGAAATTCTTTTTCCATTAGAAACGAGGATTGAGTAGGTTCAGGAAAGACAGATCTAGAAACAGACATGGAGCGCAGTCGTAGGGAGGGGAGCCACTGGAAATTCCACCCTGACATGGGCAATTCTCACCACTCACCAGTGCCACACCTGCTACAGTCCATTAGTTTATAAACGAACCAAGTGAAGAACTTTAGAATTAACTTCAAGGGGCGCCTGGGTGGCTCAGTGGGTTAAGCCTCTGCCTTCCGCTCAGGTCAGGATCCCAGGGTCCTGGGATCGAGCCCCCCATCACAGCCTCCTGGACTCAATTCTCTGGCTCTCGGGCCCTCCTGGATGTGGCTAGCTCTTTGGGCTCTATCTCTGTTCAGCAGGGAACCTACTTCCCCTTCTCTCTCTGCCTGCCTCTCTCCCTACTTGTGATCCCTGTCTGTCAAATAAATAAATAGATTAATTAATAAAATCTTTAAAAAAAAATTAACTTCAAGAGGAACACAAAGGGGCAGCAGCCTGAGGAGACAGTGGGAATTCTACCCACTTCTGCTCATTTGTTCATTGATTCTACACCTAGAACAGTGTCTGTCATAGAACAGGAAAACATATTTACAAATGATTGACCAAATAAATGAGTGAATTTAGCAAATATAGGCAAAGTGTCTGGATGTGCAATTCTTTGTTCTAGACACTAGAATGCAGCAGGGACTCAATGAGCCCCAGCCTGACCGAGGGTCCAGGGAAACAGTAGATGATCCCCAAACCCATATATGACAAAGAACGCAAGGGGCTTATAGTGTGTGGCTATAGCAATGCACAGAAGGGTCTGCTGAGGACCCCGACCATGGCTCAGCGGAGTTGGCCCAGGGGGGCTGAGGGGGAGATGTATGGCCAAGGACTCAGGCACTGAATCTCAGGGGCTGGAGGTGCCTGCTACGGGAACCACCTTCTCTGGCCTCTTAAGGTGTCTCCCTAGAGACAATGACTATAAACTAGTCCCAACCTGGGTCCCCAGCCCTCCAGACCGGGGCTGGACTCCCTCCACTCTTGGGATAGCCCAAGTCCACTGCCAAGAGCTGACAACAGCACGGGGTGGACAAAAGAAACATAGAGCTTGTTGTCTGCATGGCAGGGGGAGCGAGGAGTGGGGGGGGGAGGGAAAGGAGGTTATTATAGTCCAGATACAACAGGCCTTTGCATTTTAAACACGGAGAGGAAGGAACAGGCAGATTAAAAAGCGACAATCGGCAGTTTGCAGAGAAAGGTTAGCTGTTGGAGAATGAGTAAGAGATGGGGGGTGGGCGGACAGCTTTGATAACAAAACCAGAGGAATTAGTTAGTTATCTGCTGAAATCTACTGCTTCAGAGGGAAGCTCAAGAGTCATCTGAGCTGGTTTATACAGGGAATAAGACTGAGTTGGGATGGGATTTCACTGGGTAATGGGATAAAAATTCAGGCACTGCTCATTCAGATCCAAGGCTCTCTTGCAACCCTGCCCTGAGCTGGAGGGAATTGTGTTGTGGTACATATTTATGTCTGAATGCGAGCCAGTGCGTAGTCTTCAGGCACAAAGTTCTTTCATGCTCGGGAGGAAAAAGTGTTCCTGTTCTTACATATTCTTTTATCCTAAATCTGAAGTACTTAATAAGAAGTCATTGTTGGCGAAGGCTTGGTATGAAGCAAGGCTGTGTGTGTGTGTGTGTGTGTGTGTGCACGCGCACACGCGCACACGTGCTCACGAGCCTGTACGTGTGTGCATGTGTGTATGTGTGTGTACGTATGTGTCCAAGAGAAACATACCTCTTTGTCACAGTGTGGAATGGGCCAGGTTTTCCATAAATGGATAAGAGGAATTTGCTGAAGCATTTGCAACACTAAATGTTGTGGGTCACACTTGAATATGCGTTGTTCCCCTTTCCCTTTTTTTCTAACCAATTCCCACCTGCCTTGCATGCCGCATCCATCAAGACTTTCAGTAGGTCTGGTTTCAGTTCCCGTAAACTGGATCAGGTTAGTAGTAGAAGAGTCAGTGGTTAGTGGAGTCAGGCATCTCGGCACCCCCTCCCCTTGCCAGCAGGCTTCCCAAACTCACTCATGTCACCAAATTGCAAATCATGCAAAAGCAAAAGATAAACTCTAGGCCAACTAAAGCCATTTGGAATGTGGGGACTTGGGTGCAGATAAATACCTCCAAGGTTTCCCATATATGATTTGAGGCTTTGAAGTCAGAAATCAATGGCCAGCTTTTCGAAGGAAAAGGTAACAGGTGTGCTCAGGTGAGCCCCAGACAGCTGGGTCTGTGGAAGCAGGTGCTCGCGCAGGTGCGGTGGCTGCTCCTGCCATACGTCCTGAGCAGACATGGGATGCAGGAGGAGGAACGAGACTGTGAATCAGAGAAGACAGGCCCGTTCAGCCATCCGTGCCTCATTTGTCTCCAGGTACACAGAGCAAATCCACAAGTAGAGAAGTACATAGCAGATGGGACGTTCCAGAAGGAAACTGCTTCCTGTTCCAAAGCCTTCAGAAATATAAGAAAAAGACAACCAATGAGTTTTGGTCAGAGAGCTGATCTCAAAACCAAGACACGGAAACTACCAGGACCCATGAAGAGCAACCTTGCAAACATAAGCAGTAATGAGGATTTGAAGAAGAGAGGGCTGTAAGTATTACCAGCCGGGGCATAGGCCCTCAAAAGGGCTTGCTGGCCTCAATGTTGAAATAATCCAAGTCTCTCCTGCCCATCCTTCCCCTGATCCACTCTTTCTTTGGGGGACCACACTCAGCCCCATGCTTGTATGTCTCCCAAATCAAAACCATGCTGACCTCTCTCCTAAGCTCCAGACTCAAAACCCAATGTCCTATTCATCCTCTTGGATATTTAATGACTTTTCCAAAGTCAATGTATCCAAATTGAACTGATTTCCACTGTACCCCCAAGTCCCACTATGTCTTGGTCTTCCCCATCTCAGAAAATAATCCTCACAAGCACTTTCCAAGGCACCACTATCTCTTGCCTCAATGACCAGCATGCCCTCGGGCTCACCAACCTGATCCTACACTTTACAGTGTCTAGTCTCTCCATGGCAACCCAAGTGACTTTTGAAAATATAATCAGATTAGCCTGCTTTCATGCTCAAAAACTCCCACTGGTGTTTTATTACCCTTAAAATGAAGCCCAAAGTCTTACACTGGCCTACAAATGGCCAGACCACCATTTACTGTTCCAACCTCATCTCCTCTCATCCCATGCCAATTCCAACCACTCTGGCCTCCTGGATGTTCTTAAAACATCACCTGGTTCCTTCCTCAGCATCTTGATATTTGTGGCTCCATCCACCTGGAAAACACTTTTCAAAACATTTCACATTGCTCACTCTTCCACTGCATCCAAATTGTCGCACATGTTACCTCTGCAGAGAAGCCTTCTGACCCAGATGCTACAGGAGACCAACCACCATCCAACCCCTCGTACCACCCTCTCTTCCCTTAACTTGTCTATTTATCATGGTTTTTTGGTTGCCCAGCTTATTTTAAACATTCTTGCTGTGTTTGGGAAACTCCAAGATTTTCCAAGTGGAAAATAGTATCATGGCTTTACCAGGGTCCTCCAACCCCCAAATCCATGTCCATCCAGAACCTCAGATTGTGACCTTACTTGGGGATAAGTTCTTTGCAGCTATATATTCAGTTAAGGATCTTAAAAATGAAATCATCCTGGTTTGAGAATGGGATGTAAGTCTAATGACTGCAATACTTACAAGAAAGAAGAGAGGGAGACTTGGACACAGACTTGAAGTGAAGAAGGCCATGTGACAACAGAAGCAAAGATAGTCATGGAGCCACAAGCCAAGGGATGCCAAGATGCAGGGAAGAATTCTTCCCTAGAACCTTCAGAGGGAACATATCTCTGCCAGCACCTTGATTCTGGACTTTCAGCCTTCAGATGTGAGGCAACAAAGCCATCAAATTTGTGGTAATTTGTTACAAAGCCCATAGGAAACTAATACAGCCAGAAAACCCATTTCATGTAATTCACTCAGTATCTGAGAAGCAGGCATGATCCTTCCCACTTTACAAATGAAGCCTGAAGGGTAAAGAAACTTCAACACATGCCTTGAAACCTAAAGAAACCAGAACTCCTGCATTCTGACAGTCCACCTCCTAATAACAACACTGTGTAAAATGAGGAGGCTGGAATGCCAAGTGACTCCGATGATCCCCTTTCAAGATATTTTAAGGCCGCTGCCAAGAATAATGTAGTCCTAGAGGCAGCGTAGGGTAGCTACCAATGTGAGAGAAAGCTGTCAGGTTGCCGACAAAGCCCACCATCAGAAGTTCAGAGTGGTAGGCCATAAATTATTTGTATAAGAGAAAAAGCCAAGCAAGGGTCCATTTTAACAGCCATCTGGCATCTCTATCCTGTAACCTAGGCTGAGTCTGTACTGGGTTTCATGCTTTGGGGCAGAAACTCATACCAGAAAAATATTCTTTAATGCATTTTTGTGCAGCTGGATAGAGCCGAGAATTTGTTCAGATTTAAATTAAATTACACCTACGCTGATACTACAAAGGATATTAATCAGGTAGACTTAGTAAATACTGATAGAGCACCCAGAGGGTGCTGGGCACTACCAGTGACTTGTGGATATCACTGGAAGGGAAGAAAATGGTGGCGCTTTTGGCTAGCATGAATCACATCTATAAGCCAGTGAGAAAAGTTGTCATGTCCAGTTCTGCTAACCAGAAAAAAAAAAAAAATCTGGTCCTTGTAAGGCTGCTAATCCATTTAATCAGTACCACAGCCTTAATTTAGTACCCTCCCAAGAGTACCACAGGGACCTGCCAGGTTTCATGAGAATGGAAGCCACCATAGAAGGAACTCAGCGACCCAAAAATCCAGACGCGGAAGCTACATAGAATCATACTGGCTAAACTAAGCAAAAGATCATCTAGTCCAACTCTGGCACTATACAGAAGGGAAAATCTAGGCTCTTGAATATGGAGGGCCTTTTCAGTGAGAGGTTAACTTATGATTGTGTAGACCTCAGTCTTTAGGGCAGAGAGACCTGGGTCTCTTACCACTTCCTAGTTGGATGGCCATGACCTACGACAAGCTAACTCCACTCCCTGCATCTCCATTTGTTTCCTTAACTCCAAAATGGTTATACTGATTTTCACCTCATAATGTTTTGCAAGGAACAACACATGTGATACAGAGTACCTGGTGTAGAGTAAGTGTTCGATCCCACCTTCTTGGTCTTCCCCAGGGTCACACTGACCAATTCTGGTTGAGCCAGGATTAAAATCCAGATATCAAGGAGTGTCAGGCTGGTACTCTTCCCATGCCATCTCTCCAAAGAGAAGAGTATTGCCCATTTGTATCCCTGGGTCTACATTCCAATAATTCAGGATACTGACCAGTACCTCCTAAGTTGAACAAGATACAAAGAATGGCAATAAATCTCTTTTTTCCAACTAAGTTCAGCAAGCCATCCTATAACCCCACACCGAATTCCTAAAACTATAAAGAGCTTCCTTTAGGACCAACATTTTCTGGCTAATTAAAATGAATGTTGTATCGATGAAAGATTATTTTAAAATGGCACTGATAGTGTTTAGACATTGTCATAACATCAGCCGGCAGATCACTAATTTGCAAATTTACTAAAGATCTTGCCAATTAAAACCTCTTCTAGACACTCTGAAACACACTGTCACTGACAGCTGATAGACCACATGGTAAAGACATGATCATATTAAAATCACACAAGACTGTTCTCTCTGGAAGGGCTGAGGGAGAGAGACGGGGGCATGTCCCCAAAGTGAGTGCCACTAAGTCAACCCAGCCAGACTGGCAGAGGAGAAAAGCAAATCTTTTGGTTTTATTTTACCCTCACTGTTTTCTAAAACAAACAGTGGAACTTCTCAAAAAGTCTGCAGGAAATTATCATCCTGCAAAATTGTTCCTGTGTTTCTCTTGGTGAGACAATCCAAGAGAAGGGAATCTCTGGACCAAACTTGACATTCACAAAAACACAAACTGACTTACACCTGGAAGTTGGTGGGCATTAGCCCAGGGTCCTATGGGGACACTTTGCACTTCTCTAGGGGTGTCCCAAGGGGCAACAGTAGTCATCAATCCCTGGAAAGTCACCCCAATTAACAGCACAGTGAGTTCCTGTAAAAGTCCATTTTACAAGCTCTGCCCAGCAGTGGGTCACTGAAGGAAATTTTCCAGATTTGGAAGTCAAGGTAGTATGACAAGGCATGCATTCAAATGGATAGATTTCATACATATAACCCTAGGAGCCAACATTTAATGAACACTTCCCATGTGCATTATATCATTTATTCACTGTTAACAATCCTATAAGGTTGATGCTACTATTATTCCCAAAAATCATGTAAGGAAATTAAGGTGTAGAGATGTAAAGAAGATGTTGTAGATCTCATTCTTGTACATAACAGCTGCTCTACAACAGAACCAAGATTCAAGCCCAGGCCCATCTCACTCCAGGACCGTGGTGGGAAAACTCCACAGTGTTATCTGGCCTTATTCCTGAGAGAGGTGATCTGCTCACATACTGGTCCATAGGAGATGGTGGCCTTTTCCGAGATCCATGTATAATATTTCTCAACTCAATAAGATATTCAGAAATGTAGCAAATTATACAAGTATAACCATATAAGCGGTTATTGTATTTACATTCTATGTAGAAACAGTGTGTACTAAAACCTTAAGATCCAGACTCAAAATCTGTCATTACTGGGCACCTGGGTGGCTCAGTTGGTTAAGCAACTGCCTTCGGCTCAGGTCATGATCCCGGAGACCTGGGATCGGGTCCCACATTGGGCTCCCAGCTCCACGGGGAGTCTGTTTCTCCCTCTGACCTCCTCCTTGCTCATGCTCTCTCTCACTGTCTCTCTCTCTCAAATAAATAAAATCTTTTTAAAAAATTTGTGATTACTTATGAAGAACATGACATTAAAGTGGGTTTATTAAACAAACTGGATGGTAGATAAGATGGTCCTGGTGTTCCAGTAACTACAGTTGTGGAGTTTATCCCACTGAAACCTAGTGGGATAAAATAACCACTCATGACCCATGAATTCTTGGATCCAAAATTAAGCAGCACAGTGGGAATGTGTTCTTGATCTATGATGTCTAAGTTCTCAGCTGGAAGACTGGAGGCTGATGACTGAAATCACCTGGAAGTTCCCTCACCTTCATGTGTGGGGGGGTTAGTGCTGGCTGTGAGCTGGGGCCTTGGGTCCTCTCCACGTGAGAACTCCATGCGGTGGGATCTCTCCACAGATTTCTTTTGGCGTGGTGGTTGGGTTCTAAGAGCAAGCAACCTGAGAGAGAGAAAGTAGGTGGAAATTGTATCACCTTTTTTGACCTAGCCTTGGAGGACTCCCAGAATTCTTTCCACCCCTATCCATTCAACAGAAGCAAGTCATTTAAAGCCAGTCCATATTTGAGAGGAGGAGAATCAGACTCTACCTCCTGTTGGTAGGAATGTCAAAGTCCTAGAGGAAAATAAATGGCATTGGAAATATCATTGGGGCCATTTTTGAAAAACAGAGTACTTATTTATGTTTATCATATTTAAAAGAACAAATTACTTATACTATAAATCTTCATAGACTATATGAACAGATTGGAGGCATCCGTTTACCTTTAAATATTCTTATCTGTTCTCTGAAGCAAACTTATGAACACCATATCAGTTGTAAAGCATTTTTTATATTTTTTTCCTCTAAAGCAAATGTAAGAAGACCATACTAATTATAAAGCATTAAAAATATTTTTATATTTATATTTTATATGTTTTTAAAAACAACCTCTCAAAGTGTGCTACCTAAAATGTTCGGCTAAATAACCATATATTAGGTTTGAAGGCAATAAAATTGTATTTGTCTTTATCATATTACAGTGTGTTTTAGAAATTTAAATCAGTTTTTTCCTCTCTAAGAGTTTATGTGATTTTATTGTCTGTGCATAAAGACCTAGGACTACAAAGACCATTGGGGATCAAATTGTTCTTTCCACTGTTCCTGGGAAGGCAAGACTGAATCTAAATCATCCTGATGTCTTTACTGGTTTATCTATTCGAATCCCAAGGAGAAGAATAATGTGACCTAATACTTCCCACTAGACCCAAAGACAGGCTGGGTGCACTATTTCATTTCAAAATATCTGGGGAGATTCCAGAAATCGTCCTATTATTGATTTCTAACTTAATTCCATGACGGTCAGAGAACACACTTTGAGTGACTTGCAGACTTTTTAAATGTTCAGAAATTTGTTTTACAGCCTAAAATACGAGAAATGTTCTGTGTGCCCCTAAGAACAATTTATAATTTGAATTTGGGGGTAGAGTGTTCTTTAATTGACTAATGTCAATGGGTCACATGAGTTGAGCGAATGTCCAAGTTTTCTATATATCCTCACTGATTTTCAGCTTACTTGCTCCCTCTGTTAGTAAGAGTGCAGTATTAAATATCTCTATCATCATGATTTTATTTCTCCTTGAAACACTACCAGTTTTTGCCTCATGCATTTGAAAGTTCTATGAGGTGGCTCAGTGCCTCTGCCTTCAGCTCAGGTCATGATCTCAGGGTCCTGGGATCAAGCCCCACATAGGGCTCTCCACTCAACAAGGAGCCTGCTTCCTCCTCTCTCTCTGCCTGCCTCTCTGTCTACTTGTGATCTCTGTCTGTCAAATAAAGAAATAAAATATTTTTAAAAAATCTATTATGTTATATGTTTGATTTTTTTTTTTTTTACTTTTCTCCTCTGTTCTTTGTCATTCCCCCCCACCCTTTCTTTCTTGCTTTCTTTTGGATTAATTATTTTTTGTGATTCATTTTCTCTCCTTCAGTAGCTTACTAGCTATCTCTTTGCTTTTTTTGTTATGTTAGTGGCTACTCTAGAGTTTATAGTTACACATTCAACTTTTTTTTTTAAGACTTTATTTACTTGTTAGAGACAGAGAACACAAGCAGGGGGAGCTGTAGGCAGAGCAGGGAGAGGGAGAAGCAGACTCCCCACTGAGCAGAGGCTCGACCTGAGCCAAAGGTAGATGTTTAACCGACTGAGCCACTCAGGCATCCCTATGGTTACACATTTAACTTACCCCGGTCTACCTCCAAAGGATGGCAGACCACTTCCCACAGAGTATAAGACACATAATATGCATTAGGACACCTGATTTTCCCAGCCGTCAGCCTCTGTGCTCTGGCACATATTTTACTTTTACATTTGTTATAAAACCCACATTATATTGTTACTACTTTTGCTTAAATGTCCAATAATCTTTTAAAGAGATTTAAATAGTAAGAAAAATATTCACATGTACCCATGTAATGCCATTGTTTAGAGGAGGGTTTTTTTTCCAACCTCTTTAGAGCTGATATTCTTTGCTGGGGTCAGAGACAGGGGTGGGAGCAGCTTCGTGCACTGTGAAATGCTTAGTAGAATGCCTTGCCTCTACTCTCTGGATGCGAGTCCCCTTCCACCCTCCTTTCCCTTATGTTGTGACAACCAAAAATGTCTCCAGATTTGTCCATCAACCCTGACTGGGGGAGGGGCAAAACCACCTCCAGGTGAGAACCATTGGTGCAGATCCATATTTCCATCTGGTGTCATTTCTAGCCTCTCAAGAGACTCCCTTTAACATTTTGTATACTGTGGATTTTCAGCTGATAAATTCTTTCAGCCTTTGTATTTCTAAGGGGGAGAAAAAGCTTTATTTTGCCTTCATTGTTGAGAGAGATTTTTTTCCCCCCAGGGTGAAAAATCGTGGGCTGACAGTTTTGTTCTTCCAGCACCTCAAAGATGTGATTCCGCTGCCTTCTCACTTGCATTGTTTCCGACAAGAAATCTACAGTCATCCTTATCTTTTTCTGTGCCGAATGCTTGAGGTTTTTTTCCTCTGACTGAGGTTGGGGTACCAGGTGGTGGGTATTATGGAGGGCACGGCTTGCATGGAGCACTGGGTGTGGTGAAAAAATAATGAATAATGATTTTCTGAAAATAAATAAATTGGGGAAAATAAATAAATAAATAAAATTGAAAATTTTAAAAAATTGTTCTAATTATTATTATTATGTGGTTAAAAAAATTAGGATATAGCAATTATAGCCAAAAGAAAAGAAAACCATATTCCTTTTCTTTGTGGCATATAATATTCCTACAAATTTAGCTGTTAAAGCAGCACACAGTAACCTCATGGCTTCCGTGAGCCAGGAGTCCTGCACAGTTTACGGGTCTTCTCTGCTCCAGAGTATCTCACAGGCTTGCATTCAAGATGTCAGCTAGGGCTGGAGTCCCATCTGAAAGCTCAACGGGAGAAGAATCCGCTCCAAGCCCATGTGACTCAGTTACTTGCTGGCTGTTGACCAGAGGCCCCCACAGCTCCTTGCCACTGGGATTCTCCATAGGGTAGTAGCATGTTTCATCCAAGCCAGCAAGAGAAAGAATCTTCTGGCAAGGTGGGAGTTACAAACTCATGTAATATGTTCATGGAAGTGAAATCCCATCACCTTTGCTATAATCTTCTAGTTAGAAGCAAGTTATAGGCCCAACCCACATGCAAGCGAAGGGGTACACAAGAACATGAATACCAGGAAGAGGGGATTATCAGGGGCCATCATAGAGTCTGTCTACTACAAAAAGAAAAAATAAGCAATTAGTCACGGCAGATGCCTTCTCCATTTGAAGCAGAAGGTCTTAACTGCTGGTGTAGTAGAAACTAACCGTCATGACACTGCCCATGTGTCTCCAAATAGATGATCACTTGTTCAATATGGCCTCACCCACAAGGAGAATCAATTACCAATTTCATGAATTAAGGGCAATTCTCTTACACTGTGAAGGATAAATATCCCTGAGCTTACATAAAAATCCCTGCATTTACTGGGAAAAAAAATGGAGATACTTACCAAGCCTGATTCCTTCTTTTAAATGCAAGGTGTAGATGCATGAAGACCACATTTTCGTACAACTCACGTAC
Organism: Neogale vison; assembly: GCF_020171115.1. Lineage (NCBI taxonomy): Eukaryota > Metazoa > Chordata > Mammalia > Carnivora > Mustelidae > Neogale > Neogale vison. The sequence goes on along the minus strand of NC_058093.1, from coordinate 142,357,238 downwards.
ATCCCCGTTGGTGATAACTAAAGACACAGGACAGTATCCTTCAAGGTAACGAGTAACTATAACTGAATGTAGATCTTAAATAAACCTGATTTAATAAATTTTCTCAGACCTTATTTGCTTTTTTTTTTCTTTGTTACAGACCAGATTCCAGACTTTAGCCATATTTCTTGAACTGAAGCCTGAATCTCTTCCTGTGAGCACTTATGAAAATGTGTCCAAAGGTTAGCAAGGGTAGCAGGCAATGCTAGTGTATACTCGCATTCTGGATTTATCAATCATCTTAAATTATGCTCAATTGTTTTAGCCCAAATTTGAAAAGCATCTGGGGGCTTGTAATTTGCAATCAGTCACTTCAGGATGAATGTCAAGAGAAAGTTCCAGCTATGAGATATAAACTGATTGCAAAATGGGTCTGTGGGAGCTACAAAGGATGAAATACTGAGTGCAGAGTCGGGGGGTGGGAGGAGTTCAGCTGCAATGGAGTTACCGGCCCTTCAGTGTCCCATTTCTCATACAAATTTAACTGCTGCATCCTCTCAGAAAAAGACAATTGACTTTTTCTGTGTAACTTCCAACCTTATGCTAAGAGTAGGACTTGGCTCCTTCCTGTCCTAAACTACAGGGGCCAGGCTGTGCTTTCTCTTGTCTTCACTTCCCTCACTACACACATAGTTAGCTAAGCATGTTTTAATACTCTTTATTTAATAGATATTAATTGAACAGCTTCTCTGGAGAAGAGACATTTATTAATAAGCATGCAAACATATACATCATTACCAACTGCAACAATTCCTTTAGAGGAAACATAGAGTGGGAGATAGACTCTAGTATAGGGAAGACACCATTGAGGAAGTGATATTTGAGCAATGATGTAAAGGATGTCTAGGAGTTGAACAGAAAACCATAGAAGAATGCAACATGCTTGATGGGCAAAGAGTAAGGGAAAGATCGTGGAAAAGGAGACTGGGGAAATGTCAAAATGACATTAGGAAGGTTCTCCCAACTAGCCAGTGAAGAGTTGTTTTTTTTTTTTTTTTCATAGATACAACTTTTATTTTTAATTCGTTTCCACTATTCTGGTTGTTTTCACTTTTTTTATATAATTTTTTTTTTTTTTTAGAGGGCACAGCTTGCATGGAGCACTGGGTGTGGTGAAAAAAAAAGAATGAATAATGTTTTTCTGAAAAAAAAAATTGATAGCCAGTGAAGAGTTTTAAGCTATAATCCAGTTTGTATTCTAAAAATTTCACTCTGGCTAGGGTTTAGCAGGAGAGCTGGTAGGAGAATATCAGGTAAGAAATCACAGTAGTGGGGCACCTGGGTGGCTCAGTGGGTTAAAGCCTCTGCCTTTGGCTCAGGTCATGATCCTGGGGTCCTGGGATTGAGCCCCACATCAGGCTCTCTGCTCAGCAGGGAGCCTGCTTCCTCCTCTCTCTCTCTCTCTCTCTGCCTGCCTCTCTGCCTATTCTGTCTGTCAAAATAAAATAAAATGAAATAAAATAAAGAAATCACAGTAGTTTTGGTGAGGGTGGAGAAAATGGAGATGGAGAGAGCTGGACAGATTTTAGAGATCCCTTGAAGTTCTGACAGTATTTGGTGGTAGATTCAGCAGGGGAAGTCAGGAAGAAGGAGAGCTCCTAGGTGTCTAGCTTGGAAAACTGAGGGGATGACAGTGACTTTCACTGAACAGGAAAACAATAGGGGAGAGTCAGGCTTTAAGGGTGGGATTATGAGCATAGGCTTAGCCTTAGTGAGGCTGAGATGCCTTTGGAACCTCCCATTGGAGGTGACAAGATAGCAATTGTATATATACTTTGGAGGTCAGAAGAGATTTTTGAACATCTGGAAGTTTTTGATCCATAAGTGGTAACTGAAGACTCATATGTGATAGACACCATCTAGGGAAAGAATGTAGAATGAGAAGAGCAGAACCAAATCTTGAGGGACCTCAATATCCAATGCGCAGGTAAAAGAGGATGACCCAATGAGGGACGTTGGCAAAGACTAGTCAAAGATGCAAAATGGGAAATAAAAAGGGAAGAGATAGGCAAATGTTTCAAAGTGATAATAGTCAACATTTATGAAGATACAGTATGATGAAATTTTGAATGTTCATTATATTTAGTGACATGAAAGGCATGAGTGACCTTAAATGAGTCATTTCAATAAATTTAGGGAATTAAACATAGATTGGAATGGGTTGAGAAATAAGTGAGTTATGAGAAATTTAACTATAAGAGAATAGGCAAGATTGAACAAGAGCTAAAAGATAAGGTATAGTAGAAGGAGGGTGATTTTAAGATGGATGAGACTTTACTGTAGTGAAATGCTGATGGAAAGGTAAATCATGATGACAGAGAAGAGATTATATAAGTAAAGTTGCTGAAAAAGCAAGAGTGGATGGGATCTAGAACACAAGAAGAGGAGGTAGCTTTAGATAAGAGGGAGGAGAGCTCCTTATTCCATCAGGGGGTTGAGAGGAAAGGATGGATTCAGATGCCAGCAGATTGTAGGTCTAATAGGAAGAAGTTGGTGTGTGCCATGTGTGTAGGAGAACTCCTTTAAAAATGGCTTCTCTTTTCTTTTGGAATGGAAGGTGAGTTCACTTGCGGATATGGAGAATGGAAATAACGGAAGTAGATTCTTACTTGAGGGTATCTTTCTTATAAGCACAGAAACTCAAGCTTGTATTCTCACGATCTTATCAAGAAAAGTGAAAAAACTTAGTCAATCTGTACATTAAATATCACATACGTTTTTAATGGCTTGCTTCACTGAATTCAATCATCTTGCCTTGGGTCTGGGTAGCATTTGTTTTTTGTTTACTAAAATAATCTCATTTAGCCACACAGACACAATTTCAAATCACATTTGCAGAAGGACTGGGCTTAACTATGCTATCAATAACTTTCTTCCCTGACAACATTACTCAAGATACAGTTCCTGGGTCTTGTTGAGAGGTTTGGCAATGTTATGCTACATTTCGATTATTACTAGAACACTTCACTGCCCATGTAATTTCAAGCAATCACTCAGATTCTAAACATGGCAAGGAGGTGGTCTCTCAAAATTTTCTGCTTTTCCAGAAGTGTCTAAATCTAAATATAGTAAAAATATTCCGGGTAGTCTAGGTTAACCTTCAAGTTTATACAAATCTCCCAAATTCCAAATTTTCATGGGATTAGAAGTTCCAAAACATGGAGGTCACCCTGAGGATTACTGATCCCTCCCTGTTCCCCTAATCAATCCTTTTCTAGTTCCCATTCATGGCATATCACACACCCTGTCACTTAAGGCTCATTTTTATGCTCGTCTCTGAAATTATGTTTACTTTTCAGTTATTCTTTGATTCTGAAGACTTATTAAGGCATTAATGAAGAGAATGACTTGATGGGTGGCAAAGGAATTTCCAGTGAAGAGTTGCCAAGGATTGGCTTGATTACAGGGGCCAGTCTATAAAAATAACAGAGAAGGGTTGAGCTCCATAATTAAATCTCTAGGTGCCTGAGCTTACACGAGCCTCCAAAAAGATAAGATGAATCCAATATAGGTGATTATTTAGGGCTATTAGCAATCCAAGAAGGAAAAATAACCATAATAATAACTGAGAAGATTTTAATTAAAAAGCAAATGTTGAGAGACTATCTCTGACAATGTCCATGGTGAACCCCTATTAAGGAAAAATAAAAGCACTTTGCCCATACTAGCCAGAAAATTTTCCTCCTCCACTTCACTTGGGGATGACATATACCTTTTTTTTTTTTTTCATATTTGCTCCCTTTGATTCAAACTGCTCTGTCCCATAAGCAATGACAAACTTTTTGAAGACGTTGCCAGTTCCTTTACCACCAACACCATAATCCCGGCATCAAAGTCATTATCACACCATCATGATGAACTTGTCACTCCAGTTATCCTCCTTCGGAAACAATTAACACCATCTCATGTAAGACGGGGTCTGCAGAATAATAGACCAGTGAGAGGGCTGCCCAGAGAAGCAGCATAGGAGAAAGGAAGGTCCCAGGAACCAGTCAAGACAGGAAGACTGTTGTGTATGAGCAATTAAGTGGGTCCCGAGCCAAGGAGATGTAAAGGTAAGAATCCAAAGTAGCAAGAAGAAACTGGATCATGCATGTAGTTGCCTGGGTGAGACCAGGACACAATGATAAGAAACAATGATGTCTCAGTGGAGAAGCCAAGAGTGGATGGGGTTAGGGGGAACAAGATGTGAAGACTGTGAACATCAGGCATGTGTTGGGATGCACGCTCTCTGTTGCTATTCTCACTACACATAGATGGCATGCCAGAAGGAAAATTGCATTATTGAAAATAATGCTTTTATTTCTTCCCATAAAAGGCTTAGTGTGACATTATAATATACATGTGTAAATGGCATGATGAGAGACAATAAAATAAATTCCATCTTTTCTCCCTAAAAATTTGTGTGTGTGAGTTGAACAGGTTTTGTGCCTTGATTTTGCACGATCTTAGCCAGTACACCAGAATGGAACATGGGCCATGCAACGTGCTCCCACGCTCAACTCCCTTCTGTTTTACCGAGCACCTCTCATACATGTATTTAGTTAAAATAACTCTTTATAGGTTATCACATTATATGACATTTGAACCACATGAAAGCCTTGACACTAAGTATTGTGGGATTTTTTTTTAAATAATCTTGATTAAAGATTGTGTATAAAGAAGCCAAGAGTCTTTCACAAAGAAACATCTTACTTGTCATCTCTTTGGTTCAAATTCCTCCTCCCTAAGGTAGTATCTCTTCTTCTTCCCATGTCTGTCCCAGAGCAGATCAGTTCTCCCTTGGTCTCCTACTGCAGACTCCCTCGAGTCCACTTGTCCAAACCCAGACATGACATCTAGGTTCTGAAGTTTCATGTACCTCACCAAGAAGTTTCATCAGAGCACACGCCCAACAAATGGTCATCTTTGAGGGGTGGGGGAAGGGGGATGGGAGGAAGGGGTTGTGTATAACTTCACACATGACAACTGTTAGGCTCCAAACTTGACCTTTAGACTGTAGGTACACACACTGACATCTGCCTTTGCCTACATAAAAGCACAGACCCTGAACAGGAGACCAGCATGGATCATGCAGGTCAAGCACAACCTTTGGGAGAACCTGGGAAGGTGGGCCTGTATTTATGAAGAAACGGGAACAAGGACGATTCAAGTAGGCAAACAAAAGAGAGGAGTCTGTGTTGGGACGGGAGAGGGAGTCAAGACGAAGAGAAGTGCAGGAATTAGCATGGATTCTTCTACAGTCTGATTAGCACAGAAAATAGGTCAAAAGTAATTGCAAGTTAGGTTTGCTGTCCCCACCCTGGAGGCACTTGTGCCAAAGAGATTGGACAAGTTCAGCTGGATGGCTACTGTGGGATGGCTTGAATAGTGTCCACTGTGAAATGATGGTTTTGGGGGTGCCTGGGTGGCTCAGAATGTTAAGACTCTGCCCTTGGCTCAGGTCATGATCTCAGGGTCCTGGGATCGAGCCCCGCATCGGGTCCTCTGCTCAGTGGGGAGCCTTCTTCCCCCCCTCTCTCTCTACCTGCCTGCTTGTGATCTCTCTCTCTCTCTCTCTGTCAAATAAATAAAATCTTCTAAAAAATAAAAATTTAAAAATTTTTATAAAAAAGAGAGAGAAAGAAATCTTGGTTTTAAAACAACACAAAGCCTTAGTCAGAGGGCAGCTGATGTCCAAACCCAGAGACAGGGATGGGCACTAAGCCAAGGGGTAGGACAAGATGATCATTTAAGATGAAACCTGAAGTCAGCTTGACAGCCCCAGGAACATGAATAAACTCTGGAATGTGTCAGTGGTTCTATATGATGCACCTGAGGTCAGGTGAGATTCCCCTTGACAAAGAAATGACAAACTGCACCATGGACGAAGCTCTTAAAGGATTATTCTGGGCTTGGTGCCTCACAAACCAGGAGCAGTAATTTCATGCATTAATTTTTCCAGTAAAATGAGGTCATCGGAGTTTTTCAGCAGAGAAGCCATGTGAGGAATATGATGGCTTGCAAAAATTGTGACCATTGTATTCAGTATGGATTACAACACCCACAATAAATCAATAAATAGTCAAAAACATAATTAAAAGTTATGTAGAGAGTTTATCCATTTATTTCCTCCATAAATATTTGTCGGGCACTTAGTACTTGTCCAGCAAATAGTGAGCAAAGCAGGTCTCGTCTTGACATCATTGAGCTCATGATCTCATATGGACAGAGACATTGAGCAATTAATGCCATACACTGTAAGTCATGGTGCTCTGAAGAAAAGGTCTAAGGTATTACGAGAGGCTCTAGCAGGGGAGGTCTCAGGTCAGGGACTTCATAAGGTGGAGCTCATTGGGCCCTTGGCAAGATCAGCTCAGGTGCAATTAAAGATGGCATGGATTAGACTGGGCTAGAAAAGACAGAACAGAAGAGGAAGAGAGGAAAGAAAAGAAGGAGCTGGGCATACACCAGTAAATAAAGCAGATAAAATCTCGACCTTGTGGACCTAGTTCCAAGAAGAGATGCCCTGTGGGCAGGCGGAGCACTCCAAAAGGAGATCAGATCTGGAACTGCCAGTGTAGGACCAATGGGCAGAGATGCCATGTCCACCCAGGGAAAGCGTGCCAAGGGAGACACACAGACAACCAAGGATGAGCCCGAGCAAACATCCCCTGTCGGGACGTGTGGGAAAAGAAAAGGAATTCAGAAGAATTCAGAAAAAGAGACAGGAAAATGTCTGCACTGGAGATAAGGATATTTTAGGTTTACAAGATGACTAGAAAAGATTGTGATCCAGCACTGGTACCTCCCAGAGGAGAAGAATCTTGTAACTGCTTTTAATCAAAGAACATCTCTAGAGAAAAGGGTCATGAGGCCCCACAAAACAAGCTAAAAGAGTGTGAGGCAGCCTACCTTGAGCCTGTGCCCAGGTTTAGGTGGAGACAAACCCCAGCAGGCCCGACCCACGGGGCACCCCAGCCAAAGACTGTTGAAAGACTGAATAAGCAAACACACAGAGCCCTAAAGCCCAGCAGATAAGAGAACAAAGAAGAGAATAATGAAGTTTCTCTATCACATATGCCACCATTTCTGGTTTGAAAGGAAAGGATGCACCATATTTGATGTCTATTGGCATTTTTCTACTTTCAGCTTCTCAAATGACTTCTCATTTAAAACAAAACAAAACAAAACAAAAAACAATACAACTTCTAAGTCCCCTCTCTAGCACCCTACTACTTTAGTTTCTGCTTCAGAATCTTTTTTAGTGGATAGTTCTTCAACAGTGCTGATGTAGATTTTTTTTTTTTAAGATTTTATCTATTTATTTGACAGAGAGAGTGAGCACAAAGTTGGGGGGCTGCCAAGAGAGGGAGAAGCAGACTCCCCACTGAACAGGGGCTCTGTGCCAGGACCCTGAGATCACGACCTGAGCTGAAGACAGATACTTCACCAACTGAGCCACCCAGATGTCCCTGAGGTAGATTTAGAAATAAAACAAAATTAAAAACAACTCCCAAACTTTGACCACCAAACCAAAAAAAGGACCAGTATTTCAAAGATAAGCTGAGCAGAAAAAGTGGGGTGGGCTGACTTACATTACTAATGCGGACTTCAAAATTATGTAGAAAGATAGCTGGGTTTTTCTTTTTTTAATAATCTAAAGACTTCGTGGCACCTGGGTGGCTCAGTAGGTTAAGCCTCTGCCTTCAGCTCAGGTCATGATCTCAGGGTCCTGGGACCGAGCTCTGCATCGGGCTGTCTGCTCAGTGGGGAGCCTGTTTCCCCCTCTCTCTCTGCCTGCTTGTGATATCTATGTCAAATAAATAAATAAAATCTTTTAAAAAAAGAATCTAAAGACTTCATTAGGGTTTATCATATAATTTTGCTCAATTAGGCCCCAATAATTAATGCTGTGACTATAATAGAGAACAGCACAAAATGCTGGTGTACAAAGCCCCATGAAAGTAATATATCTTCTGACAGTAATGATGCTGTTCCTTTTTATTATTAAAAATACAATAAGGGGTGCCTGGGTAGCTCAGTGGGTTACAGATTAGGTCATGATCTCAGGGTCCTGGGATCGAGCCCTGCATCAGGCTCTCTGCTCAGAGGGGAGACTTCTTCCCCCTCTCTCTCTGCCTGCCTCTCTGCCTACTTGTGATCTCTGTCTGTGAAATAAATAAAATAAATAAAATAAATAAATAAAATCTTTAAAAAAATAAAAATAAAAAATACAATAAAAAGAATTTGAGTTTTTCCTTTTGTATGAAGAAATAATAAACATTATATTTGATATTCTGATTTTCCTCATGTAGTGACGCTGGAAATTAGCAGAATTTTCTTTAACACACTGACTTCAGTTCTTGTAATGACAGCCTAAAAATTCTAAACTGGAAAGTGACTCCTTGTTCGAGTGTTCATTTAAGTTGTTAAAAACATAATATCCACCATGTATCAAGCACGACTTGAAGTCAGGCATTACTAAAGCGTTAAGGAAACGTGCTTCAAACAAAATAACAGCCAGCAACAACACTGGGAATGGAGTGATTCTTAGTGATTTTTTAAAAAGAGAGAGAGAAAGGGAAGGGTGGGGAGGGAAGGTTGACTATTTTCTAGGTGACTCTGTGTTCATGCCTCACACAAGCATCAGTAACCAGTAGAGATTAATAAGCTTTGTTGCTGTTTCTGACCATCATGATGCTGATGATGGCAACGACAAAAAGAACCTCTTCCCCAGTCCCCAAATGGTACCTCAACAGGAAATATTATTATCTCTAATTTGTGGGCAAGGGACAAAAGTTTAAATTTCTTTCTTTTTTAAAAAAATTCCAATTCCTAATATAACATATGGTGTTATATGAGTTTCAGGTGTACAATATAGTGATTCAACAATTCTATGCATTACTCAGTACTCATCATCAGTGAACTCATAATCCCCTTCACCTACTTCACCCATCCCCGGCCCCTGGCCCCACACCTCCCCTCTGGTAACCATCAGTTTGTTCTCTAGCGTTAAGAGACTGTATGCTGACTAAAAAATTTTTTAAAAATCCAAAACCAAAAATTTTTAAAAGTCTGTTTTTTGGCTTGTCTCTTTTTTTCTTTGTTTCTTAAATTCCACATCTCAGTGAAAGCATATGGTATTTGTCTTTCCCTGAGGAGTTATGTTATCTAGCATTATACACTTTAGATCCATCCACATTGTTGCAAATGGCAAGATTCCATCCTTTTTATGGCTAACTAATATTCCACTGTACATATAAACCACATCTTCAGTATCCATTCATCTGTTGATGGTGGACAGTTGGGTTGCTTCCATAATTTGGCTATTGTAAATAAAGCTGCAATACACATATGGCCTGTATACCTTTTTTGAGTTAGCATTTTCATATTCTTTGCATAAATACCCAGTAGTGAAATTACTGGATCATATGATAATTCAATTTTTAACTTTTAGAGGAACCGCCATACACTGTTTTCGGGAGTGACTCCACCAGTTTGCATTCCCGCCAACAGTGCAAGAGGGTTCCTTTTCCCCCACATTCTCACCAACATTTGTTGTTTCTTGTGTTTTTTTATTTTAGCCATTCTGACAGGTGTGAAGTGGTATCTCATCGTGGTTTTGATTTGCATTCCCCTGATGATGAGTGATGTTCAGCATCTTTTTATGTGTCTGTTGGCCATCTGGATGTTGTCTTTGGAGAAATGTCTGTTCATGCCTTCTGCCCATTTTTTATTTAGATTATTTGTTTTTCGGGTGTTGAGTTGTACAAATTCTTTTCATATTTTGGATACTAACCCTTTATCAGATATGTCATTTGCAAATGTCTTCTCCCATTCAGTAGGTTCACTCTTAGTTTTGTTTATTATTTCCTTTGCTGTGTAGAAACTTTTTATTTTGATGAGTCCGTATACAATTATTCTTGCTTTTGCTTCCCTTGCCTTGGAAAAAACATCTAGAAAAATATTTCTACGGCCTATACCAGAGAAATTATTACTACCTGTTCTCCTTTTATGTTTTCAGGTCTCACATTTAGGTCTTTAAACCATTTGGGGTTTATTTTTTGTATGATGTAAGCAAGTTGTCTAGTTTCATTCTTTTGCATGTAGCTGTCCAGTTTTCTCAGCACTATTTATCTAAGAGACTTGTCTTTTCCTCAGTGTATATTCTCGCTTCTTTTGTTATGTATTAATTGACCATATAATCATGGGTTTATTTCTGGGCTCTGTCTATTCTGTTCCATTGATCTGTGTCTATTTTTGTGCCAGACCATACTATTTTGATTACTGTGGCTTTATAGTATATCTCAAAATCTTGGATTGTGATATCCCCAGTTTTGTTCTTCTCTTTTAAGATTGCTTTGGCTGTTCAGGGTCTTTCATAGTTCCATACAAATTTTAGGATTATCTGTTTTGGTTCTGTAAAAAATGTTTTTTTCCTTATTCTTTATTTCCTTATTTCCTTTTTCCTTATTTTTTCTTATTTTTTTTTCCTTATTTTCATAAGGATTGAATTAAATCTGTAGATTGCTTTGGGCCATATCAACATTTTAACAATATTTGTTCTCCCAATCAATGAACATGGAATATTTTTCCATTTATTTGTGTCATCTTCATTTTCTTTCATCAGTGTTTTACAGTTTTAGAGTACATATCTTTTATCTCTGCAGTTAAGCTTATTCCTAACAATTTAATTATTTATGGTGCAATTGTAAATGGGACAGTTTTCTTAAACTCTCTTTCTGCTACTTTATTATTAGTGTATAGAAAGGCAATGGATTTATGTATATTGATTTTGTATTCCTGCAACCTTACTGAATTCATTTATCAGTTCTAGTAGTTTTTGGTGGAATCTTTAGAGTTTTCTTTATATAGTACCGTGTCATCTGCAGATAGTGAAAATTTTTCTTTTTCCTTACCCATCTGGATTCCTTTTATTGCTTTTTGTTGTCTGATTTCTGTGGCTAAGACTTCCAGTACTATATGAATAAAGGGATGAGGATAGACTTCTTATCTTGTTCCTGATCTTAGGGAAAAAAAGTTCTCAATTTTTCACCCTTGAGTATGATACTAGCTATGACTTTCTTGTGTGTGGTCTTTATTATGGTGAGTTATGTTTCCTCTAAATCTACTTTTTTGAGGGTTTTTATCATGAATGGCTATTGTATTTTATGCTTTTTCTTTTTTCTTTTCTACTTCTTTTTCCTTTTCTTTTTTCTCTTTTTGTATTTTATGCTTTTTCTGCCTCTGTTGAAATGATCATGTGGTTTTATTCTTTCTCTCGTTGATGTGATGTATCACATTCATTGATTTGCAAATATTGAACTACCCTTACATTCCAGAAATAAATCTCACTTGGTTGTGAATAATTTTTTATTGTATTGTGGATTTGGTTTACCAATGTTTTGTTGAGGATTTTTGCATCTGTGTTCATCAGAGACATTGAACTATAGTTCTCTTTCTTGTAGTGTTTTTATCTGATTTGGTATCAGGGTAATGTTGGCCTCATAGAATGAGTTTGGAAGTTTTCCTTCCTTTTCTACTTTTTGGGATAGTTTGAGAAGCAGAGGTATTAACTCTTCTTTGAGTGTTTGGTAAAATTCACATGTGAAGCCATCTGGTCCTGGACTTTTCTTTGTTGGGAGTTTTTGGTTTTTGTTTTTTATTACTGATCGAATTTCATTGCTGGTATCAGTCTGTTCAAATTTTCCATTTCTTCCTGATTCAGTTCCAGAAGGCTATATATTTCTAAGAATTTATTCATTTCTTCTATGTTGTTCAATTTGTTGGCATGTAAGTTTTCATAATATTTTCTTATAATCCTTTGCATTCCTATAGTGTCAGCTGTTATTTCTACTCTTTCATCTCTGATATTGTCTACTTGAGTCCTCACACTCTCTCTCTCTTTTGATGAATCTGGCTAAAGGTTCATCAGTTTTCTTGCTGTTTTTGAAGAACCAGCTCTTGGTTTCATTGATTCATTCTATTGGTTGTTTTTTTTTTTTATTTTCTATTTCATTTATTCCTTCTCTAATCTTTATTATTGTCTTTCTTCTACTATTTGGGGTTTTATGTGTCCTTTTTCTAACTCCTTTTAATGCAAGGGCAAAGGGACAGATTAAATTTTGATAACAATGTTTTTTTGTCTAAGACATTATTTGTAATCTGAAGGAAGTGGGGGAAAGTAGAAGCCACAAATATTTGGAAAATCTCCAATAACATCACTTTAAAACCTGGGAATTACCTTTATAAAATAAATACTCCCCCACCTTTTTTTATTTTTTTAAGTTTTTTTGAGAAGATTTTTTTTATTTGACAGGAAGAAACACAACAAGAGAGGGAACACAGCAGGCAGAGTGGGAGAGGGAAAAGCAGGCTTCCTGGCAAGCAGGGAGCCCAATTTGGGGCTTGATCTCAGGGCCCTGGGATCATGACCTGAGCTGAAGGCAGATGCTCAATTGACTGTGCCACTTGGTGTCTCTAAATACTCCCTTTTGTCTCCCTTCTCACCATTTGGCTCAACCAATACTGTGCCTAAATGTTGCTCATTTTAGTTATATTTTGGCATCAGTCTTTCAGCTGAACATAGATGTCTCTTGATTTTCCACATTTGATTGCAATGCCCCCATCAAACCATCACATTTTCATAGTCAACAAAATGAAACTGGTATGTGCTAAGGATGTCTTAAAAGATATCAATTACAGTCCCTCTAAAGTTGGAAAGAAAAAGAGAAAGTAAAGCAGACATTAAAAGATAACTTTTCCAAAAGAAGAAAACGATTTTTACACTACACAGAATTGTATAACTTTTTCTGCAAAGGGCCACTTGGGAAATATTTTGGACTCTGAGAGCTACACTGTCTTTGCCATTGTAACTTTGTAGCTAGCTCAAAAGCAATCCTTGTCCTTCATGGGTATTCTAAAGCTATGTAGGGCTTGTAAGTTTTCACAAATACAACCCTGATTTAACCGCCCATTTATCTTGATTTTTTCTCACAGAACACTGTTTTTCAGCAGATTTATTTTCTTAATAATTTCCTCTGTCTTCATATTAATATTGGTTTACATTGTTGCATACATTGCTCATTGTAACATCAGCATCTTGTCCATGAGTTCCCATGGGGGATACATCTTCAACTTTGATACCAAGAAAAGATATGCATTACCTGCACCTTAGCTTCAGCTTTACTCTTTGCACCACTATGAATTGTGTGGTTGTTTTGCCTGTCTTTTAGGAGGAGGACTTTTTAATCTTAAATCTTGCACAGAACCCACACCATATAAAACCAACCCAGAAATTCTCTGTCTAAGCAGAGCTTAGCTTCCCTGTTGCCTTGGTCTCCCCTCTTCACTGGAGGGACCTTCACTGTTGCCTTGGTCTCACGGGTTTTACCTGCCACTGGTTACTCCTGGGAAGCCAAGGGCTGTGTGAAACAAGGGTTGATGATTCTGCCTGTCTCCCTTTCTCTCTTCATTGGCCACTAGAAATTTGGCCCACTCTCTAGAAAATACAGAGGACTCATGACTTAGTAAATTCACTCTTGGTTTTATTTAATCTTTCTTACTTCTCTGCCTTTGTCGTTTTTCCTTAACCATTACTTCTTAATTTTATTTTATGTTTTATAAGACATCTGAAATTGTCTCTGTCACAAGACATAAGAAAGGTGGGTGGGTGGATGGATGATGGAAGAATCTCTATGAAACTAGCTCCAGTGCTCTATTAGTAGACAAACACGGCATACAGCAATAGGGAAAACTCAAAAGTCAACAGTTACACATAAAACCAACGGAAACACTTGATAGAGTGTATCACCATTCCCTCACAGCAGAGCTCCAATAATAGCTCTATGCATGGATGATTTTTACACTTTGGTGAACAGGATAGAGCCAATGAAATCCATAGCACAAACCACCCTCCTATAAATGTTAATATGACATAGGAAAAAAGTATTGAAAGAATTCCTCTTACTTATTATTGCTAAATAGCTCAAATGCTCACACTGCTATGTAGAGTGTTGGTCAAAAACTTTCAAAATGTGAAATTAGTATTCTTTTTTTTTAAGATTTTATTTATTTATTTGACAGAGATCACAAGTAGGCAGAGAGTCAGTTGGGGGTGGGGGACGCATGCTCCCCATTGAGCAGACTGTCTGATGTGGGGCTCGATCCCAGGACCCTGAGATTGAGACCTGAGCCAAAGGCAGAGGCTTAACCACTGAGCCATCCAGGTGCCCCAGAAGTTAGTGTTCTTGATGATAAAATCAACTCTCAAGTATCATTCTAATAGAAGGAGAAACACAATGATAGTCCAAATCAGTAGTAGTTATTCCCATTTATCTTGATTTGTTCTCCTAGAGCACTGTTTTTCAGCAAACTTATTTCCTTAATAATTTCCTCTGTCTTCATATTAATATTGGTTTACATTGGCTTTAGCTGCCTAATGCTATTATAGTTGCTTATCCTGTTAGTTTGCTGAGGTCTTGGCACCTCAACTTTCCCAGATTCACTTGCTGATGATTATATAAAGTTCAGAATCAACGGTTTTCAATGGTTCTTACATGAGTGAATAACAAATACTGATTAAAGACCGGTAATGGAATTTTATAGTCTTGCCTGTGGATCTCACTGCAATTTACCAAGCATCATTATATGATCTTATAATGTTGAGGGCAAGTGATTGTGTCTACATTTGCACATGGAGCTGTGAAACCCAAGGCCCATTTCTCTTATTGCGTTATGCCCCACCAAGCTGATGATAACCTTGGGAACTCTTGAGAAATCAGTGGGAGGGGGGGCCCTGTGGAAGCTCTGCACTGTAGGGGGTTAGGGGTTAAATGATTTTCTGGAGGTGGAGCCTGCCTTTCAGTTGTCCCACCAGGAATCACACAGCAGATGGATTACTTCCAGAGATTAGCTCCTTGTGGTTGAATAAATTGATATTATTTTAGGTCCAACCAATATTTCACATTTTGGAGCTGTTGACCAACATCCTACCAATTCTAAGACTCGACTCTTACTGTTGGTCATGTAGAGACTTAAGGAGAACAGGATTGATTTCACCCACTGATTCAGTAAAAAAAACCTGAGATTTGGCCTCTCTCTCACAATACCTAAGGCAGAACTCTGCCTTTAACCTTGCAGTTGCTTTCGCTTTAATAACACGAAGTTTTCTCAGTATAGAAATCTTAAAAATTGGAAAAAGGACAAAGATAAGAACATTTAAATCATACATGATTCCAGCCCCCAAAAGTAAGCAGTTAACATTCTTTCAGTATTTTTTCCAGTCTTTTTTCTATGTAGCTTACATATAAATAATATAACACATGTAATGGAACAGAAGCTAAACCATATGTGTGATATATATTGTTTTGGCTTTTGCATTTAACAATACATCATGAATAATTTTGCAGGTAAGTAAATATTCCTTACCACATGATTTCCAAAAGTTTCACAGTAGTTACGAATAACAACTTAATTTATTAAATCATTTCACCAATGAAATTTTAGTCAAGTCCAAGCTTTCACTATTATAAATAATGCAGCTCAATACTTTTGCATGAAAGTTGTTATACATATAGATCTATGATTGTTTTCTTAGGATCCCATCGAATTAATGGATTAAAGGCCATGAACATTTTTAAAGTCTTTGCTACACATTTCTTGGTGTGTCACCTTCCTTTTTAAAAGACTGTACCCCATTATGCTCTGATTAGCAAAGCTTAAGTGTTCCAAAATGTTCTGTTATCATCCCCCTCTCCACACCCTGTCAAGTTTGCACTTAAATTCATTTTAATGTGATTTTTTTGTGGATTGAAATATTGCCAGGGGTGGTATGAGATATTTAGAACAGGGTGCAATTTCCACCAAAACCTCAACCCCTTTAAGGCAAGTGACACTGAATTTGAGTCTTTATTTAGGGAACTTCAGGAAAATCAATAGCATGGGAGGGAGAATCCACTCATGATTTTGCTCTCCTCCCAAACAAAAGGGGATCCAAGCCCAGGTCTTGCCCCATGGTTCTCCTACATTCAAGAAACAACCAAACACAATTTTGCTCTACTTTATGTAAAGAATCAAGTCAAATAAATCATCACTCTACAACTAACTTGAAATGCATTTTCCCCTGCTCCTAAAGAGGACAGCTTTCTTATCCTTCAACCTAGGTAAATGCCTCAAAGTTTCTATTTTCCTCTAACTGTCATGAGAGGGATTCATTATTCCTTGCACATATACTTCTACAATTTGCTGTGAAAGTCAATATTTATTGCACCTTTTTTCTGCATTTCTTAATGGAACATGTGTGTGATTATTGAATAAACATGAATGTGTATTGAGTTTTGCAACACTTCTTCTCCAGTAATTTGTTGGGATTTTTTTCACTCTTCTAACTCAAAACAGATTTATTTTTCTAATAAGATTTTGCAAGTTCTTCGTCCACAGTATCCACTAGATTTATTTCATTTCCAAAATATAAACTGCTGCACCTGGGCAGCAATTTTTTTTGATCACTCCAAATGGTTTGTAATGGTTTCTAGCATAGAGCAACGGTACGCATACTCGCCAGATGTAGCTCAGCTCATGCATTACTTCTTGGTTCAATATTTTTTGGTCTGTTTATCCCATCTCAGTCTCCCTGACCACATTCTCAGGCTTTATTTCATCCTCATTTTCCCATCATGCAAGAGAGCATTGCAGCTGAATAAAGAATCCTTTGAAAGATTTCACATGGAGAGGGAAGATCTAATAAATTTCTGTTGAAAAAGTTTATTATTGTTGATGTAATTATTATTTAGCATAGACGAAGCATTCCTATGATACCCTCATCACTAAAGAATCTCTATGTGGTATCATCTTCTCTCCTAAGGCATCTTGGGTGTATTCTTCAGTCATTTTCTCTATATGAATCTGGTGGCCTAACAGTTAGGTCTCAGTGACTGTTAAGAAGAAACTTCAATTCTAAATTTTTTAAACAGTGTCATGATGAGGCTAGGATGTTTATAATGTGGTTTTTTTCTAATGAGCTTAAAATACTTCATGAATAAGCAACAAGATTTTCTTCAATAAGACAAGATTTTAGTGATCCAAAAAATACTCACCAGATACCTTCCTACATTTCATTGTAATAAAGGGAATCCATAGCAGCAAATGCAGACATTTGCACTACATAATGCAGACATTTGCACTACATAAGACCTAAAAATTTTATAAATTAGTCAATATGTTCATTTTTATTAATGTCTTTCTTACTGACATAATGGTGTTTTTAAGCCTGGAAATTTGGTTGAGGGTTAAATAGTCTTTTCTCAGTTATAACAATATTTTAGAACCTCTGATATTATTAGTAAGCCACCTAAAACTCACAACTTCTTAGAAGTCAACCCACATTATATATGCTCTATGCTAAGCCTGTGCCTAAGTTTATTATTTCCAACCAAGACCTTTGCCCTGAAACCAGAATAACAATTCTCATGATAGTCACCTACTTGACATCACCATTTGGACGATCGATAAGTAACTCAAACTTAATAATCTATCCAAAAACTACCTAGGGTGTTGACCCTCAAATCAATCAATCTCTTCTCTAGACTTTCCTCTCAGCAAATGACACAACCACCTGCTCCAACTAAAACGCTCAGGGCCATTTTGATTGTTCTCCCCCTTTCTTCAACATCTAATGCAACACCAAGTCCTGTTGCAACTAATTTAAAATACATGCCAAGTTGGTAGCTGCCTCTTCTCCACTACCACCAATCTCGTCCCACTCATCATCATATCTCACCCAAAATTTAGGAGCTTCTCCGTGCATTTCCACCCCTGGTCCACTACAATCAGTTCACTACAGAGCAAATCACAAGCCAGCATATGGTACTCCCCTGTCTCACACCTACACAGGCTTCCCGTTCCACCCAGAATAGAGCCCACATTCTACCATGGCCTGCAGGGTCCTAGATGAACAAGCTCTTCCCCCATCTCTAACCCATCTCGTGCCACAACCCCTAGCTTTCTAGGATCTCAGCCCTCTCATCTTGTGTTCATACCAAGCATATTCCTCTCTTGGATCTTGTTCTTTTCTGCTTCCCTGCATGGAACTCTCTCCTCTCCCTCATCTTTGCAAGACTGATGTCTTCTCATCAGTTAGGTCTCAGCACAAAAGTCATGTCCTTAAAGAGGTTACCCTGGACCACCACTATTCTGTCTCTCTCTCTCTCTCATAACCCAGGCTTATTTCCTTCCTTGCAATTACATCTCTTTAAAATTATCTTCTTGATTTGTCTACTTTTCAATAGCCTAGCTCCCCACTAGAATAGGAGCCCCCCCCCCAGGAGAAGAGAGCTTCTCTCTAATATACCACTGTATCAACAATGTAAACCTTTATGTGGTAGATGTTCAATAAATAATCATTGAAGGAGTGAATTTCTCAGTCAGTCAGAAAGTCAAACTCATTGCATGCCATCCAAAGTGCCTCACAATTGGCTCTAACCTGTTATGGTAACCTATCTCCCAATACACTACATACAAGCCATGTCAGATTAGTCACTGTTTCTTAAACACACAATGAACTTCATGGCCCAATGCTTGTTAATTCATTCCCAGGAACTTTTCCTTTCCATGCCCCCACACCTCTCCCACAACCTTATACTGGGTTAAATTCTACTCAGGGCTCAAGCCCCAATTCAGTTGTCTCCTCCACTGAGGCACTACAGTTTTCTCTGCTGGACCCATGACACTTTGTCTCTCCATCAGAGAGCCTATAACAGAGCCCTTCTTTCCTAAATAGATGTTTCTATCTCTTGTTTCCCTAAGATATGCTAAGTTCTTGAAAGCAGAACTTTAATCATCTCTACTTTCTTCATAATACATAGTCTAGTCCCTGGTTGGGGTTCCATAAATGCCACCAGGTTTTGTTGTTGTTGTTGTTGTTGTTTTAAAGTGAACTCAACTGAGTTGGACCAAACCAGACTAAGATAAAGATATGACACCCCCAATTAAACTATGTGCCACCAGTCAAGAGCTTTTAACTCTCAGCTGATGTGAAGTACATAGCTCTCTAATTTAATGGAGGAAGTGGTAGAGTTCTGTGAGATGAGGAATTGTCTCTGAGTTTGCTCTGCTTATTGCAAGGAGAGGCATGGTCAGGAATCATCAAACTTGTGTTTTCTGTATCTCTGTTTTAAATCACCAGCTGCTTGTTTAGCCTTTATCCCAATGTTTGGCTAAGATCAAGTGTATCCCAATGTTTGGCAGAAACTGGGTTGCTTCTCTAACACATGTTTTTTTCTTCAAAGTGTTGATATTGGGCAGGATCCTATATGATAACAAAATACCAGACTTCTTGGGTCATTAGTTTAAGGCAGCAGTGGTTGGTTGAAGTTCATGAAAGTCACCACTTGTCATTTGTTTGTATCACTGCACTAGGGAACTTAGGGCTTTTCCTTGCTAGAGTTAGAAACAATATTCCTGGACCCATAACATTCCTTCAGTTCTTGTTAGCTGATATAAGAATGGGAATAATGTGGGCAAGGCATTCCATGGGTGTTCAGCAAAGACTCTGTAGCAACTTAGTAGACTGCTCAGGTGACAGACTTGTAGTTCCTTCCTGAATTAATTCACTCTTGTTGTATTTGAGTCTGAGAATAATCCATAGTGTAGCAGGCTGGGATACTGTCTTCTTAAACATAGCTGGCTGGAGAAAATGTGTCCCTGGAGAAGACAAAAGAATCTGAAGTATACCAGAAGGAAAGTGGCTATATTCAGGCATTTCTGCAGCTCTAAAAAGCAGGGTCGAGGCCTGGCTGAAGAAGGTAACAATACATCACAAGTGAGAAAAATGCAATAGGTTTGGATAGCCCAACACCAGCTAAGGAACCTTGCCTCCTTGACTTTTGTCCATAAGTCTCCAGCTACATAAGGGGCATCTATTCCTGAGATGCCCTCCAAAAACAGAGAATTCACTATTTTAAAGGAAATACAAGGCCTAAGCAATGACTGAGGGTAGACCAAAAAAGCTCTGGTTCCATACGGCCCACTGAACTTACAGCACGAGGAAACAAAGGAAGACTAGTTCAAGACTAGCTGACAGTGCCTTCAACTCTTCTTGATTTGGTTCAGTTTGATTCCATTTTTAAGGTTACAGAAGAATGTGAAGAGAAAAGTAAGAACATTCAAGGCTGAAAAGATAGTTCCTTGCTCTATAGGGTGTTATGGTTACTAAAAGCTTTGCTAAAGCTTTGCCATCTCATGGGGTCTCCCTTATCTGATCCTGATTTGAAGGTCAATATGGCTGTACTCAGTCCCCCTGCTTCCTTGCTATGTCCTGACAGGTCAGGATATATAAACACAGTTGATCATTTTAAATATCCTCTATAAATTAAGCACTGGAAGGGATTGCAGAGGTCACCATCCACCACTGCACAACTACTCAGCTACTGACTTCTTTCTATTTTTCTCCAATGCAATGGACCCTGAAATGTGTTTCCATGACTTCATGTCAATGAAGACCTATTGTTTGAGAATTTACCTCACTTCAATCAAAACAAAGCAGCTCCACTGAGATGTTATTCCAGGGGTCCTTATAAGAAACTCCTCCCACCTCAGAATCTACCTTGGTGTCTGCGAAGGAAGAGCCAAGAGGGCATACCTTCTTTTAAAACACATTAGCAATCTGAGGGGTTTGAAGTGGCAGGGGGTGGGTGGGAGGTTGGGGTACCAGGTGGTGGGTATTATAGAGGGCACGGCTTGCATGGAGCGCTGGGTGTGGTGAAAAAATAATGAATAATATTTTTCTGAAAATAAATAAATTGAAAAAAAAAAAAAACACATTAGCTGGGGCACCTGGGTGGCTCAGTGGGTTAAAGCCTCTGCCTTCGGCTCCAGTTGTGGTCCCAATGTCCTGGGATCGAGCTCCACATTGGCTCTCTGCTCAGTAGGGAGTCTGCTTCCTCCTCTCTCTCTCTCTCTGCCTGCTTCTGTGTCTACTTGTGATCTCTATCTGTCAAATAAATAAATAATTTCTTTAAACAAAAAAAATCTTATTTAAATTAAAAAATAAATAAAACACATTAGCTTAGGGGTGCCTGGGTGGTGCAGTTGGCTTAGCATCTAGCTCTTGGTTTTGGCTCAGGTTTGATCTCATGGTACTGAGACAGAGTCCAGCATCAGGCTCAGCAGAGAGTCTGCTTGAGATTCTCTCTCCCTCTGCCCCTCCCACTCATGCTCTCTCTCTCTAACATAAATAAATAAATCTTTTTTTAAAAGACACATTAGCTTACATTAATGTATAAGAGGTCCTTCTCTGCGTGTGTATAGTACATATACATATGCACATATGTGCACATGTGTGTTTGAGTATACATGGGAAGATATGTAAGGGTCATTTATTTAAAGGACTACCTACCAGGTTGCAAGCTCCATAGAGAAAATAGTAAATAAGAAATAATGAATAGTAATGAAATATGTGAAATAGGACCTTATCATCTAACCTGCCAAGCTTTGAGAAAAATTTGAAAGCATGGTTTGCTGAGAATAATTTACAGAGGAGATATTCAGTCCTTCAGACACTGTATTATTGGGACAAATGCTAGATGCTAATCTCTTGTAATTATTTTCTATCAGAAGGATTTAATATCGATTTCTCATTACATGGAGTAAAACAATTATATGTAACTCCCCCAGACTTCATCAAGGTTCCCTAAAAACAGCAGAATGATCATTTACATGAATGCAAATATCTCTGAGTAATTCCCACCACAGTAAAGGCCTTCTTCATCCCAAAAAGACAAAACAGCTTATTTTAAATGAAAGAAATATATACTTAGACCCAGGCTGGATTGCATAACAAGAAATATTAAGATGAACAAGACTCCTTGGGTTTTTGAATCAAATGTTATGAAAGTGGCATAGAGTTTGCTGCCAGGTTTAGTTCCATCAAGACACCAAAATTATATTTGGAGAAAGCAGGTGTAGGTAAGTGGGTCACATGCACTTGGATCCTATAATTACAATGTGAAGACCAAGAGAGCAATATGTACCTGCATTTCGGTTGGTTAGTCACACCTGGAACTGGGTTCAGTTCTGGAGACTATATTTTGTGGGAGGATGAACACATAAACCATAAGGGCTCTGGAGTGGTGGATCAGGAATTCTTTCATAAGAAGCAGAGTTGGGGGGAATGGGACTATAAATCTGGGGGGAAAGTGTAGGGGAAGGAGGAAATATGAGGACCAAATTTTCAAATTTTGGAAGTTTTTCATATGATATTTTTTCTATTTTCTGAAACACACTATGATCTATCTACATATTTTCTACTTAAAATGCTCTTACTCCTTCTCCAACTATTGATTCCTCCAGACCCAACTCAACATCACCTTCTCCAGATAACCTTCCTGGAGTCCATTTTCCCTTTTTCTCCCTGCTGCAAACATAGGGAAAAAGTCTTCCTTTCTGCACCCTATCATTATCCAGAAAAACACTTTCATGTTATAGTAAAATTTTGCATGCCAATGTCTATCTCTATTCTTTCAACCATTAAACCATGGGCAGGAAGTGGATCCTACTTTTCTTTCATTAATTGTTAATCACCCTTTGCTAAATATCTGCTGTGTCCTGAATATTGAACTTAGAACTAGGAATATAAAAACAAAAGACTTGGATTAACCTGGTAGAACATAAAACAAGAAAGACAGCTGCAAATATCAGAAGGAAGACAAGGACATCTTCTTTCACATATTATCTTCAGTGTTGAACTAGAGATGCTAGCCAGTGCAATAAGGCAAGGAAAAGAAATAAAAAGAATTAAGATCAGAAGGATAAAATTAAAATTATATTATTTACTGATGGCATGATAGTTTATGTTGAAAATCCAAGAGAATTTAGACCTAATCAATAAGTTTAGTAAGGTTGTATCTTACAAAATTCACATATAAATCTCATTGTATTTTTACATAGTAGAACAATGGCAAATTGACATTTTAAAATTTTTTTTAAATGGCATCAACAATGTAAAATAAATGGGAAAAATCTTCACAATAGTATGAATGACTTGTACACTGAAAAATAAAAAATACTTCTGAGGGAAATTAAAGATTTTCAAAAAGAAAAAATAAAACTAAAAAGACAGTATCAAATGCTGGCAAGGATGTAGAGCAGCTGGAACAACGACACACTGGTGGTAATAATGCAAAATGGTAACATTGCTTGCTGCTTGGCCTCTCTCTCTCTGTGTCTCTCTCTCGCAAATAAATAAATTAAATATTTTTTTAAAAAACTGTTTTAAAAGCATAATGAATAACAATAGTTCTAGGAAGTTAAATTTTCAGTGGGCCCAAAACATAGCAGAGGCCCAAGATCTGATGTCGAAGCATTGAAAGCATGGGAATGGTCATAATCCTCTGTTAGAGTATCAGCTTAATTCTGTTACTTTAGGTACAGAACAAGGCGAAGAAGGAAGATTTCACTTAATATTCTCATTTGAGTTGCCTAATCATGGAACAATCATCTCAAACAGGAAAATGAAGATGAAAATGGCTATCAGAGAGATTGTAAGTCTGGCTGCAGAGTAAAGAAAATTTGAGTTCAAATTCTGGTATTGCTTCTTACTGTGTGACCTTGAGTAAGTGACCTAAATTTTCTAGGCCTTGGTTTTCTCATCTAGAAATCAGAGACCATAACAGCATAAATATCATTTAACATAGGTGTGTTATAAATAGTTATGAGACAAAGCAGGTACAATACATTATTGAACTGACTGTTGGACTAGGTAGAAGGTTGAGACTGTTGATTATAAGTTGCTAAATAATTTCCAGAAATGGGGTTAACCTGGCACTTCATTCACGGCATACAGACACTTACTCAGAAGGACTGGTCAGAATACCTCTGATGGAGATGATGGGGTGAGAGGGAAGCTCAAGTAAACTCAAGGGGAAGTCTCTCATTACCACTCAACCTGTAATCCTTAAATCCCATGAAAACTAGCAACACCTGCCTCTTCCTTGCTCTAACATCTGTAGCTCATGCTACAAACTCAGGTCTCCACGTTTCTCACACACCCCTGATCCCAGGCATAATGATAAAGTCTAGAAAGCCCAATCACTTTGTGGTAAGGATCTGAATGGTAAGATGTGCCGAACAGACAAGTATATCCCAAATCCACATGTGCAGAAACTTTTTCTCCACAAAAAAGATTATTTTCATTTTACCGCTGTAACTCACTATGGCAACAAACAGACCAAAAGGGATTTTTAAGGCACCTACTTTGATGGCACTTTTTATTAATGGATGTCTCTTTGTTGAGGTTCCAGTTATCAACATTTATATAAAATCTTGATTCATGAAAATAAATTCAGCAACTCGAGAACTGCCTCCTTGAAGGCTCTAGTTGACCATACAAGCTGTGAAAAAATGTGTAAGAGGCATGGTTGCTTAGTGTTTCCTCCACTTTGTAAGCCAGAAAAAGGAATAATTTCCCTGTCGCAGTCCACATAGAGAGTGCTGGAAGAGTCAAAGGAGCTCCAGAGCTCCTGATTGCCAGTCTCGTGTGTGATTTCCCAGGGCCCAGTGGTCCTCATATGTATGGCCAATTAGCTCTTTGCTAACCTGATGTTCTGGGCTAAAATTGAGGACTGCCTCATTCCAGACCCAGGCTTTTCCTTCTTTAGACCGATGATCTTGTGACTACAGACACATGACACTTACTTATCAGGTGGACATGAGTTTATTTTTCTATTTTTGAATCAGCAGGTCCTCTCCGACCGTGTGCCATCACAAATCCGGCAGACTGTTTCATTCCACACACTGCAAGAAAGCTACAGGAAGAATTTCCATTCTGAATTGCATAGAATTTGTGATTTGCATGCACCTTTTGAGTAAAAATCAAACATTTGCCCTGGATTGGCCCGAGTTTAATTAAAATGATGAGACTATGTGATAGGCATTTGGTCTAAGGCAAAAAGGATACACAGTATTGAAATTTGGAACAAACATTTTTTAAAAATGAGAAATGCATGGTTGGCAGTGATAAGAAATGCCAAGACTGTGTATTACACGGGATCACGGGTTGAAAATAGAAAATATCCTAAAAATTCTGGCACACTGTGAAACTGTCATAGGAAGGTTTGGATAGGATTACATGCTTTATGGATAATGTCCCTGTAACTAATACTATAGATGTTTATAATCTTTTCTATAGTCTTTTTGTGGCTCACCATGTATAGTTGATGGGCTGCTCATCAGTCCTGGCAGATTTTCCCATTTAACCACGCAGGGGAGAGGCAAGAGGATTTTTATCTTGAAGGGTCAACCTCTGCAAAATTGATGATCATCCAAACACACTGATGACAGCAAAGTCAGCGTGAAACGAGGTGTAAATAGCCAGCACAGAAAGAGAATAACTGATCACTTGAATTGAGGATTATGAAAATTGACCACTGTTTCCATTGCAAAAATTCTAATGGGAGTGTGATATTGAAGAGTGTTTGCTATTATAATCTAAGTTCTATTTACATAAATACACATATATCTTGTTTGTTTAACAGATTTGTAAGTGCATGTTTCTTGGGTTCTTAAAGCAGTTGAATTAAGAAAAATCAGCTATGGATACTCTCTCCTTTTACAGAACAACTTTTAAGTTTCATAGTTTGCTAATTAAATACTACAGTTCCTCAATAAATTATTTAGAATAATTTACAGGGAGGATTTTCACAGTGTGAAGACACAGTATCTTAATAAGTTAAATCAGCCTCACAGAATAGATCTCAAACCATTCTACAGACACTGAATAGAGCTGTTCCCGTAGCTGAGAAATCTAAAGTTTGAGCTAATTAGGATCAACCATTCTGTTAATCTATGCCAATGTCCATGAAGACATGCCCAATTTCCATACCAAAAATGGGTTTTGAAATGGCCACCCATGCCATCTCCATGGGACTCAACTCCCCAACTTGAATGTTATCTTGAAAGTCCATAAGTCTGGCCTTGAGCCCATATACCTCAACCCAAAGAGGAGTACAGAAAAAGGGGTTAGGGGCAAATGGCAGATGGGTTGTACACTCCTCCCTGAGAAATATACAGCTCCTAAAAAAATGGAACTAGTTGAATTTCCACTTAAACTGTAAAGAGAGATCTATGCTCTGCCTTGCTCTTTTTAATAATGATGTTTGTCTTCCAAATAACATGTACCCAAGTTTCAGTGTTTAGTTTTAAAATAGGACCAGATACTGTTTCAGCATCCTTGGGGAGCTCAATAACAATGAGAAGAAGCTTTTCATTTAAGCCTGACCTCTTTCTTCTGTTTACTCCATACACTTAAAAAACAAAATCTTGGATTTTAGTAGCTGTCGATTTAATAGTTCTATTTTGCTAACATGGTTGTATCTTACATAACAATATCAAAGAAGAAGTAGACAACAGAAGATCACTAAATACCCTACACATGAAATTGGGGGTATAAGTCAACAATTTGCTCAAAACTCCACATCAGTTCAAAGGTACCCAAAGGGACAGGTGACTGCCTTAAGTTCAGCAGAGCAAACATCTGTTCCAAACATCCTCTCCTGGGAGGGTTGGATTCTTCTAAACAACTTTATATGCTAGACAAATACATTTTATGAGAAGAATGTGTGGCTGAAGACCTCATGGAATTAAAACTCACACTTGTCAAGATTGAGATTTCATATGAATAAGTATAAATGGGAGAAGATACAAAAATCTACAATCCTTGCAGCTTCTTTTTGCTTTGAGACCGAATTTTTAAAACAGCCTCTCTCTCTCTCCCTCCCTCTCTCTCTCCTCATACATATGTAATCAAAATCATAGATATACAATAATAGTATTATCACATCTAAAAATTCACCACCATATTATTTTTTTCAGTACTTTTTGAGACTAGCACTGAGCACCACCATTTAATGAACGCTCAGATGGTGCTCCTACAAGAGTTAGAGAAAAATGCTAACTTATTCATTCATTTACAAGTATTTATTGAGCACCAGCAATGAATCAGACATGTTCTAGGCAGGAGATTTTAAATTATAATAATGATAAATGTTAAAATCCTAGTACAGTCGTCATCAGAATCACTTACAGAAGTTGCCAAGAAGGTAAAGAACGTAAGAGGACAAGGAAGAGTACATGACTCCGTATCCTAAGCTCAAGTGAGGTTACCAGGGGGCAATAGCATTACCCAGTTTATAAATCACTCAGCTCCCTCAGCTTTGAAATTATAGAATCATTTCTTAAGGCTTTTAACTTTTTTGAAATTCACATTATTTTTATTTCTGTGCCTAAAGTCATTCATATTTTATATAATGCTATTGCAAAGTTGGAGGATTAAAATTTGCATACTATGCAATCATGTCGGTTTGCCCGGTCTGCTGGTTGGTTGAGTTGTCTCCTAAATGTCACTGGATAACCATATTAATTCATTAATTAGAGAATCTAATCTCATATTTGTGTTTCTATTTTGACATAAAATCAAAGAACTATAAATGCTGGAGCAGTATACAGCCAAAAATCTTCATGAAAAATGACCTATGGGCGCACAGAAACTCACATATTCCTTTTTAATTATGTTTTATTCTATGGACACTGTGTTTTTAAAGTTACAGGATTCCAAAAAATTCTTAAGCAAGGGGCACCTGGGTGGCTCAGTCGATTAAGCAGCTGCCTTCAGCTTGGGTCTTGATCCCAGGGTCCTGGGATCGAGTCCCACATCTAGCCTCCTTGCTCAGTGGGGAGCCTGCTTCTCCCTCCATGTGCCACACCTTGCTTGTGCTCTCTCCCTCTCTAACAAATAAATAAATAAAGTATTTTTAAAAATTATTCAGCAAAAATTTAACTCTTTTCCAACATTTTAGGTATTACAGGCCCAGAAGACCATCAATAAGAACTAGATCAAATCACAATAACAAGGTCACTATACTGAAGGTATGTATATAAATTTCCTTCAATCTCATGTCTGCTAAGCATGCATTATCCATTAGGCTCTTTGACTTACAATAACAGGTGCTCAAACTCCTTTACTCCATTCGGGTGTCCCCAGGATAACCAGCACAGTTTCATATAAAAAAAAAAAATCTCTAAGTGGGACTGTGGTTGAGCAATCTCTCTCTTTTTTTTTTTTTTCCACTAAGGAGCATTCAACCTTGCAGAAAAAATTGATGATGTTTGCAATAACTACCATCCCACAATTTAAGTAGGTGATTTCATGCACCATGCTGTTTTATGTTCTCACCTGTTTCATACAATTTCTGTGCTTTTCTCTTGTGAAATATCACCTTATGACATGGAAGGTCTCGTTGTAACAGGAGGAGGTGAGCTTGGGATTAAAGACAGAAATGCCCCACATCCCGTCTGAGGATCCTGCTAACAACCTGTAACAAAACAGGTTCATCAATATGAAAGTAAAAAAGAAAGACTGTTGTGACTTTTGATTATAAATTCTTTTGTGACTATTTTTTTATTATAAACTCTTTGGGTTTTTTTAATTAACATATAATGTATTATTTATTTCAGGGGTACAGATACGTACTCCTTTCCTTAGCCTGTGTAAAGCCTGAAGTCTTTATTAATTCATTCCAATGCTTCAGCTTGAACTAGCAAGCCCATTAATGGCCCTGCACTGCCTTTTAAGAAAAATAGATTAGAGAGTCTAAGGTAGGCATAAAAGACACTGCTAGATGTTGATCCTAAGCATCTCAACACAAGTTCAATGGAAGGAGAAATATAAGCAGAAATGTATTTTAATTACAAAGTTTGCACATCGCAAGCCTTGAGGCTAAACATCACTCCAAAATGAGTGCTAATACAATCCGAGAAGAGAAACCCCCAAACATAGAAGAATTGCCTTTTCCCCACAGAACCAGTTTGGTGGAATTTCTGAAACACCTACTCACACCCAGACCTCTGGTTTCGGAAGTTTCATATTCTCCGTGCAGAGCTGGCTGCCACCAGGAAAACTTTAGTGACAAAGTCCTGCCCTCCTCCTGATCCTCCTCTTCCCCCCGAGCATCATTTTTGCTATTTCTGAAGCCTTCAGAGTCAGAAATGGTGCGGGAATGCTCAGGGTAAGAGTCTAATGCCGCTGGCACACTCCCCGTCTGCCTTAGGTCACAGTCAATGAGGTCCTGGAACTCGGACTTTTAAACAAAGACACTATTTCAATGTGGGATTTTGTCGATCTCAGTTCCTGCTTCAAATTGGTACTTTCTCAGTCTAAAGAAAGCTCTTCTGCCCTCTCATTCTTGGTGGATCATGTTTCTGCTCTTCCCTTTGTCCAATCTTCTCTTCTTCCACTTTGCCTTCTCTAACCAGAGTCGAATTCAGATTCTTGCCTGACTTAAAGCTACAGTCTAGGAATTTCCACTAAGAACACCTAAGTTTCTTCTTGAAAAAGGTAGGGCAAGGCCATCCCATGACGTTCTAGGCAGATGGCAAAGTTGCTATGGAAACTACCCAACTCCTTATTTTTTCAATTTCCAAATTCTGAGTTTTCTCTGAAATTATTTGACTCTAAAGCCTTTCCCAGGGGTGCCTGGGTGGCTCAGTGTGTTAAGCCTCTGCCTTCAGCTCACTTCATGGTCTCAGGGTCCTGGGATCAAGCCCCACATAGGGCTCCCTGCTCAGCAGGGGGCCTGCTTCCCCCCCCTTCCCCCTCTGCCTGCCTCTCTGCCTACTTGTGATGTCTCTCTGTGTCAAATAAATAAGTAAAATCTTAAAAAAATAATAATAATAATTAAAAAATTAAAGCCTTTCCCAAGCATGAGCATGGATGTGGCTCTCAATGACAGTGCTACCTCCTTCGAATTGCTTAGGGAGCCTTTTCAGGTTTAGAGAGCAGAGCAAAGGCACGGTGTCATACCCCATGTCTACCCCGTGTCATACCCCAGCTTGCTGGGGAGGATATTCTGGGTTTTTCATCAGTTTTGTAGAATACCAAGTGTGCCCTTGGCTCTTTGTAAATAAGACCAATTTTGCCTTCCAAACTACAAGCTGGGCAGATGCGTTAACTAGGCCCTGAGGTGTGTTTGTCAACAGGTTTAAAACTCTGAGCACCAGGTTTTCTGTAGGAAACCCCGGAGTGTGGCCATGCAAACCTGGAAGGGCTGTTCAACTTCTTGGACTCAAACTTCACCTGTTCTCCATTATCGAGTTTAAATTCCTTCATTGGAAACAACAACAGCAACAACAACACAAAATAACTTAAACATTAGGGCTTTCTAGGCATATGAGGACATTTTCTTAAGTCTGGTTTTTTGGTTTTCTACTTTCCTTTGATGCTGCCTTTCTTCCTGAGCCACTGGAAGTATCACCCAGGTTGGAGCGATGCACAACAGAAGTTTAACATCCTAAGGTCTCACGGGGAGGCCATTGCCCCCTGGACAATTCTTCGACCCCAGAATATACCTCCCACACCTGTTACTTCCGATGCCTCAAATTCTAAGGCTGCGTTTCTTTTTTGTTTTTTTGAACTTCTGATTTCTCACTCTTTTTAAAAATATTTTATTTATTTGACAGAGAGAGAGAGAGATCACAGTAGGCAGAGAGGTAGGCAGAGGGGGAGGGGGAAGCAGGCTCCCCACTGAGCAGAGAGCCCCATGCGGGGCTCGATCCCAGGACGCTGGGATCAAGACCTGAGCCAAAGGCAGAGGCTTTAACCCACTGAACCACCCAGGCGCCCCTTGATTTCTCTTTAAATAACTCAAACATATTTATTTCAAAAAGGGGTAACATTTCTTTTATGTGTGAAATTTTCTCCGACCCTTATCAAGAAGCAGGTTTTGAAAAGAAGACAGAGAATGTGTGTGAGAAAGAGATCAAGGAAGAGGAACTGAGAAAAGAGGGAGGGAGGGAGGGAGGGAAAGAAGAAGGAAGAAAAGAAGAGACTGGGAGCAGCTGGAAGGAGGGAAAGGGATGCCACGGCGTCTATAAAGAGGAAACTGGGCAAGTACAAGAGACGAGGCTCGTCTACTTCCCAGAGGAGATGAGGACAACATCTTTTACCTCCTCTTCCCAAACATTTATTACTGGGAGACATTTTCCAGACCCAGAGATCTTGAGTCCAGTCTGAGCAATTAGATTCATAAGTTAAATTTGCCTGAGTTGTTCAAAATGAGTCAGGTCCACAGTGATCTCCAGGCAGAAAATAAAGATTCTATTGGCTCCTTTTTAAATATAATTGCAGTGAAGTGCCCTGAGTCATTTCTCTCTTGTCTTAGTGTTTTATTTTTAAGGTCGTATAAATATTTTCTTTGAAAACATTTGCCATCAAGAAGCCCAGGCTGACTGCTGAAGGCTGATGCAGACCAAGACGGACCATGCTCTGTTCTCTCCCCTTCCCTCTGATTCCACCCTGAGGGTCCTGCTCTGAAGTTGGGAATCAGGCAGCCTCTCCAACAATGCTCAGCATGGAAGAGTGATACAATCTGAGGTAAAAATACCTGATTTTAACCCTTATTCCGAGAGTCATTCAGAAGACTGCTCATAGAAGTTCTTCTCATCAGATCCTTCCAGAATATTCCTTCTCAGAAAAGAAAATAGATTGTAGCTGGCTTCAGTTTGGCACCAAACAGCAAAGACTTCCAAGGATATAGGCTGGTCCCTGAGGTCCTACAGAAACAGTAACATATGCCTGAATGTGGGGTGAAGGTCCCTTATGCTGTCATCACAACAGAATTATTACAAATATGCAAATTTATGTTTTCAAATCTTTCCTCAGACATGATGCAAAAATATCCAGATACTCACCAAAGTATTACAAGTCACAGTTTGAAGTATCAATCTGTCCACTACAACAACACAGGTTTGGTATTTTCAAGGGCTGTAAGAACATTAGCATGTTTCCCAGAGAACTGCTCAGCTTCCAAAGCAGCAGGAATTACTATGCCATTGAGACAATAATAATATTCCTCATTCCTGCTAATGCAAAGCAGCAAGGCCTGAGCCCTTCTGTTTTACGCTGCACACTGATTTGGAAGCAAATATTTTTCCAACAACATCACCAAATTGAAAGCATTTTGAAAAATCTGAAGGCTTCACAGAATACTGTTTTAGAAAAACCAACTCTCATGGATCTGTCAGTGACATAAGCCATCCCCTTCAGTTTAGCTTGAAAATGAGAAACTTGCTGTGTCAAGCATCTCTAAATTATATGTATTTGCTGATGTAAACCGAGCACAGGGCATTCCAAGAGACAATAAGAGAGTGGGGGAGGGAGGGTAGCAAAAAAAAAAAAAAAAAAAAAAAGATATATTTTTCCATGGGTCTCTTCTTACTTATCAATAAAAAAAATGATGTATGTTCCAGCTTTTCCCATTGTTTGGGTACTTTGGTTTGTTAAAAAGACATCCAGGCACACTTGTGAATCTGAAATGTTCAAGCAGGTAAATAGTTTAAAGTTACAATTCGCCCATATGCAGGCAGTCACTAAGGCTGTTTGTAGACAATATTCTATGCCTGATCCTGGGACAGGTTTAAAGTTGTTCATGAAATGAGGTTACCCCTCTATTAGGAGGGAAAAACCAATCATTCAAATATCTAAATTACAAGAGCTCATTCTTTTTTAAAAATTGCTTGCTGCATCTTTCTCTTTTCTTCCTGAGTTTGTCGATCTCCGTCGGGCATCAGAATCACTCATGGTCACCCTGAATGCCCCGACCTTGTCATTTATCAATATCTAAGGGAAGGTTGTAAAATAAATTATGACTGCCTACACACTATGCTTTTCTACCTCAAGCTCGCTGATGAAATACTCCCATACCTAAGAACCCCTCAATTTGTCACATTGATTTCTTCACCAACTTTATGATTTATTTTCTTCTGGAACATTCCAAATATATACAAAAGTAGGCTGAGTATATACTATATTCCCATCTACCTTTCACCCATTCCAATGACTAGTCATGCTTAGTCCATCTTCTTTCTTCTGAATCCTCTCCAGCCCCTCCCCAACACACAGGCTAGATTATTTGGGGGCTAATCCCAATCATCATATCATTTCTTCAGTAGTTATTTCGCCGTTGCCATGTTAAGTTTTACATTTCATTTACATTTTAATGAATCGCTGATATATTTAAGTATTAATCAGGTGACTTCACATCTTACAACATATGCTAATTTTCATTCTATCAACACATGTAAGTGGTAGAGTTGGCCCATCTATTTTAAACAAATTATCACTGAAATGGACTATAAGCATCATCATTTTTAATCATCATGGAGCTTTAGCACTGCTATGTATCTGAGTTTACAAGCTCGCACTTTGTCAGTCACTTCCACACTATTATTTTGAGCATGTTAGTACTTGCCATTTATTTATTTAGAATATTTTTATATTATAATGAGTTTCTCACATTCCTGTTGTCTTTCCTGCTCTGAGACTCTTATTGATCTATGAAAGCTCCTCTATTCCAGGGAATAATTATTCTGTCTTATAGGAGGGAGCGATGCCCAGTTCGTGGGTCTTCTTTCCAGGTGGCATTTAAGGAACAAAAGCATCGAGTTTAAAAGAAATGATCAAGAAAAGCATCCCGATGCCTTGGGGATTCTTATGGAGGAGAGCAAGCTCCTTGTGGCAGAATCACTGAGAAGTAAAAATTACATCATGAGGTTAAGGGCACAAGATGAATTGTAAAGCCAAGCTTCTTCATTCTAACTGAAGAACAGCATCCTCCATTCGCCTCAATGCAAGGTGAAGGTTCACCTCTATTGGAAGATCAAGTCTCGAGTTCAGAGGGCTCAATCAGAGTATGAAAGGGAAAAACAGATTCCCTGGTGCCAATAAAAAGTCACTCTGCATTAGTGTCTCCTTGCCGCCCCAAAGGAAAAGAAAAAGTTTTGAGACATTCCACAATAGGTCAGAATAACGTTCTGTGCTCTGCACACCATATTCCAACTCAGGCAAAATGTCTATGGGATTTTTTTCCCCCTAATTTCAAAGCCTTTTGATTAAAGTATACCAGAAGGGCACTGACAGCACAGGCTGCTTCTGTTCTTCTGTGGAGGGTTTCAATGGCCGCCGTATACTCTCCATCTATTTACTTCAAGGCTGGAATGAAACAAACATGACAGATGGTTTTTAAAAAAAATCAAAGGGGAAGTTCTTGGAACACATCCTTCAAAATAAAATTTTGTTTCTTTTTTTTTTTTTTTCCGAGCAGCTGAAATGATTTTTCAGAACATCTGATGAGCGATTTTAATACTTCGACTTTCTCCTCCATGAAGCAAGCTCATTCATTTGGAGACTTCTGTTCTTTTGTTTTATTTCTGTGAGTGTCTTTCTCTGACAGGACATAAAGTCTGAAAACGACAATATGCTAAATGAATGGACCCAGAGTATATTTGGCTACACAGGGGCTGCTGGAGCATACTTCGAATTTTGACAGGAGAACAGAATGCTTAATAAGAGAAATCTTCAGGAAATAAAGAGGAAAGGTAATGAGCCACCATGTCTGTTATTGCTCATGTACAATGGGCCAAGCAAATTGCCTTCACCCATTGCAAGGACGGTAACTAGAAGGCTGATCCATTCTCCCAAAAGTCAGCAAGCTTGGTGGTTAGGAAAATACCAGACAGGTTGGGAGAGGGCTGGGGACTTGAGAGAGGGTGGGGAGGGGGCCTGTGCACAACCTGCTTCCTCCCACCCATGATCAGAAGAGGACCGACTTCACCCTCTCAGTTGGTCTCACTTACAAAGCCAAAATTTAACTTTAGGAAGCATGGGAAGCCAGCCATCCAACATTAGCCCAGTCTGTCAAAGTCAATGATAGCCTTTGCTTGGTTTTGGTATGGACCGGATATGAGGAGAGAACGGAGTCAAATAGAACGCCCAGGTCTCTGGGGCAGGTGGTCGCTGGGGGTGGTGCCTTGAATCAGTGACCTTCAAAGGCACATCTCAAGACATGAAGAAGGAATGAACAATGAATGATGAATTTAGAAACCATGCACGTCTTTTCCTTGTAGCTAACAACTGGAGGACTCGGGCCTCCACAGAAAAGCAGCGGGAGAATTTTGTTTCAAAACACAGACTTCAGGGGCGCCTGGGTGGCTCAATCAGTTGAGTGTCCAACTCATGATTTTGGCTTGGTCCTGAGATCGAGCCCCGCATCAGCCTCCAGCCCCTGTGAGGAGTCTGCTTGAGAGGCTCTCCCTCTCCCTCTGCCCCTCCTCCTGCTTGTGTGCTTTCTCTCTTATTTAAATAAATAAATCTCTAAAAATATTTTTTTAATTAAAAAATTAAAACACAGGTTGTGGAGTGAAAGAAACCTATAAGACTTGCTTACCACCTCCTGGCCATGACCTGCAATGAGACAACACAGCCTTTCTGGGTTCTGTTTCTTCTTTATCCTCAAATACTGATCATTGGGATCAAAATCCTGGGATTTGAAGAAACTCAAAAGAGGTAATGTGTAGAAAGCCTCTGTCACAGAAACAGGCCCTTAGTACAGCTTTCCCTCTACTCAGGCCCTGTAGTAGCAGCCAAAGAGAGGGATCCTATGGGATCATAAGGACCTGCCCTGACCATACCCCTACCTGAGAAAACTTAGCATTCGGCTAAGTGAAGTGAGCCAGCCACAGAAGGACACACGCTGAATGATTCCACTTACCTGAAGTAGCTAGCATGGTCAAATTCAAAGAAGCAGAAAGGAAAACTATGGTTGCCAGGGCCTGGGGGAGGGGAACATGGAAGGTTGCCATCAATGGGTACAGAGCTTTGGTCATGCAAGATGAAAAGGCTCTAGAGATCTACAATATAACAATATGCATTTAGCTAACAATACCGTACTACGCAGTTAAAAATTTGTTGAGGGTCGGTTTCACATTTTCTGTTTTTTATCACAATGAATGAATGAATGAATGAATGAATGAAAGAGGAAGGAAGGAAGTAGGAGACACTGCTGTCAAACCCCTGCCAACACCCCCCACAGCCCCAGCCTTCAATAGCCTCCTACAAGCTGCCCCAGAAATCTCACTAGGAGTTAGTCCAGTTACAAGCATACAAAGATAATAAAAATGCAAAGGCAAAGTGGTAAGTACTAAATGCTAAATAAATAACAGTAACACAAGATAGTTTTGAGTTCCAAGAGAGTAATCACTTCCATTGTCATGACAATGGCTGAATAAATTGTGGAACACTTATACTGTGAAATAGTACACGGCACTGGAAAGGAGGGAGCTGACTCTTTTAGAAAACAGGAAGGATCACCTTTGGATCCATAATTCTAAGCTGACAGTGCCACTTCTTCAGAAGAGTCTCCCCTAAGGCCTCTGGACTACGTATGATCTAGACAGCCCCCTTATCTTCCCTGTGGTTCTCCTCATGATCATAACTGGTCGATCCATTGTGAATGGCCAGCACCCTGCATAGACCCTGGTTCATAGTAAGTGCTAAGTCATCATTTGTTTAAGTCCTAAATGAATAACAATGACACAGCAATGGTATATAACATTCATTGAGAGCTTACTGTGAGCCAGTTTTTTTTTAATTTTTAAATTTTTTATAAACATATAATGTATTATTAACCCCAGGGGTACAGGTCTGTGAATCACCAGATTTACACTCTTCACAGCTCTCACCATATCACATACCCGCCCCAATGTCCACAACCCCACCCCCCTCTCCCTACCCCCCTCCCCCAAGCCCCCCTCAGTTTGTTTTGTGACATTAAGAGTCTCTTAATGGTTTTTCTCCCCCCCATTCCATCTTGTTTCATTTATTTTTTTCCTACCCCCCAAACCCCCCCATGTTGCTTCTCCACTTCCTCATTTCAGGGAGATCATATGATAGTTCTTTCTCTGATTGACTTATTTCACTAAGCATAATACCCTCTAGTTCCATACACATTGTTGCAAATGGCAAGATTTCATTTCTTTTGATGGTTGCATAGTATCCCATTGTATATATATATACCACATCTTCTTTATCCATTCATCTGTTGATAAACATCTAGGTTCTTTCTATAGTTTGGCTATTGTGGACATTGCTGATTATGAGCCAATTTTAAGAATTCTAAAAGCATTAACTCATTTCATGTTTGCAACTCCCTCATGAAGTATAAAACACTATTTGCACATCTTATAATGGAGAAGATAGAGAGGTTAAGAAAATGCTTGAAAAAATAGAAAAAAGTCTACTAATCCATGCATCTGGGATGAGACCCAGTAAAACTGGCCTTTCTAACACTGGGCTTTAACCATCTGAGATCATCAGACCTCTACCCTCCTAGAATATATCACCTCTTTTAACAAACTGAAACACAAGGAAATATTCATTCCCCCTGAGCAAGCTGGTGTCCTCTATAATTACAATTTTCTAGTAAAAAATGATAATGTCATCGATCCAGAAAGCCAGTTGAAAAGCAAAAAAAAAAAAAAAAAAAAAAGTCTGGCAATTTGTAAAATTTCCTAACAAACCATACCACCACACCTCGAGACCCACCACGCGCCCTGCCACCCTGGAGGTGGACGAACTTGAAAGACCACCCTGAAGAGGAAGGCAGATAAAGTCCAGCCCTCTGCTGGGAATGATGTAGGTCTGGCCATGACCATCAGGCACAGTCTTGTCCTTGGGAAAGCCCCAGCTTCAAAAAACACATCTTCCTTCCACCCCTGGGATAAAAAGGATTCTTCTCCAGCTGAGAGAAAACAATCCGGTCACCTTGGCAAAGCTGATTTAGACAAGGTTTCTACTCCAAGAAGCATGTGACATTAGGGCAAGGTCAAAAAATAACAGAAATAGAAGGGAAGTTGAAGTGTCATTGGAGGACATGGTAGAGGAAGCCAGACACTCAGAACACATCAACTGGAAGCATCACTAAGGAAATCTTAATACAGAATGAGGTTAAATGTGAAATGTGGCCAGAAGGACCCGGAAATAGCAAGATCATGCCTCCCTCCCACTGTAATATCTTCCAAGTTTTGTAACCTGGTTTAGTAGCCATGTGTTCTTAAAATCATAGTAGACACTACCGCTTTCTCCAAGAAACTGACATGCCAAACAATTTCTCCTTAAGGAGTGATTAGGTCATTAGGCTTTTCATTCTAGTAATTACTGTAAAACTGAGAAAATCATCAAGATAACTCAGGGATTTCTTTAATCACTTTGGCTACTAGCTATAGAGCAAACGAAAATTGTTTTAGAGAGAAATTTCTAAGTATTTTGTGTCTTAATTGTTATTTGGCATCACATATGCACACAACACTGGATAGTAAGAGTTAGATTATGAAATCGGGGATCTTTTGCTCTCTTCCTCCCATAATTTTTTTCAGCTTTACGGGGTATACCTGATGAATAGAAATTGTCTCCCACAAATCATGTCCAAGGAAACAGGGTTTGGTTACTGATGACTTTTTAAATTTTGTCTGGCTGTGAAGTAATAGTAATTCTCAATTTTCGTGTCAGTCACCCTGCTAAGATGTCAAATACTTCAAGAGCTATCTCAAAATTCTGAAACCCATATTGTTTTTCCTTCCTTTTGGGTACTTTTCTTCCATCTTTTTAATACTTCAGTAAAGAGGGTTGAGGGTTACGGCAAGAAGTGTCAGAAAAAAATGGACAGTTTTAGAGTGTGATCAGTTAAGACTGGTGATCATAATGTCAAGGACCCATTATAGCTGACTCGTCGATTTAAATTAATTGAAAGCAAGGTCTTTGATATGTTATTCCTTCCACGGCACGCTTAGCACTGCATTTCATGGATTCTTTCAACAAACATTTATTGAGTAACTTCAATGTGTAAGACTTCTACTTGACACTTTGGGGACGGGAGGGTAAGGAGGAGGCAGAAAACAAAATTAAATAAGACACAGAGCTGACCTTTTGGAATTTACACTCTAATAAGAGACATAAGCCCAACATATAAATGCAATGAAGACAAAATGTGCAAGAGAGCTGTCTGCCTCCTCTGCTGTGGAGGAACGACAACCTTCAATGAGGCTGGTGTTGGGCATCAACGCTGGGATTTCCTAGAAGATAGAGGTTCGAGGGGCACCTGGGTGGCTCAGTGGGTTAAAGCCTCTGCCTTCAGCTCAGGTCATGATCCTAGAATCCTGGGATCGAGCCCCACATCGGGCTCTCTGCTCTGCGGGGAGCCTGCTTCCCCTTCTCTCTCTGCCTCCCTCTCTGCAAACTTGTGATCTCTGTCTGTCAAATAAATAAATAAATAAAATCTTTAAAAAAAAAAAAAAAGATAGAGGTTCGAATGAAGCCATAAAGTGTAGCTGAAACGTTGGTAAACAGAGTTAGGAATAGAAGGAAATTCATTCCAGAAAGAAGCTCCTTTGAGGGAAAACAGGATCATGTCAAGCATTACAGAAATTTTCAACTCAAATGTCTCTTATGAACTACCCATCTTATTAACTACCCATCTCTTTGAAAATCACAGGTCTCTTAGCAGACCCAAAAATGTTATCTTGCACATTAGTTGTGAGGCGATCCACTTACTGATTCCTCCTGGGTGACTAAAATGAAATTTCAGGCTCCAGATCCACACCCCTCCCCCCGCAGACAGTGCTCCCCTGGTCAGTGTTCCTTCAGCCTTTCCTTCACAAAATAGAGCTAAGTGCATTTGAGATTCTAGGATCTTCTTCGTATCACTTTAAAAATGCAGAGTAAACATTATGTTGGCTCCTTTCTGCAGTCAATTAATGTATCCTTCTTGCCAATGTCATAAATATAACTTTTTTCAGCTGATGCTTCTCTTATTGCATACACATGCTATTGATAATTGCTTGTTTTTAAGTTCTTAACCACTTGTGCATGGAAATACATCTGAGGTTTAAATGTTAGGACTATTACATTACTAAATGTCTTACTTTATAAGTGAATAGGCCATCACAAACCCTATTCTATGCACTAAAATTGTACTCAT
Source organism: Neogale vison (assembly GCF_020171115.1). Taxonomy (NCBI): domain Eukaryota; kingdom Metazoa; phylum Chordata; class Mammalia; order Carnivora; family Mustelidae; genus Neogale; species Neogale vison. The sequence goes on along the minus strand of NC_058093.1, from coordinate 142,317,360 downwards.
CAAAGGAATCCTTTTACCATACTGAAACCCTGAAACAGGCATTCTGGTAAGAAAACTAATACAACAGCTTCCGCGCCCTCTCTGTAATCAATTTCCATCAGCTTCTGTGTGACGGCAGCTTAGGAAATTCTCTGGTTTTATTTTCTAAGCTTAGATAAAACAACAATGATTCAGTTAAAGATGCTCGACCTTGAAAATGAATTTGGGGGAGGTCCTGTTTGGGTCTAGCGTAAATCATTATGGCATTCTTCGATGGAACTCTGGGGGTCACAGGAGTAAGGAGGACCAGAACGAGCAGCGGAATAAATCAGGGCAGAGACATAAGGTCCCCATATTAAAACATTTATGCCTGTCTCTTCTCCTGCTTATGGCAATGAGTGGTGGCCTGTTGGTCTCAGTAAAGCTCAATCATGAATTTTCTGCTAGACCCCCAAGGAAAGAGGAAAATACAGTTGGGTTTCTGAAGTGTGAATATTGCATCTTTTTAAAAGCACACTTGAGGTTTTGAGCTTAACGGGCTGTTATTCCATAAATTTGGGGGTGATGTTTGAGAACATCTCTGCCACTTTCTCTGCCAAAATCAGCACCTAGAGCCCTTGACTTTAAAAAAACACGGTGGAGTGTGTTTCTGCGAGCTCTCCTCCTGGAGGGAATGTTCTAGTTGGCATGCATGCCTGATTGTTTTTAGAAATGTGTTGCAGTGACAGCTAAAGCAAATTGCCCATAATAAAAATTAAAACAGTAATAAGAGTTTCTACCCCGTTCTACTCCTGGCACTTTCAATGAGCTCGTGTGCCTATTTCTTAAAACCTGAACTGTGTCAGTTACTTTCAGACTCACATGGCTTTGCAGGTCTTCACTGGGAAGCAGTTTTGTCTGTTTATCTGGCCTCGTCTTTACAACCGCAGTACCCAGCTTTATGAATAAGGAGAGGCCGATGGACTAACCCACAAGAAATAAGCTCAAATTCAGACTTAGATTTAGATTTATTGAGAGGGCCTGAATGTGTTTTTTAAACTGTGAATTCAACACTTTTGAAGGAATTGACTACTAATTATATTATTTTTAACTGTAATACGTTATTACAAAATAAAGATTCTCTGACAATAAATGCACATTTGTATTTTGCCTAACTTTTCCATTAGTTATTCAAATGTAAGGATGCTCCCAGATAATTGCTACATTATTACTCTCAAATAGACTCGAGCCTGTGGTCACTCGCTTAGTAAACTCGTTGTGCAGTGATCAGGCAAAGTTGACTACCAGCCTTTGTCTAGATTATTGACCTTAATTTAACAACAATGATGTGTCTTAATAGCAAATTTGCTTTGGCTCGGGAAGACATTTCAGTGAAGTACTTAACCATGCATAACTTGCCTTACTCTTAAAAACAGCATCATAGCTATTTTAACACAACCCAGTCCCATAGAAATAGAATGTGAGTCACGTATGCCATTTCAAATTTTTCCCAACATCCACATCGTGAAAAGTATAAAGAAACAGGTAAAATTTATTTTAATAATATATTCTCATTAACCCCGTGCATCCATAATATTATCATTTCAACATATAATCTATATAAATATTATTGAGTTGTCTCGTGTCATCTTCACTGGACTCCAGCTTCGAAGTCCACTCAGTATTTGCCACCTACAGCCTATGGTAGTCCAGATGAACCCCCTGTCCAGTGCCCAGGGGGTTACCGGCAGCCAGTGGCTACCGTACAGAACAGCACAGTTCTAAGTAATTACAGTACTCATCACAGCCGTCTCCTAAAACTACTTCTATTTGTATTTCTAGCTTGGAACAGAAAACTCTAAAATTACTGTCCAAAGAAATAAAAGAGAAGGGAAATAAGAAGGGAAGAAAGATGACTTGGCTCCAATTTCCTAACCTGATTGCCAGGGGCGTCATGGCCTGGCCCCTGGTCTCACCCCTACCCCTCCCCCTTTAGGAGAGCTTGGTGGTCCAGCCAAAGAGCAATCTATCCAGAGCTTCCCAACACCAGAACCTCCTGGACTGTGTGCCGCTGGAGCCATCCATGGCCCATCACTTCCCTTTCCACAATACACTGATCCCCCTGACAGTCTGCACCCTTAGAGCTTTTTAAACTGTCTTCCCTTCTAAACTCTAAGCTCCCCCATGGCAAGAACAATGCGCTTTTTTCTTCCTTTCTTTCTTTTTCTTTCTTTCTTTTTAAATCATTGCCTTTCAGTTTCTAGCACACTGCTTGGTTCATTAAAAATTCAGACTAAGTTTTGTTCAATGAATAATTAATGAATGGATGGTGGAAAAAGGAAAAAACACTGGAACTCAAGATAACAGTGTCTTCTCCTGTTTCTAGCCTCCGATCAGAGGGTTGAAGAGTCAATTGCTGTGTCATGCTGGACACAGTGCATGGATCCCAACATCTAATGTACACAGGTGCCATGAACTGCTTGGCTTAACCTGTGACCTGCTGTTAAGGGGTCTCATTGGATTCTGCGGGCTTCTAGTTCTACCCTGGCTAAAAGATGGATTCCTTCTAGAACTCATCAAGGGGACCAGCACATTTGAACTTACAGGCTATCAGACAGCTTAGGATTCTTTGGAAGGAAATGATCTGTATCTGTTCAACTCACTGCTTCCTAGGGATATTTAAATGTAATACAGTAGAGAACAGCACATCAAATTGGGGTATTATTTTTGTGGTCAAAGACCTTTACTTTCTATGCCATACTTATCTCAAATCCACCAATTACCAAAATTTCTATTCTGTTAATCAAATCACCAAGTTTGCTATTCCCCAAATGCATCCCAAGTTTCCCTGCTTTTGTGCCTTTGCTCCTCATGCAGCCGCCTTCCAGAAGGATTTTCCCAACATCCATTTGTCCAGTCCTTCTTATTCAATGCCAACCAGAGTTCACATCTTTTTAAGAAAGTCTTCTCTGATTTCCCCCCTTTAAAAGCTACTATTTCTCTCCCATACTCCCTATAATACTGTATGTCATTATAGAGGTCACAATCACATCCTGATTTGATTTATATAATGACTCACTTCTGTTATTTCTCCCAGGACTTTATTAAAAGATAAACCAAGGCATTGGGGGGCACCTGCATGGCTTAGTTGGTTAAGTGTTGGACTCTTGATTTCAGCATAGGTCGTGATCTCAGGATGGACAGATGGAGCCCAAGACGGGTTTCACTTGGGGCAAAGAGCCTGAGAGTCTCTCTTTCTCTCCTCCCCTCCCCTTCTTAAAAAGAAAGAAAGAAAGAAAGAAAGATAAACTGAAGTTTTTAAAAAACCCTACAAGTTTATTTGAGCAAAAATTGATTCAAATCAGGCAGCACAAAACCAGAAGTGGTTAGAAGCACTCTGCCCAGAGGAGCCAGGGGAGCTAAGACAGAAACAGAGAGATGAAATTATTGGATTGGCTGCTGTTTAGAGCCTAGTTGGCTCTTTGTGATTGGTTGTTGCTAGGTTTCAATTTCATAACTCTGAGGCATTTAGGGACTTGGATTTGGTTGGCTTAGGTAGGGCGCCATGGCAATGGAGGCACCTCACTCCCATGGTCTCTTGTTCAATCAATTTAACAATGTCTAATTTCTGGGGAATGAAGCTAGGATGCTTGCACTGGTACATCTCCTCCCAGCACCCAGCACAGTGTCTGACCCACAAGAATTATTCCATAAACACTTGCTGAAGAAAGAAGTGCTTCAAAGGGTCTCTAAGTCCAGAAAATAGAAGCATATATTATTATAAAATTTCAACAGGACTTTTCTAGCAAGAACCAAAGGTTAATCCTAAACTTAAACTTTAGGTCAATCTAATTTTAAAAATATCTGATCATAATCCTGGTGCATATTGTTTTCCAAAAGAAAAAGGATGCACTTTTTTTCCCCCATCCTTTACTGCCTTAATGAGCTCCCTATGAAATACAGGATCGTTCAAGTTCTGCAATTGAGTAGCTTGGATCAGATTGAGCCCCTATGGGACTCAGTTTCCTTATTTGCCAAATTAAAGAGTTGCATTAACGAATCTCTGCTGTCTCTTTCAGCTTGAAGACCCCAGTGACTTATTTTTTTTAGAGCACTCCTTTTTTTGCCTTGATTAAAATAGGATGAGTGGATATAATTCAGGATTTCAGTATGAATGTAATACCCAGGAAGGATAAGGAAAAAGAAGGGTCCAAATTAACCACTAGTTTCAGGCATTCACAGAAGCAAGCAGCAATATCAATCATGAAATGCAGGCATAAAGCTGATTTCTCTATTGATTCATCTGGGCAAAGGTTTTCTTTTAAACTATGTGGGGACAGTATCAAGACTTTGAAGGTCAGAGAATTTCTGGCTTGGTTGCTTCTTTGTTCATCTTAAACCATTCTGCTCAAGAGATGGTTTTCGATGCATCAGGAGAATTCTTTCTTATGTGAATCTCTCCAGTGTGGTATCTTTTGGAAAATTCAGAATGTAGCAAGAATAGTAACATACACAACAGGGCATCACCAAAGATTAAAACCAAAATTTAAGTGTTGATTCATTTTGAAGGAGTGTTTGGGTTTTTTAGGAGGGGAGAAGTGCTTCGTGGTTGCTTTTTGCTTTTTGTTTTTTGATTTTTTTTTTTTAAAGGAACCTAATCTCTTGTTTGCAACTGAACATTATTTAATATTCACTATACACCTTCTGCAAACAATGTGCAAGACAGAGCCCTCGCTCTTTTGGAAATCAGAGAGAATTCAGGGAGTAGAGAGAGAGATAGAATCTACATTATGTAAATAAAATGATCTCTAATGAAAACATTTTCCTTGAGGTGTGAACAAGTGTTCTAACTACCAATTCTGTGATATAGCCATCAATCCCCTTCCAGCCCTGAAAACCTCTGGTGTAACAGCCCTATAAAAACTGCTGAATTTAGGATTTAAGAATTCTTCCTCTCCTTCCTTGGCCCCATAGCACTGATTGCAAGATGTACTCCCAGGCCTATAGCCCTATATCCCTTTCATAAGCATTCTTGGATCCATGGTGTAGGAGTCCAGACACAGCCAAAGATAGGTCCTTCTTGTTGTGCCCATTTATGTCACTATTTTTCTTATCAGAAAGAACAAGAGCCCTTTTTGTCTTCCTTCTCAACACGGTCCCTGCTGGTCAAATACTGCTTATATGTGGAACTTGTAAAACCCTTTGGGGATTATTATTATTATCAGTCATGATGTTAATGGGCTGTCATCGTTGGCTGAAGTTGACTTATTCCAGATGCTTTGTTTACTCAGCTAACAAAAAGGCAGCTTGGAATTAAAAAAGGAAACGTGCCAAGCAATTAATCCATAACTTGGTTGGAAAGCTTTGGGGATTTTCTAACATTTCTTTTATTGAATTTTTGTTTAAGTGCAGTATCTTTTTTTCCTCTGAAATTTCATTCTGGAGTTTTTTATTACATGCCATTTCTACAGGAGGCACATTGAGCCATTGGGACCTTCTGGGTAAATACCACGTGTTTTAAAATATTTATCAATAATGAGGCTACTTGCTCACACATCCCCTGAAAATGCCAGGCTGTGAAGCCAATTCATTGCACAGGTTTCAAAAAGATATCAAAACGTTCATGCTCATAAACATTTTTGTTATAAGGCACTTTTCTTTTGGACAGCCTACCAAAACCACAAGAATCAAAACAAAACCAAAGCAAACAAACAAACAAACAAACAAAAAAACCACAAAAAACAAAAAACAAAGAACACCCTGCAATTAGGATGAAATAAAACTAAATCAGTAGACATAGAATTAACTATACTATAAATATCAATATAAAAATTACTTAAATGTTAGCAGTCCAACAGGCAATATGGAGATATCTCTATGGATAGATAGTAGGAATCGTTTACTAAGCACCTGTCCTATGTACCTTTCTTAATTTTCTTAAGAAAATGCCAACTCTATCTTTTGGTTTGGTTGATTGATCACCAGAACATATGAATTCATCCTTAACCAGCCACACACACACACACAAAATCCAGACTATCACCTTGAACTCTTTGCTGTCCAAAGAGTTATATCAAAAGCTTGGTTGCGAAAAATAATATTCATAGTGTATTTCCCCAAAAAATATAAATTCTATCAATTTCTCTAGATAATCTTCATTTGCCCTTAGTTCAAACCAACCTATCGGGAAACTGCATGCTTGGATTGCATTGATTTACATCCTAAAATAGTTTTATTAAATTTTGCTTTGGCTCAATGCCAAAGTTTGCTTTGACAGCACAGATAGAATCATCAATGAAACAATGGAATAAAAAAAAAGAAGAAAAAGAAACAATGGAACAAGAGGATAACAGAACAAAATTCACCACTGTATCTATGATATTTACTGGGGTTGGTATCAAAGATGGTATCTTACTATATCATACTGGGCCTTCCTTTGGGTCTCAGAAATGCTGTGTTTCTGGTCAGCTGTGTTTTGTTTTGTATTTTTTGTGTGTTTGTTTTTTAACCTTAGGAACATTATGTTGCTTTTTAAGGGATCATTTCCTTTGAGTGTTAAGATGTTCAGAGCCCAAAAATGTGGCTCAATCCTCAAAAATATATAAAAGTCATACCATAAACATGTCATGGGTTTTGTACAGTAACTCCCCTGTTAGATTTATTCTATTTTGTTTTCATATTCTCCCTTTGCCCTGATGTTCTCCTTTACTTATATTTTATTTTTATAAATCACCTTATGTATGTTTTTCTTAGCCTTCTTAAATTAATTTTAGGGGCAAGATGAATTATACATCAATCTATAACACTGGTCCATGCTAGGTCAAAACCAGACATGCTATAAGCCCAATGACAGTAAAAACCAGAACAGAGTAGAAAACAAAAGTCCAATAATTAGCATCCAAGGTAATAGAATAAACCCCAAGGACTGACAGAATGCATTCCTCAGCTGAAGGCTTAAACCAGGCAGAGTCTATAGTTCTGGCTATATGGTCAACTCCTCATTCCAGTGGGCAGCAAAGAACACCGGATTCCAAGTGCATGTCAAGGACAAGCTAGTGAGGTGGGGTGTGTGGGGGAATGGCTGGGAGGCAGCCACTATACCTGCATTCACTTACCTAAATCGTAATCTCTCATATGTCCCCTGCACTGCTAGTTTGCTGGTTCAGAATAAATCAAACTGAGAGCAACCTCAAGTCCAAATTCTTACCCTTTCTGCTCTAGCTCAGACCCTGCAGCAGACATTACCAGTGCCCAATTCCATGCCCTAGTCAGTTACCATTCTAATATAGTCACACCATCCCACCATGGCACCTGCAACTCTGCCAGGGAGATGTACCTGGGCCGGGCCAGAAGTACCGCAACTCAGAAACTTTCTTCTTTCTTCAAGAACTCACAAAAACATGTTTGATGTGAAGAGCTATCAGTTTTCTCACAGATATTTTTCACATATGGTTATCTTTCAAATGGGATAGCTTTAATGTTTATTACAAAAAGTAATGTGTGCTCATCACAAATAATTCCAGAAAATGACAAAAATGACAAAAGAATATACTCTATCACATAGACATTATCATCTTTAATAGGTCAATGCCCATCATCTAACGTTTTTCTCTTTGTAAACAAACATACATGTTTTTGTGTTTCACCTATTTATTTTACTTTTTAAAATCACTTTTTTGGAAACTTAAATGTCTCCATGTAAAAATGAATTCTTAAATCTACACAGAGACTGCTTCATAAAGTATCCTTATACTTTGTGGACACCTTTCCATATGATCAAAGATAGATCTACCTAAGCATCACAATGGCTGCATGATATCTATTATATAGATATAATATATTTTAAGTCAATTCCCTAGTGATGGTCCTTTGGTTTTATACTTCCTGCAATTGAAATGATTGTCTTTATTCCATATATTTTATTACTTTCACAGGAAAAATTTCATAACTAAAGTCAGGAGATAATAGCGCTCCTTTGACTGACTATCATTTGGAATGACTGCATAATTTACTTCCCCAAAACAGAGTAGAAGATTGCTCATTTTCTGACATTTTCACCAATAATAGGATTGACCTTCTCTTCATCTTATACAATATGATATCTCAATATTTTCTTTCCCATTTCTTCATTAATTTGGGGGGTCCTACTATAAATTTCTGGGTAAATTTCCCATCTATATCTCTTTTACCATTTTCTTATTAGTGTATTATTCTTTTTCTTAGTGAATTGATGGACTTCAATATGATTTAAAGATAAAGATCCTTTTAACATGTATGTTTCAAATATATTTCTTACACTGTCCTTTTTTTGTCAATGATATTTTTGATCATATAAGAGTTTGCTTCTTGTATTTCAGTTAAGTTTTGTTTTGTTTTGACCATATGTGGCCTAACTTCTCAATCTCTTTTTTTATTATTATTTCTATCCAAGGTATCAGGTGTATAAAGGCCTTTTTCATCTCAATATTACAGAAATATTGTCTTAAATTTTATTCTGGTTACATATGGTTTCATTTTTATACTGAAAATCTTTAATCCAGCCAGAATTTAATTCAGGTAAAATATGGGAACTAGAAATTTAACTTTTTAAGATCACTTAGTTTTCCTAAGGTTAAATTTTAGAAATTTTAATAATTTAATAATTGGTCTAATGTTCTAATGTCAATTACTTAAGTCATTATTTACCATTGATTGGAAATACTATCTTTATGATGTGATAGCTTTTATACATTATTTAGTCTGTTTCTGGATTATTCATTTTCTTATTAAACATAAATCTTGATGACTTTATTCCTGACTCCATTTTCAATTCTTTCATTACAGTTAAATTTTTAGATCAATTTTTTAAAGAATATTAGTTCACCTGAAGAATTCTTTTTATCTGTTACAAGCATTTCTTTGGATTCAAGCAAATCCAGCATCATCTTCTCTCAGTTTTACTGAGGCAAATATGACATATCCCCTGTCAAGTTCTAGTAAAGGCATCACATCACAATGTTTTTCATCAAATATAGGAGTCATTAGTTTACAAGCTTTTCCTTATTTGCTTTACAACTGTTTCCTATGTCAGGCCTTTTCTTTTGGTTTTTCTCTCCTTCATATTTCCTACTCATCTGCCTGAGCCTAAACCCAACACCACCATCATCCCACGAGCATCTACATTCTTGTTCCTTGACTCTTTCCCTACATAGCTCCCCCTCTGTTGCTACGCTTCCGTAACCCAACCCCACAGTCCTTGTTAAAAGCAAATGATGCAAGGGGAGTCTGCTTCTCTCCCCGTCCTACTTCTCCCCCTACGTAAGCTCTCTCTGTCTGTCTCTGTCTCAAATGAACAAATAAAATCTTTAAAAGCAAATGATGCTAGAGACATTTAGGGAAGATGCAGACTCCCTTCTCCTATATCAGGAATACATAGGACCTTAGCAAATACCTAGTTCTCGCTCCCATTTTACAAACAAGAACTCTGGAGTTCCAGCTATAACAAAATCCCCCTTCCTCTGACCTATTAGATACTGGAAGCCAGATCACCTTGTTCTCAGACAAAGACTCTGATTCCCACACTCCACTGTTCACCTATTATATTAGGATGACTGGAGTTATCATTCTTGGAAACACAGCCCTTTATTTTGGACCTTGAAGGCCAATGAGCACATGGAGTCAACACATTACTGTATATAAGAAAATAGGACACCTCCATTAGATTCCTTTCACACGGTCATCTTAGTGACTGTCCCTTATGGATGGAAGAAACAGCAGGACTCATCCTTAAACTAGAGAGTTAGACACAGACACTTATGTAACTGCAGGATATCATTACAATAACATTAGCCACCAATTATGGAAGACATTATGCATCAGGTTCATCACCTGCACTATCCCATTTAATTCTCCCAACAGCCCTGGATAGCAGGGTCTCATTAACTTCATTTCACAAGAAGGAAGGAACGGCTTAGGGAAGTATAGAAACCTGCCCAAGATCCCATGAGAAGGGAGCCGCAGAGCTAGCATTCGGTTCTAGCCAGGAGGAATGCTAACCGCTTCCTACCATACCCCAAAGATATAGCAGGATGGTCAAAGCCTCCAACCTTTAGCATCAGGCTCCCTGAATCCAGATCTCAATTCTACTACTTACCTTACTATGTAAACATCAGTGGGTATCTTCATCATGCTAAACCCTAGTTTCTCCATCTGTAAAATGGGATTAAAAAAAATATATATCTTCCTCTTATGATTGTCATGAACATTGAATGAGATAAGAAAGCAGAACTCTTAATGCCCATGAAGTAATAGAAAAACATTGGCGGTACAGAAGAGTGTTTCTGACCACTTTGACACTAACAGTCCAAAAGGGGCAAGAAGCCTTCAAGAGTACACCTACACACCCCTGGTTTTCAAACCTATTGGTAGGTAGGACTAGTTTTCTCATGTAACAAGCACCGGACTCAACTCAAAATGACCCGCCATAGAAGCGACACTCTCACATGCACCACTGGAAGGTTGGAGTATCTGGAATTCAGCACAGCTCTGAGACCCATGGGCAGTTTTTTTGTTTGTTTGTTTGTTTGTTTGTTTTTTGTTTTTGTTTGGCTGTGATGTTAAATTTGGCATCTCGAACAAGCACTCAGGTGAACCCCTGAGCACAGGGGAAAACTGTCATGCCCTGAGTAAAAATCATTTTTTCTGACCTGGAGTCTCTGTGGGGGGTGGAGGAGAGGAAGCGTTAAGCCAAATCTCCTTGAAGAGGCCTCTGGGCTCTCCAGGTTCTAAAAAGAATTCAGGAGTCTTTAGGCCAATCGCTACAATTTTCTGATCTGTCTACTGCTGATTGCTCAGGTAGTTTGAATTTGCATCATTAACACTCCCCAAGATACATTGTCATCTTAGAATGCAGAGAGGAGAAATCATACATGTGCATTCTAACAATACAATCATAGAAGCAATTTATTTTGAACATTACTTTGGAGTGAGGCCTTTATGCAACCAGGATTTAATAAATACAAGGATATGAGACTACGTCCTTCACTTAGGTTCATCAAACACAGAGAGATTTCCCATTATAGACAGAGAGAGTCTGGAGTCAGGCAGAGGTTTTCCTCGCAGAGATTAAAAGGACAGATGGTAAGGTGCTGTGCTCAGGGAAAAGACTTTTAAAATCAAAGAATTAGAATTTATTCCTCAATCTGGCATTTTTAGGTTCAGTTTCTATGTATAGGGTCAACTTATATACTACCGAAAGATTCCATTATTTCAGTGTCCTGTGGACTATCAAGGCAACATAACCAATTCTATGAGTCTCAGGATAGACACAGTTCAGGAAATTAAAATATCTATTTCAAAGATGTGTAATTCTGTTTTACAGATGTATGCATACGAGTATATATATGGTCAATAAATGGCACTTCCATCATAATTACAATAGCTCTATTGATTTTGTCTTTGAGCTTTCTATAAGTTACTACAATGAACCATCTTTAGCACTATGGGGTGTGCCATCCAGATGCTGGCTGGTCGTTTTTCTACTTCTGCTGCTCTGTTTAGCTCTAAGGCAATCTGGATACAAAACCAGCTCTTTCACTGGTTCCTACAAAACATCCAATCATATCAAGAATTCTATAGTTTTATTTTTGTATTTATTCAAGAATCACAGGATCTTGGCAAGGAATCTCAATCCACAATACTTTTATAAAAATCAGAGGTTGGCAGCCCCTTTTCCTGGGTTGGTAGAGTTTTCTAAGGATTCGTTTGGTGGGATTAATAAAAGTAATAATGAGATTCTCTGAAACTGTGACCTATTATTTGAAGACAATCCTTTCCATTTTAAGAAACACATGCATTTAGTAAAACTAAATCACAAGGAAAATCCCCACTCGAAATGAGTAGCATTTTGCAGTTTCAACGATCAGTTTCTTAAGTGCCCACTGTGCACCAAGCTTTGTGTCACTGGAGAAAGAAACTGTCCCTGGCCACAAGACATTCCAAATCTAGTTGGGGAGATATTATGAATATACACAAAATGTGCAGGAGTTAAACAACAAGAAGTTTGTCTCAAGCTGAGACAAATGCAAACAGATGTGCTAAAGATCATTAACCAGAGCTGAAAAAATCATAAAAGGAGAAATTCATACAACAGGATGAGTAAGTGCAGGCCTTGGACGTAGGTGGAGTTAGGATGGGCAAAGAGAGGGGAAGGAGGAGAAACAGCCCACCTGGGCACACAGTGGGGGTCAAGCAAACCTGCTGTTCATATCAAAGACTAGAAAAGTGAGAAAACGTGGGAACTTTGGAAGGTCCAAGGAAAAACAAACCAGTTGACTCATCATTAGTGTTCCTTCCAACTCTTTCAGAACCCTGGAATCAAAGACTCTAAATCCCATGCAAATTCTCTTGTCCATATTCTCTCACCTCAAATTTCCTCTGCTCAACTGTGCTTTTTGGTAAATTGTTCAAAGATGGCAAGGACACTAGAGGAGATGGTGTCTGGCTAGAGCTAACAAAGCCATCCTTCACACCCTGAATGATGCCACAGTGAGCTAAAGGTTGTAAAGAGAATTTGAAAAATGATCACAACATCAGTCAAAGTATCCTGGGACATAATTTGTCCCAAACTATAATAACACTAAAAATAATAACACTAAAAAGCACCTCAATGTGCTAATTTATCTTTCAGATGCTATAATGAGAAGTTGAAAGAATTGTGTCTTCTTTGTACATATTCTACTGTTCTCAAAAAAAGGAATAAAAGAGATGTTTCAGGTACTTGTACATTAAATGGTGTCCACTCAAAAAAGATAGGTTCAAGTCCAAACTCCCATCAGAGTCATTTTGGGGCTGCTGTAACAATGCCATAGACTGGGGGCTGATAAGCACCTGAAACTCATTTCCCACAGTTCTGGAAGCTAAGTCAGAGATTGAGATGCTGGAAGATTCGCAAATTTAGTGTCTCATATGAGCAGCTTCTTGATGCTTAGATGTTTGTTTTCTCTCAGTGCCTTCACATGGTGGAGAGGTGAGAGAACTCTCTGGTGTCTCTTCTCTAAGGGCAAAAATCCCATTCATGAGAGCTCCAACCCGAGGACCTAATCACCTCCCAAAGCCCCTCCTCAGATACCATCTCCATGGAATTAGTTTCAATATAAGAACTTGGGTGGGGGAGGGGAACACAAAGTTTCAGTCTAGAGCAGTCCAGTGCCTCAGAATGCAACCTGATTTGGAAATAGAGTCCTCACAGAAGGAATAAAGTTAAGATGAGGTCATTAGGGTGGTCCCTAATCCAGCTGGACTGGTGTCCTTATAAAAAGGAGAAATTTGGGCACAGTGACAGACACACACAAAGAGACAATGATGGGAAGACACAATAGGAGAGAAGAGCCATGTAACTGGAATGATGCATCTACAAGCCAAGGAAGAGTGTAGGCGACGAGAAGCTAGGAGAGTGAGCCGGAAGAGCCTTCCCGAGTGCCTTCAGGGGGAGCTGGATACTGTTGACACCCTGATTTGGGACTTCAGGCCCCCAGAACTGTGAGGAAATAAATTTCTGTTGTTTTAAGCTCCCAGTAGGTAGTACTCTGTTACAGCAGCTCTAGGAATCTAATACAGCACTCTTCTAAAATCTCTTCTGGAATCATTTTATAAATGGTAAAGGATAGTAGGCAAATATGCCTGAGTCCATCTTTAGCCATTATGATGCCAAGAGTCCTTTTTAGGGACTATTGCAATAATCAAAGTTACTGTTTTTCCATCATTGGGTTAAATTCTATTCTTCTTCCCAACTGCAAGGAACATTTCATTATTTCTACCTCCTCGTACTGTTGGAGAGGAAAAAAAAAAAATCAGAGTTCTTCTGTAAGTCATTATACTCTGAAGATATTTAGTATCAGGCTGATTACTGAATAAAAGGATCTGGTTACCATCACATCTAATACACCAGAACTGAATTATATCCACTGCATGGCTTTCTCATCCGTTTCCTCTCATTTCCCCCATTCAACTACCTTTGACTGCATTCCAGTTTCTACCAAAGTCTGCTGAAGCTCTAGCTATTTTCCTTAGATTATGTAATTTTCCAGAAAACTCAGAAGTTGATCTGCTTCACAATGTATTCATTTTTCCTCTAAATAATAGTATTATTTTCTATAAGAAAGTGAGCTTTGTAATATTTCCTCTCCAATTTTAAAAGAAGCATTAGCCAGCTTGCATTGGATATTAAAGAAAAAGAAAAAAAAATCTGAATGCTACTCTGATTCTCACTAGAGTGAAATATTTTCTCCATGTAACCAGAAATAGTGATGGAAAAGCTTTTCCTTTTACACAATATTTGAACATAATTGGTAAAAGCCTTCAATTATAAAGAAAGTCTTATAAGAACTGGTCTTTCTCTCAGCAAACCCCCTAATCCATTCAGATTTATGTGACTCCATTAGCTGAAGTCTTTCTGTTGAGTTAATAATATAAAATGATTTTTAAAGTCTGCATATAGTATCTTTCATGAATGTCTACAGCCATTTCCACTGTTCCTCACAAAATTTAGATGTAATAATACTTTGCACCTTAGTGCTGTTTTATGGAAATACTATGATACAACTGATTTATAATAGTGCTCTACAAATCGAGCCTCAGCATCCTCATCAACATCACAGAATTGATGAGAAAAATTAGCTTAAATAATTTGGCATTATAAAAAATAAACTATTCCATACAAGGTAATCTTTAAAGTAAATCTCCCCCTTTTTTCATAATTAATAAGGAAAGTTAACTTTGAGCAGTGCTTCACATAACCTATAAAGTCTGTGACCCTCAGCTGAAGGAGCTGGGGGGAAATTATTAGACAAATCATAGGACTGAGCCTTGATTCTTATGTAATTTTCTATAAGGTCATGGGCAAATAATAGTCATCTCTCTTTACTTTCATCCCAAGTTATAATATAGAATAGTAACATTTACCTAATAGAATTCTTAAGATGATCCAGTAATATATATCATGTGCAAAAATATAACACTGTTGATTTCTCAGTCTTTATAAGAATCAAAGCATTTGTGCACACACACATTAAATTTGTGATGCCAGTTACTTACAACGAGAAGTTTTGCATGCATACATACTGAATACACTCGTGCATATCAGTACATAGGCTACAAAACTATGGCCCTCTAATCCAACCTTTCCATGAAGGCAGGAATAGTCCCCACGAAACTATCCACGATTGGTCACCATGCAATTGTTGTGAACTGCTCCGGTGTTGGGAAACCCACTTCTTATTAGAAAAGCTCCAGCTACAAGAAACTTATTTTTCTGTATGCCTTCTAATTTTCATGGTCTAGATGTGTGCTCTAGCTCTATATAGAAAAGGTCTGATGTCTCTTTCGCATAACAGCTCTTCCGTTATTTATAGAGAATTATCTCCTCTCCGCCCCCCACACGCACAATAAATAGCAGATACCATTGGATCCTTCCTATGGAACCCAGTGTAGGAGGTGTATTTATGTTGCTCACAGATGCAAGAATGAGGCTCAGAGAGGGTAGGTAACTTGTCCAAGGCCACACAGCTAATAATAAAAAAGCCAGGCTTCCAAAGTCTGCCAAATTCCACAGCCATGCTTTTAAATGCTACACCTTCTTCAAGCCAAACATACTTTAAGTCCAGTTCCTTTAATCCTTCCCCAAATGGAGTATGTTCAGACCTTTCTTCAGTCCTGTTCCATTTACAAAACTCTCTTACTATCTCTGTTAAAATGTAGCAACTTCAAAATGAACCACATACAGTGATCAACGCCTATGTCAACCATTCCTAACAATCTTATTGTAGCTCCCTGGGAGGTTGGTTTTCCCACTCTCCAAAAAGATAACTTCATACTTTCTCCTTTTTAAAACTGCCTATACCTCCTCTCTGCCAATGGTCGTGCCTCAGATGCTTCTGAGAAAATAAATGCCAACCGCCCAGAGCCCTCACAGTTCCATCAGTTAACGTAAGACCTCCACTTGCAAAGTTGTCCGCACCCTCTCGTACCCCTTCTGTCATGTCTCTGCCCCACCTCCCCGGCTGGCCCTTGTGTTCTGTCTTCTTATGAACCACCCTCCTGGAATGCAATCTTCTTTGCCGTGTACATTGTTCTCCCTCCATCAAAAGACACATCCCCATCAGAATGCCAGCAACCTCTAGTACTGCTCACTTCAAAGAAGAAAGGAAAGAAGGAAGGAGGGGGTGGGGAGGTCTGGTCTCAACCCCTCTACTCCACTTCCCACATTTCAAAAGTGATATCTTCATTTCCTCCTGTCCCATCTGTCCGTGCCACATTCCAACCAGCTCCAGTCCACAGCACACCCTTTTAAGTACTCCTACTACTCCATTCTTTTCCACACTTTCCCCGGGTTCGCTTTGCCTCCGTCACGTGGGTCTTCCTTAGGTCTTCCAAAAACTTGTCATGCTTATTACCATGTTACAACTTCATCTCATGATTCAAGTCTCAGCCTAAACATCATCTTCTCAGAAAAGTCCTCCTTCACTCCCTAACCCAGGCATATTCCATCACAATCTCCCAATTTCATTTTCTTCATAGAATGTATTATTCTCTGAAATTATCATTTTTATTTTTCTCTTTGTTTATTCAGTCTTTTCCCAATAAAACAGGACTCACAGTTTTATTTGTCTATTCACCATTGTGTTCCCCAACAATTACAACAATACCTAACACATAGTACACCCTTAGTAATTAAATGAGTCAATGAAATCAACAAATTAAACAATAATATTTTATAATGCAACAATTGTTGTAACCACAACCATTTTTTTTCAATTATCATTCATTTCTTTAAATGTAATTTAACTCAGGACAAACTTATTAAGCTTCTTACTATGTACAAAGCACTGTGGTTGATGTTTTGTGTGACATGAGAGTAAAATATTGTCACAGCCTCTGCCCCTGTTGGGAACGGACAAGGAAAGAGCTATCCAGGAATGTGGGGATATGAAAGTTCACCCTCATGGAATTTATAATTTTCAGTGTTCTGAAGCTACAGAGAGGTGATGTGACAACTTCAACAAATAGAAAAGCAATTAGAAAGATACAAAATACTACAGAATTTCCAAGGACATCGAAAGAAATTTGGGTAAACTTTTTGAGCTAAACTTAGGATACATTTGTCTTTTGACAACCACATATTCTAAGTGAAGAGAAAACACAACAAAGACTTATAGGTATGAAAGACAGTATATGAAAGACACCTTGTAGGGTGGAGTATTTTCCTGACTCTTTCTCAGAGATCACCAGGAATCTGTTCTTAGGCGTAGGGTCTACAACAGCTTCAAATTCCATGATCCTGCACAGACAATTTCCAGATTCCAAGTACTCAGAACTTAATTCAGACCCTAGAGATGTTCACACCTGATTCTAATTTGAGGTGGATTCCGGAAGGATCTTCTCACTCAGGAACACTAGGTTCAGAAAAACATACTCAGGCACTCTCTGAGACAAATTAAAGGAAGAAACCTTCAGAAGCCTTTGTGAAGAGTTAAAAGCACTGTGTTAATGTAAGGGATCGTTGCTGTTAAAGAATTAAACCAGTTTATGGAACATAATCATTGAATGGCTCCAATATCAGTGATTTGGGATAAGTCAGTCCAAAGAGATGAAGCAGAGTTAATGTAATTACACATCCATTTCTTGTGATGTATGACTATGTGAAGCATTACTAATCCCCAAACAGTTACCTGCCAGGAAGACTATCGAAAACAGCTGTTTGGTCCACAAGAAATGAACCAAGTGAATCCAAAGTACTGCGGGCATTCAACTGGCAGATTCCCAGAGTCAGACCCTGTCCACTAAGCCCAGGATTTATAAGGAATTAAAGAGGATTCCATCAGAAGGTACATTTGTTTCAGGCATAAATCACCCTGCCAACTCATTTATTATTGTAATAACCTCTCTCAGCATTTCTATTATTGGAGAGGACTTCTTTTCAAATGAAAAATGGCGTCCCTGATTACTTGCATGGGAGTTGGCGTCATACTCATTTTGGCTTCTTGTTTGAGGCAGCGAGAGGGCCAACGAAAGGCCCTTACATCCTTGCGTGCATATCGATTACAGTTAATGGAGTTCATAGGTTTATTATGTGTGGGGAGTTAAAAAACAAGAACTGTAATGACGGGAGCTAAACCAATCTTACCGGTTTACCCAGGGAAAGCTTCGAGATTTCAAGCACTAAAAATAGTTAAAACTATCTCCAAAACTGTTTACATTCAGCAAGGATAATTATGAGCCGGTAACTCCTTCCCATCATATTAGAATACTTTAATAACCTATATTTTATTTATATCTAGTTGCTGAGTTTATTAGTGCTTATTATAGGATATGTTCTTAATTTTATGTTTTACAAAACAATTTGAATAATCGGAACTACTTTTGTGAATCTTTTTCCACTTGCAACAAGATGAGTGAATTATAAAAAGCCATTTTCTAAACATGCTAACAGGTGCAGGAAAGATTGACAGAGCAATACGAGAAAGTATTCTTAATGTAGGCTTTCCAAGATTTGAAATGGAATTTCTTTAATGAGTGCATATCATTTTTAACAGGCCGGGTTTACTACTCAGATGATGCTGAACACAGGCTACAACAGTATATTTCATTTAACAATAACCAAAATCAAGTTGCATGACATATAGATGTGTGTGTAAAATGAGAACAAATTAGAATCAGAGATTAGTCATCTAAGAATGATAAATAAAAGCAAACTCTGGCAGAAAACGTAAAACAATAGAAATTAACAATTTTGGATTATTGAAGGAAAGAAACTTCAGATTACAGGTGTAGATGAAACAGAAAGAAAACAAACAAACTGGCTCCACAGAGGCAGAAGGAAGCAATGACTTACAAGTTTTCTTTGTGCCTGTGACGAAGGCCCTCTCACCAGACGACTTATTAATTCAGCCAAATCTTCCTAAGCACCTACTGTGTATGCTGGGAATATAAACAGGTAGAAGGCACAGGTTCCCACCAATGAGAAGTCACTCTCAAATATACAACCCCTTTCTACTTGACCAGGATATGCCATGGTTATTTTTAAAATCATTATATATGAATTACCAAAATTCTTTCTGATTTCCTTCACACACACACACACACACACACATTTTTACCTGAGTTAGGTTCTCAGAACTGAACTCTGATGCAAGGCCTCTAGGAAGTGAGTCACCTTTAAGAAGTTCTGAACATAAATTGAATTGCCAAGAATTCTATTCATTGAAAAACACATTATATTGCATCATGTCCTTTTCAAATAGAGTGAAACTTGCTTATATTAAATTTCTAGGAACCCGAGGAAAAAATTTGATATAGGAAGGAATTTGATATACTCTAGAAATATTACATGTGCGTGTAATAGACCTGGATTTCCAATTTGATTGCTATATACAGGGATTCAATATAGTTGGGTTCAATATAGAGTTTCACTGAATTTGCATTTGTGTTTTTCAGGACATATATGGTATGTGTCTCCTCAAGGTAAAAGTCAGATTGATTCTTGAGTCCAGGAAAGCTACACGTTCATGGAAACAGGAATTCTGGGAGGAATTTGACTAGATGAAAATTGTGTAAGCAATCTAGGTTAGTTGAACTGCACTTTCATATTAATTTCACTGGCTGGAGTTTAGACTATTGAATTCTGGAATGGCAGGCATCTTTCTCTCTTTCCCTAGCTTTATAATTCTCTGGCCTATAGCTTCTCTATTCCCTTCTTTCATTTAACATTTTAATATTCATCTGAATGGAAATGTTCAAAAGAAGGAATCACCAAAAAGTTTCAACATGTGAAGAAATTTTCTATTCCTAAAAATGTCTCAGGCCTTGGAAAAATTTAAAAAAAAAAAACTAACAAAAAAATGGTGACTGCTATAAAACTGACATAAATTAATGTTTATATAAAATACACCACCCTCTTAAATTATAACTTCTGAAAATTACTAGCCTTTTTGCAGAAATTTTGATTGTTTCATGGTTTCTTCTTTGCTTGTTTTAATTCTGAACATGAACACAATTCTTCTAGAGATTCACACTTAGGTGGGAGGTACTGGGATTTATAAATCTTTTCCTCCCCTGCGGAAGAGTTTAACACAAAGCACGCCATGGAATCACCACTCTTCCCTAAAGAAGTAAATGGGTGAATGGAGAATTCCATTGGGAAACCCTTGGGTACTATGACAAACAGACCACTTTCACATGCAAGAACCAAAAGCTAAGATCATAGAGGTTGTCACCACATAGCTCTATAATCTCTTCTAACTTCTACCGATTTCGCCCCATGTTCCAAGTAAGCAAACGTAACGAAATAAATAGAAACATATGCTTTGAGTACCATAACAGATTGGCTTCCCAACAGATTAGGAACTCTGAGCTGTTTGCTATTACAAACACAGGCCATATATACATGCAAAATAATACTAATCTCTTTCACCTGAAATATTTTACATAATTGCCACAAAAGTCATTTTCATCATCAAGAAAGTATATATTTAGCTAGCTAAGCTCTTCTATGTACATAGCTTGGGTTAGGGGCCCAGCAGTCTATAGAGGGAGCCACTGCCTTCTTGGGCTCTCCATACTTAGTTTCTACCAGAAAAGAATCTCTTTCTGAGGCAAGTCAAATCAATTGTTGACTTAAATGCCTGGTTATTTCACTGAAATGACAAGACACCCTGTGCAAAATCATTGATCCAGTAACATCACGTAACCCCAGCTTCAGGTACTTGCAGAGGAGGCAAAATTGATCTATCTAAAGGCAATATCACTGAATGAATACACACAACATATGAACATGAATTAAATAGTTGAATAAATAACTCAGAGTTCATGCAAGCCTTACACACTGGCTCCAGCAGAACTGCTCCTGTAACTGCTCTCTCTCCTTCCACCCAAAACACACACACACACACACACACACACACACACACCAGCTGCAATGACTGAAACACTGTCTGGAGATGCATTGTTTTTTTTCTTTTTTTGGTTGCCCAGATATCTTGGTTCTAACAGCAAGTTCTGGAGGGTGGCCACACATTTGCTAACAGATATTTGTGCTTTCCTGTGAATTCTCTATGCCCTTGACCCTAGAGGCACCTAGCTGACTGCTGCCATCTGAAGGCAGGGAAACAGGAAGAGAAAGGATGATGAAGGGAAGGGATGGATAATGGGGCCCCCTGAGGAAGGGCAAGGTGGCAGGCACTGGGTGTTTGTGCAAGAGAGGATGGTCGGGGACAGGAAACACCCGGAAGAGAAACAAGTCTGATCTGCGTTTCCTTCTCAATTTCCCCTCCAGTTTGTCCTACTCCTCTGGGGGGGAGCAAGCCCCATTGGCCAGAGCTTTCCAAATGTCTATGTGGGGGCCCTTAGGGTTGTAGCTCTGCAGAAAGAGACATTTAAGGGGCTCAGCTGGAAGCAGACTTCTATGGCAAGTACACCATTTTTACTCCTGATACAAATATTTATAATGACTGCAATTACTAGAGGCCAAAGAGCCTCCAGTCTTCCCCTCTGCCACCCCCAGAGACCACAGGAAGTAGCAGAAAGAGGGGCATTTGGTAGCAACTTGGTCATTGTCCTCCAATTCTACAACCCTTTACCCACATGGCTTTGGACACCCATAGATTCAGTCCCTCCTTGCAGGCAAGCTGTGCTCAGTAAACATATTGAGACCAAACTGCCTGGCTGGTGGACTTTTTTCTTTAGAGAGGGAGAGAGAAAGAGATGGATAGAGGGGCAGAGGGAGAGAGAAAGAGATGGATAGAGGGGCAGAGGGAGAGAGAAAGAGATGGATAGAGGGGCAGAGGGAGAGAGAGAGAAATGGATAGAGGTGCAGAGGGAGAGAGAAAGAGATGGATAGAGGGGCAGAGGGAGAGAGAGAGAAATGGATAGAGGTGCAGAGGGAGAGAGAAAGAGATGGATAGAGGGGCAGAGGGAGAGAGAGAGAGACTTAAGCGGGCTCCACGCCCAGCGGAGCCCAACTTGAGGCTCGAACTCACAACACTGAGATCCTGACCTGAGTTGAAACCAAGAGTCAGACACTTAACTGACTGAGCCACCCAAACGTCCCTTGGCTAATAGACTTCTTCCCTGCTCTTGACCCTTCTATCTTTTAGACCAGATTAAAATGCCTAAGGCCTGTGGAGCATAATATCTCAGGTGAAGACATCATCTTGATTGAGCCCCTTCCTCCACAGCACTGATAACTCCAATTTGAACCTTTCAAAGGACCTGAAAAATCTGTCATTTGTCAAGCACACCATTGTACATGACTCCAAATTTGGGTTGATTTTCTCCTTCTTTAAGGAAGGTGTAGGATTTTATGAAATAATGTATTTATAAATTAACATTCTCTTGACTACAACAGCATTGTCTTTTTTACAGCTCCTCCCTCACCTAAATACAACTGTTGCTATCACACAGCAGAAGCCGATTTAAGGAGCAATTATAAATCAGCTCTTTCGAATACAAAAATTGGACAAAGGCTCTCCTGAAATTTCCTCAGGTAATCACTGCTAATATTATTTTTTCCTTTTAGTACATAGGAATGTAAAGAAAACTGTTTAAATACTTGAAAACAAGGGCACCTGAGTGGCTCAGTTGGTTAAGTAGCTGCCTTTGGCTCAGGTCATGATCCCAGCGTCCTGGGATCGAGTCCCACATCGGGCTCCCTGCTCAGCAGAGAATCTGCTTCTCCCTTTGTCTGCTGCTCCCCTGCTTGTTCTATCTATCTCTCTCTTTCTCAAATAAATAAATCTTGAAAAAAAATACTTAAGGACAAATTATTTTTAAATACCTTATAACAGTTCAGAAGTATACATACACTTCAGGTTTTGCTACTATAAGGGCAAGTTTGATCAATCTTAGGCAGTCACTGAGGGTCCCTTAAGATGGCTACTTAACACAATCTTTTAACCTGGTTTTGTGGTATTTAAAAATAATTAAATAGCATTTTGGCAATCAGCCTAGTGCTGATTTCCTTCTGAACAGGCTAAATCAAAGTGGGAGAGGCAAAAGCAGCCTCTTTGCAGAGGGTCACACTTCCAGAATCGCCTTTCTTTCTTCCACGTGTGGCCCTCAGTTTCCCTGGGGCTGACACAGAACCATCATGGGCCTAGAGAGTCTCTGGGCAGAGGGCTTGGCTAAGGAGCTCCAGCCAAAACTTCAGGCTCCTGTCCTACATCCAAAGCCTCAAATCCCAATTCTAGACCTGGACAACATGTTGCCAAGACTCTGGTCTGGGCACCTCACTAAACTGACCCCAAGTCTGCCTTGACTGCTACATTGGTCTTGAACTCTATTCAGTAGCCTCTAGCTTCCTTTCTCGGGGTTCCTTCCCCCTTCATCTTCATGCTGCCAGAGCCAGCCACACCCCGCAGCACCGAGCCTCTAAGTGAAATACACTAAAGTCCATTAAGAATCACCTAAAATGTCAACACAATTTGAAAGCAGCTATTAACAGTGCATATGTGAAGTTGGCGGTACTTGTGATAAGCAGGAAAAACAACAATGAATACTAATGTCTTATATTTGTATAGCACCTTAGAGTTTCGAAAGTGCTGTCATAACACTCTTGAGATAGGCAAAAGACGTATTTTTTTTTCCCCATTTTGCACATGAAAACACTTGAGTCTGGAAGGGTCAAAGGGATGAGACAACAAGAATTCAATTCCTGGACCCATAAAGTCTTGTCTCCGCACAAAACAGGATGCCCTTGGGAAACCCATTGGAAGGTACTTGAAAGATAATCAGACTGGGATGCCTGGGGCAGGGTGGGAGGGGGATGCAGTCAAGCATCCAACTTTCGTTTTGGTTTTGGTTCAGATCGTGATCTCAGGGTCCTGAAATGGAGCCCCGTCCTCACGATGGAGTCCGCTTAAGAACTTCTCTCCCTGTTGTGTGCCCCTTCCCCTCTCTCCCTCTCTCTCTCCCAAATAAATAAATAAATATTAAAAAGAAAGGAAGGATGGAAGGAAGGAAGGAAGGAAGGAAGGAAGGAAATCAGACTAGGAATTTGCCTTTATAAAGTTATCGATTTCTCCAACGTGGTCATGGGTCACCTACCTCAGCCAGAAGGACCACTCGTCATAAACACATATTCCCAAGCCTTGCCCTAGAAGCAGGGACAGGATTTGCCTTTTTTTTTTTTTTTTAAGATTTTATTTATTTATCCGACAGAGAGAGACCACAAGTAGGCAGAGGCGCAGGCAGAGAGAGAGAGGAGGAAGCAGGCTCCCCACTGAGCAGAGAGCCCGATGCGGGACTCAATCCCAGGACCCTGAGATCATGACCTGAGCCGAAGGCAGCGGCTTAACCCACTGAGCCACCCAGGTGCCCAGGATTTGCCTTTTGACTAGCACCCCCCACGTAACTCTGACACGGGCTTCCTACCCAAAGCAGAGTGGATGAAAGAGCTGGTCTATACCTGGTGGTTCTCTTACTGAGCGCTCCAGGAAAACACAATCAGCATGCACTCCTGTTCTGAGGAAAGCCAGTGAGTCAGGATGGAATCCAGGGCCACTCATCAACCTTTGAAGCCAAGCCAGTAAGGGAGCTTGACCCATGAACAAAACCCCTCAGGATAAGTTAAGAGCATGGACACCAGAAACAAACTTGGGTTCCAGCCCCAATCCCACCACTTATAAGTGACCATGGATGGGTCACTTAACCTCTCTGTGCCGCAGGGTTCTTATCCGTAAAATGGGGATAATAATGGAGTTAATATTATACTTTATGGTATCATGAGATTAAATGAATTTAGTGGAAGGAAAGCCTTCAGAACGGTGCCTAGCACCAAGTAATTGTTGAATGAGTGTAGGATATTAATAAAGGAAGGCTTCTTTGAGATAATAGAAAATATGTATATTGGTGCCTGCCCCTGGTTCTGGCACAGAATTCCTAAAACCCTTGTAAATCCCTAAGTGATAAGGGCACTTATCATTAAGAGAGATAAGAGTTCTAATGAGTTGACTCTTGGATGGCTCCTGGATAAGGGATGGTCACCAGAAAGACCACACAATGATTAGAAGCTTGAAATTTTCAGTCCCTCCCTTATCCTCCAGAGAAGGGAGAGGGGTTGGAAATGGAGTTAACCAGAGACCACACCTACGTGAGGAAGCCTCCATAAAACCCTAAAAGTACAAGTTTCAGAGAGCTTCCAAGCTGGGGAACACATCCAAACCTGGAGGACAATGCATCCCAACTCCTTGAGGACAGACACTCCTTGGCGCAGGACCCTTCCTGAGCTTGCCCTATGTATCTCTTCATCTGGCTATTGATTCATATTCTTTATCATATCTTTTAATAAACTAGTAAATGTAAATAAATGTCTCTGTGAGCTCTGTGAGATACTCTAGCAAGTTAATCAAACCTAAGGAGGGGATGGAGGAAACCTCTGATTGATAGCAGAGTGGTCAGAAGCACAGGTTACAACCTAGCCCTGGAGCCTGAAGTGTGTATGTGTGTGTTAGGGTGTGTGGTGGGAGAGGGGACTGAGCCCTTTACCTGTGGGATCCAACATTATCTCCCAGTAGATACGCTCATAATTGAATTAAATTGTAGGACACCCCCCACCCTTGCTGTCACGGAGACTTACTTGTTTGAGGGAAAGCCATTCCCACATTTGGTGACCAGAAGTAAAGTGTTCTCTGTGAAAGGAAAGAGATACACAGGACAAAGAGAGACACGATAGGGAAAAACTAGGTTTTCCCCTACACAGGAAGATGGAAGTCTGAGTTTCTCCCCTTTACAGCTGTGTCAGTAAGATTTGATAGATTGGTTCTGGCTCACAGAAGCATGTGGTTTGGGAAGAGAATGGATGAAGGGATGAGGGGGATGAAGGACGTTTGATTCCTGAGCAGCCAGATGGTCATCCATTCCACTCATGGTACGAAAGAGCTGCTGTGTCACAATCAGCTCCTGAAGGGAAAAGTGACCAATGGAATTAAGTGATGGATCCAGTGTGGGGGTGAAGAAGTTCATTGGATGCCTAAGGAAATGCAAACTAATAAGTAAAAGGTGAGAAATAAAACCCTTGGTTGTTGTTACCTGCTAAACAAAAGCACCTCTAAGATCTCTGGTCACCAAGATGATAGTCAATAGGGGGAGGGAGGAAATCCAAGAGACTATTGAAACCACAGGGTAGGATGTCAAGGAGATGTTTCATTTTGTAGACCAGTATCATCAGTTTCCTGAAGAACTTTATGGAAATAGATTGTGAGAGAGGCATCTTTGGGGGCTATGCCTTTGGTTTTGAATGCAGCAGAGGGGAAGAGCATGTTTGAGTTCATCCAGGACCCACAGTTCACTATGGGACAGCTGTGTGACCCAGACACACAGGGGTTGTTCCTGAGGGAAGAGCCAGCCTGGCGGAATGGACAAAAGTCTTACCCTGATCTATCATGGTAAATGCTACAGTGAAGGGGTTGGGGTCCCTTTCACATGGGCACCCCATATAAAAACCTTGTTACAAAACCAAAGGACAGTTTGGGAAACCTAATGGACTGTCTCAGCTTCCCCTTATGGGTCTTACAAAGGTCCAAAGCTAATTACAAATTAGCTTCATCAACAGAGAATAGGGAAAGGCAGAGGAGAGAAGAGAAAATGGTTTTAGCAGGGTGGAAATTTTTAAGAGATTATTAAGGAAAAAGGTGAACAAAGAAATTACTGATGGGGCAAGACAAAGAGGAAGCAGAAAGGCATGAGTCATGAGAGTCACTAAGGAGAGTGGAACTTTTTATACATTTATGAAGAAATAGGATTACTAAAATGGACATTGAAGGGTTAAAATAAAGGTCTTAATACAGAACTGCCAAAGGATGGGTGGGTCAAAGATACCCCAATTGGTCCCCCAACAGGAGAGGGCCCCAAACAGTCCCATCTATTATCCAGTTGGGAGAAATTTTAAAAGCCTGAAGGCAAAGATTACAATGAGAAATCTGGCCAACAACTTGTGTTTGCAGCATTGGGTAAGCAAATGCATCAAAAAGGCCAGGGTCCCTTGGCTCAGGGTCCCCTGACTCCCTCACTAGAGACCCAAAGTCTTTCCCACAAAAGTGGGTAAAATGATCAGGAAATGCAAAAGAGAAGTTTCCAGAACTCTTTGATACAGGAGCACCATGCACTGTGATGCCAAATCCCACTGGTAAAACTCTGACTCAGGCTACAATTAGATTGAGAGAATATAAAAATGTAAAGATTGATAGGATTGGGAAACCTGGAATGTGTAAGCAGATTTTATGGGAGGTGACTGGGTCTCCCTTCCCTGAATGTTTTATGGGAAAGGGTATCACGGGTGAGTACACAGGGGACATACACAGAGAAGAAACTTACAGTAAAGAAGAATTGGAATTTCCCTGTATAGGAAGGGCAGAGGTGGAGGGGGAGCTTTTGCTTCTTAGCTCCCTTTCCTGATTATATAGATCCTTGAAGGGACAGGCATTGCTAATAGACAAAATAGGGGTTCAGACTGCTGGCATTTCCAGCACTGGCATGAGATCCACAATTAAATACTTGCCGGGGTAAGTATTTGATACATACTGATTGTGTAAAAAATGGGACATGTCCGGGGCACCTGGGTGGCTCAGTGGGTTAAAGCCTCTGCCTTCGGCTCAGGTCATGGTCCCAGGGTTCTGGGATCGAGCCCCACATCGGGCTCTCTGTTCGGCGGGGAGCCTGCTTCCTCCCCTCTCTCTCTCTGCCTGCCTCTCTGCCTACTTGTGATCTCTGTCTGTCAAATAAATAAATAAAATATTTTAAAAATAAAATAAAATAAAATAGGACATGTCCAGTATGTTACCTGGATAGACAATTTAGAAATGACGGAATCAAGCATTTATTCTTCAGTCCTACAGACCAACTCCATTTCCAAGGCCTCTGAAGTATGTCCTGAGAGGCAAATTATAGTTTGTGAATTTTGTTTTGTTTTAATAAGCCATCATGTAAATTCTAGCTGAGATCAGTACTTTTAGCCTTTCTGGAGGCAAAAATAGGGGCTCCCCCTGCCGAGTTGTGATTATCCTGTGCAAACATGCACTTCAGCAACGCTGTGGCCCACCACACCCTCTGTTTTCTCTCTCCCCCACCCCCAACAGCAAGCAGCATTCACCATCTACCTCTGTTGTTCATAGCTTCCTAATTCAACTCCTTCCTTCAGATACTGCAGACAGCAACCTGGTAGAGCACATTCTCTAGAGCTGGTATTCACTTCCTAATGAACAACTGAACTGCCGATGTGCAGAAAGAAGTCTGATAAGTCTTGAGCACTTCTCGAATTTAACGTGCACACAAGTCTACCTGACAGTATTTTAGTCATTAAGCTATTTGAGAAAAACAAAGACAAACTATCATTCTGCACATGGTAAAAATGGCAGCCCTTTGGAGCCACCCATGAAGATGTTAAGGCTGAGCTCTTGGAGAGTGGTAGATATTTCCAGCATGGGCAGGAAAGAGCGAGTCTCCCCTAAAAGAAAACACATTGACAACAAGGGAACAGGTTGCTTCTATTGTCAATGCCCTAACGACTTTCCTAAATTAGCTTTTTATGGGAACCCTTTCTGCATGCTTGATGACGCTCAGACCACCCAAGTTAATTTGATACAAATGTAATTTAAGAGATTCCATGTGTGTCTTAAAGAAGGTTTTGGGTATGTGAGGTTCCAGTTGTTTCTCTCTGTCTCCTTTACTTGTTTCTTTTTTTTTTTTTTTTTAACTTGATACAAGTACTTTACCATATACATGCTTTTGAAAAATGAGGATTTTCTGCTTGGTTATTACTTACAATCCAAGATAACATGTAAAGTAAATGAATTATACAATATCCATTAACATCACATACAAATCAAGAAGTTGGTTCTTCTGTTGAAACATGTGGACATAATTTCAGCTGGAGTCCATAGGAACAACTGAATAGGGATATTAGTGAGTAGGTGATGTACTTAAACTTCCTATCTGGGGCCAAGAAAAATTAAAATGTCCTACTTTACAGAAAGCTGAAAGCAGAGAAAGAATTTGAGTTGTTCAATTGCAACCTAGAACATTTAATCAGAAATTCTGTAAAAGAAGAACATGTAGGGTGATTCTGTTTGATTTATTTTTATCTATCATTTTTAATTGGCAGTTTTTTATTTTCTTACATGTAATGTCAAACTCCTAGCACAAAATTTCACGAGGCTAAAATTAGTCAAGCTTTGCCTAACGTGCCACGAGTCGAGATTTGCTTCTGTATTTTAAACATCCATAGAGAGAGTGGAGAAGGTAGGATTTGCCGTCAGATTGTTCTAGGTCCAAATCCCAGTTTTGCCACTGGTTCTCTTTGCAGAGGGTGAGTTTTTCCAGGTGAAAAATTGAAATAGGGCCACTGTAAGACTTAGACGAGGTCAACTTTGTGAAGTGCTGAATGAATAAAGGATTTCAAACAAGCGGTGGTGTGTCGGGCGGGTGTTTTCTGCTAAAAGGTCTCAGCGCTCTCGCTGTTCCCAGGGTGTGCCCAGCCTGTCCTCACCCCCAACCACTGATCACCAAGTTTGCAGATTTATTCTCAGTGTCTGTCTGAAAGTAAAAGAAAGTCAACCTCTTCACCAGGATACATTATTTTATACTACTTTGACAAGGATGAGACTGGAAGAAAAGATGGTCCAAAGAAATGGCTGGAGGGAAAAGGTAAATCCAGAGTTACATAGAACATGCAACATGAAGAAACATAGAAAGATTCACAAAACTCTCATATGCTTTACTCAAAGACATGGAAAGAAATCCGACCCTAGGGGCGCCTGGGTAGCTCAGTGGGTTAAAGCCTCTGCCTTCGGCTCAGGTCATGATCCCAGGGTCCTGGGATCGAGCCCTGCATCGGGCTCTCTGCTTGGCAGGGAGCCTGCTTCCTCCAATCTCTCTCTCTGCCTACTTGTGATTTCTGTCTGTCAAATAAATAAATAAAAATCTTTATAAAATAAAATAAAAAACTTTTTAAAAAGAAAAGAAAAGAAAAAAGAAATCTGACCCTAATTTAAGAACAAAAATTCATGTGTCAAATTGGGCCTGAGAGGAAAGATGAGTTATAAACCTGTCATGACAGGGCATCTGGGTGGCTCAGCTGGATAAGCATCTGACTCTTAGTCTCAGCTCAGGTCTTGATCTCAGGACGTGAGTTCAAGCCCCACTTTAGGCTCCATGTAGGGTGGGACCCAATAAAATAATGAAGCTGTCACGACAGAGAATCTCTACGTAAGGCTTTGTTATGTCAGGGAAAAGCAGGATTGAGGGTTTGGCAAAAAGATGTCTCAGGGCAAATGATCAAACATCCTTCAAGTGGAGGCCACTGGCTTAGTACCCAAGCAAAATATACAGGAAAGGATTCTCTCTAATGCTTTCTATGAACTGCATCATTTGGATGAGGCTTGAAAAACAATGTCACAAAAAAAGGTGAGGAAGAAAATCTAAAACAGAAGAAAGAAAATTTTTTTAGGACAAGTGTCCTGAAAGTGTCCCTATCAGTTTGAAACCCAAAGTGAAGTCCTGTCTAAGACCAAGTCTAGGATATACCAGACTTTGACCTTTCTTAACTGAACTCTACTCAAGTAAAGTTAAAATCTATAATAATCACACATATGCAAAAATAAATTCATTTTAAGATGTTATGGTTTCATGTCTTATGTTGAAAACTTTAATCCATTCTGAGTATATTTTTGTGTATATATGTAAATATTATTCTACCATAAAAAAGAAGGAAATCCTGCCATTTGTGCCAACATGGATGAAACTCGAAGGCGTTATGCAAAATGAAATATGCCAGACAGAGAAAAACAAATGGAATGTGGGTTGCCAGGAACTAGGGGTTAGGGAAAGTGTGGAAATATTAAAGGGCACAAACTTTCAGTTATAAAGTGAATCAAGTTCTGAAGATCTAATGTAGAGCATGTTGCTTATAGTTAATAATACTGTGTCATATGCTTGAAATTTTCTGAGTAGATCTTAAGCATTCTCACACACACACTAAAAAGTAACACTTTTTAAGATGATCATCTAAGATGATGGAGATATTAATTAACTTGACTGTGGTAGTCATTTCACAATGTGTATATATATATTAGATTATCATATTATATTCTTTAAATACATTATAATTTCATTTGTCAATTATACCTCAATAAAGCTGGAAAAAAATTTTAAAGATGAAAATTAAAGGGATACCTGGCTGGCATAGTTAAGCATCTGACTTGGTTTCTGCTTAGGTCATGATCTCAGGGTCATGTGATCAAGTCCCACATCAGGCTTTGTGCTACAGCACTGAGTCTGCTTAAGATTCTCTCCTTCTGTCCTGGCCCCCCATGGTCATGCACACACATTCTCTCTCTCTCTTTTCCTCTCTCTCCTTTAAAAAAATAAAATAAAATAAAATAAATATATATATGTGTGTGTGTGTATATATCACACACACACAAATATATATAATCTTTAAAAGAAAGAAGAAAATTAAATATACCTAGTATATTACCTTGATCATAGATTGCACCTAATAATGAGAAATTATTATTATTACTAAATAAATATCTCAAGAGTCCAAAAATAATCTTCATTTCATTCCCTCTCCATGACTCTGATCCCCCCACTACTGTGTGTCTATTTAGTCATTAGCACAAAAGGGTATAAGCCATTTAACAGTTGTATTAATATTTTCTCATTTTTGAAGCTCTTAATACAAGTGCTTCTGCCTTTTACCATAAATTTTGTTTTCCAATCCTTTAATCTCTTTTCTGGACTTTGTCCTACACACTTTGTATCCTCCCTACATGTTCTTTGCAGACCAATTACCACGAATCGTCCCCTTCTCTTCCTATCTCAGCCCTCTTGGCTGCCTGCACTTTTGACCCGATCAACTATATCCTTTCCAGTGGATTTATTCCCTCCTCCTACTCAGTTATCCATTATGTCATCCACTCTTGTTTTGGTTCAATAGTTCTCAAAGTTTCCCGTTTCCAGACTCCTTGACACTTAAAAAATTATTTAGGATGCCAATGAGCTTCTGTTTATATGGGTTATATCTATCCATTCTTACTGTACTAGAAGTTAAAACTGAGAAATTTCTAAATATTTTTCTTAATGCATTTTAAAGTAACAATCATAATCCTCTTAAGTGTTAACATAAATACCATATCTTTATGAAAATTAACTATACTTTTCAAACCAAAACAAAGGTAGTGGGAAAGTGACTTTTAAAATATCTTCACAAATCTCATTAGTATCTGAAAGATAGTAGGATTTTCATATCTGCCTGTATAATTAGTTGAGATATGTTCAATTTGTTGAGGTGAATTAAGACTACCTGACCTTGAAATACAGTTAGAAAATGGAGAAGTATTTTCTTAGTCTTTTCTGATAAGTATGAATTTTCTTCTTTGACACTATGCAACACTCAATGAGAGTAGTTCCTTAGAGGTCAGGTGCAATGTGGAATGTCAAACCATATCAGTCAAATGCTTATAATCTTTTACATTAAAATCATTTGGTCTAGCTTGCATATTAAATAGATCGGGGGCCCATGCATGAGTTTTATCATCAGCATTTGTCATTTGGAAAATATTGGTTCTCCAAGTTGTATAGATCTTCCGAATGTTGACACAGTTAATTATACAATATCAAAAAATTGCATTTGTTAATATCACCACCAATCTTATCACAAAAGTCTTCAAGTATTGTGAAGCTGTCAAGTTCATGGTGGTGGATAGAAGTTTTCCAAAATTCTAATTTTCACTTGAAAGCTTAAATTTTTATCATAGGCAAGAGACACTGTCAGTTGTTTCCCTTGAAGTGACAGGTTCACTTTTTTCATTTTTGAGAAAGTGTCTGCCAAATACACAAATCTGAATAGCTCTAGTTTTTCTGCCAGTCATTCTTTCAAGCAAAAACAGTATTCCATGAAAAAGCGGCTTGATCAGTTCACAGCTCAAACAATCTCATGCGGGTTTTTCCTCCAGGTGATGATCATACTTTAGCAACCAAAATAAGCACTTCCTGCATCCTTCTTATCGAATCTTATGAAATGCTAAGATAACTGAAGAGCTGAGATTTCATAAAATCTCATAATTTTGTATGACTTCATGAAGAACATCCGTAATTGCAACTTCCCCCCAACATGTGACTGCGGCCAAGACCATGACTACCACGGCTCTCTGGCCCCGATGACTTGATTTATTCGAGGGTGTCAGCAGTGTCTCCCACACTTGAGCCTCATTGTTTTAGATGTCTCTGCACACTTTTTTTTTTTAAGATTTTATTTTTATTTATTTAACAGATAGAGATCACAAGTAGGCAGAGAGGCAGGCAGAGAGAGAGGAGGAAGCAGGCCCCCTTCCGAGCAGAGGGCCCAATGCGGGGCTCGATCTCAGAACCCCGGGATCATGACCCAACCCAAAGGCAGAGGCTTTAACCCACTGAGCCACCCAGGTGCCCCTCTGCACACATTTTTAAAACCACATGTTTCCTTCTTGATGAGAGCTTCAAGATGGAGATTTAATAAAATTGCTTCTCCCCCCGCTTAAACTTGTGCATACTGATAGATCCCCAAGCCTCTGCAGAGCTTGTCTTGCCTTCATACTTTATATTTAAGTATTTATATGAAGCATTTAAGGGATATAAACTCTTGCTGATTGCTTGATTGATTTTTTAAAGGCTTTAAAAATCAACTGCACATTTACAGATTAGAATACACCTGGCTTAGGAGTTCCAAGTGACTGACTCATTAAGGAGGATGTTGGAAAAAGGAAGCATGTCCAGGAGAGCTCAGCCCAGTTAGTGGAATGACAGAAACCAGTGCCTTTGAGTACCTGTGGCAAGAACCAAAGACACTCAGGCCAAAGTTCTCTTGGCAGGACAGACAAGTTGCTGAAGAACTGCGTAGTGTGAAGAAAGACATTAGATGGCTTCCTGGTAGTTCCAGACCAAAGAAGGATGCATGAGTGAAAGTTACAGAGAGAATAACTTCAATTCAAAACTTAAAAAAAAAAATTTTTCTGAGAAGTCCTTCTGTCCACCAATGGGATGAATTAAACTAGAAGAAGCAATCACCATGCTCAACAGAGGCTAAAAGATGTGAAGACATAGAAAGAGGGACTGAGACCCCAGGACACAAACATGTACACACTTTCAAGATGGCCACAAGCCTAGGAAGATGCCAGAGGCCAATCACTTCTAAAGTTCTTCTCAACTCTCAAATTCTGTAATTCCATAAATTCTGTAAATGTTGTTACTAGAGTGTCTTAATGAACTATGGCTTTCATGATTTCTTGTTCTGTTTGTTATGAGAGACAAAAGAAATGTGTGTTGAATTAAAGCTGGGGTGATTCATTCTTCTGTATGGCCAAGTCAAGATGTTACCGCCTTTTGGACAGTTTGGGGAAGGGGGCTCTCTCCATAGTCAGAGATGTCAAAAGGCCTCACAGCAGGGCGGAGACGCTTGGGGCTTGGGAGGCCATCGGTGAAAGAGTCAGGACTTGTATATTGGCCTGCATGTTCCAAATCCCACCTATGCAATAGAACTGTATGTTCTCACACCCCTCACAGAAATGCTATTACAAAGTAAGTGACGTTTGAAGGAATCATTAGTTTTTCTCCCCACAATAAAACTCAACCATACCAACACCAGGGCTTATTAAAATTTGTCTGAATGCTTTCCTCAGGAAACTATTTGCCGAGAGAACTGAAAAATGAGTTGGGCAAAAGAAATGCAGCTAATACTGTGTGATGAGCGTGGCACATCTAACACAGCGTCTCATCAAATGTTCTTTGATAAATTCACTCAAATTATCTTGGTTATGACTTATGACAAGGACCAAGAAATGGCCTGAAGTCCCCGTGGGCCAATGTGACAGTGAACAGTCGCTGAGTTAAGAGAAAAGGCAAGAGGAAGGGATGGTAGGCGAGGGAAAAGGAGAGAGCTTTGGGGAGGGATGTTTGATCTGGTCTTATTTAATATCTTCATTAATGATCCGGAAGAGGGGTAAATAGCCTGTTAATTAAATTTGCAAATGAGACTAAATTGGGAGATGTTGTAAACATGCTCAAGGACAGAGAAGTAACAGGAAGGCACCTTGAGAGTCTGGAAGGAAGGGCCTGAATAAAAAAAAAAAAAAAACCAAAGACTCTGTATGTTCTAGTAGGAAATGGTGGGTGAGAAGAAGTAAGAGCCATATGCGCATGTGCATGTGTGCGTGCATGTGCATGTGCGTGTGTGTGTGTGTGTCCTCTTGTTCCTTCATTTATCCTTTCCATGTTCATCATAGCAGTTGATGCCTGCCAGTACCATGCGGTGGCTTTCACTTCACACACTGAAGCCTGCTCACTGATTCTGACGGAGGGCGTAGTCTGCCACAGCAGCAGAACAAATGAGAAATGTGGGCAAGTTAATGCCTCAGAAACAACTCTCACCAGCTGTGAATGGGAGTAAGGGGATAAACGCCCCCACCTTCTTTGCCCCTCAATATGGGTAACTCTGGATATCTCTAAAAATCCCCCAGCAAGACTGAGTTCCAGCTGACCACTGAGGAAAACTGGCTTAAAGTCACACGTATTACTCACTTCCAGCCCATGTAGAGTGGGCATGCCTCCTAAACATATAACTTGCACTCAAATCCCTGTCTCAGTCTTCTTTTGGGGGGAAGCCAATCCAAGGCATTTATCAGCTCTTTCCGTGTGTTAGCACTGTGCTGTGTAAGATAAAGTCTTTGCCTTCAAGGAGCAGGCTTGATCGGCTAATTGAAGAGCGAATGTCAAATCCATGTTACTATTTATAATAAACTCATGTCTGTCATAGGACATAAGGGAATCTTGATGTCTAAATTACCCAGTTAGTTCAAGAAAGTATAGGACATTCCCTTATCACTCACTTCTCTAGGTTCCCAATAATATTTCTCAATTACAACACTCTTCTCCATTTCCACAGTCACGGTAAGGGCTCTAACCTCCCTACTACCTGTCATGGATCTGGGAGAGAGGGCTTCCCAGCCCTACACCCAGCAGTACAAATCCTCCCTCAGTTACCACTGTGATCTCATCATGGTCCTTTGGGTGACTCTATAATGATACCTAACTGCCTCAGAATTTCATTAAGAGCCGTCATCAAGAATTTGGGCTGCTATTTAAATGTCCTCTCTCTTCACCCATTGGTCTCCATTATTCTGCCCATGGCAGCCTACATTTTTGCTTCTCCCTACCTTTCCCTACCTCTCCCTAAAACTGAATTATTTGCCCCATTTTGAATTTTTATTATTTCTTTTCCTCAAAAGGACTTTCAAATGCCTCTTCTTCAAGTCACTTCCTCTTCTCTTGGGATCCTACTAAAGAATCCTCTCTCATGAAATCGAAGTTAACCCTTCCCAACTCTATCATCCAAACTACCTAAAATTCCCCCAAAACTCTAACATGTTAAGAATATGTTTTATGTACTAATATAACACTCTCATAAAATTTTAATGAATGTCTAAATGGACAATGTATGTAAAAATTCTTTGTAAATGATAAAGCATGGCACTATCATAAATATGATACCTTGTCTTATTCCTGTTTCTTTGTTTTGTGATGGAAAGGATGATGATTGTGTTTTGCTTTTTTTTTTTAATTTTACCTTTTGGACATTTAAATTGAATGCTTTCTTAAGTCAGGAGCTTAGTCTATTTCGCTTTTGATTTTCTCTACCTTTGTATATGTGCTCAACATCTCAGAATGTATGCAAAAATGTTAATGATTGATTGGCCATCCTTTTGCTCATGAATACCATCTCTGATCACTTCCTGAAAAATGCACTCCAGATTTTATTTTCTGAAGCTGGCTGCATGCATAGATACACATACATACACAGGTGTATGTACATATCACATGTTCTTTTCATGGCATGACTAGCATTCTTTCCAATGAGAGGTAATGCTTATTCTCTTCTCCTAATCAACATATTTTAATTGTCTCATAATATGCAGGCCAAAAAAAAAAAAAAAAAAAAACTCTCCAAAAGATAGTTTTAGTCCCTCAGTTTTGAGCTGTCCCAAAGACAAATCAACCCTGCCAAATTCTACCCAAACTGCTGATTTGGGAGCGAAAGGAAGGTTGACTTTTTTTAAGTCACTACATTTGGGGCTCATTTGTTATACAGTCATAGCAACTAGAACCAAGTGCACTGTAGTGAGTCAGTGAGACAGGAGACACATACAAAAAAGATACCTAATGCCCGGTTAGAAATGTCCTAGATCCCATAGGAGAGGCCAGACCTAGAGTCCCTGGGTAATAGTTTAGTCCATAAAAGCAAGTGAGATGACCCAGAAAGAACAGGCATCCATGTTGACGGCGTAATGTCAGAGTCCATGTCCTACCTAAATCTGAGATTTACCTCAGCGTCTAATCCTCTGCCACAGTCAGAGCCATTCCTTGGACCAAGATAAATCACTTCCCTTTTGGAGATGTGGAATGTGTTTTAACAAGCATACAGAGCAAATCTGAAAATTATTGGCCACTGTGGATCCTACAAGTAATCTTCCATCCTAGGACCACAGTGATTCCTTTTCTGGTATGGAATTGCCTTGGCTGGGTTGGGTATGATCCAGAAAAATCATCTCCAAGTTCTTATACCTAAATTTCATGTGACTTCCCTACAGGTGCTATGATTTAAATGGGCAGGACTGTCAGGATAAAAACTTTGCCCAAGGCCAGATCAAGCAAATAAGTCTAGCCATCAACTATATTCCATAAGCATACATCTCATTCATTAAGTGGTCAAAGACTTTGGTGGCAACATCAAATACCAAATGGACTAATTTGAGACCTGGAGACCAAAACCATGGCAGAGCTTCTGCAGGAACCCAGAAAACATTGGCAACAGCAGGCCAGGTTCCTTTAAGAGGACATGACCTGACATTCAGGGCTAAAATCAAGGAAGTCAATCAACTGGGCCCACCTTTCCAGTTTCACTCATGCTTCTGAAAATACAGTATGGTATAGAATAGAGATTCTCAAAGAGTAGTCCTTAAACCAGCAATATCAGCTTCACCTGGGAACTTGTTAGAAATGCAGATTCTTGAGTCTGACCCCAAATCAACTTGATTAGCAACTCTAAGAATGAGTCCCCTCAGTCTGTTGTTTAATGAACCATCCAGGAGATTCTAATACCTGCTAAAGGTTGAGAACCATTGGCTCACCAAGACTGAACTGGACTCACAGACACCATGGGACCTCTAGTAGGTGAAACACATCTCCTGCCCCTGGCTTCCTGTCAATGAAAAAGGGGATAACAGTAAAACCATCAGGGGAGTGGTGATGCCACAGGAGCAGCATGTTGTGTGGATTCAACGAAACAATGTTTGAAAAGCACCTCGTGCCTCATCTCTCACACTGTGGCTTCACAATGAATGTCCATTTCTTTTCCTCCTTCCCCTTTTCCCCTGAGACTCCCACATTACAGGTCAGTGAGGCCTCTAATTCCAGGGACATTGCTCTAACTTAAACTAAGGGGGACTGTGCTTTGTACGACGGACTTTTCCAGAAGAAAGGAACTCCTATAACTGGTAGTTTAGACCTAGAGACAACGGGGAAGAAGGTACTGACACTTTTCAGCATAGCATTGCTGGGGAAAACCTTTGGCTATATCGAGTCCCTCTATTTCAAACTACTGGCTAACTTTCCATTGATTTATTTATCATCCAGACAGACACCCGAGATACCGGAGCCTCCACAGTTCCCATGAATGACAGCAGATCTAAAGACAAGGCCAAGTCCCCAAAACAGTGACCTCTTTTCTTCAGCCCTAGGATGGTACTTCTTTTGACTTTTCATCATTATGTAACTTAACCACATGTCCCTGGCATCCTCAGCACTCACTTGAAGGGCTAATTAGTTTGTTTCCTTGTACTTCTTATGCTCAAAAGAAAGGCATCATGTCCAATGTCCCAACATTAAACCACAGAACAAGGCATTCTAACCTCACCATTTGTCGTGGGCCAAGCAACCAAATGTCACCTCAGTAAATATTAATGGGAATGAATTGACTAGAGAAACCAAAAACCCAGGGGACATATGGAATTACACTACACTCTGTGGACAATGGGGTGATAATGGTAATGACCTACGTCTGAGGAGAGTTTTTCAGAGAATTGAAAACATTTTACAATTAAGTGCCATGTCGGTGCTAAATCTATTAGGAGGTAATTGGACACAGCCTTAGCAAAACTCAGACTGGACAGTACAGCCCCTATCCAGTGGGGCACCATTCTTTCCATCACTACCCAATAAGCTTCTCTCAGCGTTCTCCATCAACAGAAAAACAGAGGAGCTTGCGATCTGAACTCTGGTGAGTCACATCAAGGTTATCTTAAAAACACTACAATTGAACATATATCTATCTTTCCACCCACATCCTAAGATCTATTTTTTTTTAGAATAACAATGGATTCAGCAGGAGTGCTATATCATACAGTGAAGTTCAAGCATCCTTTCCAAATATGAATGTCAATGCCAATGTCAATGCCATTGAATGTCAATTCAATTGACAAATTTGAATGTCAATGCCAAGACCACTGAATTCAACTCTGTCTTTGATCCTGAAGGATGCTAATAGAAAACATAAATAAGTGGTTTAAAAGGTCCATAAGAATGCAAAACATGCCATTTCATTATGGTATGATAGGAGAATGACAGAATATCAACAAGGGAACAAAAGAGAAGGTTCCATCATCCCTGACTTAGAACACATTTAACAAGTAAAATCTGGATAAAAAGGGAATTACTTATAGAGCTCTAAGAAATGAAAGAAATCACTCATGCAACATATTTTGTTTTCATGCATCTAACTGGTTAAATTTGGTAATTTGTATTTGAAAGCTGACTGAGAAATACACCTGCAGACTTCCCACTTAACACTGCAACTGGATAATAGCTGTGGACACACCACCATCAGGCTTCCTACAAAAACACCTATAAAGACCCAGAAGATGAAACATCACAGCAATAAGAAAACTGTGATTTGCAATCAAACTCTTATCAGAATCTTAAGGAAGTTCTACTCCTTCAGAAGCAGATCAAACCAGATTGGAAAACCATTTTGTGACTCACCATGTCTGTGCCTGATTGAAAATATTCCCCTATTGTCCACCAAGATTCAGGAATTCAACATCTGTGTCAATGACAAAATTGAACAGCTGCCTTTCCACCATGGGGTGCTTCTCTTCAAAACTGTCAGTGCGCTGTTTCATATCCTCCACTCCAATCAATGCCTCCCTTTATCCCTGTATTTAAAGACAGAATAGTAATATTAATAATGATAACGGTAGCTAATATTTAAAATTTATTTAAAATGCACTTTACAAACATTATCTTTCTTTAACCTTGCAACAAAAAAATAATAGTATCATTATCTTCATTCTAGGAAAGTAAAGCTCAAGGATATAAAGTAATTCAGTAAAGTTCACAAAGGTGGTCAGAGGTAGAACTGGGGTGTATACCCAGATTAGGACATTCTCAGCAAGGAGCCATCAGATTATACCACAGCCCCTATTAGATATCTTTCAAGAAATATAGAGAAGCTGGAAGTAATGCCTAGTATCAGAGGAGATATCGTCTTTCCAGATGATGTCATACAAGGGGGTTGGGGGCAGGGACATGGGAGCTCTAGTAGCAGCACATGC
Organism: Neogale vison; assembly: GCF_020171115.1. Lineage (NCBI taxonomy): Eukaryota > Metazoa > Chordata > Mammalia > Carnivora > Mustelidae > Neogale > Neogale vison. Next base: position 142,276,735 of record NC_058093.1, on the reverse strand, counting down.
CTGGAGCTCTCACTTCTGTGCATTCCATCGTTTCAGAATGTTAAAGCCAGGAAGCATGGAAGGAACTTTCATCTCAGTCCTAAAGAGTCCCCCTGGAAATTAAATCAAGCTCGACCTCTGGAAAAGAGATGTGACCAGCACCAGAGAACAAGGCCAAGAGTAAGTGAAATATCCTTTCTATTTGAGGGTAAATCGAAAAGAAAAATATTAAAACATGAAGAACAAAGAAAATTTTGGATCAAAATATGAAAGAAATCATTACAAAAATTCAGAGGATAAGCAGACTCCCGAAAAATATTTATTACAAAAACTGGAATTAAGAAAAAATGATCTGGGATTAGGAATTTTTTTTAAAGATTTATTTATTTATTTGTGAGAGAAATAGAGAGCACAAGTAGGCAGAGCAGCAGGCAGACATGAGGGAGAAGCAGGCTCTCCACTGAGCAGGGAGCCTGATGTGGTGCTCAATCCCAGGACCCTGGAATCACTACCCAAACCAAAGATGGCTGCCCAACTGACAGAGCCACCCAGGCACCTCTGGGATTAGGATTTAAATAGACAATGACCTGTACTCCATGGGGCAAAAAGAAGACATCACTATGAAAGAAATAATTGAAGTGAAAAGCTAGCAAAAGGAGGTTAAAAAGTGACATAGGTCAAATTAAAGACTTTAGAAAAATTAGAAAAGCAATAATGGATCATAATTGGAGGCAGGAAAGGACATAATTGTCATTGCAGAAAATTGATCAATAGTACAGCAGACAAATTCCAGTAGTTCTCCTAGAATCCAGACAAAAATTAAAATTATGGGAGAAAATATTGAAAACATAGTGGGGCACCTGAGTTGCACCGTCAATTAAGCCTCTGACTCTAGATTTTGGTTCAGTTCATGATCTCAGGGTCATGAGATCCAGACCCACTTCAGGCTCAGCCCTCAATGGGGAGTCTTCTTTACATTCTCTCTCTCTCTTTCTCTCTGCCTGCCCCCAGCCTGCCCCCCCCGACACGTTCTCCCTCCCGTTCTTTAAAATAAATACGTAAATCCTGAAAAAAAGAGAAAAACAAAACAAACAAACAAAAAAAAACCCACAGAGATCAAACTTTAAAAGTATAGCAATTGGAATAAACCCAATGTCCAATATTAAGAGTTAAAGAAAATCTTCCTCAAGAGGAAAAAGAAAAAGAAATGGGAAACTGGAAATAGCTCATCATGTTCCAAGGAAATCCCTGGGGTGGGGGAGACCTCTGGGGCTGACCCAATCTTGTATAACTACTAAGATGAATTTTTATATATTGTATACTTATAGGCAGAAACAAAAATGACTTTACACACAAATAAGTGAAAGTCTGGTCTCTTAAATTTTTAATACTAAATGCTAAATAACAATGAAGCAATGAGTAACATATTTTGAGGACAAAGTTGTAAACCAAGCATATTATACCCTGCCAAGTCATCTTTCTGAGTAATGATACAGAAATAGTCTTGCAGAGGCAAGGGGTCTGGTGATATATCACTCATCTGCCTTTTTTTTTTTCTTATTTAGAATTCAAATTAGGAAATCAACACAGGGGAAATGTTAAAAAAAAAAAAAATTGATGAGCTCTCTGGTGGGGTATCCCTTCAAAAAAGCTCACCTAACCATACCTGTGGAAAGCAGTCTTTTTTTCACTCTAGATGAAGCTTTTAAAAAAAGATTTTATAATGAATTATTACTCTCACTATTCAGATTTAAAGAAATGATTCTGGAAAGGGAAATTCAGAAATTCAAATAAAAATAAATACCATTGTGCAAAACAAAAACAAAAGACCCACCCACTTCCATTTAAAAAGATGGGAGGGAGGGGAAATTTTGAGATCATCTTTAATGGATAGAATATTGTTCCTTTTCTTTTTATTTGCCACATTCCCTTTAAGAAGCATATATTATTTAATAAAAAAATAAACTATCTAAAAGAGAAATTAGCACATTCAGAATCCATCTCACTTCATCTAAGAGGATGGATATCTCTGGCTTTGCTTTGCTGATGTTAAAGCTTTCCAAGTATCCACTTTAAAGAAGTAGGACACTACTTTTGCTACTTGTGTTCTCCGCACACTAGTGCACGAATGGCTTTGTTACATGACCTCTATGACCCCTCTTCAAAAATGCATTGGTTCTTTGACCCAGGAAGTTGGACCAAAGCAGGTGGCCAATCCCATGGTATATTTCAGAAGCTTGCTTCCCCTGGTTTTTTAAACAACTTTTTTTTTTTCTAATTACAAATGTAGCCATGCTTATCACAGAAAACTTGGAAATCCCCAAGATATATGGGAGAAAAATAGAAATTCTCCCATACTCTCATGATTCAGAGTCATGATTTCTTAGTTCCAAAACTGTTGGGAAGCAAGTCATTTAAAGGCAGGACACCCATCCCCGGGGACAGCCATGGTTTCCATGGCTCCACTTTGGAAATGAGACAAGGGACGGTGCAAGCTGGCACATGAGGGCTCCTTGTCAGAGCTGACCACAGGCTCCCAAGTTCAAACCCAATGGATAGGATAACATCCTCACAAGCACTTTATAAGCCCTCAAAGATTATACAAGTGGCCCTTGTTAATTACTCTCCAGAGCGAATGGGTTGGTGTCTTGGTATTGTCCTGATTGCACAACGAGGAACTGGTTTCCAAGGAACGTTTTCTCAATTTTCTGCCGTTGGAGGTGTCGCTGCCATTCTGCTTCTCTTTGTGGTAGCAGGCTGCTCCCTGGCATTTCATCTCCCACAAGGATCTGGCAAGGCCTGTGGTTGATCCTGGCAGACACACACCTCGTCTCAGGAAATCGCTGCTCTGTTCGCAGCTCAGCACACTGACGGGTGGCGCTCAGATCTGTTTTGACCCCAAAAAAGAATACCACTTCAAACGCTTCCTGTGAAAGCACACCCCAGGCAACAAAATTTGCCTCCCAGAAGAAGGCAGCAGGAGCCCAGCGCTCCTGCAGGCGTGGATGCGCACGTGCCTCCTCACCATTGCCCATCATTTGCTCTTGCGAGACGTGAACATTAGAGCAGAGCCCCTCAAGAAAAGGCCAGGGAGGAAAAGTCGTAAGTTGTCAGGGTGTAAGGTGGCAAGGAATACAAGGATTCTTGAGGGCCCCCTAACCTCAGATTTCTATACCTTCTGATAAAGTCCTAGCCCGTCTCTATTCGGGAAACACTCTCTTCTCTAGGTTTGCCTAACACCATTCCCTGCCCATTTTCCAGCCACCGCTCTGGTCCTTCCCTCCCGGTCTCTTTGCATACTCCTTCTCTGCTCTACCTTCCAATGTTGGCTTATCTCTCCAGCTTCCAGAGAGCCCGGCTCGCCTCTCATCTGGTGGTTTTCTTCTGTATCCTCAGTGCTGAGAATCGCGTGTGGCACTTAGCAGATGCTCACCCAGTATTTGTGAGTGAATACATTGCTGAAAAACTCGCTATTTCCTTACCACCACACTTCCACAGACTTCCAAACAATTTAGTCTCGTTCCCAGAGTTGCCCACCATAAGAGTCGTGGATCCCCCGGCAACTCCAGAGCCAAGGTCCCTGTATCTGAGGCTGCCCACAGATGTGTGGCCCACGAATCCCCAGTCTCGATATTGACTCCCAACAAGGCACCCACCTCTTATTTGTCCAAACCTATCACCACCAAAAAAATTGTAGTGTTTTGTCACTAGTATTTTCCCAGACTTAATCAAAATAAGAACACGTGTATCCTAGATACTTTGGTCTTCAGGGAAATTCCCGAACACTTCTCCTCTATTGGAAAATGCCAGAACAACTTTCTGCAGGGGCACGGGGGTGGCTCAGTCGGTTAAGCATCTGAATCTTGATTTCAGCTCAGGTCATGATCTCAGGGACATGAGATCAAGCCCCCCACCTCTCTCTCCCTTTCCCTCTAGCCCTCCCCTACCACCCATATGCTCATTCTTTTTTAGAAAACAAAAGAAAAAAAAACTAACAAGAAAACTTTTTCTGTAGGTTGGAGTTATGTAAAATTACTTATTTCAGAACCCATTATCACCTGGGGGTGAACTAGGTCATTTCCTCAGCCTCAAGTTTCCCCTTTGCAGAGGGCGGAAGATAATGGAGAAAGGATTAGATACAATAATGCACCAGAAACGATCTAGAACAAGGCTTGGGATACCAGAAGGATACATTATCATCCCAGGGAACCACACAAAACAGGGGTGGTGCAGGAGTCCCCACTAGGAAAGGAGACTTTGAACTAGGGGAGAAGGGAGACCTTCACCGAAGGCTGACAATGACCATACAGCCGTAGGGTGAAGGTATAGAGCCGGGAGGACAGAAGCAGGAAAGCAACTGGACTGGATGAATTAGGTCCTCCACCGAGGCACTGCTGAGAGAAAACCCAGGATCACGCTCGGCCAGTTTTCAGAGGGACCACCTGTGAACCTGGGACCACCTATGAAAATTCTGCGCCCTGGATGCCTTGCGAGCCGTGGCCCAGTTCTGGCCTGTCCCAGCAAGCACCAACCTCAGGGAACAATACTGAAGACCTAGAGGGTCCCGCATCCTTCTTGCCCAGGACACCAACCCCTATGCCCTCAGCATCTGTGCGCTACTGACCAAAACGCACACAGTTAGCAATGGGCAGAGCACTGATGCCACCTTTCTACCCAAACCAGTACAGGAATGTTGGTTTATACCAATGAGCATTTTACTACTACTCTGCAGTGCAAGACTCTGTCCTGTATTTCAGATTTCTTCGGAGTGCTGAAAGGAGAGAAACATGCTAATCCAGCAATAATCCACAGATCTAATTGCCCAGAAAATTCACAACAGAATACACGTGGCTTGGGCGTTACACCTGAACGCAGGTAATCACCCAGATCACAACAATCTTTAAAATTAATTAATAGGGTCTAACAGCAAGAGAAGAAAACTCTGGTAGAAGAGCAGAGATCCCAGTCAAGAATGACTTTATTAAGAGCCAGTAACCCTTATGCTCTTCTATGAGGATGTGAAGGAGAGAAAATGTTCACTTCTATCCCATTTCCCTTGTTGCATGGGGTGTTTATACATATATCTTTAATGAACAAGATTATCCTTAAAAGCCCAAAATGTGAGGAATTTGAATATCAGACATGCTTAAATTGGAAGCAGTCGTAGGCATTGTCAAGTCTACCACTTTCAGTTTAGGATGAAGGAAACCAAGTCCCAGAAAGAGTTTGCTCCTGTTCCAGCCTGAGGTCTCCCAGACGAGCCATGGTGAGAACCGAGGACTTTCCCACCTTTGTAAATTTCCCTCTATCTGCTTATCAATCCTACACTGTTCACTGAAGAGTCCTGGCCCATTTTTCATTATAAACATTCAGTATTCTAAACGGAAAACCAGAGCCACTTGCCCTGAATAAAAGGCAACATACACAGAAAGAGAACAAAGGTGAAATAAGGTTAAGTTCTAAGTAAAAAGGCTCTGAGATCTCTTCTGTTTAATGAATGATATGAACAAGCAAAATGTCTTCCTAGAACAAGAAGTATCACTGAAAGAGAATCGAGAAGGCAATGCTTTTCTCAATATGTGACTTGATGCCATTTAAAGTCGTATTTGTGTATCATCTGCCATGTGGTTTCATTCTCAAAAGCCCTATGCTACCCTCTAATGCCAACCAGGAGGCTCACCTCCTCCAGACCACCCACCAGAATCCCACTGGTCAGTGAAGTAAGCATTACTTTCTTGGTGGCTACATACTCTGCCCCATCACCTTAGTTTGGAAATTGAAAACTGTTCTTGAATATTTAATAAGAATTCTTGGAGCACCTGGATGGCTCAGTGGGTTAAAGCCTCTGCCTTCAGCATGGGTCATGGTCCCATGTTCCTGGGATCGAGCCCCACATCAGGCTCTTTGCTCTGCAGGGAGCCTTCTTCCCCCCCACCCCCTGCCTGCATCTCTGCCTACTTGTGATCTCTGTCTGTCCAATAAATAAATAAATAAAAATCTTAAAAAAAAAAAAAAAAGAATTCTTGAGAATGTACTCAGGGAGTTAGGCACACACTAGAAAAGGAATCTCACTCATAGTTTACAAAATAAAAACTGATTCTCTCATTTTAACCCCTGAATCAAGATTCAGATCCTTACAAAAGAAATAAACATTGTTTGTTTGTCAGGCAACACGGTGTCAGGAAAGTCATGGGCTTTATCTCACCTAAGCTCACAGCAGTCTTCAAAGGCAGGCTCTATTGGCTCTATTTCACACACGAGGAAAGCGAAGCTCAGAGAGGTTAGGCCACTATTAGCTTGCTTGAGGCCACACAGCCGATAGTGGCAGGATTCAAACCCAGATCTTTCATACCAACTCTGGCCACACATTACAATCGACTGGGAGTTTTTACAATAATCAGTGTCAGAGCCTAACTCACACTGATTCTTTTTTTTTTTTTTTTTTAATTTTTTTTTTTTTTTTTTAAGATTTTATTTTATTTATTTGAGAGAGAGAGACAGTGAGAGAGAGCATGAGTGAGGAGAAGGTCAGAGGGAGAAGCAGACTCCCCATGGAGCTGGGAGCCTGATGTGGGACTCGATCCCGGGACTCCAGGATCACGCCCTGAGCCGGAGGCAGTCGTTTAACCAACTGCGCCACCCAGGCGTCCCCTCACACTGATTCTTATTAAATTAGTCTGACACAGATGTCTGTCATTGTATTTATTTTTAAGCTTCTTAGGTAGTCCCAGTGTGCTGCTAATATTGAGAAACTCGGGCTTCGCAATATTACCTTTGTTTGCTATTATTCCCACACCATTTTTTCAGTCAATTGTAAAATCTGGTTTCCTCTATTTCCTTTTCTAATTTCCTAGTGAATTTTCTGTGGGCAGGAGAGACGCAATCTAGAAGAAACAGGTCACTTCCCATGGTAGGGCTGCCCCAGGTTGAGAGCAGGGAGTCACGGGTGCCAGATCTTTCTGTTCTGATTTGCCTGGGCCCTTAAGCAAAGCACTCAACCTTGGTTTCCTCATCTGCAGCGTGCTGGGGTTAGACTTGGTGACTGGAGGCTACTTCCTTCTGAATCTCTGACGGGCGTCCAAGTGCTCAGAGCCAGAGGCAGCCCCTGTAGATGAACAGATCCCTGCTTTTCCAATGCACTTGCTTTCTCCCTCCCTCTGATCCATTTCTATTTAATGAGCTTTGGCTTGATTGTACCCTGCCTGTCTCCCGGTCATCTTAGCCTGTGCCTAGGTCCCTAGATTATTTTTCATTAGTTTTTTGTTACTAACATGCTTTTATTCTTTTACCCAACTCCACCTCACTGCGGGCTGTGGGGACTTTTTAAATATACCCAAGTGTCCTTCCACGGATCTTAATCAAGCACAATTATTTTCTTAACACTCCTCCCAAAGTGGGGCCCAGGACCTGGTGAGTCAGGGTAGGGAGAAATGTTCACAGGAAACAGGCAAGTCATCAAGTACATTTCAGAAGAAATGTCATTACCAGATTCACCCCAGGATCAGGGAAGTTAAAATTCAAATGTGTGCATATGTATGTAAACACGCACACACCCCCGTGCGCACACACACACACACACACATATCTTCATATTTTAAAATACTCTCAAGATCTCTGTTCTGAATCCGTTTTCCTCTATAAATCATGTAACGCAGAAGAATGTTTTTCAGAATACCGATCCCTTCACAGTCCCTGGAATTGTTTTACCTATTTCTGTTCCTGTGCCGTGTGTTTTGTTACTCTGTTTCTTAGATGTATAGGCCTCCGGATACATTACCAGGAAGCAATTTAGAAAAAGTCAAAACACAGGTTAATACTTGCCCCCGTGCTATGTTGTACCTCAATCAAAGTGTGTATGGAACCCCCAGAGTTCCAAAAGTCTGAGCCAGTGCCACGGGCTGGTGTGAGCCGTGGGTCCTGCCCTACGGTGGGCTCTCATGGTATACTTCCTCCTGGCACAGCCTGCTTTTGTCACTAGCCCCAAATCCTCCTTACTTGCAAAAGGCCTTGCAAAATTTGTAACGTTAAATCTGAGGCTGATTATTCCACCACGACACTCAGAATTTTTTAGGGCATGACAGACTGCATGAAGTGTCTGAACCGCCCCGTGTCCCACTGGAAGAAAGAACAATTTCCAAGCTGTACCAGGCAGGACAGTTAGGGGGGCCTCCGACAGTTCTTCTGAAGGAAACAATTCTGTTGATTGGAACAGTATTTTGCAAACGACTATTTAGTTTTCATGGATTGCAGCTTTTAAAAATCTCCTAACATCAGTTTTACATTTATCCTTGTTGTTGTTGCTTTATTTAAGTGGAACTAATAATCGAGGCTTTTGGGGCAATTTTATTGTTTTGGATACAACTGTTCCTCATCCAAATCCACACGACTACCTTCCCACTAGTAGGTGGGAAGAAAAGTTCTCAGTTCCCTTCATTATTCGTCCTTTGTCATAAAACGATTGGTGTGTTTTTGATTTCCAGAGAGAAAGAAGAGTGTGTTTATGAGTTCGCCTTTATTTTTAGACTGCGTTCTTCGATTCTTCTCTAACAGTGTATATTGTTACAGCAATCTCAAGTTCTAATTTATTTATTGTTAAAATGCTAATTATGCATTTGCCTTGTTTTTATTGAAACTAAATAAGTACAAAGTTAACTAAGAACATTTCTGAATACCCTATTTATGTAAAATCGAGTTCAAATATCAAATCAAGTCTTGACAGACAGGGGGGCAGAAGCCCCACTGGGATTCCAGACCTAGGGAGTCACTTTTGGATGAGGTCATTAGACATTTGAAGGACGAGGCCTGTAACTTTTTCCAGTGGCTACTTTTAATTTTAAAAGGTATATGGGGTCATGGGGAGGGTAGGAGTCCCCTCGATTATACTCCACCTTCATAGGGACAATTAGAGAGTGCCATTAGAGAAAGACAATTAGAGTGCCATTAGGGAAAGCACAGGAATTCTTCAGTCTTCTCAGCAAGTGTGATGGCAGTGGCCCCTAAAAACCCTCTGGGACCCATGCCATGAGCTGTCCATGGGTCAGGAACTGAATGGAACTCGGAGACCAAGAATCCCATCTTACACTTGAGGAAACTGAGGCCCAGAATGGAACTTAGTCTTAAACACTTAGTGAGTTAATGATGCAGCCATTAGTCCCCAAAGCTGGCCTCTTGCCCCTCAAAACAGTGCTTTCCCCAAAGTGAGTCCGAAGCCTCATGGGCCTGTAGCACCAGAGAGCCCTCCACTCTGTCCCCATAGGCTTTGACACAGTAAAAGAGACTTCCACTTTAACACACGCAGAGCTCTGTGCTAACTGTTTCGCCCATATTATCCCACTGAATCCTCACAGCAACACTGTGAGTAGGGATTATTGCAAACAATTCAACTGCAAAGCCGAAAGTTAAGTCACTTACCCAAGGTCATACAACTACTAAGCCCCAAATCCAAAATTCAGTCTTGAGTGCTCTGTCTCCATAGCTCATGGTCCAACCCACTACTTAGTCTGCCTCTTTATAACAGCTTCTCTCGTCTTTTCAATGCCAAACACCATCACATCCCGCAGTCTGCACAGACACTGCCCATGAACTTTTCCCTGACCACAGAATTCTGACAATGAATTCAGGTAGCAAGCAGATATCACCAGATCTCAGGAAAGGAGGTTCTCTCCCCAGCACCATGGAGTAAGTACTAATGGATCCAACAGCTCATGGTGCTCCCATTCCCCTGCCCCCATGGCTGTGTAGGGCGGTTATATGATACCGTTCCCAACAATGAGAAGCAAATGGGAGATTTCTCGAGTCTCTCATAATTGTCTATAAAGACAGAGCTTCTGAGTATAATAAGACCCTTAGCCTCTGGTTTTCAGTTTCTGCTTAGGATGCTGGCATGAGCACGTGATGCCTAGAGATGTGGCAGCCACATTGCAAACATGAGGTAAAACCATGAGGGCAAAAAACAAATATACTGACTGGGGAGGAACAGGACAGGAAAATCCTGGTTCCTAGATGTATGAAGATATTGCTCAGTCATTGTACCAACCTACAAGTACCTACCTCCATATTACTCATTGTTTCAAAAACTTCTGTGTCTATTGCCTAGGCCACCATTAATCAGTCTTTCTGTTCCCAGAAGCCAGAAACATTCCTAACTAATATGAGCTGTCAGCTCAGAGATGTGAGGTTTGAATGTGTATTCATTTGAAGTATGGGCTTTGGAGCTAACAAAGCCAACAAAGAAAATAAATTTTGACTCTTTGAGAGCATATATCTTACATATGTGTAGCCTTATTTTAAAACTTAATTATTTTATACACACCATGGGTTGGTAAGTCACAGGATTATTAAGTAGTCAATAGCAAATTGATAAGGATTAAAACAGAACCCAAGTCTTAGCCCCTCAAGTCAATCTGAACCAATCACACCATAAACACTTCAGTCTACAGACTGCCCACAGAAAGATTTATTTTTTAAAGGGGAAAATGCCTGAGAATCTCTACAGAGGGCCCATCCTTGTAACGTTTCCCCTGCAAATCTACAATTCGTTTCTCTCAATCTCCCTATAAGCATATTCTAGAATGGCTTTAAATACATTCATGGTAGGCACAAATTAACACTTGCTGTTGGATTCTCCTCTTTTAAAACAATACTACAAAAGAAAACACCATACTATAGTACTTCATCCCACAGAAACCTTTTGTTCAATCAACAAACATTGGTGTGTGCAGAGCATGGTGCTGAGAACTCAGGACTCATGTCTGAAGTTGGCTGGGGCCGTGAGGTTTGGGGCCGTGATGTTTGCTCTTTTTCAGCGACAAAACAAGTAGAGGGGATCTTAGCATGAAGAAGTCACAGTGTCCTCTTGTTCTTACCCAAAAATTCCATCCCTGGCCCTGGGAAGGGAAACTTGAACCACTGATGCCTTGTTCGTTTGCTGTCTTGTCAGGAAAAGAATCAGGGTGAGCAAAGCATTGAGCTCAAATACTATACGACAACAGCATTCCCTGCTTGAGCTCGTTACTCTTCCATATTGACTTAAAGGAAAAATAAGAAAAGACAGAATCCCCTTATTTGTTATCTGGATGTTTTGTGGTCAGCAGGCCCTTGGGGAGAAAAGTAGCTAAGTAAATGAGACCGCTTGTTTTGTACAGCCCACTAAGAAGAGACCCACTGAAATGAATGAACTTCTTGAGGGCACAGGAGCTGTTTCTTCTTCATTCTTCCTTTGCACTTTGCAACCCCAGCATTGAGGATTGTACCCAACATACAACACACGCCCAAAAGATGTGTGTATGAAGTAGAGGAGTCAATAGTGTTTATTACTGTTATTGGGGGTTTTAGTCCTATTATTATTGTATTCCTCATCACCGTCAGTATTACAAATAGGTAGATCTGACTTTGCACCACTCCTTTGGGACACTGTAAATAAAGAAACTTGGTCTCTAACTAAATGTGGTATTCTGGTCTAATTTTCAAGGTCTGCGCTACAAAAGCCTCACAAAATGTAGAGCTGTGTTTAAATGAAATCTTATTTTAAACTTGCATTTTAAAAACCCTGGAATGAAAAATCTAAGTTAGGATCTCAACCTTGTCACGGAGAGAATTATTAGCCCTCGTTTAATATACTCCCAAAGGAGAGCACGGGCTTGAAGACACAGCTCCCAGGTGGAGTCCTCCTCAAGGATCCCTGCCAAACAATCCCTCGGACGCAAGCACCTGATTTTCTGATCAGCCATTGTATTTGTCAGAAGCGATGATTGGGGTAGCACTGACAGCAATTTTATCACATCTAACATTTGTTCATTTCACACTTCGGGCTCTCTCTCGATCGCAGGATTCGTTCCATTGGCATTTGTCATAGCTCGGCTATCTTCTTTCACCACTCTGTAGATGGTGGCTTTTTTAGGCGACTTTTTCTGAGCTGAGGATTTTTTTTTTTTTTCCAGGATGCCAATCCAATCTGGTATTTCAAAATGCCAACACCATTGGCCCTGCTGGAAACCGATTAAACAATTTCTATGCCTAACAGCTCTTTTCAAGTTGCTGAGTTTTTGATTTTCATTTCTTAAGGCTAAATTTTCACACACACAAAAATTGCCCACTCTTTGCATGCAAATGAAGCAGTTTAGAAATGGAAATTCAAGCACAGTGAGCCCTGCATTAATTTACAAATCCATGGCATATTTAAAATATTTTTTCAAATTGCTTCACACGTTTTGGGTGTGTGACACATCGCCATTTAACTTAGTCAAAGTTATTTTGCTGATAAACTTTAGATAACTCAAAAGAAGGCATCTTTGGGAGAACTTTATTATCTATTCCGTTATATATATATTTTTTTTCATTAAAATAAAATGGGATCAAATTGGGTGGACCAAAGCTCTACTGCTGAGGCAGGGCTTCCTCACCCAGGTGTGTCTTTTTAACCTGGAGTGACCGGAAGGGGAACGTGAAATGAATGTCCTTGGGAGTAGAAGTCCATGAAGGTGCGAGCGTGTATGTCACCAACACTTTCCATTTCAACTGTTTGATTTCTGGATCCTGCAAGAAGAGAACCCAAATGTATCTTCACACCTTTGTAAAGATAAAAATAGGCAACACCGCTAGTCTTCAGCAAAGTGTATCCTAGCTTTCTGGTGTATATTTGCAAAAGAATGTACATTTGGCTCAAACAGAGCTATTGAAGGAAAAGACTTTTTTTTTTAATCTTTTTATTTTCTTATAATACTCAATGCCAGCATATTTTAGAGTCGACGTTCCTAAGATTTTTGAATTTAAAGGAGGTCTTCTATTTATCTATCAGCGTACAGCGATTCATATTCCAGTCAGACTTGACAACTCTAGTGTGTGCCCTACCAGACAAGAATTAGAAAGTCACAGAAAACAAAACAGTGGTATCGAAGCACAGACGGAAAAATAGTCTCCGGGCCTGAACAGAGAGACCTGAGCAGGGCACCCATCTACGGAAGGAGTGACAGTACAAATAAGTGGGACTTATTACTTAAGTAATGTAATTACTTCATTTAATCACTTAATGTAATTACATTAAGTAATGTAAACAAGTAAGTAAGTACTTATTACTTAAGTACTTGGTGCTGGGACAATGAGATAGCAATTAAAAAAAAATTAAGATAAAGAAGAAAGAAAACAGATCTACTCCTCACCGTTCACTAAAATCAGTGACCTCTGACATAGGAAAGGGAAAATTTTACAACTTTTAGAAAAAGAAAGAAAAACATTTTTGTCCTCAGGATAGGGAAGGATTATTAGACAATTCACAAAAAGAACAAACTATAAGGAAAAAAATAGTGATCAATTCAACCACATTAACCTCCGTTCATCAGAAGACGCCAAAAAGAGTTAAAAAAGAGAGAGAAAGGTAGATAGAAAAAACAAGATACAAACAGAGAGAAGTTATTTGTAATACTTAGAATGAACAAAACGTTAATATCCAGAAAATAAAGAATGTCTATGTCAATAAGAAAAAGACAAACACAGCCATCAAAAGAAATGAAATCTTGCCATTTGCAACAATGTGAATGGAACTAGAGGGTATTATGCTGAGCGAAATAAGTCAATCAGAGAAAGACAATTATCATATATGATCTCTCTGATATGAGGAAGTTGAGAGGCAACATGGGAGGCCTGGGGGCAGGAAAAGAATAAATGAAACAAGATGGGATCCGGAGGGAGACAGACCATAAGAGACTCTTAATCTCACAAAAGAAACTGAGGGTAGGCAGAAGGTGGAAGGTGGTTGGGTGATGGACATTGGGGAAGGTATGTGGTATGGTGAGTGCTGTCAAGTGTGTAAACCTGATGATTCACAGACCTGTACCCTGGGGCTAATAGTATATTATATGTTAATAAAAAATTTAAAACAACAACAACCCGGGAATGGACAAGCAATCCACGGGTATGAGATGAAGAGGTATTTCATAGTTGAGACAATATGAATGTCCATTACATATAGGGAAATGTTCATTAACAATCAGGAAAATGTATAATGAAACCACAATGAGATACCATTCATTCCCACCTGGTGACAAAAATTCTCAAGTCTAACAAGATCAAGTATTAGTCAGATGTGAAACGAATCTGTAGCATACCAGATCCCTCCGTACACTGTTGTTGGGAGTAAACTGCCAGATTGTTACTCCCACTTTGGAAGACTACTTAGCATCACACAGTAAAATTAAACACGTACACCCCACAACTCAGCAACCTCTCTCATAGATGTAGAGCCGAGAGAAACTCGTGCACGTGTTTACCAGTGACATGTATGAGAATCCTCGTAGTACCATCGTTCTTCAAGGCAAAACAACCCAAACATCCACAAATGGGACAATGTATGAATGAGTCATGACAGAGCCGTACAACGGAATGTGATCTGGCTACATATGAACACAACTGAGTCTAAAATGTGGACTGTTGAGCGATAATAAAGCAAGTTTTAAGAAACTCCACACGGTATAATTTTATTTCCCTAAATTCCCAAAACAGGCAAAGTGAAATCATACATTGTTTAGGAATATCTATGTATAAAGAAAGGCAAGAAGGTGATTCACAGAAAGGTCAGGATGGTCAGTATCTCTGGAGAGAAGAAAGGGTCAATACCATTTGGAGAGATCATGCACAAGGCTTCAAAAGTATCAGTACCATTTTTCTTTTGACAGGATTAATCTTGCCATCATTCTTGAAATCATACAATAAATGTTAAACATGCTCTCTTGTACTTATTCTGTATGTTACCTTTTTCTTTTTTTAAAATATTTTATTTATTTATTTGACAGAGATCACAAGTAGGCAGAGAGGCAGGCAGAGAGAGAGAAAGGAGGGGAAGCAGGCTCCCTGCTGAGCAGAGAGCCGGATGCAGGACTCGATCCCAGGACCCTGAGATCATGACCTGAGCCGAAGGCAGTGGCTTAAGCCAGCTGGCGCCCCTCTGTATGTAACCTTTTTAAAGAAGTTTTCCAAAGAACTTTGACGTGCGAGGGCCAAATCAACAGTAAAAACACAAAGCACCTCTTCCCTTCACATGCTATCCTAGTTTGTCTTAAATAGTTATTTCCAAAGCCGTTCCCCAAAAGTCATGTGGCTTCCTCCTCACTACAGGGCTGGAGGGGAAGAACAGAGCTGAGGACAGCCACGCACACACGCTTCTCACGCGCTACTGTTCTTGCTACTGTCATCGATTATGCTCGTCTTCCTGCCGTGTCGCAGGTTGAGAAACACAGAAACATTTGATGGCTTGTTAACTTGATCCACCAGGCGCATTTTAACGGTGACTGACATTTGAAACTGGTCTCCGCAAAGAATCTTGTCCTCAAGTCTCATTTGAGCACTTGGTGGAAACAGGTATTGAAGGAAGTTTCCGGAAAAAGGATCTTTACCTTGCGTGTATTTGTTTAGTCTATGCTTGTTAGACCCCAAATTTCCTTATGTTCCAAGAAAATGATGAATATGTATTCCCTCAAATCATAAATACTCTCTTTGTTGCTATTTCAGCATCTCTGAAGTCAGAATGCATTTACAATCTCAGACATGACATAGTTTGACAGTAGCTTCTTTCTGAGAACACAAAATAATGGATTGTCTTTACATGGGCGGTTTCTTAGATTCTCTGGCATATAACATTCACTTTCACCAGGGATTCCCAACAGACGAGAGAGAAAAGCACAAGTCCCAGAACAGAGAGATAAAAAGCTGCCACACTCCCTAGAGACTGGAAGGGGCTGTTTGGAAAAACCCACATTGAGAACCACTCCTGTTCCCCGGTTCACCAGCTCACCCCACCCTGGCGTCACGGCTTCATTTCAGTGACTTGGTCACTGATGTATACAGCCTTAGATCTTGAGGATTGACCAAATGATGTGAAGATTATTTCTTTATATAAGGTTTCTATAAAGAGTTATTTGTTTCTTCAGATCCTTTGAGTGCTTGTGAATTATCTGATAGGTTACAGTGGAGAAATAATCATGCTGTGTTTGGGGCTTTGGATACTAGTTTTCCTCGGGATATCAAGGTAAGATGCTTTCCTGTGTTCTGCAGGGAATCACCTAAGTGTGGGAGGGGCTTCAACAGCTCTCCATTTGCTTATGGCAAAGCCTCCTTAGACCAAGTCCTACCGGAAGTGGGGCCATGCTTTTCTGTGTCTGATGTTCATTAACAATCAGTTATGATGTAGATGTGTAATGCAGACTCAAGCACCACACCACCTACACATGGCACTTAGGAAGTACAGACCCTTCAGGGATTAAACGGATTTAATCTGGGCAGATGGGAAGAGCAGAGGTCCATCAGCACATGTTTGGCTCATCTTGAGAAAACAACGATGTTTCTCTGACCTAGTATGGTCCACGTTGATGTCTGCTCCCAGCTCACGGTCTATGTAGCCCGCATCCCACATCCCTGAGGGAAAACAAGACTGAGATTTTATGGCTTCCCTTAGAGTAAAGGAAACTTAGAAAAAGAATAAAGGTAGGTTAAAAAAAAAAAAAAAAACACACACACACACATCAGCAGCCTGAGTAGCTCTTTGCCACGTGGCCATTGTAACGTCCTCAGAGTCCCTGCCAATGTTGAGTTTCTTTCTACTGCACGGAATAGAGTGCTGGAAACAGATACTAGGCACTACTTTGCCTCCAGTGCCCTGATCTGTGACAGTTTCCTGCATGGGACTTTTATTCTTATTTGGCATTTGAACTTCTAAATGACTCAGTGATTAATGCTTCGATGCTGCACGTGATAATTGCCTTGGCAGAAAAGGATGTCTTTGTTCTTGCCCACTCACCTTTTGTATGGAGTTTCCCACTCCTGTTCCCTTTTTTATGACTTGTTGACGTTCCTCTATATTTAGCAAGTGTTTTGCTAATATCCAAGGAGTCATCAAAGGTGCAGCTGTGGCATCTCGACAGGAAACCCCCACTTTAAGGGGCTAGCTCTACTCTATGAGGATCTGCTCCAGAACATTCCTCTGCATGAAGATGAGAAACGCTACTTCTTGGTTTTTAAATTAGCTGGCTTGGGCTTCTATCTTTCCCCCCATTTTTGGAGCTCAGTGAACTCATATGTTATTCTTGGTTGGTTGTCAAACCAGCGAGGATGTTTTTCTGATCGTCTTTATGTGGAGTTATATTTGGCTGTTTTTTCCTCTCTTTTCAGAGCCTCCTTTCTTCGCTGGGTGGACACGTGACCTTGTTTTTGTGTTTTCAGTGTCCCAAGCTAGGAAGCTTGTGATAGCCCTTTCCTGTTCCTCCTTGAGTCACTGGTTTGTGTCACAAATGCTTGGCTCACTTCCTCCAAGTCCTTAGGAAGGTGGGGGGGGGTCCTCCAAAAACAACCCCCGTCACTGCTTCTCTATCTTCATGTGGACGCCGCAGCACGAGCCATGACAAGGCTCAGCTTTTTTCAATGCCACCCCAGCCGGGTTAATTAACAGCAAACTCGGAATATGCCATTTTAAAAGGATCTCGTCATAAGACAATGCCAATCCAGCATTCTCACAATACTCCGAGCTTTCTCTTTGCAGGGAACGAGAACTCCCAGAGAGGCCTCCCCATAAGGCCTTGTGGGTCTCTCCAACAACCCATTTCTCTTCCCCCTTATAAACAGAAAATGTGTTTTCCCCATGGGTCCCGGCTTCCAAAAACCAGGAGGGGAAAAAAAAAAAATGTCACCCCTTTCATACGTACCTTAAATAAAGAGAACTTCGAATAGATTTCACGGGTTCTTTTGAAACGGAAAGGAATCCGCCAGAGGCGGAAAGCTCTACGCAAGAAACTAGAATGGATGGAGGAAGGGGGGCGTTCGAAGGGGAACATTCTGCTTTAATTCTTGCCCCTTTCATGCAACATCTGTCTGTTCTTGTGGCTGCATTGAGGGGTCTGGGGGGGGTGGTGGATGGGCACCAGCCCCCCAGGGCAGCCGGCCACATGTACTAGAGCACACATTGTGGGAGAGAGCGTAGGGCAGGGGGTCAGAGCGCAGGCTCTGGGGCCGGGGGTGAAGCCTGCCTTCACTACTGACTTCTGAGCTGGGAGCCCTTAGCTGGTTATCCGAATCTCTCAGGGCCTCAGCTCCCTCATCGTAACTGGGGGAAATGGAGAGCCTAGTAGTACCTCCTCCATGATACGAAACAGCGTCTGGCATACAATAACTACCATGTAAGCATTTGGTAAGCCTGAAATTAACTTACACAATTAAATAAATAAAACCGTCTAATCCTCACAATCCCCCCGAGCTAGGTATTTGTCACGAACACAGTTGGTTGCCAGCTCAAAAGCCACCCCTCCGCTCCCCTCCCAAGGGCAGGGCACTCCTCCACTTGATGGAGGCCCCAAATGCCCTAGGCGGGCTTTCCCAGCATTCCTTGCAGCTGAGGCAAGTACTGGAACCCAGCCGTGGCCAATGGAAACTGAGGGAATTTTTGCTGGTGTCTTCTGGAAAGCTTTTCCTGCCCTACCAAAGCTGCAGTTAGACAACAAGAAGCCGCTTCCCCACGCTGCCTGTCTGCTGGCATCCTTCTATAGCCCTCATCTTGTGACCACAAGGAACAAGCCAAGAAAAGCCGATCTAGTTTCACTGAACCAGTTCCCGAACCACCTATGCCCAGGTTTCCTGTCAAATGTGATGCTGAGATCACACACGTCCAACCTCTGTAAGCCACTGTCAGCCAGTGGTTTGTAGCCAAATGCATCCCGGGTAACACAAGGTTACTTGATACATGAAGTATAAAGTACTTTGCCAGACAGACAGCATAAAGAGAATCCGAACCCCGTCCAGCTCTAGAGCTTACGCTCTTGCTGCGGCATCAGGAGATCACCCCAACCCACGGAGCTCGGCAGCTGCACCTGCGTTCATGAACGACTCAGGGGCAGAGCAGAAAATAACAAATGTCTTACGATGCATTATTCCTTTTATTGTTTGCAAAACACTCTCACATCTAGAAGTGCAGAACGGGAAGGGAGCTCAGAGACCATCCCGTCCAGATGACAAAACTAAGATGAACAAATTCGCATACCTGGTTAGTGACAAAGTCAGATGAGAACTGAGGTTAGGACCCCATTTTATAGATGGGGAAACCAAGGCACAGAGAGGGTTCTGTATCTTGTCCAAGGTGACAGATGAGTAAGTGCTAAAGCCGGCATATAAACAATTAAACCGTCCGACTCCAAAGACCTCCATCACCATCATGTACATTCTCCGGGGCTCTGCTTCTGTATCTGGGACCTGGCTTGTAGAGATGGGCTCTCATGTTTTGAGGGAGGAGTGTAATAATCCTGTAATCAATATCACAGATGCCAAAAAGGTCAGCTCCAAAATTAGGAGCTCCGCAGCCCAGCCAGCCGGCTGAGCAACCACCAGATGCTGCTGATACGCCGAGCTGGGCTGCCCAAAGGCCACCCGAACTCAAGCAAAGAGTGCCAGGGATCTGGGGCAACCAAGAAAGGAGAAGAGCTCAAGTTGGGAGACTTTATACCAAATTTTGTGATTAAAAATAATATATCTGACAAGCCACACTCTTAATTCTAGCGTGTTGGTAAGCTCTGGGCTTTATAGTTAGACATCAGAGAGCAGAGAAGAGCCTTCCCTGAATTTCTGATTCACAAAAATCCACGAGCAAAAGTTTCGGGGTGGGTTTGTCACACAGGCATAAATCTTGAGAACACTATCATGTCACAGGATTCAATAGTTTTTTCAGGTTGGGCTAATTTATTTAATAATTGCTTCAGAGCTTTCAATCCATCCCCCTTCCCTGCCCCTGCGACACTGCAAGGAAATTCAACTGTGACACCGAGCCACAAGTTAGGGCTGGACTCCTCAAGTTCAAGGGCACAGTCCGCAGCAAGACTGCTTTCATCTTGGATGCCAGTTACGACTTAGGAGGTGCCCACAACACCTGCACTCCAGACCAATGGGCTATAAATCCAAGGGATCCCACAACAGCCCTCAGGTTCAAAAATTGGCTAGAGTGACTCACAGAACTCAGGAAATCACCATACTTATAATTACAGTTTTATTATAAAGGATAGAATTCAGAACCAGCCAAATAGAGAGAGAGGCGAGGTCTGAGTAAGTCCCAGACACACAGATTTTGTGCCTTTCTCCATGGAATCCAGGCACAGCAGCCTCCCAGCGCACTGAGGGCTTGACCAAGCAGAAAACCCCAACTCCTTGGG
This sequence comes from Neogale vison, assembly GCF_020171115.1. Lineage (NCBI taxonomy): Eukaryota > Metazoa > Chordata > Mammalia > Carnivora > Mustelidae > Neogale > Neogale vison. The sequence goes on along the minus strand of NC_058093.1, from coordinate 142,256,582 downwards.
GCCTTGGTACCCAGTTTTTATTGGGGTTTCATGATACAGGCCTGATGGATTAAATCATTGGCCACGTGACTGAACTCAGTCTTCAGGCCCTCTCCCCTGTCTGGAGGTCAAGTTCACTTGCAATCTTAATCCTCTCATCCCATGGTTACTCATCCTGGTGACCAGTCCCCGTCTGAGTCATCCTGATAATATAAATTCAGGTGTGACCCAAGGAGCTCTTGAATAACAAAGACACTCCTATTACTTGGGAATTTCCAAGGGCTTAGAATCTTCCTTCCGGAAGCCAGGGACAAAGGCCAGTCATATTCTTTATTATACAACACCCCGCCCCTCACTTCCCTACATTCTGCTTTGTGATGTTTGGGCTGGGACTCTGCAAAGCACATTTCTCCTTTGCCAGCCAGCTCCCTGTTGGGCTTTGCCAAAGGCTTGCTAAAAGAAGACTGTAAGGCAGAAGGAGGGAAGAGGGATTTAGTCCTTTGTGTTTGCCTCCTGTTTTCTTCCTGTTTCTTCAAGCATGACCCCAGGCACACTTTCCATGGCCATGGTAGCAGTTCATTCCAGGTATCTAGGGTCGATTCCAGGATTCAGTTTTTCAGCACTCCCAGAACCAACCTTACCATGACCTCTCAGAGACAACAGAGCAAGCCAGCCATCAGGGGCCCCCTCCCTTACTTTGAGAGGTCTGGGTCACGGCCCCGGGGAGCCCTTCTCCCCAGCTCAGAGACACCAACACCAGCTAAACAGCATCTCTTCCTCAGAGGTCTGTGTTCCAGCCCCACAAGACTTCCCTTCCAAGTTCAAAGACACTAGAACCAGCCAGCTGGTGCCCTCCAAAAATCTTAATTTAAAAAAGAAAGAAAGAAATGTCTTAATTTTAGCTCCACACAGCCCATCTTCAAGCTTCTACATTTGAATCATTCTGACCATTGCACTTCGTTTCCCAAGCCCTGAGAATGATACTTTAGCTCTCTTCTGCCTTTTTTATTTCTCCAGTGTCTAGCTAACTTTATATTTAATTTCTTCTGTTAAAAATAACTAATGTAGTTTATATCTACTGACTGGTACACAGATTGTCAAAGATGATTCCGCTCCAGAAACAAGTACTGCCTGTCATCCCAGAAGTTCACCTTGGCCCCCTTGGATTTGCCACATCATCATAACATAGATTAAGACCTGTGCTGTCCAACAGAACCTTCCGGTATGATGGGAATGCTGCAGATCAGCACTGCCCAATATGATAGCCAATAGCTAATTCTGGTTTTGAGAACTTAAATGTGATGAGTCCAAAGGAGGAACTGCATTTCTAGTTTTATTTCTTTTTAATAATGTTTAGGTTGCCACATTTGGCCTGTGGCTAGTACATTAAACACCCCAGCTATATAACCTTGTTTCTGTCTCCCCTTCTGGAACGTATCCTTCTGTTTTTCTGTAACCCTTTGTCCTATGAAATACTTTTCATAGTATATTTTAACTATTTTTGTGGTAGTCACGCTTACCAATTATAAATTTCTAGAAGGGCCCTCTGATGGTCTTGGTGCCTGGATACATGGCAGAAGAAGGTGCTCAAAAATGATTCATGAGGGATGCCCGAGTGGTTCAGTCAGTTAAGTGGCTGCATTCGGCTTGGGTCGTGATGTCCTGAGATTGAGCCCCATGTCGGCTCCTGCTCATAATAGAACCTGCTTCTCCCTCTCCCTCTGTCTCTCCCCCTGCCTGTGTGCTCTCTCTTTCTCTCTCTCTCTGCCTGTCAGATAAATAAATAAAATCTTTTTTAAAAAAATGATGCCTGAATTGAATGTGGTGTCCAAGCAGGATACAGCAATGCACAGCCTAAGGCTCTATGTCAGGGAAGAAAGACATGGCCTTGGATTCTGAAATGAAACTACTAGGACAAAGATTTTACTTCTTTGTGTTTTCACTTCCCTCATCTGTAAAATAATTTCCATTCGGATAAGTAGAGCTTATTAGGACCCATAATACCACTTACAAAGCTGAGCTGGAAGCTAAAGATATTTCTTTGCATGAACCTCAACATTCTTTCTCTCAAAAATGGGTTTAATACCTTATCCTCCTGACAATGTTCTGGATCAACTAGTCTTTAGGTTAGGAAGAAAAAAGAAACCTGTCTCTAGAGCAAAAAACACACAGAGAGAGTTTAGAAAAATTTGTCTCTGCCCCTTGGTATAAAGGGAAGAATGAAGAACTCCATTTCCTTCTTCATCCAATTATCCAATTGGTCATCCAACAAATAATTATTACACAAAACCACTATAACTTCAAACCACTTTGAGATTCTGTAAATCAAATCTCTCTGCTAGTCTCTCTCATGGCAGTTTGTACTTCTCTTTGCAGCGTATACTGTAATTACATATCCTACAAATTACATATTTGTTCTATGTCTACCCAACCAGCAGATGGGAAGCTAAATGAGGATGGAAAGCATACCTGTCTTTTCACACCTGCATTCTCAGCCAAACAGTAGCAATATAGACAGCTTCAACAGAGTTTGTAATCACTAAATCATTTTTTGATAAATAAAAAGAATTTTATACAGTTTTTTGAAAATTAGCCACCAGTGCCATAACCTGACAAGCACTGATAATTCTCATTTAACAAGTTTTCCTAAGAAAAGTGTTGACCAAGAATTAGAGATCATAAAGCCCCAAAATGAATCTGGCCGGATAAAACATGAAGATAATACCTGGGTTTTCTTTTTCCCAAAATTCTCTCATTGTCCCATCATCGTCTACTCTTTGAGTCAGCAAAAAACAAGGAAGTCAGTAGAGGACATAATCAGGTGTTTTAAATTTTAAAAAGGAGACAAGGGTCTTGAAAATTGAGTCTTTTCATTGCAAGAGCAAGGCTTTTTGAGAAAGAAAAGGAGCTTTGATCTTCAAAAAGCTAACAGTCTGAGGAGCTCAGGGCATAGCGATTACCCCTAAACCAGAAAGGAAAAGAGAATGCCTGATAAGGTGACAATAGTTTCCTGGCTCAAAAAGAGATTGATGTTGGGGTGCCTGGGTGGCTCAGTGGGTTAAGGCCTCTGCTTTCGGCTCAGGTCATGATCCCAGGGTCTTGGGATCAAGTCCTGCATCAGGCTCTCTGCTCAGCAGGGAGCCTGCTTTCCTTCCTCTCTCTCTGCTTGCCTCTCTGCCTACTTGTGATCTCTCTCTGTCAAATAAATAAATAAAATCTTTTTTTAAAAAAAAGAGAGATTGATGTTGAACAACACAGAGAAAGAAGAGGTCACTAACAAGGACTCAAGAAGAGTCTAGGAATTAGGGGACTTAGATGGCATGCATCTTCCCTCTGGGCCAACCCCTGGGGTGGGGAAGAAATTCTAGAAACCCCACATAGTCTTAGAGAGAGGTCCTCCAAGTGGACGCTGACACTTTGGTAATCAGCAGCCTCATGGAGAAGACCGTGGATCCACCATGGCTTTGCAACAGTAGAGATGGCTGTGGGACATGTTTTCAGAGAGGATCTACAATAATACCCTGCATCTTCCACAGCATTGGTGAGACAGAAAGGGCATGTGAAGTTTCCTGTGCACACAGAAGAAGACTGATCATGAAGCTAAAGAAATTTAAGCTTCAGTGCCCTCATTTGCATGTCCCCTCACAAAGTCCCAGGAAGGATCCCAACAGCGTTTTCACATAGTCCCATATTTTTAAAAAATTTGCAACAGTAAGGGAAACTTCACCACCAATTGGTTGAGACCATTGTCTCCTTCCATTCCAACTTCTCTGACACACTTCCGCCGTCAGATAATGTTGGAGTAGCTGTTGGCATATTTGGGATGCAGCTAAGAGGAAGTTGAGTTGAGAATACACTTATATTTGAGTTTAGTCGGATATATTTATATGGTTCCCAGTCATTTCTGTGTCTAATTGTTTTTGCTAGCCATCCAAGTATACAAATGGGTGCCAAAAATCCTCCTAGCATCCACTGTGCCAATACCCAGAGTCATGGCACAAAGTTGCAGAGCCAGAAGTTACAATATGATATGAACATATCCTACAGCAACAAGAACCAGAGCGACATGGATAGGGGAGGAGAAGGGTTTTAAATGTGTAGAGACAGATGCTAGCCCATGGAAACTTCTTCTAGTCATGAGAAGTGTGAAATTATAAGTGAAGCATTCAGTTTCCATTGATGCCTAGTCAAAATGGAAGTTCTTCTCAGCCAGGAAATATACTCAGCAGTATACTCAACCCAATAAATCCTAAGTTTATGTTATGTTTCTTAAAGGTAGCTCCCCAAATTAAATTAGAGCACTATTAAAGCTGGAGCCGGGAAGTGCCGGGAGATGTTCGTGGACCTGGGGAGACCTGCAGGGAACCACACTGGCAAACACGCAGGCAAGAAAGAACACAGAGGGACCTGCTTAGCCAGAAATAAGGGGCCCTGAAGACTCTTCAGCTATAAATAGAGAAAGGAGGGACCAAACATCTACCCCTGATGCCAGAACAATACCTAACCCCCTTGTAATTTGATCAATACTGAAGAAGAAAACACCCAGTTCTAAATTGAAGGAGTTGAAATACTCAGCTGACCAATATCTTAAATGGTTATGTTGACATGGAAGTAACTGATCTGTAGTACCCCCAACATCATTGGGAAGGAGGACATCATATCTTTTTTATTTTATTTTTTCAGTGTTCCAAGATTCATTGTTTATGCACCACACCCAGTGCTCCGTGCAATACGTGTCCTCCTTAATACCCCCCACGCCCCTCCCACCCAGAACCTTCCGTTTGTTTCTCAGAGACCACTGTCTCTCATCGTTCATCTCCCCCTCCAATTCTCTCAATTCACTTTTCCTTTCCTTCTCCTAATGTCCTCCGTGTTATTCCTTATGCTCCACAACTAAGTGAAACTCTCTGCCTGACTTATTTCACTCAGTATAATCTCCTCCAGTCCCGTCCATGTTGATATAAAAGTTGGGTATTCATTCTTTCTGATGCAGGTGTAATATTCCATTGTATATATGGACCACATCTTCTTTATCCATTCATCTATTGAAGGGCATCTTGGCTCTTTCCACAGTTTGGTGATCGTGCCCATTGCTGTTATGAACATTGGGGTACGTATGGCCCTTCTTTTCACTACATCTGTGTCTTAGAGGACATCATATCTTAGTTCAGTTATAGAAGAAGGTTAACCTTTGTACACCTGAGTTTTGTGACTGCAAAATTAAGACCCCAAAATAGATCCAAGAGAACTTCTGCCAAAAATGTCTGAGTCAACTCAACCTACCATTTTGCCAATGGCCAGGTTCAATTTTGCCTGAGTCCCATGTTCCTGAAAACAGCAGTGGCTGAGAAAGCCCCTAACCTTCTGTGTTTATGGCAAAAGCTAATTGCAGCAAATCCCCTTTCTCCTCCCTATTCAAGATGAGACGTGTTTCTATCCTTCGTAATTCCCATAAGATTCATGGATGAATTCCTTTTTTCTTGCCTCCATAATACCCCATGCCCCCTGCCTTTTTTTCTCTCCTGAGACATTCCTTATTAATGAAATACTCTGGGTTGCAATAGACTGAACAAAATGACCTCCTTCACTGTCTTTGCATCATGTCTTTGACACTGGCATGCTCTCGCCAGATGATAACCCAGAAGCTAGTTGGGTGTGCAGTTATAATCTCAAAACCAAGATTTTTATTAGCTTAGAGAAGTGGGACATATGAAGGATCTGAACATCCCATCGGTGGAGAGGAGGACTCTTCAGAAGTTAAAAAAATAATAATAAAATTTCAGACTTCTAAATGACACTAGTCATGTTTTATTACCTATAGATGGAGAAAATAATGACTAATGACCCTGAGTTTAGAAATGCTTTACAATAAATTTTATTTTATTAATTCCTAGGGGGGATCTCCATATATTTGATAAATTAAATGCATTCAGGTCAAAATAGTTCTTTTTTTTTTTTTTTAAATCTGTTGAGGATCCATGTCTTCACACATTTTTTTTTTAAGTGTCTCCATGATGCTCAGGGATATGTGGACCACGAGTTGGGAACAACTGACTCAGATAGTTTCAGGTGAAAATGAAAATGTGAAGAAGGAGAGGTCAACTTGGCAATCCTGGAGCCAGGAAGACACAGAACCAATCACTTCTTCCAGGTTCTCCTTATCTGGACCCACAGGAAGGTATCACCCTGAATCCCACTTGCACCTCCTCTCTTAACCTCTCCCCAACACACACTCATGCTTGCACACCCACGCACACACACATACACACACACCTCATCTTTGGCTCCACGCTTAGGACCCTGCCCCCTGGGGACTAGACTTTTAGAGGAAGGAAAAGAAAAGATTCTTTTTGGATAAGATGAGAGACCCCTCTCCTGGGGACCCGCCTGAGACAGAAAAAGAAAGAGGGAGCCAAGCCAGGGGCAAATCAGGGCCGCGCTCCACTTCCTGGCTTCATCCTTCCTTTGCAAGCTGGAGTCCAGCCCAAGCTTTGAAAATGCCAACAGAAAAGGAATATCTAAATTTCTGAGAACACAGACAACATATTTGTGGATATTTCCAAATTGATTTTAAGGCTTGCCTGGCGAACCCTTTCACAAATGTTAGGAGGGGAATGGTGTATTGGTCATATCTGTATACAGTAGCAAATGTGCTTATTATCCACCCTAGAAACCACACTGACAAACCCACACGTATCTTGCAGTCTCCTGTAGAAATGAAATGAATATTAATTTAATATCCAGTCAAAATCCTAAAAACTAGCTTTCATGCTGTTTGAAATACATGATCATCCCACGTGCAGTGTTGGTGGCTCTCCAACATTATCTCTCCAAGATCAGGAATTGTTCCTGATCTTCTCACACAACACCATCCCGTTCCCATCCAGGACTTTGTTTTAGATCCAAAGTTGCCAAAGGGAGCCCGGTCGTTGTCTGATTTTCAAAAACTCCACAACCATACATTATTCTTAACTCTCAAAATGCATCTTTCATAAGGGAGGTGGGATTTTTTTCAGACTTTGGGTTTCGAAGCAACTCTGACGATTTTATATCTCGATGTCTGAGTTTAATTTCCTTCCCCAAGATCAAAGTGGCCATTATTGTGATTCGTGTGGAAAGCACTGAATGCAGCAAGATGAAAATATCCCCTGCGCCTATTAGTGATTTATGTTAGATACGGAAATGAATTGTGATTTTATGGAGGGGAATTATTTCCCCTTCTGTTTAATATGTAGGCCATGTCTCCTCTGGCATCCTAGCCGGTTATCTTTCTCCTCCTACTTCACACTTTCCATAAGCCTTCTGGTTTCACAGCGGACACATTGTAAATCTTCCCCTTCTGAGTGTCCCACATATGTTTCATTAAAAGTGTTTGTTTCTTTGATCAGCTTGACGTTTCTAATGTGAAAAAAATAATAACTCTGTCGCCTGGTGCTTGGAAACGTATAGGCCCGAAGTGAGGAGCCCCGGTCTCGGGGTCACAGTTCAGGCTCTGCCAGCCTAGGGAAGCACCATTCAGGTCAACGTGGGAGGGGCAGGATGCGAAACAACATGCCCCTCGGTCTGGGAAAGCTGTCATAACAAAGTACTACGGCCAGACTGGCTGAACACAACAGAAATGTATTGTCTCACTGTTGTGGGGAGGGGAAGTCTGAACTCAAGGGACCCCACAGGGTTGGTTTCTTCTGAGGCCTCTCTCCTTGGCTAGGAGGCAAGCACCTTCCCCGGGTGTGCTCGCACGGTCTTTCCTCTGTGCACATGCATGTCTGCATCCCAATTTCCTTTTCTTATAAGGACACCAGTCCTCTTGGATGGGGATGCAGACGAATGACTGCATCTTAACTGAATCACACGCTTCAAGACCCCGTCTCCAAATTCAGTTACATTCTGAAGTACCGGGGGGGTCCGTGGGGGAGATGATTTTTAGAGCATTTTTAGATAAACAACAAACTTGAGAGGAAAGTGGAATGATTTCTCATATACCCCTTTTACCCCCCACACGTGCATTGACATTCCCTACCAGAGGGTACATTTGTTACCAGTGATGAATCTGCACAGACACGTAACAATCCCCCGAAGTCCACTGTTTGCCTTAGGGTTCATCCTTGCTGTTGTACGTTCTCTGACTTTAGGCAAATGTATAATAACACATATATTATTATGGTACCCTGCATAGTATTTTCACTATGTAGTCACTTTCACAGAGTGAGAGTGACTTCTTAGGACTTCAGACCCACACTAAAGGGCCTACACTCACAGAGGTTGGGTTCCAACAATTCAGCAAGCAAATTAAGACATCACAGCAAAGGCAAGGCAAGCTCTGAATCATGGATGAAGGTCTGTTTGGATCTCCTTGCCCTCTGAGGCCGCCCATTTCCCAGCAGGGGGGAATAGCACAGTGCATGATAAGGGCCATCGTTCCCCACCCCCCTTCTCCTCCACCTCCTCCACGCCATCATTTCAGTGGTGATCTCAGAATAATCTCACAAGAGCCAAGATGTACTTGTAGCCCTTGTCCCCAGGGGTCCAAATGACTAAACTGCCATTAGAGCTCCAGAAGCATAATTTTTACTACACAAAAGGGCATGCCATTAAAATACTATGCCCCTAGGGACTTGATGAGCGTGCCACCCATCCCACCTCCAATGTGACTTTCTTCAGAGGGTCATGAGAACATGTCTATATCAGGATTTCTGAGCTCCGGTCTGAGTCCTGTAATAATCTTACCAATTTGCATATGGAGTCCTCCCTCTTGGTTACCATTTTTGTAACTGCTTGCTAGACTGCAAGCCAACACAAAAGCTGGCTTGAGTTCTGAAGAGGATTTCACATGTGGAATTGGGTTTTATTTGTTTGGATGAAACCATTCAATTTGTCAAGTCTATGTAGAGCACTATTTCTGCATAGGACTTCTCTTTTTACTTTATAGCTTGAAAGTGTACTCAAGGACCTAGGAAAACAAATGTCATAACATTACCACTACCCATAGGAAATGTGGGTGCTCACCTTGTAGGGGAAGAAAGAATATTTATTAAAGAAGAAATAGGGAAATCGGAAGGGGAGACAAACCATGAGAGACTGGACTCAGAAACAAACAGGGTTTTGTGGGGGTGGAGCCTGGTGGTGGGTATTATGGAGGGCACGTATTGCATGGAGCACTGGGTGTGGTACATAAACAATGAATTTTGGAATTTAATTTAATTTAATTTAAAATTTAAATTTTAAATTTAATTTAATGTAAATTTTAAATTTAAATTTGGAATTGAAAAAAAGAAGAAGAAATGACATTTTTGTTAGATCGTCACAGCTCCCAGTCACAACCTTATCACCACATATTCCACAGTATATATGCTTCTGTCCTCACCTTTCCTTATATTAATGGAAACCATTTAGGGGGTAAGAAATGGCAAATAAAGAGCTAGCTACCTTTCTTGCTGTTTTACATTCCACAGCTCTATTCATCCACCAATCTCCAATAAAGACACACTTTACTTTTTTACCCTGTAAACACAATCATCATAACTGATATTACTAATCCAATCCTTTCCTCATTAACTTTAAGCATTGCAAACAAAGGGAAAATGTTTTTCTTTATTACAAGATACCTTATATATGCTATATATGCAACCAGATGGGCGGCTACTATGACTCATAGTCTCACCAGAGCTACATAAAATAGAAGAGGGATGGTTTCCCAAAGGAAAGGATGCTGTGCAGACAAAAACTCTGTCAGCCCAGCATGATTTGGGGGAAAGGGGAGAGGGGTGCATTCTGTGAAAGGAAGTATAAAGCCAAATAGTATGTGATTAATTTTTATAAAATTTCTGTAAACAGGAAAGAAAAATTGGCTTATGAGGCAGTGAGTTCTAGTCCAGGCAATAATACTAATTTGTTATAAAATTTTAACAATCCTCTTCCTCTCTAAGCTAATTTCTTTATCTGGAACATGAGGACATTCAACTACCTCATTTCCAAGCAACTTATAGGTCTCAGATGATCCCTTTATATTACTCAAAGGTAGCAGATGCAACTCTAACATCAACTAGTAGTGTGAACAGGAGAAAATCAATTAACCTCTTTAAAGCTCATAAATCAAGAGCAATGCTTTAAGTCACAAAATGAACTTACACATGCAAAAATCACATGAAAAATAAAGAATGTCAATCACTACTTCTTTTGAACATCTTCTATTATTAAGTATTGCACTAAGTGCTTTCTTGTGGCTATATCACATTTCTTCACTCTTTACCCAGTATTGTCTAATGAAGACCCATCCTTTTTTATTATTATTATTTTTACTTTAAGTAGGCTCCCAAGGGTGCCAGGTAGCTTAGACTGTTGGATGTCTTGCTCCTGGCTTTGGCTCAGGTCATGATCTTGGGGTCATGGGGTCAAACACCATGTTGGGCTCCATGCTCAGCAAGGAATCTGCTTCTCTCCCTCTCCCTCGCCCTTTCCCTCTCTCTCTGTCTGTCCCTTATGTCTTTCACATGCTACCTTTCTCTCAAATAAATAAATACATCTTTTAAAAGAATAAATAAGTAAATAAATAAATAAAGTAGGCTCCCCAGCATAGAGCCCCATATGGGTCTTGAACTTGGGCCCCTGAGATCAAGACCTGAGCTGAGATCAAGAGTTGCAGGCTGAACTGAGGGAGCCACACAAGTACCCCAGGATCCATCCTTTACTTCTTTCTTCTTTAACTTAAGTTACTCCAATTTATCCTGATGTCTATATAGGCGAACATAACTGAATGTTGACACATGAGTAGTCAGAGAAACTTAATGGACTCCAACCTCGAGAAAATAGTAAAAGACAGGGCAATGAAATAGGAACAAAAAAATCATTAAAAAAAAGAAAGAAAGAAAGAAAAAATGAGATGACAAGAAATTGAAATGAAATAAAAATAAATATAGGTGAGGCAAGGATGATTTTTTTTTTAAAAATGCAAGAGCAAAATTAAAATATGCCCTGGAACCAATACAGAGAAGATTTTAAAATTCAGGAAATGAGGTAAATACAATAGAAGACATACCTGATATACTCTCCCTGAATTTGAAGAAAGATTAAATAAAGACAAAACTTAGGAGAAAAATAATGAGTTTGAACTTTGTTCTCAGTCTTTTAGAGCTAAAAATCCTTACAAAACAAGGTTATAACTATTGAAAATGAAGAAATAAATAAAGACAGAGTTATAGAAAGTTTCTTAAATCCAAGAAAAGACAAATACTGAAAGGAGTCACTTCATTACAAGGAAAATTGTGACAAGATAACCATATTTAGACTGATAGTCATACTTTTTTAATTACAAGGATTTTTTTTTAAACATTCTGTCAAAATCTAGGCAGAAAAAAATTAACCAGAAAAAAACCCCAGAAACCGGATTGGGCTTGTTAATTTGTTTGCAACACTAAATACAAGACAATGGAGCAACGTTTAGAGAGTTTTGAGGTTGAAAGGTGGTAAACGTGAATTTTTATACCCAGCCAAGTTATTGATGGTGTGTGACAGGAATCTAAAGATAGTGTCAGATATGCACAAGCTCAGAGAACTATCACCCCTACCTTCCTTTGAGGAAAGACACATGACAACGGACCCACTGAACAAGAAATAAACCAAAATTAAAAACCTCAAAAACTGAAAACTATTGACACATTGATTTGCTTTTCATCATCATGCATTATCACACCAACCCAGATGAAGCCTGTGGTGGAGTATGGCATTTTCAAAGTGGCCCTTTGAAGTCTGGGCCAACAAGTGATCGAGAAGTGCCAAGAAGGATGAGTGCAAGCTCTGCTAAAGAATCTTAGATCCCCCCAACGCGCCCTCCAACCACATCAGCTTCACGTTCATCTTCTTTATATATTATGGTTCCGCAAAAATTGTTTTGGTGGGGGGAAGAAAGCTTTTAGCTGTTGTTGTTTTTGTTTTGTTTTGTTTTGTTTGTTGTGGTGGCTTTTTTGTTTTTTGGGTTTTTTTTTTAAGGATTAAAACCCATCTGAATAGTAGAAAGATCAGAAGTAGAAAAATCTGGGTTTCAATCCCCAACTCCATCACCTACGAACTGTGAGATGTTGAGCAAACCATTAACCTGTCTGACCTTCAGGCTCTTCAGTTATAAATTCATACCATCTACCTTGCACGTTCTTGTCAGGACAAACTTGAGATGAGAAAGAAATTCTTAAGTGTTACTATTACTCAACTGGAGATTTGCACATTTCCAGCCAAAACTATATCATAACTGGTACTCTTTTTTTAGAGTATGGGCTTACTGAATGTAACATGGTCAAGCTCATATCCCAAGCGAGAGTTCAGTAGGCGGAACAGCTTGTCACGTGAGCTGGGCTTCCAGACCACTTTCACCTTGTGACTCACATTGAGACTGTTGCTTGGGGAAAATGAAGGAAACTACTTGGGGCCCAGGGGCTCCAGCCACTCAGGCTTCACCCAGATACCCAGAAGGATTAAAACATAAATATCTCAGCCCACTTGTAACCCATGCATGACCCACCAGTAGGGAAGTTCTGAGGTAAAGATCCTCATTTCAGTCTCTTAATGTAGTACGCTCTAGATTTAGCTATACTACAAGCATCTCTTAGAAAGCTACAACTCTTCTGGCATGCCTGGGGGGCTCAGTCAGTTAAGCGTCCAACTTCTGATTTTGGCTAAGGTCAGTATTTGAGGTTTCGGAGATGAAGCCCCATGTCGGGCTCTGCGCTGGACATGGAGCCTGCTTAAGATTCTCTCCCTCCCAAGGGGAACCCTCCTACACTGTTGGTAGGAATGCAAGCTGTTGCAACCACTCTGGAAAACAGCATGGAGTTTCCTCAAAAAGTTGAAACTAGAGCTACCCTACGACCCAGCGATCGCACTACTGGGTATTTACCCTGTAGATACAAATGCAGTGATCTGAAGGGGCACGTGCACCTGAATGTTTATAGCAGCAACGTCCACAATAGCCAAAGTATGGAAAGAACCTAGATGTCCATCAACACATGAATGGATACAGAAGATGTGGTATATATACGATGGAATACTATGCAGCCATCAAAAGAAATGAAATCTTGCCTTTTGCGATGACGTGGATGGAACTAGAGGGTATTATGCTGAGTGAAATAAGTCAATCAGAGAAAGACAACTATCATATGATCTCCCTGATATGAAGAATTTGAGAGGCAACATGGGGGGGTGTTGCGGGTAGGGAAGGAAAAAATGAAACAAGATGAGATCGGAGGGAGACAAACCATAAGAGACTCTTAATCTCACAAAACAAACTGAGGGTTGCTGGGGGGAGGCAGGTAGGGAGAGGGTGGTGGGGTTATAGACATTGGGGAGGGTATGTGCTATGGTGAGTGCTATGAAGTGTGTAAACCTGGTGATTCATAGACCTGAACCCCTGGGGCTAATAATACATTATATGTTAATAAAAAATAAAAAATATGAAAAAGGATTCTCTCTCTCTCTCTCCACTCCTCCCCACGTTCTTTCTTTCTCTCTCTAAAAATAAAAAAAAAAGGAAGAAAGAAAGTTACAACTCTCTTAATTGTTTATCAATTCCTCCAGAATCCAGACCTTCCAAAATTAATTTCCTCTCCCCAACATAAAGTCTTCAAGCACATCATCTTTCTGTACCTTCACCCAAATCTACACATGCCCCCCACGCAGGTTATGCTGTATTCTACAGGTTGGAACCACCGTATCATCTATTATCTGTGTCTCCCCAACTCAACTCCAGTATCCCTGGAGAAAATGACATTTTTTAAGAGTTTATAATCACATGGAATATGCTGGTTTAAAAATGTGGGGGAAGGTATATAAACTGTGTATGAATCATAACCTCAATTTGTAAAGGACGTACATTGAAAAACTACTGAAATAGGCCACCAGGTTAACAATGATTTTCTGAGTAATAAATTATTTTTACTCTATCTTTCTGTATTTTTTAAACACTTAACAAGGTATAGTATTGCTAATTTTAAATGAGCTATAACTTACATCATGTACACAAATCTTAAGTATACAATTGGACCGATATTTACATATATACACACACCAGTGGCCACCATCTGGATCATAACATTTTCATCTCCCAATAAGCTCCCCCATGTCCCCTCCCAGTCACAGATGCCCCCTAAAAATCACTGTTTTCCTGACCCCAATCACCACGCAGTACAAGGGATGAAATAATAAAATTCATTTTTTTAATTATAAAAAATATAAAAGATTAAAACAACAGAATGTAGATATCTTATATTAACACAGATACAAGCTCATCCTTAAAGTGCTGACTGATATTCATGGTTGTTCTATGCCTTGCAAAATAGATTTTCCAAGGGGCGCCTGGGTGGCGCACAGGGTTAAAGCCTCTGCCTTCGGCTCAGGTCATGGGTCTGGGATCGAGCTCAGGGTTCTGGGATCGAGCCCCGCATCAGGCTCTCTCCTTGGTGGGGAGCCTGCTTCCTCCTCTCTCTCTCTCTGCCTGCCTCTCTCCCTACTTGTGATCTCTCTCTGTCGAATAAATAAATAAAATCTTAAAAAAAAAAAATAGATCTTCCAAGAAATGGCCACCACGAGAGAGAAATAATCTATGTGAATGGAAGGTGAACCCTGAGGGGCTCTGTAGATTTGGCTCAGAATAGCAAGCTCAGTCCTACTTGGCACATGCAAAAAGTTAATATTCATATGAACTTGCAGAGGTTTTCAGTTCCTCCAGAGAGACCCTGCATGAACAGACTCCCCTTTGAGATTACTGATAATTATCAATTCTCAGTGAGCGGAATTCACTTGCTCTAAGTATCACCTTTCTAAATATAGTTGCATAGGTTTGTCACCTTCCCAAGCTGGCCAAAATCTGACAAAGTGAAAGAAGAAGCATTTTTTAAATTCCCCTATAGAATCCGAGAGGGCTGAAGACATCTGTTTGAATAGTTGATACAACAGTGTTCTCCATAGAATGAGTTTCTAAAGCTTTCTTTCAGATCTAAATACTGTCATTAAGAGGGGTCGCCTTCTTTTGGGTGATCAAGTTCTCCATACCATGGAGTTTGGCCTTTCCTCTCTAATGTCTCCTTAATGGACGTAGCTAGTCCTGTCAACATGCCTTATTTCAAAACCCTAATACAGCTGAAAACGGTTGTCAAGGCTCCTCTCTGATGTGTCTCATTAAGTTTAAATAATTTATTCTTCTAAGTTTCCCATATGGAAGTGGTTTTGTATAACTTCAAACATTTCAGGCTGTCCATTCCCCCATGGACTCTCCATATGTGGGGAGGCGTGGACAAGAGTTTCGGGGTGAATCAGACTGGCACTCAGACAGAAGAGAGGACGGTTGCCATTCACCGCGCGCTTCTCCATGTTCCCATGAGTGCGCGCCCCCTTCCAGCTGTGTGCTCTTGCTCACTGACCTTCCCTCCCCTCCAGACTTCTTTTCCTCTGCACCAAACAATATTTGCTTTTCTTGATACCATTATTTCTGGAGTTCTGACATCGTCCATCCAACCCTGTCAGCTCCCCCGAGGGGCTCTCTTCCCTTTCCCTTTACTCATAGTACCTTCGTTTTCCTAAACATGTTTTGGCCAACATTTGAGTTCTGTTTTTCAAATCTGGTTCCTTGATTCTGTTGGATGCTTCAACCATACTGGTCTCCGATCGCTGATCCATCTTCCATGCTACAACCCTACCACACGGGACATAGCTCTCTCTAAAAGCAAATCACCACCACACCCAAACGTTCACTCAGCCTCGGCTTCTCAGTGACCCACAAGCAGTGTGCTCTAACATCCGGCTGCCTGTGTTACTCACACCACGTGGGCCGTTTTCTGGACACATACACACTGAATGAGAGAAACAATGCTCTGTCTCCCCCCTTAGCCCTTCAGCCTTGTCCTCCACATAATATTCTACCCATGTAACGAACACCTCCCCATTTTAATAGGCTTACGTAATATATCCAAAATATATCCACACCTCAGTGTCCTTGTCTCCAGAGACTGGGGAACATGACTTCCCTGGACAGCGGGTGGACAAAACAAGGAAAGCCAATCTCCTATATGACCTACCTCACATACCGTCTGACACACAGTAGGAAGGGGGGTGGTTGTTTGTTTGTTTTTTTTAAGATTTTATTTATTTATTTGACAGAGAGAGATTACAAGCAGGCAGAGAGGCAGGCAGAGAGAGAGAGGAGGAAGCAGGCCCCCCGCTGAGCAGGGAGCCCCATGCGGGACTCGATCCTAGGACCCTGAGATCATGACCTGAGCAGAAGGCAGCGGCTTAACCCACTGAGCCACCCAGGTGCCCCGGGGGGTGGCTTTTTTGTTTTTTAAGCATGGATTGATTGATTTTAGAGAAAGAGACCCCAAGTGTGAGAGGCAGAGGGAAAAGAAAAGAGTCCCAAGCAGGATCCACAAGGCTCGAGGTCACGACCCTGAGTTCAACCCGGCAGAAACCACGAGTCAGGCACCCAACCAACGGCGCCACCAAGTGTTCTAAAATTTGTTCTGTAACCATTCCTTTCTCTATTTTTTCTTTAAAAACACAATGTGCGTGTGCAATCCCAAGTACACACTGCCATTAACCTGAACTCTGAACTCCCCCGGATGAACCCCAGATTAAGCTTTCTCTCCTCCGGGCCATAAACCCTAGTCCTTCTTCCTTTTCTTAAAACAACCATCCATGGTGAAATCTCTCTCCTCCCCTTTACTCCTGGCCTGAGGTCGCCGCCACAGCCACGCTCTCTCACAAACTCCAGGTTTGCATAGCCTCTCTCTGTCCCCACTGAGAAGGTGCCACCATGTGTTTTGGTCACTCCTTGACTTGAGGAGGAGAACTGTTGTCCAGATGGCCTCGTCTCCCCATGTGCTTCTCAAGTCTAGTAAATATTAGAGGCTGCTGCCAAGAATCTCTCCCCCTCTGGTCATTCTGATCCCTACTGTTGCTTTTGTAATCATTTTGTACAAAAATCGACACATCTACAATCAGGCGTGAAAGGAAAGTGTCCTCTCGAACACGTTAGGTTACATCTTACGTTCTCCTAAATTGTTAGTTTTGTAGGGTGTTTCTACTCCTTCCAATTTCCTTTCTCATTCTTCACGCACCACCTGGACTTTTATCATTCATTCTATAAACTTTCCATTCTTCCTTCAAAAGTGTTCCCAAGCTCATCTAAAAATCCAATGATACCAAAATTATGATACATCTGTTCCATGGATACTGCACAGACTTTTAAAAATGAGGTAGTTATTGTGGTGTGGAGAACATACACCAGATATACCCCTAGGAGTTTGGGGAAGAAAATGTATGGAAGAGTATGTATAGCTCGATCCTTTTTATATGTATACACACACACATGCACACACACATATACACATACATATCTGTGTACATGTGCACATACACACACAGACATATTTGCACACTTTGCGACAAGCACACACAAGAAATTATTTTAGATGTTTACCTTTGAAGAGAGCGATGATTTTCTACTATTTGAATTTTCTAGCTATGTGCTTTAATTATTTTTTCCCTGATATCATCAGGAATTATCTGGACAGTGGAGCTATAGGCAATTACTGTTTCTTTTTTTTATATTACTCAACATATTAACATCTAAGAAATGTTACCTTTAAGAAATAAAAGTAATGAAGCCTCTAATCTAGAGGCTCCAGCCTAGAAAGGATTATTAGAAGAAGCCCACGCAGGCCCATGACAGCCCATATGCTGAGAACATCATTTATTTTCAAATGTCAGGAGGCCTACCGTTGGGTTTGGCACTAAGGTGGGAAACTAGAAACACAGTGGGAAAGTAAAAAGGCATGAAAGACAGTGCCTGTCCTCTCATGGTTTCTGTAGAAATAGTAGAATAAAGTGCAGTAGCCAAGGCAAGACAAGGTACAGGAGGAAACTGGGATGGGAAACCGGCTTGGTGATGTGGCCAAGAAAGCTTCAGGGGAAGGGACAATTGAACTAGGTCCTGTGTCAGTCAGGATGGGTCATGTTATGCTGCAGTAAGAAATGAACCCCAAAAGCCCAGTGCCTGACAGCGCTAAGGTGGGTTTCTCGCTTCCGTGAAGCCCATCGCCACAGGTCTGGACATCTCTCCACTTCTCCCCCTATGGGAATCTCAGGACAGTTTGCCATCTGCAAAATGGTGAACTAGGCAAGTCAGTCTTCTGGGTCCTCTCACTTTTTTTTCCTTCTTAAGTACAATGTGTTCTTCTTTTTCTTCACTCTTGTCGATTAGCTTCTTTGCATCCCTCCTCTCCACCCAAGGAATCCAGCAGCCTCATACTTACCCTACACACTTGCATCCTGAAGCCCTCCCCCACCCCAAACACTTGGCATAATGACACCACCTCTTCTGGCTTCAGACTCCTACTAACCAGACTCCCAGAATCACAACTTATTTAAACTATGTCTCACTTGGGGCTATTCGAGGGGTGTGATGAGACACACGAAGGCAGAAACCTAGCTCTCACTACTCAGTGTCAGAAACAAAGGAATGAGGGTCCCACTGAAAAAGAGCCTGCCGTGATTTGCAGCAAATGCTGAAAAAGAATTCAATGCGAAGGGAGTATCCACTCAGAGGAGGACCCCCTCCGGCCTCTTCCTGAACCCGTTCCAGGCTCCCCATTTTAATGGCAGAGGCAGAGATCTGATCTGCAAACATACAGCCACTCGGCTGAGCTGCAGTGAACAGAGTTTTAGCAGATCTGACATCAACCATGCGGACTGTTCTCTAGTGTGCTCTCCTGGTCCCTTCTGCCCCCGTCTCTGCTCTGCTCAGTGACGGGGCAGTTCTCTGTGGGTTAGAGCACTGGTCTCCCTTGCGTCCTGGCTTCAGCCAGTAGGAGTAACTAACACACAGTCAGAGTACGGGAAAGGAAAAAGACCAGGACGTGTATCCCTCCAGCTTTCTCCCTGCCTTGCTGCAGTGTGACAGTGACTCCATTCCCCCAACAAAGGCCACAGTCCTACTGAGAGTCCCTTTGTCGATGGCTGCAGAACTCACTGGATTCCAAGAATAATCACCTTTTCAGATGCAGAAGTGGTAGCCGCTCCACACTACTGCTGGGCCCTTCCTGGGCCCTTCCTGGCCGTCTTTATCTTTCATTGCTTTCTCTCTCTCTCTCTCTCTTTTTTTTTTTTTTTAAGATTTATTTATTTATTTGTCAGAGAGAGAGAACACAAGCAAGGGGAGCCACAGGCAGAGGGAGAAGCAGCCCCACCCCCTCTGCCTGCCTGCTCTGCAGACTGAAGCTTGATCCCTGCACCCTGGGATTAAGACTTGAGCCAAAGGTAGACACTTAACCGACTGAGCCACCCAGGTGTCCCTTTCATTGCTTTCCTTAACCATCTTCTCAACTATGTTGCATTATCCCTTCACTGACCCCTCTTCAATTACCCCTTCAATTACCCCTTAAGTGTGCCCTGTGTTTTCTGCCAGGATCTACCCATCTCAGTATTTCAGCCTTCTCCAGGACAAGGAACTACACAGAAGCTCAGGGAAGTCCGGTCAACTGAATGACGCAAAATAAATTCCTCTATTGGAACGCTTATACACTGTTAGTGGGAATATAAAATGATGTGATCGATACAGAAAACAGCACAGCATTTCCTCAAAAAATTAAACAGAGAATTACTATGTGATCTAACAATTCTATTCCCAGGGATATATCCAAAAGAACGGAAAGCAGTGAGTCAAAGAGGCATTTGTACCCCCATGGCCATGGCAGCCATTGCCAAAGGTGAGAGCAGCCCAAGTGTTCATTGACAGACAAATGGATAAGCGAAATGTGGATATTTCCAGATACAATGGAATATTATTCAGAGTTTAAAAAGGAAATTCTGGCATCTGCTACAACAGGGATGAACCTCGAGGATATTATGCAAAGTGAAACAGGCCAATCACAAAAACATACAGACTGTGTGATTCCACGGACGTGAGGCACTGAGTCCATCAGGAAGGAGCACGAGGGTGCCGCGGGTGGAGGAAGGTACATTTTGGGGGCTCCTGGGTGGCTCAGTGGGTTAAGTCTCTACCTTCGGCTCAGGTCATGATCTCAGGGTCCTGGGATCGAGCCCCGCATCAGGCTCTCTGCTCAGTGGGGATCCTGCTTCCTCCTCTCTATCTCTGCCTGCCTCTGCCTACTTGTGATCTCTGTTTGTCAAATAAATGAATAAAATCTTTTTTTTAAGTTACATTTTGTATTTTATCACAATTTAAAATAATAAAAACAAATCTCCCTGGTCCTGATAAATGAGCGTTTGCGTAGGAGAGCGAGCACCAGGCGTGCAACAAGCCCCCAACTCCGGCGTGGGGGTGAGCGGAGAGGCCTTCCCCCAAGCTTTCGCCTGCACGAGGACCCCAGCCGGACTCCCCTGTGTCAGTCCAGGAACGCCAAAACCAATGCCACGTGGAACGCTTGGAAACCGCAGCACGCACCTGATTCTACAGAAGGCTCCGCGCTCTCCCGCAGCAGACACGCGGCTGTGGTTCCCCCGGCCTCGGCCTCGTTTGGACACTGAGCTCCCTGCCCCCCAAACAAGGCGGACTTCTTCACTTCCTCCTCCTCCACCTGGAGAGAATAAAAGCCAGAGGAGGCTGAATCAAGACACGGACTTTTAAGTTGTTTTCGTTGTGATGGTTGCGCTAGTGTCCCTACAGCCATCCCTCGTTAACCCTTCAGTTCCTGGGCATCCAGTACTTTTCTCCTGAAGCCCAGGAGCCGGTCATCGGGAAAACCAGGATAAAGCCTGGTAATACGTCATTACATAACAGGAACAAAAGGTCTACCCTGAAAAAGCCCCTGGTCCTACCTCCCGGGCAAAGCCAGGCTGCAAAAGCCCAGCTGTAGCTCGCTAAGAGAAACTTCCATCAGGCAGACAGCAGGAAGACAAGTAATAATCAAGACCAGCGCTTCTCAAAGTGTGCGTCCCAAACCAGGAGCATCCCCACAACATCGGAACTCCTTAGAAATGCAGATTCAAGGGCGCCTGGGTGGTTCAGTGGGTTAAAGCCTCTGCTTTCAGCTCAGGTCGTGATCCCAGTGTCCTGGGATCGAGCCCCACATCGGGTTCTCTGTTCAGCAGGGAGCCTGCTTCCTCCTCTCTCTCTGCCCGCCTCTCTGCCTACTTGTGATCTCTGTCTGTCAAATAAATAAATAAAATCTTTAAAAAAAGAAAGAAAGAGAGAAATGCGGTTTCACAGACCCTGCCCCGGATCTGAGTCAGAAAGTCCGGGAGGAGACCCAAGCGCTTGTGAACAGACAAATCCCCAAGCTCAATTCCAGAAAGTCTGATGTAGAAGTCAGAGGTGCAGTTGAGAAACGGTGTTTCAAACCAGCAAGTTGTGTGTAGGAACTCTGGCAACAGAAGGTGCTGGTAGGCAGGCAAGCTTTGCTGTGAGGAGTCAAGGGACGACTTTTTCTGTGGACGGTAGGAAAGTTTGTAGGGACTGGCGGAGTTCTCGTCCAAGTTTTGGAGACAAACTCGTGCTCTGGGGAAGGGGCGGTAAAAGAAACACAGAAAAGGAGAAAAGTAGTAAAGAGAAGTAAGGCCTAGATAAGGCATTTAGCCCCAGGGGACAAGGTAGAGATCCAGCTACGCAAAACTGGAAACACAGTTCCTGGGTGTTGTCTTAAGAAGACCCGTTCGGGGGCGCCTGGGTGGCTCAGTGGGTTAAAGCCTTTGCCTTCGGCTCAGGTCAGGATCCCAGCGTCTTGAGATCGAGCCCCGCATCGGGCTCTCTGCTCTGCGGGGAGCCTGCTTCCTCCTCTCTCTCTGCCTGACTCTCTGCCTACTTGTGATCTCTGTCTGTCAAATAAATAAAACCTTTAAAAAAAAGAAGAAGAAGAAGAAGACCCATTCGTCAGGCCAGGAGCAGATCCGAGGCAAGCCGCCCCAGTGACGAAATCCAGTTCCCCCCAAAAGAGCGCAGCAGCCCTGGGGGTGAGGTCAGGCAGGGAGCAGGTGCTCAGGCTGGGATCGACCTGGGCTGAGGGGGAGCCATGGAGATGGGGAGCAGGCGCATCCTGGAAAGCAGAGTGCTCTGGGGGCTGGCAGGTTTCCTTGCTCAGAGTTAGCACTGGGATTCTCATGACAGATGGGTGGCAGTTTCCCTTCAAACTCAACTGAAATTCATTTATGTTCATGGAAAACCTTTTTACCAGGCAAACAACCAAAGTACTGAAACTCACCCGTGAATGAGCAAGTTATCACGCCTCTGCCAGATAAAATAGATGCCCCCGACGCACCCCCAAAACCGAGAGTTTGTGTGGCATCGGCCAACTTTGAATCTTCCAAAGGGAGCTTGGATCCAAACGTGAGTGCATTTCCATTCTCTCCCTTTTCCCCCATACATCTGCCTCCTCCTCTGTATTTCAAGGCTACGGCAGACCGCCTGGCAAAAAGGCTTTCTTCTTGGGTCAGCTCTCTCTCATACAGATAGACCCCCTTTCCCTCCCCGTGGCTGTTCTCGACTCCCACACCCCTTCAGGTACCCTGAGTCCCAGAATCACCCCCACTATGACACAAGTCAGTTACGCATACAACACAGGAAGGTTTTCGGTGTAACGTGATGGAACTCTATGATTTCTCTTTAGGACTATGCAGTAGTAGGAATGGAACCATAGCTTCTGTATTGCAAACTACACACACACACACACACACACACACATACCAGACTCCCACCTAAGCCTCATTTTGAAGGAGGAGATTCCTGAAGTTGTGATGCCTTAACCCAAAGTGTCAGCGCTCCAATGGAAGGGACACAAAATACTTTGTCAGCCTAGACAGCTAGACACTGGGGACACTGAGAGACTTCCACACCCTTCAAATGATACAAAAATAGAAGCCTCCTCTTCCAGGGAATACACCAACCTCAAGCTCCCAACTTTCAGAGAAGCTCCGTGAAGGCCTCTAGGCTCTCTGCCCTATCAGCAAGAGTATTTTAGGTATTTACCACTCGCCACACAAAATGGCTCTCTCTTGAACTGCCTTAGAGGGAACAGAGGAGTTGCAAAATGTCTTCATCAAAGGAAAGGCTCTTCATCTCCAAGAAAAACAGAAAATGCTAGCCTGTGAAGAGTTTCATCACATTAATAGATAATGTCGCTGTGTTTCCACAACTGTGGCATTGATTTTGACAAAAAAATCTGCTCCAAAAACGCATCCCAAACACAGCACCACCGCTGAAAGCCTTCCCTCACAGTCGGCTCAACTCCTGGAAAGCTCAAGTCGTCGAGATTGAAGAGGCAACTGATAAGAGACCGCCCGTGCCTGCCTCACCCCGGGTTGTCTGCCTGGAGCCGCCGTGAGGGAGTGACATCCATCAAACCCAAATCGTCCCACAACCTCCACGACAGCGTGATCTTCATGCAGCATCTGTTCCTTCCTGTCAGCGAGCAGGGATGATGAACTACCAAGGACAATGATGTCTAATTGCTGCTTTTTAATATCTGGGGTTGGCTTTGAGGATTCCCTGGTGAAAAGTGGGGAAGAACAATTCTACCACCCAGCCAGATCGTAGGTCTGATGATGCGGAATCCTCAAAGCCATCTCATGATGCTGCCATCATCCCCCTCCTTTTTCCTTGCCTGCTCCCCTCCCCCAGGGACCTTGTGACCACAACATCCCTCTGTCTCCAAGCAGCCAGAACACACTCAGCACAAGTAATGGTAAAAACAGCAGAGTGGTGTTTAAGAGCAGAGACCATGGAGCTAGAATGCCTGTCTACCTTCTGGCCACGTGAACTTGGGCAATCTACTAAAATCTCCTGTGCCTCAGTTGTCCCATGTTAGAATAGGAATGATGATAGTAATACCATGCACCTCAGTTGTTGTGAGGATGGAAGGAGCTGACATTTTTAAACACAAAGAGTGAGCATCATGGAAGTGCTTGCTAACCAAATAGCATCGCACGTTACCAATCAAGAAGCACTAAGCCAGCCCCTCTCATTCATGGGGAACAGGTGCCAGGGGCACAACACACTGGCTGGAGGTGTTCATGCACCATGAGCTCGTGCCCACCATGGAGCTCTAAAACAAACATTTCTAAAGACGGCAACTCTCCTAAGTGCCATCGGTATCTTGGTCATGGGCATTCATCCCAATTGCTCCGCTGCTTCAGTCTTAAGCGTTCACTGCTATTTGCTCTCCCTGGGCTGACCTTGAACCCATTCATTTCCCAAAGCCAACAAAGAGGTCAGTTGGTCATCTAGAAGAGGTGTGGTCCCGAGTTGCAGGAACAAGGCAAAGCAGAGTGCAGCAAAGCCCCACGTGCCCACTCACAGCCAATGTCCTCTCCAATCTGGCCTGCTCCACACCACCTCATCTCCAATCACCTCTCCTTGCCTTTTACACGAGGATTTTGGTTGGAAACTGGTCTGTGAGAATGAACTGCGGCATCAAAACTCTACATGGAATCTGGTTTCTCTACGTGTGCCCCTCAGCCAGCGAGTCTGAAGGTGTGTCATATGCTCCACGCCCAGCTGGGTCTTGTGGGGCGCACGGGCTGAGCACAAAACATGGCGGCCCCCAAGCATTCTCCAAGAAGTTCAGGAAAGCATGAGGCTGGAGAAACTGCGTTGAGTAGCCTTGAGGATCTTGGGGAATTCACAAGAGAGGGGAATAAGAAATGCAGGTATAATGAGTGCAACAGTTGGGGAGGAGGGGTGAATGGGGTTTAAAACTCATTGGGAAGAGCTGGAGAAAAGAGGGCTTGAGGAGTTTGGGGCAGAATCTAAACTCCACCTTCCATCACAACGTCACAGCATGTCTGTGGAACGGCAAGACCAGCCCCCCACGCCCGTATCATGAAGAACAAAGTAACAAGGTGAAAAGGAGGCTGGACCTGGCTGCATCATTCACAAAAGGCCTCTGAAAGCAGACCTGGGAACCCAGGTTTGATTAAGCACTAAGTGAATGAGATATTCTTTTCCACAAGCTCTCTTGGATGCTGGAGAAATAGGTCCCCACCAGGACCTCGAGGACAAGCTGTTTCTCTGGAAGCTCCCCCTCTCTTTTCTGCTCTCCTTGTACTCATCCTGCCAGGCCGGTGCCTCGCCCAGACCATCACACAAGGCTCTGGACTGGGCTTTCCCTGACAGTCTCCTTCCACTCGGATCTGCCCCACACCACTGGTGAGGCTCGTCTCCCCGCAGCTTGCCTCTCATCAGAAGCCCAGCCAGGGCTTCTCGCCACCAATTAAACTATATCACAACTCCTCGCTCTTGAATTCAAGGCCATCTGAGCTCTAGCCTCAACTTACTTTTCCCTTCTTTGACCCTATTTCTTCATACTGCAGTCAGGACCGAGTAGATGGGGTGCTTCCCATCCCCACCAGCTTGACCATCCGCAAAACGGTCCCCTTGGAGTGGTCTTCCTGGCTGCAAAACCAAGTAGGAAGCAAAGCATCCTGAGGCCATGGAGATAGATACAGTTTGTGTAAGCAGAGGAGCTAGGAAGGACCCCAGGAAGTACTGAGAGCACATGCAAATGTGTGTGTGTGTGTACATGTGTGTGTACTTGTGTGCAGAAGAAGGCCCTGAAACCTCATGGTTACGAACTCGAAAGTCAAGCAAACTGAATCCACAGTGTGGTTCCAGCATGCCTCCTCTCTGATGCCTGAAATAAGTTTCTTAACCATTTTATGCTTCAGTTTCCCATCTAGAGAGTTAGGCTACTGACAGCACCCTACTCGTAGGGCTACTAATGAGAATTAAATGAGTTAATATACATAAGTATATAGCACAGTACAAGGTAAACAGTGAAGCCTATGTAAGTGCTTAGCATTGTGTTGTAGGCAGAACTCAGCAAACAAGAGGGAAAACAGGCAGGCAGATTTCTATATCCGAATGTCTCCATATCGATCACTTCTCTTCTCTTGCACTTGTCCAAAACTAAACCCCCGAGTTCTTCTAGGATCTTCTTTCATTACATTTTCAATCCTTAGCTTTCCATGAGATGTTGCCTTTCACCTGACCCTACATCACCCAACACCGTCCGTACATGCTTTGCAGTAAACTGCCAATGTGCAGAGTGAGGGAGAGAGGAAGATTCAGGACTGGGGTCTGGGGATGAAGGCAGGGTAGGAAGTGTGGATGTGGAAGATGTTAGCAGAAAACTGGCCTCCTTCAAACAAATGAGCTCTCTGAAGAGAGAAAGTACAGAGAGAAGCAAAAACTGGGAATGGAAGCTTTAGAAATGTGCGTCAGGAATCAAGGGACCGGTAAGTGAAGATAGGTCTGTCCCTGAGATCCTGGGTCCACAGCTCCCTTACTTACATGGAGCCTGGTTGCCAAGGGCCCTCCCCTCCTCACTCCTGCCACTTTTCTGGCTTCTTCTCTCACACCATCACAGAGGACACCCGCCTCTCTGATATCTCACCCCAATGTCCAATTTCACCCTCGGGTCCCTGGGCTAAAAGTCCGACACATACACGGAACTCAGCCTCCATATATGTTGAAAAGCGGTGAAAGTAGACAGAGGTGGTCCCTGGTGTCAAATTCAAAATTGCCTTTCAAGGCAGCCTACATGGTGAAGTGCAGGGAACATCCAAGGTAACTTCAAACACAAACTTCAGACAATGTATCAGATTAGCCATCGCATGCTTTCTTCCTATGGGAGGTGAACGCCGCGCAGCCCGTGAAGAAGAGGAGACTGAGCAGTGATCCATGATGGGTGCGCCTTTTTGGTCCTTTTGGGGGCAAAAGGACCAAACCAAATCAGCCAGTCTCACCTGGGAACAGGCTCTCGGATCTGTTCTAGCCCCTCCTTTGGAGTATATCCTTTTATAGCCGGACTCTGCATGTGTGTTCACAGTAGAGAACACGAATCTTACAGATACAAACTGGTCAACTTTTACACATGAATACACCAATCAAGACCGTAGAATAATTCCAGCCCCCCCCCCCACCAGAAGGTTCCCAGATGCCCTTCTCCCCTGTCAGTACTGCTCCCCCCACGCTCGCTGAAATAAACACAACTCTGACTTCTACCATCAACTGATTAGGGTTTTGGCCACCTACAGTCACCTACATGGAACCATCTAGTGTGGACGCGGTTGTTTCTAGCTTTCTCACTCGCAATCATGCCAGCTTCATTTTTCATTTATATTGTCGTGTGTCTCCGTGGTTTGTTCTTCTTATTGCTGTGTTGTGTTCCATTGTACCCACGCCGCAATTTATTCTTCCTTTCTCCTGTTGATGGACATTTGGTGTGCTTCCCATTTCTCACCATTGTGAGAAAGCTAGTAAGAACATTCTTACATATGTCTTCAGTTGGTACGCATTTGTTTCTCGTGTGTGAGTGTGTGTGTGTGTGTGTGTGTGTGTCCATGTGTGTCTGAGAGTAGAATTACTGTGTCATAGAGGCCTATGTTTGGCATTTTAAGATACTGCCAAAGACTGGTCCATAGCAGCCCAACCTTTCGATTCTCCCACCAGCAATGCTGGAGAATTCTAGCCATTCATATCCCCATCCTGATTCAATCTTAATCCCTCTATTACTTCATTTACAGCAAAAGAATTTATGGCTCTCTTGCTTCAGATTTTCAGAATCCAGTTTTCTTTCAAACATCATCTGACTTCCTGAAGGAAAGCATCAAGATTTTAATCTCATTCCCCAAAAAGAAGGAGGGGATCATTTTTTTTTTCATTGTTTCATTCTGCAAAGACCTTGAGATGCTTCTGAAGAAGAAAAGACAGAAGAGAAGGAAGGGCGTGTAGAGCACAAACCTGATTTCTCAAACTCCTGGCTTAGGAAAGTGTTCTCATTTGATACCTACCACTGGTTAAATAGCACCATTTGGTGACTAGAAAGCGCTTGCCTCGGAAGGCGCCGTGGCTCATGGAAAAGCAGAGCCCAAGCCCACAGGTTGGCGAATGATCGGCAAGGCTACGTCCCCAGCCTACTCGGTGAGCCACGCTCACGCGGATTTTGGCATAAGCGGGCTTTTTGTTGTCATTAGGAGTTTTCCTCCCCCTGGCTGTTCAGAAGATTCAGATGAAATTTTTCTGATGTTTCTAATGAAAGATGGTATTTGCTTACCCATCATAGAAGATATTTCCTCGGCAGGAATGCTGTCGAACATGTTGCATTCACAACATGACACAAAGTCTAAAAATCACAGAGAGACTAATTACTGGAGGAAAATTACACCAAAAGCCCTATTTCCTCATGATGAAAATGACAGCCTGGTGCCCCGTTACCTGGCCTGATCGGGCAAATAGCCTACGCGACATTGTCTCAGCGCTTGGCGTTACAAGCCACAGAAGAGGAGAGAGGCACTTCGGAACTGTAAGCAGCTCAGCGAGAAATCGAGGCGAGCTGTCAGTTAAGTGAGATCTAATTATAAGTCTCATTTCCAGTATTTGTGAATGCAGCAGACAGTAACCGGGGCTTACCTGCATCTCAACATGGGGTTGCTTCAGCAAGTCCTTCTCGCTTGATGCCAACAACTGAATGATTATCTGGAAGCTTCGACACTCCGTGCTGACAGCCAGGGCCTGCCCGGCCAACAGTGTGAAGTGAGGACCGCCAGCTCCTACCACCAAAGTGTCAACGCCTCCCCCAGATCGGAAGCCGATTTAAAGAGATAGAGAGGAACATGTACCTCCTTCAATGTGAATTTAAATCCCTTCCAATCACTTCCCTTTCTAGTCACAAAAGATCACATGATGTATGATTGCATTTATGTGAAATGTCCAGAGTTGGCGAATCTATACGGACAGAAAGTAGATTGGTGGTCGCTTCGGGCTGCGAGGGTTGGAGGGTATTGGGGGGTGGGGGGCTGCTAATGGGTTCAGGTTTCTTTTTGGATGACGAGGATGTTCTAAAGTCAACTGTAGTGATGGTTGTACCTGTCTGCGAATATACTAAACACCACGGAATTGTACACTTTCAATGAGTGAGTTGCATGGTCCATGAATTATATAGCAATAAGGATAATTTTAAAAATCACTTCTGTTTATCTGTGGTCTTTTTCACACATGCAGAAGAGTTCAAGTGTCCAAGAACAGGTGAGGATGTTTGGGAGTGGAGAGTGGATGGGGAAGAGGTGGAACCATTTTTGTTCCCCTGAAATCACACTTAAGAAGGCCAGTCTTGGTTTATGTTACAAAGGCAGCAGGAGATCTTGCTTGATATGAAGTGATGTTGCTCAAACTTTTCAAACCCCATAACCGTTTTTGATGAATATAAGGTCTCATGACTCCCTTTGAGCAATTTGAAATTTCAAGATAAATTAAATATTACGATTACAGGCAAAGCAATTATAACACAACCTCTCAGAGATGCTTGTACACCCTTTTCTCTCACTTGGAATCAGGGTACAGAGGGAGCAGTACATTTTGTTACTAAAACTGCCTGTAACTTTCTCTCATATTATGTCATAGCTGGAAGCAACTTTAAAGACACTCGTCTGCCTGTTATGCACTAGAACCTGAGGTTGAAGAGACGAGAGAAGGAGACGGGGCTTGAATCAGGTGGGGAAATGCAGAAGGAAGAGAAGGAGCTCCTGGATATTTTTTTGCTGGAGGAAGGATAAACTTGAGCAGAAAGGGGTTTAGAAATAGAGGGGGAAGTTCAAGTTCATATACGACCACGCCCTAGGATACCAACATTGGGAATATTTTGCTCAAGCATCCTCCTCCTCTAGGAAAACATGAAATGTTATGTTGTCTAAATAAGTCACAGTATTAAGAGATTATTATTCATCTTTTGTAAGCATGATAATGCTGGCATGGTTATGCCTCTTCAAAAGGCTCTTATCTTTCAAAAATGCATACTGAAATATTTATAAATGAGATTATCAAATACAGGGATTTGTTTCAAAGAAATCCTAATAACCTTCCCCAGGAGAAGCAGGACAATGTATAGATGAAAGATGCTTGGGCATGAATGGATAATTGTCAAGGCTATGATGGGCACATGGGAATTCATGATTTCATTCTATCTACTTACATATATGTTTGAAATTTTCCATAATAAAAAAAGAGTTTTAAGAAAAACAATGTTCCCAACCCCATGGAAGACAGAAACTGGATTTTTCTTAGGAAAATTAGAAGAAAAAAATATATATATATGTGTCATATATATATATATATATGACACAGTTGTTTTCAGACATTGACTAATAAGCAATGCATGAAGGGAAAAAAGCTAAGTGGGACCTACCATTGCCGCCACTATATTGCCTGGAGACAGTTTCCATGTGACTGGACAGAAAAGGGGAACCCAAATGAAGCCCAGAATTCTCACTGGAATGGAGAGGACAAAAATTAGAGTTCTTCCGGTTCTTTTTCTGTAGCATATACAGAGCAGAGTACTGGAGAAGAAAGTGCTGGAGGGAGGAAGACAGACAGATTGAGAAAGAGTGCCAGAAATCCATAAAGTCCCATTGCCTGCTTGAGAGGAAACTACCCAAGGCCGGTGAAGAAAACATTGGAAAATAGTAGATTGAACACTTCCGTGAAACACAACAAAAAAAGCCAAGTAATATATCGGACATAATGTCGAGTCCTCAGAAGGTTTTTGCCTGAGTAATAGAACTCCAATAACCTCGACCAAAGGCAGATTTGGAACGGATCTAACAAATCTTAAAAACAACCCTTGAAAGAATCAGACAGCTTCCAAGTAATTTAACTACATGCCAGAACAAAGTCCAACACATTTAAAGAAACAGCAAAAGCTAAAATGCAACAATGTAAATTCACGGTGTCATCCTCCAGTCCAAAACCGCCAGGCACGTAAAGAAGGAGGAAGCTATGATCCACACCCAGGGGGGAAGATCAATCAATAGAAACCGGGCAAGACAGGGCAGAGACGATGTAATTAAGAGATGAGCATGTCAAAACAGTCCCCTAAATGTGCTGTGTGTGTTCGAGAAGGTAAGAAGAAAACATGAACATGAAGAGGAGAGAAATAAAAGATACAGAAAAAAAAATAATAAATAAATAAATGAAACTTATAGAGATGGAAACTACAATATCAGGAAAAAAAAAAAAAAAAAAAAAAAACTTTAAAATCACTACATTGGAAAAGCACCGAAGAAGCGATCAGTAAATTGAAAACAATCCAAAATAAAGCACAGAGAGAGGAAGAGTTGAAAGACTATGAACAGGGTACCAGTGATCTGTGGGAAAATACCAGAAGTCCAGCATATTTGGCAGTTCAGGATAGGAAAGGAGGGGGATTAAAAAATATTTAAAGAAGCAATGACTAAAATATTTTCAGACTTGATGAAAGCAATAGGCTTCCAGATCCAAGAAGCTCGATAAACCTCAATCAAAATGAACATGAAGAAAACAACTCCAAGGCACATTTTTAAAAAAAAATGATAGAAAACCAGGGCTAAAAAGAAAATCTTAAAAGCAGCCAAATGAAATAGATACATTATATACACAGGAACACAAATAAGAATTTTCCTGTGAAAATCCGTGCAAGCCAAGTGGCAATGGATAAACATATTTAAAGTACCAAAAGATAGGGAAAAAAATGTCAATACCCTCAAAATATATTTTACATCTGAAGGTGAAGATAAGACTTTTTCAGACAGACCAAAGCTGAGAGAATTCACCACAATCATCCCCACACTCCGTGGATGTTAAAGAAAGCTCTTTAGGCAGAACGAAAAGGAGATAGATGCTGGATGGAAGTCTGAATCTGCACAAATGAATGAAAAGCACCAGAAAAGCCCGTGATTCCCTCTGGGACAGCTCCTGCTGCTTTGTCTCCACATGCATTGTTCACTCCGTCCAGAAGGTTCCCAGTCCTCGGGATCTCTGGATGATTACGCGTTAGCCTCTCTGCAAAGCCTTCCCTTGCCATCCACGCTGTCATCTCCAACCGGGGTATTGTCGCCCCCCCAGATCCCTGCACGTTCCCCCAATGTGCCTCTCGTCCCACTCCACTGTGATGGCTCAGTCCGTCCCCACCTCAGACCACGGATGTTTGCGGGCAGGACTCCCTTTTTGTGAGTAGCTCGAGCTGAGTCCTGAATGGATTAAGTCTGGCTGCATGGGAACCTGAGCAGAACACTGGCAAAGACATTGAGCCTCTCCACTCATTTATTCATTTGTTGATTTAGTCGCTTATGGGATGACCTCAAATTCGTCAAGGAAAGAGGGAGGTGATCTGTATTCTGCTCGTGACAAACAAGCTGGCATTTGCAACACCTCTGCCGGGATCGAAACCACAAGCTCACCGAGTCCTCGCTCTGGGCTAGTTGAACTGCACAGCGATTAAGACTTTCTGAGGTTACGGAGGAAAGGAGGCAAAGTGAGCAAAATCTGTTCCTTCATTAGAGTCAAAGTGGATAAAACACACACATTTTTTCACATGATATGAAGTTGAATGCTCTCGGCTCCCTACTTTGCTGATGCGCTTAGAGCGCCTCGGAGGAAACTGATGAACCTGCTGTTCTATTCCTTTACTGTAAAATAAAGAAACAAATATTATGAGGTAAAAAAGGATAAGATTCAAATGATATTTCTGTGCTATTTGTAAACTTGTTGCTGATTTCCTTTGCTGTTTTCCCACTTACACTGCCTGAGTAATCAAAATCCTATTTATTTCAATAGGCAATGACTGCATACAATTTTGACCAGTTCATGAGAGTCTCAGAAATAAAATACTAGACAAAAATTTCCAGGCACACTTGAAAGAAGTTCTAACTTCCCTATTTGAAAAAAATGGAGATTACAATCTAGTTAAGAAGTTGGTAGTAAAGTTATTGGAAGTTGCTTTTGGGGTTTATTTTTTTTTCCCAATTTATTTATTTTCAGAAAAACAGTATTCATTATTTTTTCACCACACCCAGTGCTCCATGCAAGCCGTGCCCTCTATAATACCCACCACCTGGTACCCCAACCTCCCACCCCTCCGCCACTTCAAACCCCTCAGATTGTTTTATTTTAAAACGTTGTTTACCTGTAACCCCATTTCCAAGCCAGTTCCTTTTTGAAAGCAAAAAGTCAAATTTTATTTGTAAATCTTTTTCTCTTTATACACGAAGTGGTCTTGTTTTTCTGAATTTTTATTATTAACTGTTTTCATAATTTGAAAATAACTTCTTATTTATTGATGAGTATTTTTTTTTAAGATTTTATTTATTTGACAGAGAGAAATCACAAGTAGGCAGAGAGGCAGGCAGAGAGAGAGAGGGGAGAAAGCAGGTTCCCTGCGGAGCAGAGAGCCCGACACGGGGCTTGATCCCAGGACCCTGGGATCATGACCTGAGCCGAAGGCAGAGTCTTTAACCCACTGAGCCACCCAGGCACCCCTTATTGATGAGTATTAAACATTTTAACAACGTGCTTGTGTTTGTGAGTCAAGGTTTCAATGAGGCAGGGATTTTTGTCTGATTTTGTTGTAGTTTGCCATGAATCCCAAGAGCCTAGACAAGCGAGGGTCTGGCACAGGGTCCCCGGTATCACTCTCTAAACAGTGCAGTGAATGAATCAATGAGTGGTGCTCGGCTGTGACAGCCACAGAATCCTTCCCACTTGGACCACCAGCCTTTGGAGTTAGCTCAGAAGTGATCTCTGGCCATCTGTTCTCTCTCATCCTGTCCACCTGATCTGTTTACAATATGTTAATGTACTTGATGATGTTATCCACCTTTGACTAATCACTTACAAGTAGACCCCAATGATTATAACAGGAGAACTGGAATGCATTCGCTCACATTTGCAGAGATTTCCTTTACTCACTGGGCTCTCAGATTTCCCCATGACTTTCAAAACGGTCACATTTCACTGACACCACGGATTCTGAACTTGAACGTTTTCCTCATTTCCAGCTCCTGCTTTTCATAGGTTCTTTGGGGCTTACCGTTGAGAGTCACCCAAAGCCAGACTATATTCCACACCGAAATATCCCACAGCAAACCTAAGCCCAACCTAAACTCTAGAAATGCTGGCCGAGGGGACCCGGGCATGAAAATCCACTTGCTCTTTTGCAAAGTCTGGCTTATCTGCCAGGATCAGAGAAGTTCCACCAACGGAAGGGGAAGTTTTCCTGAGCTGGGGGAGACGCCTAATTAACTTCAACGTGGGCTGTCCACAGTGCGCACCGGTTTCTGACACTGGACCTTCCCAGGCACTGAACCTCCAGACCAGTGAGACACACATTAGAATCAGCAACAGGATGGTTCCATATTCTGGCTTACATTCTTAAAGATCCAGAAACCCTAATTATAGATGAGATGTATTAACGGCCTTTAAGGCAAGAATTTCCAAGATACAAATGGGTATGCGTGAATCAGCACCTTTTAAAGGTCTGTGATGACATTGTTTGGACTACTTCAAAGCTGCAGCTGCCAACGCGACATTTCTATTAGTCCCTGGTAATGATGTTAATTTACTAAATATCATTTCAAACACTATGCCCACTCATTTTTTTTTTTTAGAGTGATCATGCAACCCAGAAAGTACATTTATTTCAGTGAGGTGGTTTGGTCCAGAGACATTTTGAAGATTCTAGTCAAAGAAGATCGCTTTTTGCTGTGGTTGTGGAAAAACGACCCCATTTCCATCAGAAGATGTTTCCAAACTGAACGTGAAATGAACTTTTTAAAAGGACACTTAAGTGTCCTTGTCGTAAGACAATATTATATCTTTCCCATGGTACATTTTCTGCATCTTTATGTGACCTACGATGCATTTCAGCTACATGAACATGAGAAGAAAATCACAAATAATTATTAAAAATGATGACCACTTTATTCTAGAGTTTACCTGCTTACATGAAGAGATTTGCTTTTTAAAATAATAAAATTCCCACCAAAAACGAACAATGTGGGATTCTAAATCCACTCTCCAGACTTGCTTCCCCTGTAATATCTGTACTAGAACAATCCTGAATTAGCTGCTACTTTCCATAATTCTTGTCAGCAAAATCTATCAGTAGTTCTAACTCTGATTATACAGGCTGGTAATGTAATTAAACGTGTTTTAAGCCTATCTCTGATGTCACAGTTTCAAATATAGCCACATAAATTTTAACTATGAGTATTTCATACATAATTTATATATACAAATGTGTTTGCATGTGTACCTGGATTAAGTATAATAAATGTAAATTATATAATTTATATCTATATATGTTTAACTGTGTTTAGTTTCAATCAGACAATGGTTTGATATATATTTTTAATGAGGGAAAATCCTACTGCAATATTAAGATTTTGTGTTTTGCAGACTTCATTTCTTAGTATTTTTTTAATTAAAAAGACAAATACATTTCAATGTTCTTTTCAGTAAATGTTATGCTTCCTGTTCCAAAACAACCTTAAGTTTATAAATAAGAGTTAATGAATCCAAGAACCATGTTACTCCATGAGCTTGTGAACAACCGGTTTAGAGTCAAACTAGAATCCTTTCCAAGTTGTATTTTCACATGATCCAGTTCATAAACAAGTTTCAGAGGAAGAGGGATTGTTTTGTCTTGTTTTGTTTTTCTATATTTTTAATAAACAAGATTAAAATTCGGCCTTTGAAATGACGTGAAGACGTGCTGGATTTCTAACCCATCACAAAAGTGGACTTGCACTAAATCGAGGATTTCTCGGGCCATCGAATGCTCATCTGCGTTTTTCTCTTTGAGGGCATTCCAGGCAGGCACGTGGAAGGTTCTGGAACAGTCGGCAGCATCACATGACGCTTGCCTCTTTGAAGAATGAGGGAGCCTCCGTGGCACCCGTTCCTGAGACCTTGATCAGAAACAGATCCTCAGAGGAGTGACACTAACCTTGGACTCTCTCATGCTGTAAATTGTCTCTTGTAATTGTGACAGACACTCCCCCAGGTTCTCCCTTCCATACGACTCCCGTGATCACTTTATCCTTTTTCTCGCTGCTGCCAAATGGAGTGGAGTTCCCGGAGTTTTGACACCTTGTAAAGACATTCCAGTGGATTCTAGCACACCCAAACAGATGGTGTGAAAGGAATACAGGGGAAGAAAATACAGCCCTCTGCCAGATTCTCATGTATTCTAGGTAACATCGTGTTCCAGGAGAAGGAAAAAATAAAAAGGGACTGATATCATTGTTACTGCCTGCTTCCTAAGCCAAGCCACCATGCTTCTGCCAAAGATAACAACGTCTTTAAGATGGCTACAAAAACTCCGAACATTACGAAAGGTAAAAGGACTGGACCTGCAAGGGGGTAGAAAACAATAACCTGTATTATTGTTATATTGTGTTACACTGATGTTACACAAAACAATTTTTTTTTCCTTTTAGCTAAGAATGACATCCAGCTCCAAATTACATTTCTACTTCTTTTCCTTGTCTGGTTTGCTAGAAATCTCGACTGAGCTTCTTCTCTGAAGCTGGCGTGGACTTTCTCCACATATTAATGCTAGTGACATGAGAACAGAGTATGTGAAATGAACATTAAAGAACAAGTAAATGCTTTTTTCCCCAGACACAAACACACACACACACACACACACAAGCACATGAATAGATGTTTAATATCATTAGCCATTAGGGAAATGCAAATTAAATCCACAATGAGATTCCACCATACAATTATCAGAATGTCTAAAACAAAAAATAATGATAATACCAAATTCTGGCATGGATATGGAGAAACTGGATCACTCCTCCATCACTGCTGGGAATATAAAATGGAAACAGTTTGGAAGTTTGGAAAACGGCTTGGCAGTTTCCTTAAAAATGAAGCTAGCAACTTCTATACAACCCGGGAATTATACTCCTAGGCATTTGTCCCAGAGAAATGAAAACTTATGTTCACACAAAAACCTATACACGAATGTTTATAGCAGCTTTATTAATAATAGCCCAAACCTGGAAACAACCAGATGTCCAAAGTGGGCAAACTGTAGTTAAACCAACACTATGAAGGGAGGTGGGGGTAGCTAACAAGGGGCAGAAGGAGGGATCCTGGTGGTGACGGAAATATTCCAGATCTTGCCTCCATGCATATCAACCTCCTGACGGTGAAATTGTATTTGCAAGATGTTACCATTGGGGGAAACTGGGTAAAGGGTACAGCGGACCTCTCTGTGTTATTTCCTATAACTGCATATGAATTTCTAAGTGTCTCAAAATAAAAAGTTTAATTAAAACTATGACTCTTATTACAATAAAAATATTCAATCTGTGTAAAGACACAAAGGAAAATATGGATCATTTAAATAGATAAATTTGAAGATGATAGTGATACAGATTTAAGCCTCCACATTAAAATAGCTTATATATATAATATATTCTATACACACACACACAGACACACACACACAAAATAGATTACTCAGCTTTAGTAAAGAAAGGAGTCATAGTCTCTTTATGTCTTCATCAACCTATTCAAAAGGTCAGAGAAAGAAAATTATGGGTGCTTTACCAAGGATATAATGGATGGATGATACAATTAACATTACAGCAGCACGACGCTCTTTGGGTGTGCAAAGATAAAATTATCGAAGCGCCACTCTCTGGTCATAAATCTGGCTTGTCTAGAGGCCATGCCTGCTCTCTCTTCCATGTCCCTTGGGACCAATTGAATGGCTAACCAAAAATAAGTTACGGAATGTAGTTTAGAGCTAGTATGTGACCCACATAGATATAAAACTCATGACCTTGGTGTCATTGCTTTTTCTGCTTGTCAGTCAAACACATTTGATTTTGAGAGACTGGGGGCCACATCATATGAGTAGGAAAATTACCTTTTTGCAAGACATCTGGTTCTTGAAATGCTTACCCAGACTCTCATGCCCATTTCTCATTTGCCATCTTGCCTTTTCTCCAACTCGGGCCCTTCCTGGTCTGCTCACTTCCTCCAAGTTTCCTCCACTTCTCCCTTAGCCCAAAGCTCTTCACTGACTCATTCCTTGTCCTCTCCTCTCAAACCTAGGCCCTGATTCCCCTCCAACTCAAGTGCCCCTGCTCAGCTGCTGATTTCTCTTTCTCATACTTGGAATTTCCTTACTCCACAATTATATCATCCAGAACTCAGCCCCACATAGGCCTAGCTAGAAAGGAAATTCTTTTGCTCTTAAGTAGATGCTTTTAGCTCTACAAAATTCCATAAATAGAACTGGGTGGGTTTTTTTTTTTTCTTTTTGAATTACATATGATAATCCCCTCAGTGCTCTAGAACACCTTTCTACTCTGGGAATTTGGCCAGAAAGGGTTGATGAGGACATGTATCTTTCCAACTGCCTG
The DNA here is from genome assembly GCF_020171115.1 of Neogale vison. Taxonomy (NCBI): domain Eukaryota; kingdom Metazoa; phylum Chordata; class Mammalia; order Carnivora; family Mustelidae; genus Neogale; species Neogale vison. The sequence goes on along the minus strand of NC_058093.1, from coordinate 142,218,416 downwards.
CCCCAAATTCATCTCCCTCTCCTTTCTATAAACCCCATTTCCTCTTTCTGTGTTACCCAGACCTCTCCTGTGTAAAACTTCTTGGGTTTTTTTAATTTCTTACGAGGTATTACACCACACATTTTGGTTAGAATCTCACACACACAACACACACACACACAGAAGCAGAAGCAAATTCATATTTCATATTCAGGTAAAATCAATAAATGATGATCATCTTCTGCTATGATCACTACCACTCTGCCCCATATTCTCCTGTATTTCTGGGCTCTAAACAGCATCTAACTTGTGGGGGGAAAGGAGGGGTTCAGGGAGGGGTTGTGTAGGGCCGCAGTCACATAAACACCATTTCCATGAGGGAAACCTACACAAATTGATTTTATTGCTGCCCCTGACCATTGGCACCAAGTCTTCAGCCCGGTCATTGGTAACAGAAACAGGACAAGAACAAAAGAAGGGGGAACAGAGAGAATCTCTGGTTTTTAGCACACTCTCTTAGGCATGCGATCCCTGTCTCATTGCTGGAATTTGTTTTATTTTTCACTCAACCATTTTATGGTTACTGTGACGACATAGTCCAAACAGGACCACTTAGAAAACAAAATAACCAATAAATCATGGAAACTTCTTCGATGTAAGACCGAGACCACCCTCTTACAATAAAGCCATTTGTGGTTTTCACTCTGGATCACTTTCCCTGGAAAAGAAACTTGCCTTATTTACCTGGGGTAAGAGAAAGGCAACAAGTTAATGATTTATGTAATCATCATAAAGTCGAAAATCACATATCTAGATCTTTCCAGACCTGGAGTTGCCTCGAAAAAGCCAGTCCTCAAAGTGAGTGCTTGGCCCACCGACGGCCCTCACTGGTCAACGTGCGATAAATGTGTTTTCTGTGGGATTCGGAGAACCAGAGCGGAAGCAACCGATTAAATGAGGGACAGCTCAACAGTTCAATAACTTCAAGATTTTGAGTTGCATATGGGAAATCTTAGAATTTTGTTTTGCCTATAAATGCCCAAGGGATAACATTTCATTAATTTATTGTTGTATAAGAGGGCCTAATGGCTCAAAACAATTCATTCTTGCTCACAGTTCCCTGTCAGCTCTTCCACTGCGTGAGGGAGAAGCTGCGATCACTCCTATGGTGCTGTTCACTTGGGAGCTCAGCCGGACCTCGGTCATCCAAGATGGCATCTTGGTTTCCCATAAGCCCTTTCCTGTGACTCTTCATCACTTAGCGGTTGAGCTCAAGCTTCTTTATCTAGCAGCTAGAACATCACAGGCTGGAGCCAAGGTAGAGACTGACAGACCTCTTCAGCGTGAGACCCATCACTGGCCCAGTGTCAGTTTTGCCACAATCTGTTGGTCAAAGCAAGTCAAGACCGACCAGATTAGAAGGAAGAGGAAATTACTTCCACCTTTCGAGGGGAGGAGGAACATGCATGTTCGTAATTGGGAGTTTGGGGCCATCTTTGGGGACAATCTACCCCAGATGAACAGGAAAGAATGCAGATTCCTTCTCCAATAATATGCGACATTTAAAACAAGGTGATTTTAACTGATCTTGATTACATTCAGAACTTAGTAAAGAGTAATAATGCTTGTTTCCTTGCAAACAATATTATCTATTTTTCTAAGACTGTTAACAAGAACCCCTTACTGGCTTGCCAGTGGGCCCCTAAATCCCCAATATTAGAGCCCTTCCTTTGAGTTATATCATCTTCAGAAACCCTCTCCCCAAATGCACATGCCTCTGGCATTGATCTAATGTCAACCACTAATGCCTTTGAGTGAATCAGAAATTAGCAACGAAGTGAACAAGAGGTCTTTGAGGCAGAGTTTTTAGTCCACAATCCAAGCTTGGGCACTGGGCATCTAAAAGACCCTGAAATCACTTCCCAAATATTGCGGTTGTTAGGTGCATTTTTCATCAGTTTCTCAAATGGGGCAAATACCGAAAAGGTTAAGACTCACTATTTTGAGGGCGTGGTCATGAGTAAGTCTCACTAGGGAAAAGGCAAGTCTAACAGTTCTCTCTGGTGAGTACTTCACCACATAGCACGTGATTTTCCTCTGATTATCTAACATCCTTCATCTATGTCTCCCCCAACACACATTCCATCTTTACACGTGGAAGGAAAGGTCATCACTTCTGCTTGCATTCCCCACGGAGCAGAATCCTTTAGAGTCCTCAACGTGTAACTGATCTAATTCTCAAACCATGTTCCTCGGGATCCTTCAGAGCTAAATGAGGCCAAAGAGGAGCACTCCTGCAGGGAGAACCTAGGGGGTGAGAGGGGTCCGTCTCGCCCCCATCCAAACAGAGCAACTCTACCTTCCCCTCGCCCTTATACTTACACATACATTTCCCTTTGAAGAATGAGTCCAGAGGCAAAAAGAAGTTTGAGAATTACTAACAAGCCCAATGCCCTTATTTTCCAGGAATTAAAAAATGGTGTTCAGAGGCTTTAAGTATGTTTCTCAAAGTCTGAAGTCAGCGCTAGACTAGAATGGTAATTTGTGTTTCCTGGCACTTAATTCTTTAAGTTTTCCAGTCAGCGCACTATCCCCCTACCCACCACCACCAAGGATGGCCCTACACCTTCTCAGACACCAGTGTGTACCCGCCCCAACTCCAATACACAATTTCCTCTCAAGCCACAAATGTCTGCCATCAACGAGAAGCCCGCTGATGAGTCAAGAACTTAGGATAAATCCAGGAGGAAAGCAGCCTGTGGCTGGTCCCACCAGAGAGGGGCATGGAACAGAAGCAGAGAAGAACTCCACGGAGCCCATGGAAGAGGGCTCCACGTTGGTCTCATTATTGAACTATGACCTCACCTTGACTCTTCCTACAGCTTTCTTTTTCTGGCAAAGAATGAATTGGAAGGAGTAACCAATAGCCTTCGTTTTGTTTATAGAATGCAAAAATACACTGTCCCTGATCACTTAATTCCTGACAGCTAGAAGGTACATTTCAAAGTCATACACCATATTCAAGCCTTCCAAAATGCCTAAAGGAGAGAAAAGCTAGACAACCCCCAATGAAGAGATGTGTCTAGATTTCTGTACTGGCAGTGTTAATGGGCCTTGACGAAGACCACTGTGATTTTAATACATTGTATTGTTTTATTCCTACTGTATTTTTAAAGAGAACATCTCAAAACAATTAGATTAATTAAATATCCACGGGGATGCAGGAAATGTTTTCTTATCGCACTTGGGGACTTGACCAGCTCAGCTCCTTGGATTTCTCCAGAAGTTCTTAATGAAGGCTTCTCACACCATCGGAGCCTTGACAACTGTTTCAATCTGTCATCAGGAAGAACATTTCAGTACCTGGAAAATTTTAAGACTTCCTGAGACTTCAATTTGCCAAACGTAGCTGTTTAGTTTAGGGGGAAGCCGTGCTTCGCCACGAGTGGCACCCTTTCAACCTCCCTCGCTCATTGTCTGAGAATGCAAAGCGGATCGTGGTCTTGGGGAGTAAAATACAGGTTAGAAAGGTTAGAAAAAGTCACCAAGCAATTTTTATTGTCTATGTTTCATCAAGATACTGAAAGTTGAAAATTTCACCCCGTGCTAATAACACAGTATTAGTTACACTTGACTGCTTTGTTGGAGGCAAACCAACCTCACTTCTGTTCCCTCAAGCCTAAATTCCAAGAGCGGCCAGCTTTTTAAGAAAACAAAAGCTTCCATAATCTCTAATATAGGCTGGTGTCAAACCACAGGAGTTCTAGCAAAGACCACATATTATCATGAGCTGCAAACATTACAGAATTCTGTGGCATGACAAGCTCTAAGGAAGAAACCCTTAAAAGAGACTCATTTTTCTCCACAATGTCAGCCCCAAGATAAACTTGCAATGAACAAGAGGTTGAGAGTTAGAAATGAAAAGAACGTGGGTTCCTCTGTTTCACGGCCAAGTCGTTTTATAACCTTTGGTAAGGCATTTCATTCATCTAAACATCTCTACCCTGGGACTGGCTGCTTATAACCTCTGTGAATGGTGAGTTTGCCTCGTGGCATGAGAGATTCTTTTTCCTGTTGTGGGATAATAGGGCTGTCAGTGTCCACCAAAGACTGCCACTACTCTGCTGAAGCAGGCTAGCGGAGGGCTCGGGAGCGTGGAGTCAGCCCCAGATGATACGGATCCTCCTGCAGCCTGGCTCTCTCTCTTGCAACTCTGTGACCTTAGACGGGCTGTTCCAACGCGCTACATCTCAGTGTCTGCAACAGGAAAATGGCAATAATTTAACCATAGTCCTACTGCATTGGGTGTAAGGATTAAATTCATTAATGGTTTAAACCATTTGGAATGGCGCCTGGCATACCCAAAGTGCTACAAAGTAGCCTTTAGTCTGAATACTCTATTGCTTAAGTCAAAGAAATCAAATGATTTCTCTTCATTGTCTAAAGACAGAAATTTCAAGCTCTCCTGTAGCCTGCCCTAGTCTAGCATTGCATGATCCTCATTGAGGAAATTAGATTGTTTAAAATAAATAAAAGCCTATTTTTCTTAGAAACAACTGGCAACTGCACGGCATAATAGAATAGGTTTCATTCAAGAATGTAGATCAGAGATGAATCACGGAGAAGACCAATTCTTTAATTTTTTTTTTAAAGATTTTATTTATTTATTTGACAGAGAGAAATCACAAGTAGACAGAGAGGCAGGCAGAGAGAGAGAGAGGGAAGCAGGCTCCCTGCTGAGCAGAGAGCCCGATGCGGGACTCGATCCCAGGACTCTGAGATCATGACCTGAGCCGAAGGCAGCGGCTTAACCCACTGAGCCACCCAGTCTTTAATTTTTTTCATTGCTTAGCTACGTGGAAATTCTGAAACCAACTAATCCCATTGTACTAAAAAGCAGAAGCCAGGAATGACCAGAGCTCATGGTATTAAAGAGGTAAGGAATATTAGCAATCACTTAGCGCAAACTCTTCATTTTACAAATGAAGAAACTGAGGCACAGCATGGGCCATGTCCTTGGTTCCTTTAACATGCTGGAAATTGTACTTTATAACTAGTGGTTTCAAAAAAATAACATAACACATCTCAATATGCTTACCTAGGAGGCTATAATTGATACTAGTATTGCTGTCATTATTGGATGGTATTTCTTTTTTTTTTTTTAAGATTTTTATTTATTTATATGACAGACACAGATCACAAGTAGGCAGAGAGGCAGGCAGAGAGAGAAGGAGAAGCAGGCTCCCCACTGAGAAGAGAGCCCAATGCGGGGCTCGATCCCAGTACCCCAGGATCATGACCTGAGCCGAAGGCAGAGGCTTTAACCCACTGAGCCACCCAGGCGCCCCTGGATGGTATTTCTGAACTTTGCTTTTCATGGCTTGCTTAAATAAGAAAATCATTGTCTGTGCTTTAATACTAGGAGTCCTAGGAGTCATAAGGCATGATGGAAATGGATCTCATCTCTGGAATAGACCAAGCAAGGTTGTCCTTTGTGGTTATCCACTCCCTAGAACCCAGCAAGCGTGCGGAGATTTCTTAACCATTGTTCTGTTTTCTGGGAACACAGGACTTGGGGAAATTTCAACATCTTCATCACAAAGATGGTCAGATCTTTGAGGATAATCAAAAAAAGGTACTCACGCTCTTAAGACCACTAATTGCTCAGTCTCCTAACATGATCCTTTTGCCAAAAAAAGGCTATCATTTGAATACTGTATGATCTAGATGGGTTTTTTTCGCCCAACTCATTTTTATTATCTTGTATTTGACAATGACGTCATTTTTCCTGGTGTCCCCTTTCCTTCATCGTTTATCTGAAACTTTAAAAAACAGAAGGTACCACGCCACCACTAAAGTTGTTCAGCACTACCTGGACATGTGCACCTGAGAGCAATGAGTAAACCCCTTATCCTCCATGAAGCCATCTTACTCACCTTGTTAATAAATCTTGTGTTCTTCGGTACAATAATCACCTCCCATATTGCGACTAGAAAGGGTGATGTGCTGAATGTCTCAAATTCACTTGAGTCTCGAATGTAGAAATAGTTGGTTCAATATCAGTAGATAGGGATACGTTTCCAAAACAGCATTTCCCAGAATTTCCCAGAACTAGAATTTCCCAGTGATAGAGCTTGACATAAATAGAGGGAATAAAAATGGAGAGTTTGAAATTTGATTTGCCTAACTCGTTCATTCATTCAGGTTTCTCTGAATGAATGAAGGTTTCTCGTTGTCTTTGGTTAGGTTATTTAACAATTCTGAAAAGACAGAAGTCAAATTATAGAAAGCTGGTAATAATGCAACTAATCCCTGTCCATAAAATGCAAAAATCTGGGAGTACCTGGTTGATTTAGCCAGTAGAGCCTGTGATCTCAGGGCTGTGAGTTTAAGCCCTATGTTGGGTATAGAAGTTAGTTAAATAAAATCTTTTTTAAAAAATGAAAAAAATCTGTCCACTGGAAGTTAAATTGACATCCCTCTCCCATTGTGCAAGAAGTCAGTTTTGCATTTATTTACACAAATTTATTTTGGCATTCCTAATGACCTATAAATGTATCCGGTGTTCGGATTCTACTTTGAACCAGTTTTAATACTTTTCTGGTTGTCTCATTAATTAAAAAGCTAAATAAAATCTTTGACATGTGTTCATTTTCTATTCATATAAAAGTCATGGTTTTACCTTTAAGAAAGTCCTTTAACATACGTAGATAAACATATATAAAGTATCATTAACTTGGACTTATTTTAGAAGGGAAAAAAATCTTTTTGATTAGAGTATGTCTACAGAAAATTGCAATGCTTTTAATACATTTTATTTAATATTTAATATTTATTTAATAAATATATGCATATTTATATAATACATTTTAATACATTCAAGTTTGTATTAAGAGATATCTAATAGAAATCAATACTTAATAAATGGCTTATAATTAGTATATAATTTTTTAAAATAAATCAGTGTTTCTAGAGCATTTAAACCCAGCAGTCTATTTTAAGTGATGTTAAAATCTTCCTCTAATTTTATTTATACTCTCTTTAAAAAGAAAAAAATATGTTATGTAATGAAAGACTTCAGCCCAATTATTCCAAATTACAAATTAGTGAAATCTTACTTTAATGAAATTTTACATATGTAAATTGATAGATTTAGATTCTTAGAATGCTTATAATTGATAAGACTGACACCTAAAACATCAGATAAACCACAATGCAAAAATCCCTTCTAAAATGATATTGACGGGTAATTAGCCAGCCTCTGCCTGAATACATCTATTAACAGGAAACTCACTCTTTCCAAGAAGGTCATGCTATTGTTAAAATCTTCTATGATTTGAATGTTTTCCTTACAGTTCCTCAAAATCTCCCTCTTTAAAAAAACCACCCATTGGTCTTTGTTGCAGTTTCTATATAAATAGACACATAACCTGTCCTTTCTCTTCTTTTTCCTCTAATGGCACAATTTACCTGCCATTGGGGACTCTTCCGGGGGGCAAAACAGGTCAAGAAGAATTATCATAAACTAGGTCTCCACTACTACCTCGAAGTCAAGAGCTAACAGTGGGAAGCACAGATGCCTTGGGTGGTGCTGTAAGCTATTCAAACCAACTCCTCTTAAACACAGAGTCTAAATCCCATAGAGGCTATAGCGCTTTTCCTTGGTTTTCATGTGTATTTCTCTAGGTATTCTGTTAAGACCAGAACCTCTGATTGAAAATTAAAAAGTCCCCCGTGACCAAAACACCTGATTCTTTTGAAACCAAGACAACTAACAATAAAATAAGATGTTGCCCTATTCTGCCCTATTATCCTATAATTCTAAGAATGTCATAAAACTTTTTTTTTAATGGAGGTATTTTAGAATACTTTTATAGTCTGTCAGAGAGATAGGCAACCCTATTGCTTCAAATAACACCATGATACCAAAAGGGTCTAGAACATTGTTTTGTTGTGGTATCGTTACTCCAATGTCAAGGCTTATTAAAAATAATGTAGAGTTTAAACGTTAAAATATCTTATCATTTCATCTATGACTTTCTCTTTTCAGCCATCCCCTCCTCAAGAGGAAAGACTCAGTATATGGACATATGACTAGAAATAGATTCCCTAACCGAGGGGGAAATCTACAGAATGCAGGATCTCCCGCTACCCTGGTGAGAAGAGAGAGGTTTCTGCAGCTTCTATGGATTATTTTGCTAGGGAATAAAGAAAATCTTGCCATGTTCCCTATGTCAGATGTAAAAATAAAAAGCATAGAGGAGAAGAATGGGGCCATAAACTTGATACAACGTATTGCAATAGAGTTTCATCAGATAAACTACGGAGACAGTTTCGATGATGCTCTTGTCAGAAAACACATGGTACGAAACACTGTATATGCGCCAGATAGCTTCTGCACTTTCAGAAATGTCACTTCTAAAAATGTCTATCCATTTGGAAAATAAGTATGCAATAAATCTGTAAATATTTATTATAAAAGCAATAAGAAAACAGTAAAGAATGAATGCAGTTTCTGACAACACTGCATAAACTGTTAACAACAGACCTTTGGAGGCAACAGCTCTGTTTCTAGATCAGGGGCCACGGCTCGGATGTCGCAGTAACTGGGACCATGTCAATACGCGCCGTACCCGCCCTCCCATGCCAGGAGGTCCCCCTAATCGAGAGCCAAAAGATGAGATGGAAAACGTATAGATCTTGTGTTCCTGAATCCATATGTCTTACTCGATCAATGAACCAAAATAGCTACTCTTTGGAACTGAAAAACGCTAAGAACTTGCCACTGTTCTTTTTTGTTCTCAGTCCTATAGGAAAGGGCTGGGAGATGAGAACAGGAAGAGAATACCTCGAAGAAGACAAGAGAATATTCACACTTCTCTAGGACTTGGGCTACCCTGAGGCTCTTCTTCGAAAACAGCCCTTTCTTGTAGACAATGAGCTCCCTGTTTCGCCTGGTCACCCAGTCCTCCTCACCTGATGCAGGAAGGATGGTTAAGAGCTAGGTGCTGGAAGCACGAGTATTAATGACCTCCTCTTTAAAAAAAAAAAAAAGTTTCATATGGGTACACCTTTTCTAAATAACTGTCTTCTGGACATCTTATCTCAACACTTCTTGACTTAATCCACAGAATTAGAACATCTGCTCCAAATCGAAGAATTTACGGAGGGAATTATACCTACTCCATCTAGAGATTGTTTGCCTCTGATGTCATTCTTGATTAGATGATTTTGGAATTTTGATTGCTTCACATTAGATCATTATGATTTCAAAATGCAGCTTGTAAATGTATTCAGTTCATCAAGGGCTATAAATATAAATCTTCAACTACAGAATTCTCCCTTGCTTAGGTCCTCTTCGATGCTCTCAAGTTCATGGGAGACCAAAAGAAATTTCTTCAAGAAAAAGTGAGAAAGTCCTATGTTAGAAATAATATTCTAAACATCTGGTCTCGTGTTCAGGAGTTTGATAATCATGAGCATTTTCTGGTTTTAAATTTAAATTAATGGCTACAGGGTAATGAAGTTTGGCTCTATGGAAAAACAGATATAAAAAAAGTAAGGACTACTGTTCACAATCTGCTGAGTACAATAATCTCATGATTCGATAAAAAAATTCCTCTAGATTTTTCTCCGTGTTTTTGGGTTCTACCTTTGACTTTCTATTCCAAAGGAAACTATCCATTTCCTATTCACACAACCTTGCACTATATTGAGATTTGGATCCAACATGGTGGTGGGGTGTGGGAGGGTTATAACTAATTTATATATATATATATATATATATGAGAGATTTCAAAGTTCCTGAATTAAAATTCAATTTATTTTAAACCTCAAATTCCCTGGAACTTGACTTACTTCTTTCTTGATTTTAATCAAGTATATATACTCTGAAAATATTTAGATTCTATGATTCTACATGTCTTAATGTGAGTTCTATATGAAATCATGTTACTGCTCCTCTTTGTGTTTAAGAACTCTAAGAAAGAGGAATAGGAGAATGTGTACCAGCAAGTTTGGTGGGTCAGTTTGCAGGGGAAGTAGAAAGAAGCATCATTTATTTCCACAAGGCTGCAGTTCAGCATGAAAACTAGCCTATCTGACATGCAATTATGTGTCATGAGTTACAGTGGTAATTAAGCCTCAAGAACAGCAAGCCACCTCAAGAACCCCCTAGGACTTCAGGTGGCTGACTCCCAATTCTGAATCATCTAGTACTTCACTGTGGATCATTCATCTACATCAGTCCTTTATTTATCACCATCCGAAGCCAGGGGACTACATTTGGCTCTAAAGCACATTTTCTTCTTTGCATGCCTACTTGCCGATGTTTCCCCTTCCTGAACTTTCTTTGAAAAGGAAGCCTGATATCCCAGATGGGATAAAACCAAGTGTCTTCATCCTTTTCTCTTCTTTCTTTGCCACCCCTCCTGTTTGACTGATCAAGGGAGTGAGCCGAGGCCCCAGTAAAGATCAGTTACACTGGGGCACCTGAGTGGCTCAGTGGGTTAAGCCTCTGCCTTTGGCTCAGATCATGATCTCAGGGTCCTGGGATCAAGCCCCGCATTGGGCTCTCTGCTTAACAGGGAGCCGGCTTCCCTCTCTCTCTCTCTGCCTGCCTCTCTGCCTACTTGTGATCTCTCTCTCTCTCTCTCTCTCTGCCAAATAAATAAATAAGTAATCTTTAAAAAAAAAAAAAGAAAGAAAGAAAAAAGATCAGTTACATCTACCTCTTTTCAGTCCCCTTTGCATGTCCTGAGGGTTGATACACAGGAGTAATTTTCGTTCATTCATTCAGCAAATATTTATCGAGGCACCAATAGCTGAGGCATGTAGACTAATTATTTGGGAAGGGAGAGAAAGAAGGAAGCGGATGAATAAAATGAGTGCTCTAAATCCCAAGGGAGATGTGCTTTTACAAAGACCCATAAATCCAGGCTGTTTTCAAGCTTCCCGGTCTCTGTGTGGCCCCTCTTTGAATTTGGCCGTCATACCCAGCACCCCCCTTGATGGAGTCATATGTAAAGAGTTAAACATCAAAGAGGTGTCATGTTATAGAATGTATGAACTTTTTATGTACTCACCCAATGGGAATATGAAAGAAAAATGAGGGAAGAAATGCTCACACCATAGCCAGTGGATCCCTGTCTCAGTGTGCGATAGGCAGGAGAAAATCAGTCCAGGTTGTGGCTGATGGGCCACTTATGTGTACTCTAGGCCCCATTAACTTATACTAGCAATTTTGGAGAAGTAATTTCTTCTGCCAGATGGCAGCCCAGAAGTAGCTCTCGATGAGTGAGGGAAGTTGCTCCCCACTTCCTTCCTTGGCATCTCCAGTACAGTCCCTTCGCCTCATCCCCACGGGCTAGGACTGGGCAGTGGGATCCACGCAGACCATGTTGAAATGACTCATCTCCTTAGCATGACTTGATTGTAAAGGTTACTCATAACAGCTCAGAGCCCCAACTCCACGGTGGGTATTTGTCAAAACTGAGTCAAGATAATAGGGGACCATTGAAGGGAACACCTATTCTCGGGTAGGAGAAGAGCGGTGTTTGTGACCTGAGCTGAGACTCAATTGAACACTTTCATCCACTCTTTGCAGAAATTTGACCCTTACAACAGAATCAATTCTTGGTTTACTGTTAGTTACTCAGTTGAGACCACAGACTCATTTCTGCCCATGACTTTGCCATCGTAATGACGTCCACACCTTCAGTCAAATCGATAGTGTGTCCACTCTTGTTCCCAAGGTCCTCTTGGTGCTGCCAATTATGAGAGGCATTGAGACAGTAGCAGCCCGAAACCTCAAAGCCAAATTAAACCTAGTCCACTCAATTGCAAAAATCAAGAAGAAATTAAAGAAAATAAATATCAGCAAATCTCTTAAGTGGTGATTTATATTTAAGGAAAGCATATCATAAAATTTAAAAAAAGGAGCCTGCTCTTTTGTTGCAAAAAAAAAAAAAAAGGTTTGGAATTGTTCAATAGACAACAAAAAAAAAGTAGGGAATTATTAGAGATGTCCTTTAAAGTTGCTATAACAGATGAAAAGCTCTAGAGGATTATGGGAAATAATTGTCCCAGTCAATGACTCATAAACTAATAGCAAGAGAGGGGAGCTCACATTTGTTAAGTGCTAACTTATGTCAGGCAGGACGTGACTACCCAGATCATCTTATTTAATCCTTCAAAGGATTAAATACTATTTACTTACTTATTTAGGGAGAGAGGATGCAGAGTGGGATTGAGGCCAGTGGCTGGAAACAGAAGGGAGGGGGGGGGCCCTGAGAAGAGTTGGAGAAAGATTTGCTGGGGCCTTTACTATTTAATCCTTCAAAGGATTAAATACTACTTGTTTGGTAAATACTACTATGCTCAGTTCATAGTTAAGAATATTGGGACTCAAAAAATATTAAATATAATATTTAATATGTCATATATAAGTATGGTGAACATTTGCTGAGCATTTGTCCTCTTTTGGCTTCCTGGCAACCAAACATTTTGACTATTTGAGAGACCCTTTCTGGGTGATTCTTAATGCTCCTCTTAAAGCAGCTTCACCAACAGGAGCAGACTCTCCTCCTTCTTCCTACAGGTGCGCAGGGCACAGGAATGGGATAGCGTCGTTTCAAAACTCCAGGACTTGCCTCCCGAGTGTAAGATGCAAAGGTTGCCCAATGGGAACATGAAAGTAAAACAAGGGAAGAAATTCTCACACCATATGTGGTAGATCCTTGTCCATGGTAGCCTAAAAATCCTGATTATAAGGCAGCACTGAACATCCAACCGCAGAAAAATTAACAATAAACACCGTATCATTAAATACCAAGAAGGCAGTATAGGCTACCAATAGTGGGAATTCTGAGCTAGAACTCCCTTATGAGTTAGAACAGGCAGAGAGAAGTTGGTGGAGAAGGTGGGGCTTTGATCAGACCTTGGAGTGAAGGTAGGATTTGGAGAGGGAAGATTGTGACCGGTTACAGGAAGACCACAGGAAGATGAACATGGTATGCTCCGGGGATCTGCTTTCAAACAGGAAGAACCCTGGGAAGGCCTATTCGAGACTCAACATTGGGGTAAAAAGTCCCTGGGGTGCTCCTGAAGATCGTTCAGCCAGGGGGCATATAAAGGGGAACGGTGCTTTCAAAAGATTGACTGCACCGTGTCAGGCAACATGAACTTGAGGAAAGAGAGCACAATGGCAAGGCTTGTGTTTTGGGAAGAAGAGCTCCTGACCCAGTCTCTATGTGGAACAGGAAGCCCAGTTCTAGATGCTCAGTGACATGGCAAAGACAGGAAGAACCTGCCATCTGCAGGACTGGCTTGAGGAAAAGAGCCACCAGGGTGGAGACCCAATAAGAGGCAGGAGCAAAGGAACTCTTCCTCTTTACTCCTTTCAGGGGGTGCCCCCCAGCTCAGGAACTGGTCCTGCTCCATAGTCCAGAGGTTTCCCAAAGTATCTCTCCCGACACCACCACCCCAGGGTACCAGAGCTGAAATCGAGTCTCCGCTCCCAAACCCTGGGACCCATTTAGTCCTTATTAAATATGGAGGCCATTGGTTTTGCATATTCAGGACCATCCGGTTTGCACTTTGATTTTTCTTTAGAATTGGCTGAGACAGTTATAACATCCCCTCTTCTCTCTGAGAGAGGAATTTGGAGATCCAGAAAACAGAATTGCTCTCAAGTTGCTGACGTGAGACATTTGCCTAAGGAAGAGCCTGACAGCTACACTAGGAGGACTAGTGATGCTGGGGGCGAGGGCAGGGAGGGCTGGGGGATTTCTGTTTTTAAAAACCAAGTAGGCAGTTGCACAATAGTTATGTAAAATATAACCATTGGGGAAAATGAAAAAGGGTACAGGGGAACTCTCTGTACTCTTTTCATAACATTCTGTGAATCAGTAATTATTTCAAAATAAAAAATTTAAAAAAACAAGCATGTTTAAGTGTCAAAGAAGGGGGGGTGGGAGTGGGAGGGAGACCAGCAAAGAAAAAGGCCCAGAGAAGCAGACCTCCAGCTCGGAAGCCCCAGCAAATCTTTCTCCAACTCTTCTCAGGGCACCCCCTCCCCTTCTGTGTCCAGCCACTGGCCTCAATCCCACTCTGCAACCTCTCTCCCTAAACCATACAGTGCTGGCCTCGCCCTTTGGGTCCTAAGCACAGGTCTAGAAGGAGCCATTGTGGGGCTTGACTGCTCAGTGTTTCCTGTCTTCATGCGACAGGGGTAATGAATGACAGAGGGGCACCATCTAGAGTCATCTCAGCACTTCTCCTGGTTCATAAGCCAAGGTCCCTGACTGATTTTCTGAGCCACACAGGCCCAGGCTTTGTGTAGGGCATGGGGATAGTGGAAGGAGCACTCACTTGGAGGGAGGGAGGACGGAGCTCTACTCTCAGCTAAGCAGGGTCCCTGGATGGAAGAATCCCATCTCCTGGGGTTTCGGCTCCTTGTCTATAAAGGAAGATACTCAATTCCTCGTGAAGGGCTGGGCACACCCTGGGAGGCTAGGATGTCCTGAGTTCTATGCTTCTAAGTGTTACCTGACCTGTCCCACCTAACACTGGAGAGCTAACAGGAGTGGCGAATTCCAACAAAATACCCTGGAGGAATCTATACATCCTGCTGTGAGTAAGCAGTGAACCAGCCTCTCAGACTTCAGGGACCTCACGTCCATGTCCTGCTCCCCCACGGGGCCACCCCTGATACAATTTCCCCACCATCAAAACCTCCCACTGTGCTACTCCTGGGCCACCCATGTCCTGCTCCCCCACGGGGCCACCCCTGATACAATTTCCCCACCATCAAAACCTCCCACTGTGCTACTCCTGGGCCACCCATGTCCTGCTCCCCCACGGGGCCACCCTGATACAATTTCCCCACCATCAAAACCTCCCACTGTGCTACTCCTGGGCCACCCATGTCCTGCTCCCCCACGGGGCCACCCCTGATACAATTTCCCCACCATCAAAACCTCCCACTGTGCTACTCCTGGGCCTGATCTTTGCATCTCTGTCAGTCTCGGCCATGAAGGTCATTTTCACATAAGCCCTTCTCCCCTTGAGAGCAGAGTTATTCTTACTGGGGTATGTGCCCCTAGAGATGGCAATAGTAGATGCTCACGAAAGGCAAGCTGGATGAGGAAGTGAAGGGAGGAACGAAAGGAGACGAAAAGGTCGCTTTAGCACCTTATCTGAAAACCCCCATCTTTGTGCAGGGAAGAAGCAATCTTCTTATCAGAGGAAGACAAATTTCTGGGTAAGTAATCAGAGACGCACACTCCACTCCACATGAATCATTTTGCTAAATGAAAGATGAAAGCAGCATGAAATAGACAATTATGGCAAAGCCCAAGTCTCTGGACCGTAAGACAGAACTAAAGCAACACCTGCCGATCCCAACAAGTGCGTCCACTCCGGCCACGCTTGGAGCAGGGTCTGTGCCTTAAGGGCTGTGCTTAGGTCCAGCCGATCCACTCTAGGAATAATGACAATATAAAAGAATCTCGGTTTTCTACTCAGTCTGGGGCGTATTAACAGATCACAGCAACCGGTGTCCACTTCTCCCCGCACGTCTCTGATCCGCCGATGTGCTCGTGGGAGTCACATGAAACCAGAAAGAAAAAGAAATCTACAAGACGGTTGCAGAATGCATTAAAAAATCTAAAATTATTCTAAATGTGTCCATGCTATCCCTCATTTGGGCAAGTAACTGAACGTTGACTGGCTTGTGAGAGAACAAAGTATTGAATAGGGCCTGCGGCTACTTCCTGCCAGGGCTGAGTGTTTGTGAAATCTCAAACAAACTTCCTTCTCGTCTCCTCCGTGATCCCCTTCATTTCTTCCTCCCTAACGAGACATGGTAAATCCATACAATGTGTGGTTCTGAACTGGGTCCTGTTGCTATAAAGGACATTGTTGGGACAAATGGGAAGATCTGGAAAAGGTCTGAGGATCCTATATTCGTAATAATACCAAAAAATCAACTTCCTGACTTGGGTGGTTTATCATAGGACATGGGAGAATGGTCTTGTTTGTGGAAATTACACACGAGAGTGTTTCAAAGTAACAGGACATCAGGTTGGCAACTTGCTCTCAGAAGGTTCAGAGGAAAAAATTTCTTCGTATTATTCATGCAACTTCTATTTCAGGTGGAAACTACTGTAAAGAAAAAAGAAAAAAATCTGAAAGGAATTATATTTAAAAAGAGGAGGAAAATGAAAAGGAAGAGGATGAGAAGAAGCTGACCCATGAGGTTCTCTGAATCTGCCTGTCCCTGTGGTGCTTCTCTCCATGTTGGTGTTAATCCCCAAGGCGTCAGAGCAGAGCAGCTGGTCCCACAGCTCCAAGAACTGTCCAGAATTCTCTCCCACCCAGTCAGGAAGGGCCTCTGACCATAGCCCAGCCATCCCTCTCCCCAACCCACTGAGCCCAATTCCTCCTGTCCCATCTCTGCCGCCACCCCACCTCAGAACTACAGCTCACTCAGAGGGCAAGCCCTCATGTAGGGCCATGCTGCCTTCTCCTGGTGACCCCAAGGCACTTCTACCTCCTGCCTCCTGAATTCCAAACCTGCACATTCGCAGGTCCCTTCCATGCACCAAAGTCTCCCCGCAAATGACCTCAAGAAATTTCTCTCTCTCTCCTGGACTCTCCTCCCTGACAAACCCTGGGTGCCAGGAAACTGCTCCCTTCCTGCCCTCCAGACAGACTTTGGAAACCCCTGCTTTCCCTTATCTGGAATACTCTGCCCTCAGAATCCTCCCCATCCCTCAAGGCCAATTTCAAGGGCCACCTCCTCTAGGAAGCCTCCCCTCACCTGCCCAGCCTCCTCTGAACTCTTGGCTCAAAACACACACGGCCTTCTATTGCAAAGTCGCCTTTCTCCCTCAACATCTTGGATCCTCCATTAGGTGAAAGTTTTCTAGAGAGCAGGGATCTGTTTCTCACATCTCCACCATCACAAGCACCAGGCTGATTCACAGCTTCCCATCTGTACCCGAGATTAGTGATCTCCTCCCTCAGATCACTAATGTCAACTGTCATCACTTATTGTGGGAAATGCACAGACACTCAGAAGACAGACAGACACACACACACACACTCTACCCAAAATGGCAATCAACAAACATGCCCTCACCCCTCTTAGTTCTCACACTGAGCCAATTAGAAACGATTTGTCCTTTAAAACAAAAGAAAGCACTTGTGGGCAGGGGGGCACCTGGATGGCCAGTCAGTTAAGCACCTGCCTTCAGCTCAGGTCATGATCTTAGGGTCCTAGGATCCAGCCCAGAGCTTGTCCCTCTGTCCCTTCTGCACCTCATGCTCTCTTTCTCTCAAATAAATAAAATCTTTTTTTTTAAGAGATTTTATTTATTTACTTAACAGAGAGATAGAGAGCTCAGTGGGCAGAGCAGCAGGCAGAGGGAGAAGCAGAAGCAGGTTCTCCACCAAGCAGGAAGCCTGATGCAGGGCTCAATCCCAGGACCCTGGGATCATGACCTGAGCTGAAGGCAGCCACTTAACCAACTGAGCCACCCAGGCTCCCCTCTCTCAAATAAATAGGAGGAAGAAGAAGAGGAGGAGGAAGAGAGGAGGAAGAAGAAGCAGCACTTATGAATCCTTCTCTCTGATTCAATCTGGAACCTTAGGCAAAACTGAGGATGTTTTGGAATCTTTCTGCCACCCATATGATTACCCTTTTTTTAAAGAAGACCCTTTGCAATCCAATTCCCTCCGGCAGCTAGTTCTCCCTTGCTGGTCCACGACTGTGGCAGAGGCTGGCTACGACATTGTCAGTTGGTGTGGTGATCAGCTCTCTCGGGGGAGTTTCATGATAAGAGAAAACTAAATAATTAAAAAAATCTACAAAGCCCCATAAATGGGGGCCGTCAAAGAAAGAAGCAGTTAGCTACTTAAGGCAACTGTTGATTCTACTAGCTCATTCCTGTCCATATACTATACCCAGAGATGGGGACTAGTTAAGGGCCAACTAACAGGAGTAAACGAATCTTTAGAAGGCAGAGCAAGAATGAACTGTGAAATCGAGGCAAAAACTTTGTGCTTATAAAGAAAAGAATGATGTCACAGACTTGGGTTGTGGGATATATCATGAAGACCAACGCAACTCCAGAAGGAGCATCACTGGGAGGATCAGCAAGAGGAAAGGCAAAGATGAACTTACTGGAGCCCACAGTGGAGGGGGTCCCCAGGTAGGATGGAAAGCTCCTGAGGACACAGCTCTCCTTCTTGGCAGAGGGCAACATTAGCACGTGCCATCTTCAATATCTATGATGCTAGTTCAGGATTGCTCAAGGAAAACCACCCAGTTCGGACCCATCTGTTCTTAACATTGCAATGACTATATTCATTGCAGATTTAAACACAATTTCCAATACAAAAAAAAAAATTTTTAATATGGCCAACCCATAAAACTGACTCTTAACTATAGTCCAAGTTTATTTGATAATATTTAATATGTCCGTGTGCCAATGGTCAATTTAACGACCTGGGAAATTATTTGGTCCTATTCGGACATAAATCGCTCTTGAGATACAGCATGAACTCTTGAGCTTCCATTCTATTTCAGAGTCCTTCATAAATTTGGTCATTTGGTGACTGAAAAGAGTTCACACAGCCTTGCAGAAACATTTTCAAAACTCGCTCTGCCCATTAGCTCTTGGAGCCTGCACGAGTGGCCGCTGCCAGCACCCCCATATTCCCCTCTGCCAGTTCTTATCCCGTTTCTCTCACCCGAGAGATACTTAGACTCTGTCTACTCCAGACCCATCCAGACAGGAATGAGTCAATGTCAAACCACATCACGATTCCAACTGGCACAGAGATGAGTCTTCACAGATTACGTCCGTCTCCATGATCTCATCTGAGCCCACAGTCGCTCTCCCGCGGGTAAAGACAATGAATATTTAATGAACCATATGCAAAGCACTGCGCTGAGTAGACACACATTTTCCTTCATTGAATCTGCACAAGAACCCACAAAGCAGGTGTTCAGATTCCCTTTGTTGCAGATGAGGAAACTGAGACTCAGAGACGTGACACTTATGACATGTCCCATGGCTACTAATGGTCAAGTTGGGATGCACAGCTGGGTCATCAGGCTCCAAAGCCCACAGATGTCTCCCTGGGCTGTGAACAGTCGGCAGATGGTGTCAGATCTCTCTACTTTGCTATTGCGCAGCCTTGCTCAGTCTTAATGGGGCTTCCTCTAAGCCTTTGGTATAGACGATATAAGTAGTTTGGTGGAAAGACCATCATGCTTTGAAGCACTTTTCTGGCCTGAAGGAAGGTTGAAGTGCTGTTCTGATAAAAAAAAAATGTTGAAGTTGTGAGCAAGAGAAAGAGAGTGTGAGGTAGTAAGGAGAGACTCTCTTAGGTGAACAAGGCAGCAAGTTGAGTCAGCAGCCATCTTTGGCCCAAAGGCCATAGGTTTCTGAGTCCTGGTGTCCTCAAAGCCACTTCTTGTTTCTACTGAGAACCTTTATTATAAGGCAATATTTCAAACTTCTAAGAAAATTTTATACCAATAAAACACTATTTGGGGGCGCCTGGGTGGCTCAGTGGGTTAAGCCACTGCCTTCGGCTCAGGTCATGATCTCAGGGTCCTGGGATCCAGCCCCACATCGGGCTCTCTGCTCAGCAGGGAGCCTGCTTCCTCCTCTCTCTCTGCTGCCTCTCTGCCTACTTGTGATCTCTGTCAAATAAATAAATAAAATCTTAAAAAAGAAAAAAACAAACAACAACAACAAACAAAAACACTATTTGTATATTTTATAGATTGAGGACTTATATATTATCTACTTATGTAAAAAAAAACAAAAAAAAAAAAAACTGCTGCTTTAAAAAATAAGTTTGAAAACATGGCCCAGAGAAAGAGACCCTTCAAAGATACCTATCATACACATTTCATACTGTCAAATTTTTTTTTTAAGATTATTTATTTATTTATTCGTTTGACAGAGCTCACAAGTAGGTAGACAGGCAGGCAGAGAGAGAGGGGGAAGCAGGCTCCCTGCTGAGCAGAGAGCCCGATGTGGGACTCGATCCCAGGACCCTGAGAACATGACCCGAGCCAAAGGCAAAGGCCCAACGCACTGAGCCACACATACGCCCCCTGTCACACCTTTGATAAGTGAATTAGTTGGCTAGAGCTGCTTTAACAAAGTACCAATACCAGAGACTGGATAGCTTAACAACAGGTTTTTGTTATTTATGGTTGCTGGTTTTTTTTTTTTTTCTTCCCACCTTTCTGGAAGCTAGAAGTTCAAAATCAAGGTATCAGCAGCTTTGGCTTCTTCTGAGCCATCTTTCCCTTGTTTATAGGGGGCTGTGTTCTCTGTATATCCTCACATGGTCTTCCTTGTGCATGTGTCTGGGTCCAAACCCTCTTTTTTTTTTTTTTTAA
This sequence comes from Neogale vison, assembly GCF_020171115.1. Taxonomy (NCBI): domain Eukaryota; kingdom Metazoa; phylum Chordata; class Mammalia; order Carnivora; family Mustelidae; genus Neogale; species Neogale vison. The sequence continues at coordinate 142,198,009 of NC_058093.1, read as the reverse complement.
AGATTTTATTTATTTATTTGACAGAGAGAAATCACAAGTAGACGGAGAGGCAGGGAGAGCGAGAAGGAAGCAGGCTCCCTGCTGAGCAGAGAGCCCAATGCAGGACTCCATCCCAGGACTCTGAGATCATGACCTGAGCCGAAGGCAGCGGCTTAACCCACTGAGCCACCCAGGCGCCCCCAAACCCTCTTTTATAAGGACTCCAGTCATACTGAATTAAGACCCACCCTAAAGACCTCATTTTAATTTAATTATCTTTCTAAAGATTTTATCTCCAAATATAGTTGCATTCTGAAGTACTGGGAATTAGGACTTCAAATATGATTTTTAGGGAGACATAATTCAGCCCATAACAGTAAACATTGGGTAGCCCTGAGTAGCGTTTAAGCCCCACAGCCACTATCTAAAGAAGGGATATTCTCTGTGGCTTGGTAAGAGAAATATGACATCCTAAGAGATAGTTAACTGAACCAGACATGGAACTAACTCATAAAAATTGAAGGAGTTCACAAGGACAAGGGCCTGAATCCCAAGCTGTCCCACCCCTGCTTGGATGCAAATGAAAAAGAATCCCCAAGGAAAACAAGATACCTTTCTTGTGCAAATTTTTCTTCAAACAGTGTGTATTTCTATACATACCTTAGAATCATTATAAAAATAAATCTTTCTGGGGCGCCTGGGTGGCTCAGTGGGTTAAAGCCTCTGCCTTCGGCTCAGGTCATGATCCCAGAGTCCTGGGATGGAGCCCCGCATTGGGCTCTCTGCTCAGCAGGGAACCTGCTTCCTCCTCTTTCTCTCTGACTATCTCGCTGCCTACTGTGATCTCTGTCGTTCAAATAAATAAATAAAATCTTTTAAATAAATAAATAAATCTTTCTAAAATTACTGCCAATTGCCTTTTCCAAAGATGGCCAGAATGATATTTCCCATCATACATTCTCTACTTACAAAGCAATGTTGACACTCCTCCCTTTGAGAGGTGGGGTCTGTATTCCCTGCCCTTGAATCTCTGCGGAGAAGAGAGGTCACATGACTTCAGGTTATGTCCTAGAAGGCAAATCAGATTCTACCTGATTCTTTAGGACCTAAGCCTTTGGAGAGCAGCACCCTCACAACCCTGAAGCCACTGTTCCACACAGAAGAGAGAGCTACCCTATCAGCTGCCCAGCCTCAGCTTCTGCCATACCTAACCGCAGCACATTAGACCCAGAGCCCACGCCACTCATCCTGGTGCCCCTCAAATTCTTGACTAGAGAATCCAAGAGCATAATGAACTGTTTTAAACCACAGTGCTTGGGATAAATTGTTACATAGCAATACTAACTGGAAAAAAATATTCTGGTGAAGTCTTTCTACTGCTAAATTGACTTCGCCTATTCCAAAAATTAGTTTAAATGAGTAAAATGGTCATGGCTTCTTGAAAGGTCTATAGATTTTGTATTTTTAAAAAATATTTTATTTATTTATGTGACAGAGAGATAGACAGCAAGAGAGGGAACACAAGCAGGGGGAGTTGGGAGAGGGAAAAGCAGGCTTCCTGCTCAGCTGGGAGCCCGATAGGGGCTCAATGTGAGGCTCAATCCCAGGACCCTGGGCTTATGACCTGAGCAGAAGGCAGATGCTTAATGACTGAGGCACCTAGGCACCCCAATCTATAGATTTTTTCATCAGCATCTTCTACATCTGCAAGTGATAAGGTCAAATGACCTATTTGTAAAATCTTGTTATGGACTGAGTTTTGTTCTCCCAAAATTCATACCTTGAAACCCTAACTCCCAGCATAACTGTGTTTAGAAATAGGGCCTTTAAGAAGGTAATTAAGGTTGAATAAAATCATAAAGGTGGGTCCCTAATCCAATGGGACTGTTCTCCTATATGAAGAAGAGACTCTAGGAGGGCAGGAGCACGTGGAAAAAGTCAAGTGAAGACACAAGAAGAAGTCAACCATCTGCAAGCCACAGAGAGAGGTCTCACCAGAAACCACGCCTGCACCTTACTCTTGGGCTTTCAGCCTCAAGAATCGTGAAGAAATAGACAAATATATTTCTGCAGTTGGAGCCCCCCAGATATGGTCTTTTATCATGGCAGCCTGGGCAGACTATCGAAGAGCTTTCCAAACTCCATAACTTCAATTATTTTTCCACAATTCTGTTTAAAATGCAAAAACAAAACAAAACAAAAAAACTATCAATCATGAATAACTTTTTCTGCATCAATCTGTCTAGCCTTTTCCAATGGGATATTTGATTTCATTTGGGTAATAGAAGAAGATGGGTAGGAAGATGGGTAGGGCGGTAGAAGGGGCAGAGGGAGAGGGACAAGCTGACTCCACACTGACTATGGAGCCCAGTACCTTGGGGTTCAATCTCAGGACCCCAAGATCATGACCTGAGCCAAAACCAAGAGTCAGAAATTCAACAGACCGAACCACCCAGGTGCCCTGGGCACCAGTTTTTAAACATACGGTTCACTAATCATCCAAGTAAATCTATAGAGTTGTGCAACCATCACCACAATCCAATTAAGAACATTTTTATTATCCCCAAAAGACCCCCTATTGACTGCCCACATCTTAATCCCTCAACCAGTAACTCACAGCACAGTCAGAGACACCACTGAGTGGATGATAATAGTTGAAGCCACTGGGAGCTCTTCTAGACCGCTGGTGGATGTTTCAATTGGCGCCACCACTTTTAAGAGCAATTCGATCATACAGACTTGCAAACACTTGTATCCAATGACCCAAGACTGTCCCTGGTGGGAATCTGCCCTAGAGACTCCCTCATCTCTGCACAGGGAATCACACACAGAAGTATTCACCATCGCGTCACTTGGAAAGTAGACATTTAAAAATCACCCAGGGGCGCCTGGGTGGCTCAGTGGGTTAAGCCACTGCCTTCAGCTCAGGTCATGATCTCGGGGTCCTGGGATCGAGTCCCGTATCGGGCTCTCTGCTCAGCGGGGAGCCTGCTCCTCTCCCTCTCTCTCTCTCTCTCTCTGCCTGCCTCTCCGTCTACTTGTGATCTCTCTCTGTCAAATAAATAAATAAAATCTCTAAAAAAATAAATAAATAAATAAATAAATAATAAAAAATTTTTAAAAATCACCCAAATGTCTGTTAATGGGAATGGATAAATGAGTTGCAGTATGTTCATGGAGCATGATACACTTAAACAAGGAATCAAAGGGAATAAAATATGAATAAATCTCATATGAGAATGTTGAGTAAAAGAAAAGGAAGTTGCCACACAATGTATGTAGTAAAACACCTCTTGTGTCCACATGTAAAACTATAACCAGCAAAGATTTTGTAGGTACATCTGTATTTAAGTCTTACTCCTTAAAAAAAAAAAAAAAAAGGTGACGCAAATATGGCCTAATGCTGAGATTCTTGTAAAAGCTTAGGGTTAATATCCTACACTCATCTTTGTCATATTTCATGATAATATTTTAAGAAATGAAGGGAAAGAATAGCTTAAAATGACAAAACAAAAAACAGGATTCCTACTGCATTAGGCTTGCTGTTTCTTAATTGATCGTTTAAGGGTTCTTGGGCAGTTACTCTGTACAGACCAGAGGCCGAGCACAGTGTGGGGCCCACTTGTGTGCCTCATCTCATTCACTCGCAGGTCAGCCCCTCCAGGACTAGGTGTCTCCGGGGCACACTTTCCCCTCTGCCGGCCCCCTGCACCCCACAATACCCCTCCACGCCCCCCACACCCCTCCGACCCGGCTGCCTCCGTTCCTTCGTCCCTATTCAACAGCCGAATGTCTGCCCAAGACAGATGATGTCTTTGTGTCTGAGCAACAGAAACCAGGACTGTTGGACTCATAAAAAGATAATTAAGTCCTTAACCGTTATTGAATGTGGCGGTGGGAGAAAACACAGAGCTTTTCCCCAGCCTTCCCAGAGGCCGTGCTGGGAGAATGAACAATTCTTAAAAAACTTAGGCCAGACAGGGATGGATTTAGACGTCTTTACCTCTATGGGCTTCTATCAAAAGAGAACATTTTTCAATCTTGGATTTTTTACATCAACACATTCTCACGTTTTCGGGAGGCAACAGGTCTCTCCTGAGGCCCCTTTCGCTTGACTACCACAAAATGTAGGACCTGAGTTATCTGGCCCTCTAGCCCTTTTCTCCCTGCAAACAGAGCTGGGACCCCAGGAACGCTTGCCTCCCTGGCCTCCCCACGCTCTCTCCCACTGCCTGGTCTCCCTGTGGCCCCCTCAGGTTCAGCTTCCCCTCCTGCTCCTTCCACACCTCAGCCTGTGCCCTGATCCCCAATGGCACGAGCCGCTCCTGAGTCCCGTCCTCCAGGCCTCCCCACTGGAAGAAACGCCAAACAGACCTTGTGAATCAAAGCAGAGCTGACCATACAGTATTGTCATTCCTTCCACATTTTTGTCTTTCCGATTATACTATGAAAACGGGGGAAAGGATGCCCTACTCATTTTTAATCATTCATATTGCCTAAAACAGAGCATATAATACAAGCTTAATAAACACTTGTCAAACCCACCTTTCGTCTTAACATCCGCATCTCAGGCAGACCTGTTTGCACTGTAGCGGGTGGGATATGTTGACAAGTTTGCTACACAGGGAATCAAGATGAACCTTGTGCTTTCCGGTGACCTACATCTACTCGATTATAGAAATCAAAGCATCCAGAAAATGGCATTGTGGATATATTCCCTGGACCAGCAATTCTTGGCACTGGCCACACATTCTAATCACTTAGGGAGCTTTGGAAAAAAAAAAAAAATACCAACGTCCAGACCCCTTCTTGGAAGGGGGCCATCAGGGATGAGGACTGGGTGCCTGGAATTCCTACCAGGAGGTTCCAACAGGCAAACGGGGCTGCAGACCAGCGGCTCCGCATAGGCCTTTGAACTCCCGGGGCTGAGGTTTGGGCTTTGAAAGGGAGCTTGAACAATGTGGTAAGCAATGGGAATGTCAACCCCATTTGCATCAAAGACCACAAACTGCTTAAACACCACCTTCCCAGCAGTTTTTATTCAAAGGATGGATGAGCTCATTCGAAGCACATCTTATCTGTTTGTGAAAGCCCTTACAGGATTCTCTTAAATGCATAGGCAACTGGCACTTTCCCACTTCCCCTCGTCCTGTCAGCACTTACACATACGCATTTGAAAGTCATAAAACTCCTTTCCCTAAATAAATTTTTTAAAAGTTCTATAAACTATGTATCTCCTAAAAGAATAGGAGTGTGCGACCATGTAGCTCTAAGCAAATAGGATACAAAATCATGTCCAGTGAACAGAGTAGACTATGAACCAGTACTAAATGCAACTGTATCCGAAACAATGCAAATATTGGGTACTTTAATTTCATGTAATTTAGTTCATCTATCAGGTACAAACTACCGTAAAGATTCACAATTATTTTAAGAGTGTTGCGTAACTCAGACACGGTGGTAAGGTTGATTTGCCACCTAATTAGGGCGTATTTATCACCAGTGTTTTTACAACCTTCTCCAAGCAAAAGCGACACTGTGCTTCTGTCTCAGATGAGTCTCTTTCTCAACTGGTCTAGTTTGGTGGTCTCCTGACTGTCGGTTCTTTAGAAGGTTTGAGTTCTGTGATTGTTTTTTTGTCTTTCTCTTGAAAGCGCCCCCTTCTCCCTTTAGGGATGTCACATAATGGGACAATTCTGGGACCGCATTCTTGCTGATCTGTCAGCCTGGAAAGTTAATTCCTTGCAAAGAGAGCATTCTGTCAACTCACCAGGGTAAAAGGACATGTGCTTTACCTTAAAAATAAGTTCTTCATAAGCTTGAAAACAATTTGGTTTCCCTTTTGTCTTGGGAGGAAATGAAAGAGCAACCTGCATTCTTCACTTCACAAAATGCATGTTTTTTGAAAAGTAGGCATCCATCTGGTTACATTTTAAAATCTTTAAGCACCCCAGCTAGAAGGCCTAAGATGATCTCATTGGGAAGGGAATAAATCTTTTCTAAATAAAATAACTGCCCTTAATTAGCATCTAACCAATGTTATTTTTATTTGTTTTTAGCTTTTAAACTATAAACTTATAATGGCATAAAATATGTAATTCGTTTCAATTCAAGTGGAAATGTCAATGTTTCCAAGTTGATCTTCTCAACATAAGACTTCTGCAAGCAATAGGAATGCTCCAGTTTTCCCCATCCTTTCTTTTGCCAGTGAGAAAACACAGCCCACATTCTGATGCCTGCAAGGATGAATGAAAAACATTTCCAATTGCTCTGGTGTGAGGCTTTGAGATTTTCCTCAACTTCCTGATTTCCCAAGATCTCTGTAAACCTGAGTGACTCAAGTGTCCACCTTCCGAGTCCGCGAACTAGATCAGCTGGTACACAGTCGTCTTCATTAACAGCGGCAATTTCTCTATTCTGAAAACATAGAATGAACACGCACCATGGTGAGCCGCCTGACGATGAAAACCAAGAGGCTGTTTCTCTCCCTGAAGAGGGCACGGATTGCTGGGGACAGGCGGGGAGGGATATGTTTGGGGATTTCAGAAATCCAGTCTGCCATGATATACTTGTGAAAGCAGACATTCTGCTGCTTGCTAACGATACATTAAGAAATGGTGTACACGTTCCCTGCCCTCCTGGAGTGTACAGTCTAATGAAGGAAATAGGTATTAAAGTGCTAATCAGTACTAAATCAGTACTAAAGTGCTAATCACAAAATTAATAAAGTAATTATGATTAACAATATGGGAGAGCCCAATGCTACACAGTATTTAGGGGAAAGAGAGACTGTGCAAGTGGTCCAACAATCCTTTCCATAATCTCATCCTTCTCTGGATTTTTCTGCCGTCAGTACAACTTCCAGATGTATCCACCTCTTTTGCGAAATTCCCAGCCCAAGCGGAAAAAAATCTCCATTATCCATTACCTCAGCAAAGCAGGTTATCTTCCAGTTTAGGATGAACTAAGGTGTGTGAGAGGAAGAATTACTAAACAGACTTGCAAATAATATTAAAGAACAAGTTTCCAAAGTATAGGTCTCCAATTCTAATAATTCCCACATATCAGGGGGGAAAAATACTAGAAATTTGATGAACCAATGAATGGGCTTCTGGAAGAAAATAAAGTTGGATCCGTATCCCACACCTAGAACAAAATGAATTCTACACATATCAAAGATCGTGCGTTTAAAAAGAAACCATAAAAATGCCCAGAGAAATTATAGGAAAATGTGTTATAATCTTGAAGCAGGAGAAGGACTTTCTAAACAGAATATAAGACAACATAGAAGCCTTAAAGGGTGATAGATCAATTCAACTACAACAAAATGGAACATGTGTGGGGCAAACAAAATCACCATGACCAAAACTCAAAAGACGATAGCAAGGAGGAAAATAATATTTGGATCTCATATCGCAGAAAACAAGTTTATTTGTTTAACATAGAAAAAATCATTACAAATAAAAAGGCTAAAAATCCAGTAGAAAATGGCCAAAGGCTATTGTCACAGTTCACAGCAAAAGAAATACATAAGACTAATTAACAGAGGAAAAGGCGCTCAAACTCATTTATGAAAAGGGAAATACAGAGAGAGAGAAAGGAAAAAAAGGAGATAGATAGATTCACGCCAAGTGAAGTGAAGTGCCGATCACATTACTATAATTGGCAGGGGTCTTAGAGAGCAGACACTCTGAATCGTAACAGCAAAGGGTGCGCCAACGACGGAAATATAAAATGGTACAGCAGCAATGGAAAAACAGTATGGTGGTTCCTCAAAAATTAAGAACAGCATTCCCACAGGATCCAGCAGTCCCTCTTCTCTGTATCTCTTCAAAAAGACTGAAAGCATGATCTCAAAGAGATATTTGCACACCTATGTTCGTAGCATCATTATACAAGCTCCAAGAGGTAGAAGCAACTCTCGAGTTTGTGGACAGAGGAGTGGGTGGGCAAAACATGGCGGATACATACTATGGAATACGATCCAGCATCAGAAAGGAATTCAGATGACCTTGACAACATGGAGGGACCTTGAGGACATTATGCTAAGTGAAATAAGCCAGTTGCAGAAGGGCAAATACTGTATGATTCTTATATGAGGTATCTAGAACATTCAAATTCATAGAAGCAGAAAGTAGAACAGCAGTTGTTAAGGACTGGGCCAACAGGGAGTCTTTCATGGATAAAGAGTGTTGTTTTGCAAGGTGAAGTTGTGGAGACCGGTTGGACAACGGTGTCAATATACTGAACATTAATGAACTGTACACTTTAAAGGATTAAGACAGTTAAGTTTCATGTTTTATGTTTTTTCTTGCCACAATACCATTTTTTTAAAGATTTGAAAAAAAAAGAAAAGTAGAAGTGTAAATTGATACAACTTCTGTGAAGAAAAATTTTAGCAAATATCTATTTATAGATATATAATATAGATACTATTTTAAAATATATAAAACCTACAAAAATTTTAAATTCACATACCCTTTGACTCAATAACATATAGGAATTAGAATTATTAATATACTCACACATGTACAAAACTTGGTGTCTAAAAGGATATTCACTGCAACATTTTTTAACGTAGAGGAAGACTGGAAACCACTGAAGAAGTTATCCTCAGGGCTTTTAAATAACAAGTTCAGAAAGTGTATTCAAATAAACTGTCTTTGAAATCATTCCGTAATAATTTATATAAACGATGGTAGGTCTATAGAATGTTAAAAGAAAAAAAAAAAGTAGTCGCTCTATATGAGTTTTTATGAAATTATCCCAATTAAATTGTAGGGAAGGCAAACAGCAAGATGCACGCAGGTGTTCCCAGAATGCTACAGTGTATGGGGGAAAAAAAGATAAAGTCGCACCTTGTATATGCACATCTCTAGCAAGAGACGCAAGAAACTGATAAGGAAATGCCTGGAGTAGAGGAATCAGAAGAACATGCACTTCCCACTATGTATTTCCTGTGTCCTTTTAGTTTTCTACCATGTGGTTTGAATCTGTGTCCTAATAAAACCTTGGGCCCCAAATACCTTAATCTTCAAAAAAATTTTGCCATCAAAAGTAGTTCCCCTTCCCCCCAAAAAAGTGGTTCCCTTTACCTACCTGCCTGCCCTCCCTTCCAACTCCCTCCCTGTCCTCCTACCCAGTCCCTCACAGACACAATCCTGTCTTTCACCAAGTCTCAGCACTTGTCCTGTCCCTTCTGTTTATCTCCAGAATAAGGTGAATCCCTTCGGTGATAAGTGAGTTAAATTCAGCACACTATGATAATGAGTCATGTAAAAGACTAGCCTTTCAGTTTAACAGTATTGTTTTATAATTCTTTAACTCTGTGTAACGGGATAAAAGAATAGACACTAAATTAGAAGTATATGTCATGGAAAAATCACTATGAATTAAAATATTTCATTTTTAACACTTTCACAAGAATCTTTAATGATGTCAATTGCTTTTCAATTGTTTTAGATGCATGAGAGAGCTAGGCTTTATATTTGCTTGTAAGTTACATTCTTTGATGTACTCATAATATCATGGAACAGAATTGTTAATACCCAGCCAAGGTGTTATCAGCTCAAACTCTTCCCATTAATTAATCAGTTATATACTAATTTATATTTGAAGATTAATGGGGCAGGGATGCCCAGGTGGCCAAGCTTGTTAAGCATCTGACCGTTGGTTTCAGTTCAGGTCATGATCTCAGGGTGGTGGGACTTTTATCTCTCTCCCCCTCTGCTGCTCTCCCTGCTCCCTTTCTCTCTCAAATAAATAAATAAATAAAATATTTTTTAAAAATTATATTAATGAGGCCAAAAATAGAGGAATAAGTATAATATTCAAAATTAGAAGGGCAGCCAAAAGAATAAAAATAACAATATAAATATCAAACACTGGGAGGAAGGAATTAGTGAAAATGAGGTCAAATCTCACTTTTCCCATAGAAGAATCAGTATTATTATCTAAGATGGTAAATCAAAGAATCGCTGTATAAGCAGACTATGGAGACTACAGTGAGTCAGAGAATGACCAGTGGCATTAATAGCTGAAACCGGAAGAGAAGTGGAGCAAAACACTGTCCCTATTGTCATTTGCTCTTCATTATTTTATATATTGTCATACCCATTTTTTCTTTAATAAACTGTTGGAAGCAATCAATAAGTTTTTATTCACATAACATCTATTATAAGTATATAACTAAGTCAAGCATAAAGGGACTCCTGAAAGAGAGAAACAAAATTAATTTGAAGGAGGTCGTGTTCGCATAGGGTCAATATTTCAACACAGGTGAAAACACGTTCGTACAGATCCAGCTATACACACAGACACACGGATGTGTTCGGGACTCTACATGAGAACTAAAATGGAATGGTGTTTGGAAGAGAGGAGACCCAGAGCATGGGAGTGGTCAAGGGAGACATCCCTGACCAGCTGGGCCCTGCAGGCTTTGGACAGGGGAGGAGAGCGGAGGATGGTTATTCTAGATAGGAAGTTGTGGTGCAAAAAAGGGAATGGGCCTCACCTGCTCGTGGGACAGTGAGGAGTCGAACCTGAATAGAGCAGAGGACGTGACTAGAAAACAAGATTGGCAGAGCGGCCTGGGAAAGCCATGAGGGAGCTGATGACCACGGTCTTTGAAGTCCAGACAGAGGAGACTAAGGTTTGGCAGAGTAGGACAGGTGGTTAGTTGTTGAGGTGCCTAGAGGTTGGTCTAACAATTTGGAGAGGGTGTTTCTGCCGAGAGGAGAGTCCAGGGTGAACGTTAAAGGAGCTGTGAGGTGATGATAATCTAATAGAAGGGAGAAGGAAGAGACATGGAGACACTTCCCTTAATCCCAGACCCTGGCGATCAGTAGCCCCCAGAGGGCAGCTCAACGATTCTGACAGAGCTAAATTGAAGGAGTTCTAAGGCCAGCAAAGGTGCTATTCCCCACCCTTCCTACAGACAAAAGTTTCAGCAACTTCCTGATCGGGGGGAAAATGGAAAATGGCAAAGAGTTTGGGAGGATTTGGTTAGATGATCTGTAGTGCCTGGTTTTTGACATCGGCTAGATGCATAAAGAAAATTGAGAATCAGTAGGCCCAGGTTCAGACGCTAGGTCTGCCGCCTACTAGCGTGGATTCTCAGATGTGTTACTTAGCTTCTCTGAGTAAGTGTACTTATTTACAGGATGGCGGGAATAATGACTTCCTCATAGGAAAGAGATGGGAGCTTATGGACAAAACACAGAGTAGGTGGCATCCACAAATTGTAGGTTTCCTGCCCTGGTGCCCGTTGCTGTCCAGTAAGGCTCCCTGCCTGGTCTCAGTCCTTCTGCTTCACTGGCTCTGACTATACCCCTTGCACCAGCTCAGCCACATGACCCAGACTCAAGACCCATCTCAGTCTCCCAACTGCCATGATTGGTTCAAGGATGAGCCTGTGACCTAATTCAGGGTAAGGAAAATTAGACCCAAGATTTTTGTTTTTGTTCAGCTGGTGAAGGGAAAGAAGCTAAAATATTTTATAGACAGAAATCTGGAACACTATCAACCTGGAGGTACAGACAGCCATGGTTCCAACATGTCAAGTTCAAGAATGAAGCAATCATGGAGAAGGGCAGAAGGAGAGATAGAAAAACAGAAAGTTCCATACCTATTGTTGAGGTCCTGGCTGAAGCTACCCTTATGACCAGACTGTCCATGGACTTTTCCATAAGGGAGACAACAAATTCCTTTTTTTTTTTTTTTTTTTAAGCCAGTTTGGTTGGGTTTTCTGCCCATTGCAACTCAATGAGTGTTAACTTCTTTCCCATCTCCTGCCCTTCAGTAACTGCAAACTCCCAAACTGAAGTTCTTCTGTGGGAAAAGAGAAGGAAATTTTCTCTTTGCCTTCCTCCTTCCCAGCAATAGAGCAACACAAAGAAACAGCTTGACAAATGGCTCAGACTTCCCTTCCCAAAGGAGCACCTTTAGGGTCCCTTGGAAACAGGTCCATCTAGAGTCAAAAATAACCACCTGCTTTTCTGTTCACCATCTTGAAAGGGGTCTGTGCATTTCTCATTCTTCTCTCCTTGTGTTTCTCCATTGCATCCCTCCCCCTCCAGTTTCCCCGTCAATGAAGGTCCCCATATGGGTGCACTGATTCTAACACCGTCCTTCCTGTGCAGTCTTTCATACTGCTGTCTATGGCCTCAGTTGCTACTGCCATACGTTTCCTCTCCTCCTCCATATTTCAGGGCCGGAAAATGCTTGTTAAACATTTGCTCCCAACACCTACCAGTGGATCTTCTTCTATTAAGGAGGGAGCTCTGTGTGGTGGCGAGATGGTTTCACTCAACCTTGAATTTATAAATAGCTAACACTCCAATTGGTTGCAAGCCTGGCAGAATGGGTAACATATGCATGCCCCCATTTGAGTGGGCCCAGCTTATGTTATGTTGAGCAATTTTTTTTCTAGAAATGAATAAAAATTAAATTATGACAAAATGCCTTAATTTCCTATCTCAGATGCTAGTTTTTGATCATGCAGTCCATGACTTGAATCAAAATTCCCCATCATCCGAAGACTAACCGCCACTCTTTCCGTAGAAGGGAACTGTAGAATATATATGCGGGACCTCTAATTTGTTACCATATATTGAAATTGTAGTTTGGCTTTGCTTTCCCCAAAGCCCTGAGGTAAAAACAAAATGACAAAATATAAAGCAAAATGAATCCTCAAGAACTGAGGGAATTTTGACCAAATTTGTTTCTTCTTCGCTTTCCTTAAAAAAAAAAATATCGTAAATCCTTTGGGAATTTCAGCCAACCTTGCTTGGGGGTTAGGAAGAGAAAGAGGCTGAACAAATAAGATTGACCAAGCCACCTCACCTTTTCTGTCAGTTTTAACCTCCACTCATAAAAAAAAATAAAATAAAATAAGTAGTGCCAAGGAGTAGCCAAATTAACAGACACTGGTTTTTTCCCCTCTACACCCAGCCCCTTCAGGTCATGAAGAAGAGATGACACCTGGAAGCAAAGACCAGGAAAGAAAGAATGAAGTAGTTGTGACTATAGGCTAGGATAATCTGTTGAGTCTCCAAAATGAAAAACTGGCTCCCAGACAGTTGGCCTAGCTGAACTTAATGGTTAATTAGCCCAACGTAGACATACCTACAGACCTAGCAAGAAGCCATCTTCCAGCCAAAAAGCTTTCCATGTCAGTAAAAAGAAAATTCACCACTGAGGGGAGAAATTTTTCCTTAAAGAAAAAATCATTCTACCTCATACTCACGAAGTAGTTTTCTAACTACCCAAAGGCTAGTAATTCTTTAGTCACGCAATACTAAATACCTACTAAATGCAATACTAAACATGCAATACTAAACACCCAGCTAGTTAGTGACCATACTGAGACAAGAGTCTGGACTCCTGACTTCGGGAGGGATCTTGCTCTCCCTTCTCCCTGTAAAACATTTGCAGTGTTTCCAAGAGATTCTGTCTGGGTATGTTCTGGCCGTTCAAATGTCTTGTTTTCTTTTATTTCTTTCATTTTTTTTTTTTTTAGATTTTGTTTATTTATTTGACAGAGAGAGAGAGAGGGTGAGAATGGGGATACAAGCAGGGGGAGTGGGAGAGGGAGAAGCAGGCTTCCCGCTGAGCAGGGAGCCTGACGTGGGGCTCGATCCTAGGACCCTGGGATCATGACCTGAGCTGAAGGCAGATGCTTAATGACTGAGCCACCCAGGTGTCCCAAATATCTCATTTTCATAGGAGTCTTCAAATTTGATTAAAATGAGAGACGAGAGGAGAAGGAGTCTCCTGGAAAGAGCACTGGCTCCGGAGTCACTGGACCCAGTCTAATGGTTCTAGAAGGTTCATTGCTCATCACCTTTTCCTTGCTCTGCCTTGCTCAGCTTTAGAAATGGCATCCCATTTCCTCTTCTCTATCACAAAAATGGCCAAAGGGCAAAGGACACAACCTTAGGCAGTATTCCCAGAGCCATTCTTTTCTTATTGCTTTTTATTATTACCGAGAGGGGCGCCTGGGTGGCTCAGTGGGTTAAGCCGCTGCCTTCGGCTCAGGTCATGATCTCAGGGTCCCAGGATCAAGTCCCGCATCAGGCTCTCTGCTCAGCAGGGAGCCTGCTTCCTCCTCTCTCTCTGCCTGCCTCTCTGCCTACTTGTGATCTCTGTCTGTCAAATGAATAAATAAAATCTTTAAAAAAAAATTTATTATTACCGAGATACAATTGATACATTGTATTCATTTTAGATGTACAACATAATGATTTGCAGTGTGTATATTATGAAATGATCACCACTACAATAAATTGAGTTAATGTCCGTCACTTCACATAGTTACAATTTTTTTCATGTGTTGAGAACTTTCTAGATCTACCCTCTTAATAACTTCCAAATATATAGTACAGTACTGTGAACCATAGTCACTATGCTATACAGGACATCCCTAGGAATTATTTATTTTATAAATGGAAATGGTGCCCAGAGCCATTCTTTGACTATTATTAATTTGATGGCTTAGCAGCTGGAGACTCAAACAAAAGGAACAGCTTCACGTACAAAAGCGTAAAAATAAAGTTCAAATATTCACAGCATAACTACTTATAATAAGACAAAGCCCTATTTTTGGTTCATATATTTTAATGCTAAAACCAATCGATGTCCAAGCAGATGATACATTTTCTGGTTATTCTTAACCAGCCTTATGTTTATTTCCGTTCTCATTAGTACTCATTTGCTTAATCAAGTCTCCTACCTCAGAACTCTTAGCATAAATGCAACATTTCTGAAACCTGAATATGATCAGGAATTATAATCACTTCTAAATGTACCTATAGCCAAGTAATAAAATATACTCCCAATAAGCCCTAAAAATAGACAGTCATACATTAAAAAAAAAAAAAAAATTCATAGGTCCTGGGATGCAATTTGTGACTGGGCCAGACTAAAAATTAGTGACATTCAGTCTTTGGCCATAAACAAAATTTTGAGAAATCTGGACATCATATCTAAATGCCTTCAAACCCATTTGAGAAATAAGCAGATTATGAAAAAAAGCATGGAGGAGATACAACATATCAAAACAGATTCCTTTCTGGACTTCGACCTTTCTGTCAGTTTTTATTTACATCTGTCCCTGCCCACCCCTCCACCCACAAGTCCCCCTCCGTGTGTCCCCACCCAGTCCTCTCCACCTGCAGAGGGGCGTGCCACGGTGCCGATGGCAAGGATTCCCGAGTGAAATCGCATGAACTCTGACACCGGTTCTGCCTTGGACTGTGGGACCTCACTCAAGTTCATTAGCTTGTAAGTCTCTGTTGTCTTATCCCGGAAAGATGATGACAGCATCTACCTCCGAGGATCGGTGTAAACAAAAATGCAGACCAACGTCCCTGACAGAGAAAGGACCTAGTAAATTCTAAATATGTGGCAGCGGTGGGGGTTCACACTGAGCCTCTTCCCAGCATCGGGCATCTGTCTGGAGAGATGGGCAGACTCTGCCCGTTCCAGTCCCTGGTAGGGGGCATTTTTGCGAGGCTCTCTCCCATCAAGCGGGTGGCAGCTGGGATATGAGAGGGCCCACCTAAACGGCCTGTGGGCCATCTCATTTCCCTGGAGACATAGACAGAGAATCATGGAGGACCTGAGCTGCCAAAGAACACAGGAGTGGCTGTCAGTGCAGGCAAGAGAAGCAAGGGAACTGGAGCCCACCTCCCTCTCCCCAGCCCATCTCCGCCCAGCGCTTCTCCAGCCCGATCTCAGGTCCTCGGGCCGGGGCTGGGACTCCTAAATCGGCATTTTAGAATTGGGCTAGAATATGAGCTCTCTTTTCAGACTCTCCAAAATGCATCTTGCAGCCCCTTCCGGAGCAAGGTTTCTTCTAAACTGTTACTTTATGCTTCTAAAATAAGCCATTTTCCCAGAAGACAGTGCCATAGATTGACAGAGCCAAAACACATGCTGGAGAAGACCTTCCGTGACCTTCTTTCGAGAGAGGAGGGGATTCAGGCTGTCTATGAGGTTCTGATTCTCTTGGGGTCAAGGCAAGGGGTCCCAGAGGATGCCCACTGGATTATCTGTCCCACAGGGACATGTGTCTCCCATGTTGGTTGATGCCCAGGCAGTCAGTGTCTTGTATGAGAAGTCTCACTACTTTTATAGAATAGCAATTATAGAATAAGGTTCTATCCTTATCTTTTAGTCTCTCTTTGGTGGTTTTCTTTCTTTGTTTTTTAAATAGACTTGCAGGGTCTAGCAGACACTCCAAAGTTATAATTACTAGCCATTATAACACTTTTCTATTATTGCTATTTTTTTCATTCTAAAAGTTATAACATAAGTATTCTGCCTTGTGACTATGTATATTAAAATACTTTAAAAAATAAGCTGCATATTTTTATATAGGAAGATATTTATGCTAGAGTGCTAAGAGCAAAGAGTTTACAAAATAACATGTATCCTTTGATCTCATATTCATTCTTTTTCAGACATTATAAAACCTGAAAGACTGGTTATTAGAATGCCAGTGGTAGTTATTTCTAGAAGGGCCAGATTACAGGGCTTTCCCCTCCTTCTTTCTTATAAAATTATGCATAGTGTTCAATTTCTTCCATAATTAAATACATTGATGCTTTCCATTTTCAATGAACATGGAAAGAACACTCCTCAAACAGGTTGCATGACACTTCTGTCTTGTTCATTTCTCCTTAAAGTCAGTTTGGGAGCATGAGTTTTGCCCACCCCACCGAAGATCTCTGGACGCCCACTGGTGTCGTGAAATCCGTGATAAAAGCCTGCCGCTGAGAACGGCACCTTCTTTTCAAGTCCCTGAAACTGGAACTCAGTGAGGTATTTGTGTGACTGAATCATCTCGTGCAGTCTGCCTGTAGGCTCTTACCTGCAGCACTTTCCTCTGAGGAAGGAAAGGTCTTTCCGCCTCTTCCTGGTAGGGATCCCTCATTCATCCTGCACCGGCCAGCCTTCCCAGCCCTCTCCTGCTGCACTGGCTGCCCCAGGGGAATTGATCACACACACCCCACCACTGCATCCACCTCACACCTCGAGGGACACACTGAGCATGAGCTGCCAAGCTGTCTCTTCTATTCAGATAGAAGCCCTTGTCCTCAAGGGCTTCTATCTGAATAGGGGATACACTGGGTGGCTGTGATGTCAGCTCAGGACCCGTTGGGTAAGTAAATGTTCTAGATTCGCAAATCCATCTGACAGACCTTCCTTGGCTCCCCAGAGCAAACCTGGTTACAGGTGAGCAGCTCAGAAGGAAGGGGGGTGGTTCAGAGTCATCAGGCTGGAATCACAAATATTAAAATCATGCTTCAAAATCTCCCAAATCTCCCATGAGGTTCAGCATGTGGAGTTTTGTGAGTAAAACCCACTTTTTATAATACGCAGGTACAAATTTATAAAATATATAAGAACATACAGTATATGATAGAACGAGAGAGAGAAGAGATAGCTATCTAGCACACGTAAGAGAGAGAAAGCAAGCCATGTCTGATCTGACTTGTGAAAATTAAATAGCACTGCCCTTGTGAATTCCCATGTCCTTAGAGCACCTTGAGCTTTCTATTATGGCTTGTATCACACTGTTTTAATTTTGTCTACATGCCTGTCACTCCCATGTTTTCCCTTAAGTTCTCAGGAGCTTAGCTTAGTACCTACCGCAGCTCAATAATGATACGTAAACCTTACAGAGCACTTATTTTGTGTCAGGCGCTGTAATAGGTGTTTGTATGTTATCTCATGTTATACTTCAAGAGGATTAGTACCGTAATTTTACAGAGTGATTAACTAACTTACGTAAAGTGACCCCAGTAGCCTGGGAAAAGCTAGGATTCAAACACAAGTCTTTTCTGCCGTCAAATCCAATTCTATGACTCCGTTATAAAAAATCAGATCTAATGGAATATTTGCTAATCCATAATCACTTAATAGAGAAGCTTGGTGTAAGAACATGCTAGAAAAACTAATAACAAAGGTGATCAATTTGAGAGAGTAAGAAGAACTTAGTTATTAAAGTCCAATCAGAAACAAAAATAGCATCAGAAAATATAGTGCAAGGAGAAAATAGTCAACTTTAAAAAACGATTGCGGAATGCCTAGATGACTCAGTCAGTTAAGCATCTGCCTTCGGCTCAGGTCATGATCTTGGGGTCCTGGGACCAAGTCCCGCGAATCAGTGTCCTTGCTCAGAGCGGAGCCTGCTTCTCCCACAGCCTGCCTCATACCCCTGCTTGTGCTCTCTCTCTCTCTCTCTCCCTCTGACAAATATGTAAATAATATCTTAAAAAAGAAAATGATTGCCCAGCATGCTTTGGTAACACATCCACTCTTAAAGCAGAAGTATTGAACTTGTAGGACCCAGCCAGGGATTGGAAATCAGAACTCCCGGGCCCTTTCTGCCTCTCCCGCAGTTAATTTCAGGAACTCGGGGACGTCCCTGAAGCACAGGTTACCCACCCTTGAACGTGGGATAAATGCAGAGTTTCCCGGTTGTTGGTAGGCAGCCACATGCTTCTTTTCTTATGAGCATCTCCAGTGGTCCTATCACAGGAACCACAGTGTGCGGCAGAGCACAGTGGAAGGCAGCCCGGCTCCCCCAGCCACAGCTCACCTGCATGAAATGGATTCAGGAGTCATTGAGTTTCCCCAGAATAAAATGTTGGCGAGGCGGCCGCCATGCTCACTAAGATGACTCCCGTGCAAAACATGGGGCGTATGGGACCAAAAGTTAGGAGTCCTTAAAACAAATATGCGTAGACTACATGCGCATTTTCCCTATTTATTAAATATATATCATTCATATATACATATATATACGCATACACACACACATATATCACACCCCTCAGCGCTCTGGTGTAAGCAAAATTCACAGCTTCTTGTATTTCATACTTTGTGCTTGGGTGAATTGGCTAAACATAGAAAATGTTCAAAAATAGCTTCTGGATCCACTTGAAAGGCACTAGAGGTTTGCACTTGCCCAGGGCAGTGACTAGAATACAGAAACCTGCCATGGGGCGGCGGGCGGGGCGGGGAGGTGGGGTTGCGGCAGGGCTGGTTAAGAAGCAGCCAGGAGAGGAAAGGATGCCCGGATCCCAGGATCCCAGAGAGGCTGAGGATCCAGTCCGTGGTCTGTGCATGTCCCTCTGCCTGTCCGTTTCTCTCCTGCAGCCTCTGCTTTAATTACTGGACCCTTCCCAGCACAGCAGAGAGAGGGGAAAGAAAGAACTTGAAAACCATATTGATTAGTGTTGCTTCTTGTTAGTAGTTGTGAGAAAATATTTAAGAAAAGAAAAAAAAAAAGGAAGGTGAAAGTTCTAAATATGTAAAGATTTGCAGGTGCCTGGAGAATTTAGTACCTTACGCTTGCTCCAGCCACTGCCAGCCCAGACTCCATCCGGCAAAATGGTAAGACAGACATCGAGATCAATCCCACGGGCTCCCACATCAGTGGAGTTCACTAGATGGGGTTGGTTCCGTGCCACTTCTTGAAGGCCGTCTATACATCGGCTCCCAGAAGTGGCAGGTGTTTGAAAAAACACTGACAGCCGAGAATGTTTGGGAAGCAGAAGCAGAGCTGAAGAAACTGGTTTAAACGACGAGATTTACAGACGTGTCCCTGACAATAACTACTCAACTCTCCACATCTGTGGTGGCAGTGATCTTCCTTTCTTTCAGTTCCAACGGTATTTATCAAGCAAGCCCTTTAGGCCAGACTGTATGCCGCCACCATGGGGCGGCTTCCATACCATCTAGTCGGAGAAATCGCTCAGGAAAAGCCTAGGAAGCTGGTGTCATCCTTGAACACGAAAGATAGGCAGGAAACTCAGCACCGAAATTAGAAAATGAGACCATGAACGGGATACCGGCCGCAGCTGGAACGCAAAGCGTGACCCGGATTCGTGGCTTGAACACAGACTTGGGGAACAGCCCCTGTTCGGCCACTAGTTCACTGGCGCTTTGAGGAAGTCAGGTTGCTTTTCTGCCTGAACATCTTTATATGTAAAATCAAAGGGTTCGCTTTATGTGTTGTCTTTTGGCTAATTATTTACCCCACACTCCCCAAGAACAAAGTTCTGCGTTCGCCGGAAGCAGGGATTCTACGAAATGTACATGAAAGCGCTCAGAAAAGGGTCTGAAGGCCCTGCTGTAACTGTGAACGATTTGCCCGTTCATGTTTCCAGGACACTGTGCAATCCGCAGACCTAAGAAACAGACTCGTGCACCAAGGGGAGGACAAGTTACCTGGCAGAGAGTCAGCGGAAACCACGGGGCATCTTCCTGGCCGTGACAGTAGAGGAGATACTGAGGTGTCTCCCTTGGGCATGCAGGTCATGGGAGAGGGGAAGAAAATTAAAGTTTAGAGGCTGTCAAACAAGAGGAACCAAGAAGTCTCAGCAGAAGAGCCTGAGAACCGTTTCACTGCCCTGCCATTTCGTAGAATCTTTTCAGAGCTGGCAGGCATTGTAAATGCTGCCACATTCCAACCCTGGCGCGTAACAGATGAGGAAACCGAGACCAGAAAAACGCAGGGACTCACCCAGCAGAGCGCGGCAGAACCAGGCCTGGAATTCCCTCACGTCTCCTGACTCCCAAGCAGCCTCTCCCCAGCTGCAATAAAAGCTTCCTGCTTTTAGAGAGACGGTGGTCCTTTGGTTATACATTGCTGAGCTAGGATTGTGCTTAGCCCAGGAAGGAGGTGATTTTGAAGTTTAGAAAAAGAGAGAGCCCAGGGGCACGGGGCTGGCTCAGTCAGTGGGGCACATAACTCTTGATCTCCAGGTGGTTAAGTTCGAGCCCCACTCTGGGAGGAGAGAGTACTTAAAAGTAAACTCTTTAGGGGCGCCTGGGTGGCTCAGTTGGTTAAGCGTCCAACTCTTGGTTTCAGCTCAGGTCATGATCTCAGTCGTGAGCTCAACCCCCATGGTGGGCTCCCCCTAGATGTGGAGTCTGCTTGAGATGCTCTCTCTCTGTGTGCCCCTCCCCGCTCTCTTGTGTGCACACATGGTCTCTCTCAAAAAATTAATTAAATTAGGGACAGCTGTGTGGCTCAGTCCACTAAGTGCCTGCCTTTGGCTCAGATCATGAACTCAAGGTCCTGGGATCCATGGAGCCTTGTGTCTGGCTTCCTGCTCAACAGGGAGCCTGCTTCTCCCTCTGCCTATGGCTCCCCCTACTTATGCCCTCTCTCTCTGACCAATAAACAAAATAAAATCCCTAAAATAAAATAAAATAAATCTTTTTTTTAAAAAAAGAGAGAAAGGGGTGCCAGGGTAGCTCAGTTCATTAAGCAACTGCCTTCAGCTCAGGTCATGATCCTAGAGTCGTAGCGTTGAGGCCCCCATCAGGCTCCCTGCTCGGTGGGGAGCCTGCCTCTCCCTCTGCCTGCTGCTCCCCTTCCTCAGACTCTCTCTCACTCTCTCTCTCTGTCAAATAAATAAATATCATCTTTAAAAAGAGAGACAAAGAACAAATTCTCCAAACTATGAATAGAGCCATACAAATTACACAGTAGATGACTAAAGAAAAGTTTTAAATCATGGAGGCCTCTAAAAAAAAATCACTCAGATGTGAAACAAGAGATGCATAGAAAGCTTTTTGGCAGTAGGGAGGCAAAACCAGCATTCTTTCTATTATAAATGCCACCACTGCACTTAAGAAAATATGAGACAACAAATTTCAATGCTGGAAAGCTGGACCTCAGATTTTCTAACCTGCCGTTGGTTAGACCACACTTTGGGCAAATTGTGGTCACCACCATGGGAACCAGAGAAACAGGCAAGCTGGTCAAACGATCCACGGTAACCTGGAAGGTAAATCCAGGGCCCTCCATGAAACTGAGGGGAGAGAAGAACAGTGACTGCCCACCAACCTTGGTAATGACCCTTCCGCCTGCTGGCCCCAATAGCTGGAAGACAACAGCCCCTTCCCCAGCTTCAGTGAGCACCCCAGCAGGGACCGTAGCACCTCCAGGGGCCTCCCATGTGAAGGGGCCCAAGTACAGGCTCCCACGTCCAAGCCCCAGCCCTGCCGTGTAAGCTGTGTGACTTGAAGCAAATTGCCTCAGTTTCCCCACTATAAAAGATAATGGTATTGTCTACCTCGCACTGTCGAGATGAGGAATTTTTTCAGTTACTGTGCGTGAAGCACTTAGGACAGGGCTTGGCACATAGAAAACATTCCACCACGGGGAGGCACCATTGTTAGCTATCGCCGAGGCCAGAGCATCTCTGCTCTAAATGCTAACCCCGGGGCACCCTGGTGGCTCAGTCGGCTGAGCGTCTGATTCTTGATTTCAGCTCAGGTCATGATCTCAGGGTCCTGGGATTGAGCCCCGCATGGGGTTGGTGCTCAGTGCTGAGTCTGCTTGGGATTCTCTCCTTCTGCCCCTCCCCACCAGCTTGCATGTGCACCTGCTCACTTGCTCTCTCTCACAGATAAACACATGAATTAAAAGAAAAAACAAAACAAAAAACCAGGGCCCCTGGGTGACTCAGTGCATTATCTGTCTGCCTTCTGCTCAGGTCATGATCCCAAAGTCCAGGGATCAAGCCCCCCGCATCGGGCTCCCTGCTCAGCCGGGAGCCTGCCTGCTTCTCCCTCTGCCTTCTACCCTGCTCTTGTGCACTCTCCTCCTCAAATAAATAAATGAAATCCTTTTTAAAAAATAATAAAAAATTAAATAAAATAAACAATAACCATTTACAGTTCTTAAACTGGAGTCTGACTGAGTTACACCACAAAGACACAGCCCTAACTGGGTGGTACTTAGCAATGACAATGAACCATGGATTGCATCAGTGTCTACACACAATGACTGACTCGTGAGCTGGAATGTGAGTCCAGGTTCCTTTTGGCAAAGGCGAGTCGCTCATACCATAACCGCTTCTCCCTGTGTGTGTGCTTGCGCCTGATCACTGGGTCACTGGGAGGGCTGCTGAGGAGGATATCTTAGTCACTGTGCTCTCTGGGAAACGTGCACAAAACCGTCAATCCACCCCTCCCCACCCCTCCAGCTCTTCTTGCCTTTCTTGTAAATGCTCACCGCCTCATGCCCTTGGCTCTCTGCTCTGACACCCCTCCCTCCTCCTGTGGCTGCCGCTACCCCCTGAACCCTGCCGGAAAACACAGGCTGTTTCCAGGCATCTCAACCCCGCTGGCCCACCCAGGGAAGACAGTCCTGGGGGCAAAGAGAAGGCCTTTCCTGGCATGCTTCTACAGCATCCCAGCCACCTTGGACTCCTGGTGCCTGGGGTCGCATCAGGTATAGGACCCCGGGATCAACAAGATACACCCGGTGCTTGTCCCCTGGAGCTTATAGTCTGGTTCGGGGTAGGGAGGAGATGAGTAAGCAGGCAACGACAGTGACACGTCCTAAGCACCACAGTGATCTGGGGGAGGCTTGGGAGCTTAGGGAAGGTTTCCAGAAAGAGGTGATCACTAAACTGGGGTTGAAAGCAGCGAGAACAATTAGCCAGGCCCTCCATTTCTGGCCATCTCCTGGGCCTCTTTGCACACCCATGCCCTCTTTCGTATTTGGTCAGTAAGGAAGGGGCTGGGGACAGTGACAACGAGAGGCAATTTCACTGGGGGAAGGAGGGCCCAAGGGACACCCTACTCTGTCCCCTCCATGCTCCATCATTCTCCTTCCCCTCCTACAAGCAAAGCAGCAGCAGAGAGCAGAGAGTGCGCCCAGTGCCTCTTCCCAGCCCGCGACTGTCCACTAGAGACAAGCAGCAGGGTAACTTGACAAAGGCCATTTGACTTCAGCAGGAAGGCAGCCCTAGAAGGTTCAGTTCCCCTTATTGCCATCATGTGGTTACCTGTGCCCCTGGCAGCCTGTCGGCCCCCTTGTGGCCCCCGGCCAGACGGCCCCACAGCTCGCACAGGGCCTGCAGATGTTGCTGCTCTATTTTAGGCTGCGGCGCGAGGAAGTGGATTGGAACCAACGGGCCCCACACCTCATGGGACAGCACCGGGACCCTGGCTGGCTGTGTCCCTTGGGGTTGGAGTCCTTGCCACTCTTTGCAGCACTTGACCGTTTACAAGGCGTGGGCGGCTCTTGCAGTCTTTCCGTCTGAAGAGCTAGTGGGGGGCAGGGGGGGAGTGTAGCGTGAGACATGAAGTGAACTGCCAAAAATCACACAGCAGGAAAGAGATGGTCCAGACTGGGACCTGGCCCTCCCTCGCCTGGGTCCATGCAGAGGGCACAGCTGCGGCTCAGCAGGAGGACAAGGGCTTGGGGGTCCATTTTAAAGGAGCAAACTCTAAAAGGCTGTGGTTTCTCAAACACAAGACACGTGTTACGCATACACATATTCAGCTGTAAGACCAATTGTATTTTTTCAAATCCTTAGGAGTCCGGGAGGTAGAGATAGAGAAAATAGTACAGAATGGTGAAGAAAGAAAAAATTTGACATGCGTCTGATCCCCAGTGAAAGCTGTGCCCCCCTCATGCTTGACACATCACTGACACCCAATAAATATTTACTGAATGAATAAGCCCATTAAACACAGACCACAGATAGTAGTAGACATCGTAGTCCGATATTTTGGTTGAGGCTCGAGTATTAGGTAATGTTGACAGCAAGAAAAACAGTCAACAAACCCATGAACTTTGTAGTTCAGGGGCACAAACAGCCATCTTTCTGTTCCAGGCTTTTCCCAATAGAGTTCAAGTTTGAACATACCAGCTGGGCCACGTTTCCCAGTTACCTATAACCCAAGAAATCAAAGATTGTGCCAAATTACTAATGTGCTTCTACACTTCAGAGGTCTATAATCAATGCAGACCTTGTTAGGTAAACAAAAAGTTACCTCTTTCGCTTCAAGTTCAAGTACAGACTCACAAGTCAAATTACTTGTTGTCCCCTGCTGTCAGCATTCGGTCTTTAGTTCCGACCTACATGAAAATCTGTTGCGTGAATGACTCATGCATGCTTGTGTGCACACATGTGCTTGTGTGTGAACATACACCGTGCTTACGTAACTGCCCAGACCCATGCAAATGCCTGGAGTGGATCTGTGACTCCGGGGATGGGACATGCGCTGGATTATTATACAGCCACTGAGATGAAACACACACACACCCTAAAATGTGTGCAGGTTCTCAGTAGGAGAAAGTCCCAGAGCAGCATGAGAAGTCACACCAGCCGCTGAAGAGGAAGCCACCGGAGCTTTGAAACCCTTGCCGCGATTGGCCGAACAGCTCCGATAGTATGTCATTAATAAAAGTCTTATCACCCCATCCTCGTGCATCTGAATCTCATTTTTTAAATGTGCTTTTAATTTTTGTCCCCAGACTAATCTGCATCTCCCAGGCCTTGTTGAATTCCGGGTGGAAAGGAGAGAAGACAGGTCACTCCCCCTCCTTTCCCAACCGGCCTACAGGCCTAGAGCACTTAGCAGGCTTTCGCGCTACCTAAGAAAAACCCTGGAGTGTTTCAGATCCTAACAAATGATAACATATTACAGGTTTAAAAAAAGTGGGGGGAGACAGAAAAAAACCAAAAATGTAATCAGAGCAGGTTTTGATGTGTGTGGTTTACTTTTACTGGGAACCAAAACTCCTCTTGCATTTAAGAACATTTTGAAATTTGTCCCCGTAATGTTTTCAATTAGCTTTCTCGCATGTTCCGTACCAAGGGGAAAACAGCACTTCGCGTTAGAACGAAGGTACTCCCAGAGACGAATATGATTAATGGGATAATCTTGTAGATTACAATAGTTAGAGGCAGTTCCTGCCATTCCCCGCTCTCCGAGGACTGGGACTCCTCAGTCCCATACAAACAGCTGCACATTCCTCAATACCGTTATTATCCAGCGCAAGGCCGCGTTCCACATGTTCAAATTCCTATAATATCCACATTTGGCAATTTCCTATTGTGCAACTTGAGTTTCAGAAGTTAAAGCTCCAAGTTCCGTGTGATTACTTGATCGAGTTTACAAAAGAAATTGATTTTCTAAAGCATCATGAAAGGTTGCTCTGTGAGGAGACCAACAAGCAAAACAGCTTTTATGTGGCACATTGAAAATGTAAAGGGCAGCGCTGTCATCTGCCAGTCAGTCCTCCAGAGTCGCCCTGAGGGGCAGGTGGATGTTTTTATTCCTGGTTTGCAGGGAGGGAACAGCCACAGAGAAGTTATGGGACCAGCCGCGGGCTTGCCTGAGCGGACGGCGGAGTTAGGATTAAGGACGCTGGGTTCCCTGTCTCTGATTTCCACGCTTAGCCCACCAGGCAAGACGTCGCCTTCTGGGACCACCGCCCAGCTGCCCCAACAGCATCAGTGAGGAGATGAGAAATTCCCCTATGTCTCCACAGCAGATGCAAGCTTTAGTGATACAGGTTGGAATTCGATCACAACCTCTTTCTTTTTTCTTTCTGTGGTGGAGATAAAGCCTTCAAAGAATTCTGAGTCAAAACGTCTAGACAGACGGTCATTCCCCTGCATATCTGTCCCCCTCCACTTTCCTTGGTGGGTTCTCTTCCTCATTGTTAATATTTGGGAGCTACCCTGACTAACCTTCACCTTTTCACCTCTAAGCCAAGACTCTGCTCTGCTTCATGCGTTGGATCCTTCAATATCCGTGTGGTTTGCCCCAGAGTTTTTAGTCCTTTGATGTTCCTCTGCAAAGTGTCTCAGATGAATAGGACAGGAAGCTCACGCTGAGGGAAACGTAACTTGAAGGGAGTTTTACCCAGGTCCCCTCTCCCTCCTGGTTGTACTATTTTTCTTCTCAAAGACTGGAGAGATCCCTCCCCACCCAAAGGTCAGCATCTTGAGTCTGCCTTTCTATAAAAAACGAAAAATAGGAAACCATTCATACTAAGATATAAATAACCAATGGCAGCTTGAAAGGCTCGTAGCCATGTGTGTCTTGCAGGATCCAAAGCTGTACATGACGGAGAAGATGTCAAGTCCAATGACAGCGCCGGTGTGTAGCCGGTGGAGGGAGACCTGAATGCTGCTGGGGGAGGCAGGAAGGGCGAGGGGGAATTCGCTGTAGCTCCTGGAGCCATCATGTGTACCCCCGTGGTTCTTTTTTTTTTTTTTTTTAAGATTTTATTTATTTATTTGACAGAGATCACAAGTAGGCAGAGAGGCAGGCAGAGAGAGAGGAGGAAGCAGGCTCCCTGCTGAGCAGAGAGCCCGATGCGGGACTCAATCCCAGGACCCTGAGATCATGACCCGAGCGGAAGGCAGCGGCTTAACCCACTGAGCCACCCAGGCGCCCCCACACCCGCGGTTCTTAACCATGAGCGTGGACGGGCATTCCCGGGAGGGCTGGTTAAACCACAGATTGCTGGCCCCGCCCCGGAGGTACCGATTCATTCGGTGCGGGATGGGGCCCAGACTGCGCACGTTCAGCAAACTCCCAGGTGCTGCTGCTGATGGGCAAACCACACTTTGAGTTGCACGAACAGGGACCCCGGGTGCACCACCGACACCAGAAGCCGGTCTCAGCGAGAGCTGTTTCTGATGCCCAGAATCAAATACGTTAAGCTAAAGAGTTAAAGAAAGAGGTAGCACCCCGACCTGAGTTGGTAAAACGGCCTGAGAGAAGGTGAGTAGGTGGAGTGAAGACTTGGGCTGAGCAGCCTCGCTTTGCAAATCTTCCGGACGCAGGCCGTCCTGGAGAGGAGACTCGTGAGCCGGGGTACTTTCTCAAGCACAGCTTTTCAGGGTGTTTGGAAATGAGGATTGTTCGCCAGCACTCTAATTGACCTCAGCTGTCACAATGGTAAACAAAGAGCTAGAGCTTGGTGCCCGGGGATCAACCATCGGGGGTTTATAGATCAATATCCACACCTTGAACTGCTCTTGAAAGCAAATTAAAAGCCAGTGTGGACTGCACAGTGCACAGCTCAAGATGTAGGCAATGATTTGCAAAAATTCTTTAATTGGAGTCGATAGGAAATGTCTCTTGCTTTTTTTTTCCCCCCTTCCATTCCATCTAGCTTGCTAAGTGATTTTATTTTTCTTCCAGACATCACAGATGTTGGTTAGGGGGATGGTGCAACACGGATAATCTAAACTCCTGAACTTTTATTAATTTGTACAAATTGGAACCTATTACCTCAGAGAAAGTGTGTAAGTCAACTTAACTATTTCAAGACCTAAGAAGAGAAAACAGTCACTAAAATCCAACTGGTCAAGGGGTGCCAGGATGGCTCAGTTGTTGGGCGTCTGCCTTTGGCTGGGGTCATGGTCCCAGGGTCCTCAGGCTCCCTGCTTGGCAGGAAGCCTGATTCTCCCTCTCCCGTTCCCCCTGCTTGTGTTTCCTCTCTGGCTGTGCCTCTCTCTGTCAAATAAATAAAATAATTTTTAAAAAATCCAACTAGTCTTCAACATTAGTGTTGGTGATGTCACTCAATATCCATATTATAAGGAAGTTATAATGAGAGAGAAAGAAAGTGAGTATTTACACACACACACACACACACACACATATAGACTGCCTCCTTCCCTCTCCACCTGTAGAAAAAGAAAGAACAAGTTGTTTCCATGGTATATAGTGAAAAAAATTAAGAAGATATGTGAGATTGATTTGCAATGTCTATGGTATGTCCTTTGGTATAAAATAAAATACATCTAAATCAAATTTCTGTCTCCATGGAGTTGGAGATTGTTTTAGGTTTAGAAGAGCATAACTTGTCTCTGCTCCTCTTCCTTCAGAAAAAATCTTCCTCAGGACCTCTCGAAAGGCAGGCTTGGCTTATTACTTCTGTTTAAATACATATGCAGACTTTTGAATGAATATAAACATCTTCATTACATCTGTTTTCCTCTTTTTTTTTTTTCCTAGCCACGTCCACTGTGGTTTCAGGCTTCTCAGTGCCAAGTTGTGGGCAATCATTTTCTAGTCAGTTAAAAGGCCTTTAGGTTAAGCAGTAATTCAGACTATAATAGTCTGTGGTGGTTTCCCAATACAATCCTGCGGAAGGAAAGAAAACACATCAGTTCTCTGAAAGTTGGCTTCTCTTTTCCAGAGTTCAAGTGCATTTTGGGTGCCTTAAACCATGAAGAGCCCATAATTATACAATTGGGCAGAAAATTAGATCAACCTTTTTTTTAAATATATATTGTTCATATATTGCAAAACAAATAACTTCCCCCTTTCTAAGCTGAAAAGTGCGAAAATGAATTGATACATCAGTGTGTTTGGGTTGAAAATGTCGAAGTTTCCTGAGTCTGTTTAAATGTACAAAGCAAAGTCAAGATCACCACCATCAACTCACTCCTATAAAAATCCTTAAGTGGAAACTTCTCTTCCTCACCGACTTCTCTAATTGAATATTCATTTCATTTTGGGGGGGGGCGGTTCAGGGAAGAGGATTAAGACTTCCAGAAATGGTCATGTGGCTGTTTAATAGCATTCAGAAAACTGCATTCATTTAACCAAACAAGTACTCAAGCACGGTAGGTGCTGTGGGAAATGTTAGGTACCGTGGAGTTAACTACTAGACTGTCTTAGTACTACGGGCAACTCAAAGCCACTTAAAGAGACAAGATTAACACAAATGCAAAGACTGGAACATGACGAAAGATGGTATTTCATTAGGTCCTACACTGTGACATGCTGATTAGAAAATAAAAGTTTAACCTTATAAAAATTCAAGATCTTGGATCTAGAATCCTAAGTCAGCGTTCTTGTCTCGTACCTGGCTGAGAATGAATGGAAAGCAAGGCTGCGGGGCAAAACGTAGACGGGCTTGACACCATGGGCCCTAGAGCATCGGTCAGATTTTTCCAGTTCTCTAAGCCTCAATATTTTGACCCATAAAACCGAGATCATAATCCCTACCGCAGAGTGTAGTGAGGATTAAGTAACTCAGCTAAAACCCGTAGAATGGAAGGAAGTGGTAGCTATTATTATTAAAGTAAGTGGTCATTATTACAACCTGAATCAACCCTTCTCCTCACTTGGCCTAAAGTGCCCTGGGCGAGGAACAATTTATCTGCCGAGGCACGGCTGTGGATTTCTGGTGTGGGTGGCAAGACACAGACTTTCAGCCTCCTCTGCTCCCAAATTATTTCTGTTTGGGATGTTACACACTGAGCTTTCCAGGTAGAGCTTCCCCGCTTTTCAGATTCCTCTCTCGACACCAGATCCAGCAGCTCTCTCCAATCCTTCTCCCTTGGACACGCCATCAATCTTTGAAAGAAGAATAATTTCCTACCGCTGAATGGAGTGTCTGACTTCACCAAGAGCTTGTATGCCTTGTCTCATTTTATTTCTACAAATCCTGGGGAGAGAGTTAAGACTAGTATTAGTCTTTTCAGGTGTAAAGGAGGAATAGTGAGGGATGGAGAGTTTATACAACTGGCCTAAAGTCGCATAGAACAGAACCCTGATGACAGCCCGGGGTCCCCTATCCGTGTGAATGGTGCTCCCAGAACTTACCACAGCTTTTCATCTTTTCCCCTTCAGATCCTAGCTGTGGGGGCGCCTGGTTGGCTCAGTGGATTAAAGCCTCTGCCTTCAGCTCGGGTTGTGATCTCAGGGTCCTGGGATCGAGTCCCACATCGGGTTCTCTGCTCAGCAGGGAGCCTGCTTCCTCCTCTCTCTCTGCCTGCCTCTCCTCCTACTTGTGATGTCTGTCGGTCAAATAAATAAATAAAATCTTAAAAAAAAAAAAAAGAATTAGAGCCATACTTAAAAAAAGAAAAAAGAAAAAAAACGACCCTAGCCTGTGTTGTACAGAACATGGCGAGATGGTCTGCCTTCGTTCCTATATTCCCTCAGTAAGCGTTTACTGAGTGCCAACTTTGTGCCTAGCACACGTCCAGGCTCCGAACACTGGAGGACACCAAAGAGACAATGATTTCTGTTCTCATGAAGTCTACACTCTGCTGGGAGAGACTGACAGTCAACGAGGAAAATACTTGGTTTCTTAGATTGATAAGGGGAGAAATCAAGCAGGGTAGAGGGGTGGAAAGTGGAAGAAATTGATGTGGGCAGTTGTCGTGGGGAGAGGGGCGTTGCAATTGCCGATGGGGCAGCCAAGAAGAGAGCAAAGGGGACAGCATTTGAGTAAACACTGAAGCAGGTGAGGGGCTGGGCTTTGAGCCACTCGGGAGAAAAGGGTTCTGGAGAGTAGAAGACCAGCACAAAAGACTCAGATTTGGGGCTTTTCCTGGAATGACTGAGAAACAGCAGTTTGGCCATGACTCAGCCCAATGAGCTGAACAATGTGAAGAAAGGAGTGGGAGGTAGAGTCTGAGGAGGAAGGGGACAGGCAGGGGCAGGAGCCGGACTGGGTGGGGGGGGGGGAGTTGCCACTATGAATCACCATCAGGACTTCACTTTTGCTCGAGTAAATGCGGGTCCAGCACAGGGTTTGCAGCAGTGAAGTGTTAAACCACGTTACCAGGTGCTCCGTTGAGCGTAGACTCAGGGAGACAGGGAGACAGGGAGGGACCATTTCTGTAATCCAGGTGCAAGATGCTGGTGCTCCAAGGCATGCCCTCACCTCACACCTGTCCCACAGGGAACCACAGTGGTGGTAATGAGGTCAAGGCTAAGGAATCATGGGCTAGCATTACCAACCTGAGCCTCCAGACTTCAGGAGGTCCTCAAGAGGTCCTCAACTGGCTCCTATGTTTCCATACTCCTAAGGGAAATTATCTGGAAGGTTGCTTGGACTGGCACACTGGGAGTTTCTTTGCAACGAGCTGGGCTGGCCTCACCCTGGCTCTCCATGCTGATCAGAATAGCAATGCCTGTCTCTAATTCCTCTTTTTGGTAGGAAGATAAATGAGTATTTAACAAACAGGGTTTGTTTTGTAGACATAATTTTTCAAAGCATGGGGTCCACTATAGGCAGTGGGTAATTTCTCAGGATTCATTTCTCGGGGTTCATTTCTTGGGGTTCAAAGTGGGTTCATTTCTCGGTGATAAAACAGAAAGAACCACTAGGGAGCTGATGACAAGAGATCCCCTTTCCACCTCACACAGGCCTCTCTGTTTCTCTGTTCTTTTTTTTTTTTTTTTTTAAGATTTTTATTTATTTATTTGACAGAGAGATCACAAGTAGGCAGAGAGAGGGGGAAGCAGACTCCCCGCAGAGCAGAGAGCCCAATACGGGGCTCGATCCCAGGACTCTGGGATCATGACCTGAGCCGAAGGCAGAGGCTTTACCCCACTGAGCCACCCAGGTGCCCCTGTTCCTCTGTTCTTGATTCCCAGGGCAGGTCAGGTGCGAGCGCATGCATGGGTCCGCGCGAATGTGGGGTCTGCCTTTCCAGCACACGCCCTCTGGGTATGAGACAGCATGATTGAGGAACAGTGTGTTGCCCGTCAGAACAAGTGACTCTGGGCCTCAGTTTCCTCATCTGTGGAATTAAGAGACTGAGCTAAATATTGCCAGGGATTCACCTCTGCTCTCAGTGTATATGATGCTGTGATGCTGTGATGCTGTGTGTGGCCTCTGTCCATGGGGAATGGAAGAGAAAGGATCTCATTGAACATCTGGTCCAGAATCCTCATGAACAGTCCTGCACTCAACTCTTTAGTGCACCTAGAAAATGTGAGCATGGGTAAATCCTTATCAATCTTGGCATAAGAAGGATATTTTAAATCAATCTTACAGGCTAACCGTGTTATGTGTTACCAAACCCTCAGCTCAAAGATGTCATAAAACCTGCCTTTTACTGAATGACCTTCTGGGACAATCAAGTCATATTCCTGAACTATATTGGGGTCACACGCTATACCTCAAGGTCTTGGGTGGGCAAGTCATAGATCAGCTGTGATTTGTTTTGCTTTGTTTTTAATAGCCAAGAATTTGTGAAAATACTCTGTTTTGTTTTCTGTCAATCCGTAGAGTTGAAGTGATACACTTCAAGGGCCAGCCATACTCTGGGGTATATGGTCTTGGCAGAAAAGCCAACTGTTTGGAGGTCAGACCAGGGCCCTTTCCCTCCCCTGCAGGCCAGCGGACACCTCCCAACCTCCCCTCCCCAGACTGACTTTTTTTTCCCCCCAGACTGACTTTTATTCCATTAGCACAGTCTTGAGGCCACTATTCCCTAAGAAGATGCAGCACATTCGGGATATTTTCACTGAAGTTACTCCCAGGTTTGCTTTTTGAAGACGGAGTCGAGTCAGCTTTGGTTAGGAGGAGCAAATGGAGCACATTTTCTTGGGAGAGAAGAGATGGGGCCTTGGGACAGAAAGGAGTCAGGAGGCAGAGGTTGGAAATAGTCGAGTCCAATGGCACCTTCTTGCCAGTTGCTCCCAGGCAGTCCCATTGTAATGTCCTGTGTGGCTTCAAGAACCCAATTTTTCCTGGTTAAGTAAACTCAAATACACTTTTGTATTTACCTAAGGACACATTTTCAGTGCTTTCCTTGCTGCCTTCTTAGCTGTTAAATGATAGGCGTCCCTGGGTATAGAACTGTGGCTCTTACAGACTCTGACAAGTCTCCTAGTCCAAGTTCCCACCTCAAACAGAAACTCTTTCTGGCCCAACTAGGGCCACTCTGTTGGTGCTTAAATCTTTCCAGTGACAAGGCACACCGCTGTTTCATCGAGCACTGGGTTCAAACGATGGGCTATTTTTTTATTTAGAAAGTTCTTCCTCAAACTTCCACCCATCCACTTGTCTCCCTCCAGAGTGACTCTGATTAGTGGACCTCAAAGTCTACATTCAAACATCCTCAGCCTGATCACCAAGTTCCTCCCCTTTATCATTCCTTTCCCTGATCCGGTTTTACCAAAATTCCTAGGAAGTCTTGGTGACTGCACATGTGACAAACCCATGCCTATTTCAAAAGGAAAGGAAGACTGGGGATCCTAAGTGAACTGTAGTCCAGCATAGCTCAGATACTCCCATGGGGCAGACAACATTCTCCCGAGAGATACTCCCAATGCGCTACTAGATGTGCTTCCCAGCATTTGATAACTGATCGCATTTTCTAAGTTTCCAACGTCTTACTTAACATTAATCCACAATGAGTATTTTGACACAAACCCCAAAGGAAATTACTTCCTATCCAAATTAAGTACAAAATTGGGTAAAACTTGTAAAGGTTCTGTAACAGACTGTACTCCGGAAGACTGTTTATTACATTTCACTGGGCTCTTCATGACATCTAGTGGTGAAGGCTGGAAGAGCTTACAGTACTCTAACAGCTACTGAGATCATGCGGGTGGAAATCATAATCTTATTTAATATCTGCACTTTGGATCCTTTGAGAAACTGTGAACTGAATCCGTTTTTCACTGGGATGATATCCTCTTCCTTACTTTAGGCAATCTTACAGCTTTATACCTTTTAGATCCAAGCTCACTTTAAATCAATCAAGTCTCTTTCTTCAGAGAGATCAGAGAAACACACTATCAGCATAAATAACTATATTTTGATCTGGAAGCATGCTACAAAAATGTTCTGTGTCAATGTATTCATCTTCAAATGTGGTTTTAAGACTTTGGATTCCTGTGAAATTGTAGTCATTTATAGCTAACCTTGAATGTATTGTTATTCACAATTAGAAGTAGATAAATTTCACAGGCAGAGAAGCTGACAAGTCTTTAAGACTTCACACTCGGTTTTGCAGAAAGAGCCGAAGTTAATTAGAAGTGATTATACATACATTGCATGTGTGTGTGTGTGTGTGTGTCTGTGTGTGTGTGTGTGTGTGTTGTTGCACACAGACACTACAAAGGCCTTGGGAAGGTTGCATTTTTTTACGTTTTAAAAATAAACATAATCTCCTTCCCATGTGTTGCCGTAAGCCCAGTAAATCTAGGCAGCTCAGCAGGCTTGTACAAGGTCATTTCTTGTCAGGACTCCAAGGGGGAGCAGGAAGCAACCTCGTCATGCATCAGATGCTGGCGCTCTAATCCCCGCTCAGCACTGGCTTCCCGGGAGTGGGGGACAGGTCATGCCAGCGACGAAGCACGGGCAGACTGAGGCTTTGACAGAGCACCACCAGCGTCGGGACTGTGACGCTCTACCTACAGTGCCCCCCTCAAGGCAGAAATAGAGTCTCACCCTGGCAATAAAGAAAATGCCAACTGACTCTACTGACTTCTTGGTTCTGGTAAACAGAAAAGTCATCGTGAAAAAGATCTATCTAATCACTCCCCCAAAATCCAAGAGGATTTACTTATTCTAGTTTCTATTGAATTTAAATATATATTAAATATAGTTTCAATTCGATGTAAGTATTTAATTTAGTGACAAAGCCTTTCACTGGTCAGCTCTTCCAGACATTCGGGGTGTCCTGTCTGTAGTTGTTCACCTAGGGGCTAGTTGCTAGAGCCCTTGGGTAGAAGGGCCTGGTGCTGGGGTCAGCAGGTAGGAGGTCGTGCCTGGAACCACAGGACAGGACTAGAGCCTGGGTTCACTGGGTTGGGCCTGGTGCTTGAGCCTCCAAATGAAAGCCTGGGACCTGGGTATATGGGGGTAGACTTGAATCCTGGGTCCACAGGAGTCAAGCAGGCACTGGGGGCCTTTGGGATAGTCCACCATCTGGGTGTTGGGGGGGCAGTCTGATACTGGAATGGACCTAGACCCTGGTTTCACTCAAGCAGGGCTGGAAACTGGGGCCATAGGGTCACGGCGCCAGCCTGGTGCTGGGATAACACTGGAGCCTGGGGCTGTGGGCATTGGCCAAATAACTGGGGGCTCAGAGGCCAGTCTGGATTTGGGTCTGCATGGGCTGTTTTGGCACTGGGCTGACCCAGGAACCTGGGTCCATGGGTGCTGGCCTGGTGCTGGGGCAACAGGTGAATAGTTTGGGTCCATGGGGCCAGACTGTACCAGGTGGCCTGGGAATATGAGCAGGCCACTCTGGAGTTCACATGCTCACTTCATTCTCCTTCTACCACAAGGAGGGCATCTGTCTCCAAGCTGAGCTGCCCAGGCTTGAGGGAGGCAGGATGAGGGCAGCATCCATTCTCCTGTCATTCCTCAGTGCGTCTTCCCTTATGTCTGTCCTTCACACGGTGCTAGCATCCCTCACCTGGAACCCCTGGCTCTTGTGAAGGTGTTTTTGAATGTGGAAACTTGTTCAGATTGACATGGTCGGGGAATGATGAGCACTGGGAATTCCTATGCCATCATTTTGCTAATGTCACTCTAGCTCCTATAAGGAACACTTACAACTCAATAATAAAAATACAAATAACCTAATTTTTTAAATGGGCAGAGGATCTTGTACTAAAGTTATTATATCAGTGAACTGCCTAATAAGCACATTAAAAGATGCTGGACCTCATTAGTCATCAAAGAAATGCAAATCAAAACCATAATGAGACATCACTTCATACCCACTAGGATTATTCAAATCAAAACTCATCTTAAAACAAGTTCTGGTGAGGATATGAAGGAACAAGAATGCTCATATACTACTTGTGGGGATGTAAAATGATGTAGCCACTTGGGAAGAGTCTGGAGTCAAATTGTTAAACAGAAATATCGTTAGAATCAGTGATTCCAGACCTAGGAATGAAAACCAAGAGAATGAAAATACCAAACCAAGAGAATGAAAATATATGTATATATAAAACTTATATAAGAATTAAAACAAACAAAAAAAAACCCCAAACTTATATATGAATATTTACAGCAGCATGTTTGTAACAGCCAACAATGGAATAACCCAAATGTCCATCAGCTAATGAATACATAAATGAATGTCATACATTCATACAATAGAGTATTATTCAGCCATATAAAGAATAGGAGACTTTAATGCCCCACTTCCACTGACGGGTAAATCATCCAAACAGAAAATCCACAAGGAAACAGTGGCTTTGAATGACACACTGGACCAGCTGAACTTAACAGACATATTCAGAACATTTCATCCTAAAACAGCAGAATACACGGGCACAGCAAACTCTCCAGAATATATCACTTATTAGGCCATAAAACAAGCCTCAACAAATTCAAAAATCAAAGTCATACCATGCATCTTTTTGAACCACAACTCTATGAAACTAGAAATAAACTATAAGAAAAATTCTAGAAAGAGCACAAATTCATGGAGGTTAAATAACATTCTACTAAACAATGAATGTGTCAATTAAGAAATCAAAGAAGAAATCAAAAATTACATGGAAATAAATGAAAATGAAAGCACAATGACCCAAAATCTTTGGGATGCAGCAAAAGTGGCTCTAAGAGGGAAGTTTATAGCAATATAGGCCTACTTCAAAAAGCAAGAAAAATCTCAGATAAAAACTTAAACTTATACCTAAAGGAGCTAGAAAAAGAAGAATGAGCAAAACCCAAAACCATCAAAAGGAAGGAATAATAAAGATTAGAGCAGAAATAAATAAAATAAAAACTTAAAAACATAGAACAGATCAATGACACCAAGAGCTGCTTCCTTAAAGATTTTCCAAGTTTAATTTAAAGAGAGAGAGAAAGAGAGCACACAAGTGTGGGGGGGGCAGAGGGAGAAAGAGAATCTCGAAAGTGCAGTGCTGAGCATAGAACCCAACTTGGGGCATGATCTCATGATCCTGAGATCATGACTTGAGTCAAAGTTAAGAATTGATGCTTAACCAACTGAGCCAAACAAGCACCCCAGGAGCTGGTGCTCTAAAAACATCAACAAAATGGATAAACCTCTAACCAGACTCATAAAAATAAATAAATAAGGGAGAGAGAGAGAAGGAGAGAGAAATGACCCAAATTAATAAAATCACTAATGAAAGAAGAAAAATAACAACCACCACCACAGAAATACAAACAATTCTGACAGAATAAGATGAAAACCTACGTGCCCAAAGTTGGACAACTTAGAAGAAATGGATGAGTTCCTAGAAACATACAACCTACCAAAGCTACAGCAGGAAGAAATGGAAAATTTGAATAGACCTATTATCAGCAGCGAAATTGAATCAGTAGTCAAAGAACCAAGATGCCCTTCAAGGGACGAATGAATAAGGAAGATGTGGTCCATATACACTACGAAGTATTATGCCTCCATCAGAAAGGATGAATACCCAACTTTTGTAGCAACATAGATAGGACTGGAAGAGATTATGCTGAGTGAAATAAGTCAAGCAGAGAGAGTCAATTATCATATGGTTTCACTTATTGTGGAGCATAACAAATAGCATGGAGGAAAAGGGGAGATGGAGAGGAGAAGGGAGTTGAGGGAGATTGGAAGGGGAGGTAAACCATGAGAGACTATGGACTCTGAAAAACAATCTGAGGGTTTTGAAGGGGCAGGGGGGTGGGAGGTTGGGGGAACCAGATGGTGGGTATTAAGGAGGGCACGTATTGCATGGAGCACTGGGTGTGGTGCAAAAACAATGAACTCTGTTATGCTGAAAAGAAATAAAAAGATAAAAATAAAAATAAATTTTAAAACTCCCCAAAAAGACAAATGTAGGACAAGATGGCTTCACAGGCAAATTCTACCAACCTTTTATTTAAAGAAGAGTTAATACCGTCTTCTGAAACTATTTCAAAAAATAGGAAGAAATCTTCCAAATTCATTCTATGAGGCCACTATCACCCTGATACCAAAACCAGATAAGACACCACACAAAAAAAGAGAACTCCAAGCCAATATCTCTCATAAATATAGAAGTAAAAATCCTCAACAAAATATTAGCAAACCAGATTCAACAATACATTTTTTAAAATCATACACCATAATCAAGTGGGATTGATTCCCGGGGTGCAAGTGTGGTTCAATATTCACAAAATAATCAATATAATACACCACATCAATAAGAGAAAGGATAAAAACCATATGATCATTTCAGTTGATGCAGAAAAAGCATTTGAAAAAGTACAGCATCCGTTCATGATAAAAAAAACCTCTGTAAAGTAGGTCTAAAGAGAACATACTTCAACATAATAAAGGCCTTATGTGAAAACCCACAGTCAACATCATACTCAAAGATGAAAAACCAAGAGCTTTTCCCCTAAGGTCAGGAGTAAGACAGGGATGTCCACTCTTACGAATTTTATTCAACATAGAACTGAAAGTCCTAGCCTAAAGTTGCAGGATACAAAATCAATGTATAGAAATCTGTTGCATTCCTACACACTAATAATGAAGCAGCAGAAAGTGAAATTAAGAAAACAATCCCATTTGCAATTGCACCATGACCAATTATCTAGGGAAAAAAACTTAATGAAAGAGGTAAAAGACCTATACACTGAGAACTATGAAAGCTGATGAAAAAAATTCAAGACAACAAAAAGAAATGGAAAAATACTCCATGCTCATGAGTTGGAAGAACAAATATTGTTAAGATGTCTATACTACAAAGCAAGCTACATATTTAATGCAAACCCTATCGAACTTTCAACAACATTGGGGAGCCTGGGTGGCTCAGTGGGTTAAGCCTCTGCCTTCAGCTCAGTCATGATCCCAGGGTCCTGGGATCAAGCTCCGCATTGGGCTCTCTCTTCAGCAGGGAGCCTCTTCCCCCTCTCTGTCTGCCTGCCTCTCTGCCTACTTGTGATCTCTGTCTGTCAAATAAATAAATAAAATCTTTTTTAAAAAATCAACAACATTTTTCACAGAACTAGAACAAATAATCCTAAAATTTGTATGGAACTACAAAAGATCTCAAATAGCCAAAGCAATCTGGAAAAAAAAAAAAAAAAGCCAAAACTGGAAGTATCACAATTTCAGACTTCAAGTTATATTACAAAGTGGTAGTAATTAAAACAGTATGGTATTGACATAAAATAGATATATAGATCAATGAAACAGAATAGAGAAACCAGAAATAAAGTCACAATTAAGTGATCCGTTAATCTTTGATGGAGGAATGAATATACAATGGTAAAAAGACAGTATCTTCAACAAATGGTATTGGTAAAACTGAACAGCTACATGCAGATAAAACCATGCACCATGCACAAAAATAAACTCAAAATGGATTAAAGACCTAAATGTGAAAACTGAAACCATAAAAATCTTTGAAGAGAGCACAGGCAGTAACTTCTCTGACATTGGCCATAGCAATATTTTTCTAGGGGAATAAAAGCAAAATTAAACTATTGGGGTTATATCAAAATAAAAAGTATCTGCACAGCAAAGAAAACCATTGACAAAACTGAAAGGCAGTCTACTAAATGGGAGAAGATATTTGCAAATGACCTATTGAGTAAAAGGTTAGTATCCAAAATATATGAAGAATTACTACAATTCAATATCCAAAAAATAAACAACCCAATTTAAAAATGGGCAGAAGACATGAACAACCATCTCTCCAAAGAAGACATACAGATGGCCAACAGACACATGAAAAGATGCTCAACATCACTCATTATCAAGGAAATCCAAATCAAAACTACAAGAAGGTATTACCTCCCATCTGTTAGAATGGCTCAAATCAAAAACACAAGAAACAACAAGTGTTGGTGAGGTTGTAGAGGAAGAGTAAACCTCATGTACAGCTAGTAGGAATGCAAGCTTGCAGCTGCTGTGGAAGACAGGATGGAGGTTCCTCTAAAGGTAAAAATAGAAATACCATATGATCCAGTAATCACATTACTGGCTATGTACCCCAAAATGACAAAAACACTAATTCAAACAGATACATGCACCCCTATGTTTATTGCAGCATTACTTACTATAGCCAAACTGCGTAGGCAGCCCAAGCATCCATCAATAGATGAATGGATAAAGAAGATGTGGGGTGTGTGTGTGTGTGTGTGTGTGTGTGTGTATGTGATGGAATATTATTCAGCCATTAAAAAGAATGAAACCTTGCATTTTGCAACAACATAGGTAGAGCTGGAGTATAATGTTAAGCAAAATAAGTCATTCAGAGAAAGAAAGTACTATATTATCTCAGTCACATGTATGAACTT
This sequence comes from Neogale vison, assembly GCF_020171115.1. Taxonomy (NCBI): domain Eukaryota; kingdom Metazoa; phylum Chordata; class Mammalia; order Carnivora; family Mustelidae; genus Neogale; species Neogale vison. The sequence continues at coordinate 142,157,229 of NC_058093.1, read as the reverse complement.
AAAAACAAATGAACAAGGGGAAAAAAAGAGAGAGAGATGAAACAAGAAACGGACTCTTAACTCTAGAGAACCAGCTGATGGTCACCAGAGGGAAGTGGGTGAGAGGATGGATGAAACAGGTAATGGGGATTAAGGAGTATACTTATCACGTTGAGGAAAATAAAATTAAAATTAAAATTTTAAAAGAATGTTAAAAAAATACTGATACATATGGATGCACCTTGAAAAGACATTAAGTGAAAGAAGTCACAAAGGCCACATATCATGTGACCCATTTATATGAAATATCCAGAATAGGAAAACCTACAGAGACAGAAAGGAAATTAGTTCCGTAGGAGTGGGGGTAATGGGGGGATGGGGGGTTGACCGCTAAAGGGAATGGGGTGATCTCAAAAAGTGTCTCCTATGCTAATCCATTCTATCACAAAGTGGTATCTATCTTTCTTATTTGAATGTTTACATTTTCTTGCAATGTTTTTTAAAGAGTTATTTATTTATGTGGCAGGGTGGGCAGAGGAAGAGAGAGAGTCCTGAAGCAGATTCCCTGCTGAGCATGGGGCCGGCACGGGGCTTGATCCCAGGGGCTTGATCCCAGGACGCTGAGATCACGACCTGAGCTGAAATCAAGAGTCAGAAACTTAACCAACTTAGACACTCAGGGATCCCTGTAATATTTTAAAACTTTATTTTTTCACTTTTATCTTTTTATCTTTTATCTTTTGTTTCTCACTTTTATCAACCTGTATAAGGGTTAAAATATAGCTAGTATAGAGGGACCTGATTTTAAATTCAAAATTATTTTTTACTAGGGATTACACGATCTCAGGCACAGTCTATAAATAAAATTGCGTTCATTTGAAACTTCTCCTTGTTGTAATGACACCATAGGTGATTCAGATTAGCTGTCCACTGGTGATGACTAAATATGCTAAACAAAATGTTTAGAATCTTCTTGAAAACATCCAAGAGTTTAGCCAAAATCAACAAGGCAAAATAATTTTCCCTCACGGCATTTGCCAGTCCTGGGGAAGAAGTTATGAAACTGAGTTGCATTTCTGCACCCTCCTAGGGAAGCAGCTACGAAGCTTGGGGCGTATCAGGGATAATAACAATAAGAAACCATCCAAAGACCTGAGCAGGAACCTGGGGGCATGAAATAGAAATAAACCTACCCTAGGTGTCAAAAAAACACATTTATCGCTAGGTATCCAAAAACTACATTTATAAAAAACACATTTACCAAAAATGTATTATCATTATTATATTACATTAATTATATATATACATTATATATACAATTATATATATTGTGTTAAATAATTGTATTAAAATGTTTGTATTATAGTATGTCTTGTAATACATATACAGGGCCACAGTCAGGTTTCAACAGATTTCAGTAGCTAACTCATATAAAATATGTTTTCTGACTTCAATGCAATTAAGCTAGAAATCAAAAACAAACATCTAGAAAAACATCCCATGTATTTGGAAATTAACAGATATTCTAAACAGTTGACAGGTCAAAGAGAAAAACAGAAAACATTTGGCCTAGACAACAGACCTTGTGGAATGCAGTTAAACCAGTTCCTAGAAATACACAGCTTTAAAGCATATATTTTTAAAATAAAGCTGAAGGGGCTCCTGGGTGGCTCAGTCAGTTAGGCATCTGACTCTTGGTTTCTGCACAGATCATAATCTGGCGATCATAAGATCAAGCCCCACCTTGGGCTCCACACTGGGCGTGGAGCTGCTTAACATTCTTTCTCTCCCCCTCTCACACTCACTAACTCACTTGCTCTAAATAAATAAAAAATAAATAAAGCTGAAAGTTAAGGAGCTAAATCTCCACTACAAAAAGCAGGATAAAAAAGGTAAAATGAAGGTAAATAAATCTACATGAAAGGAAACAATAAAGATAAAAATATGAATGAAAGAATCAGAAAAAAAACAGGCAAAATGCAGCAATTCAATAAAACTAGTTATTTCATTAACACATCTAATAAAATTGAGAAATCTTTAGATAGACTATGAACAACCCAAATTTTGATCAATAAGTAAATGAATAAATAAATTTTGATATATACAGTGGAATGCTATTCAGCATTAAAAATATACTGTAAGTATACATAACATGATTGAATCTAACAATAGGTTGAATGAAAGATGTCAGCCTTCTGCAAACAAGAAACAAGACTCTTATCAGGCACTGAATTGGCAGACACCTTGATCTTGGGCTTCCAGAGCTCAATAACTGTAAAGAATACATTTCTGTTGCTGATAAGCCTAACAAAAAAAGACAGAAAATAAGGAAAAAGGGGAGGGCATACTGTATAATTTTATTGACGTGAAAGTCTAAAAAATGCAGCCTCATCTATTGTGACAGAAAGTTGATTGGTGGATGGCTGAGGTGGAGGGTAACAGGGGTTACAAAGAGCACAAAGAAAATATTAGGTGTGATGAATATGTTCACTTTATTGTGGTTATGGTTTCACAGGTGTATACATGTGCTAAAACACATCAGACTGTACACTATGTATAATTTACTGTGTCATTTATACCTGAAGTTATTTAAAAGAACAAACACATGAATAAAAATGAAAAGAAACAGCACTCCACAGAAACAGACTCAGGACTGCAGATAACTGAATCACCAGACACAATTTTTTTTTTTAACATAGATGTATTATTTGTCCCAGGAAACAGGTCTGTGAATCATCAAGTTTACACATTTCACAGCACTTACCATAGCACATGCCCTCCCCAGTGTCCATAACCCAACCACCCTATCCCTCCCTGCCCCCCACCCCAGCAACCCTCAGTTTGTTTCCTGAGATTAAGAGTCTTTTATGGTTTGTCTCTCTCCCTATCTCATCTTGTTTCATTTTTTCCCTCCCTACCCCTCACAATCCCCCACTCTGCCTCTCAAATTCCTCATATCAGAGAGATCATATCATTGTCTTTCTCTGATTGACTTCTTTCACTCAACATAATATCCTCTGGTTCCATGCACATCATTGCAAATGGCAAAATTTCATTTCTTTGGATGGCTGCATAGTATTCCATTGTGTATATATACCACATCTTCTTTATCCATTCATCTGTTGACGGACATCCAGGCACTTTCCATAGTTTGGCTATTGTGGACATTGCTGCTATAAACATTCGGGTGCACGTGTCCCTTCGGATCACTACATTTGTATCTTTAGGGTAAATACCCAGTGGTGCGATTGCTGGGTTGTAGGGTGAAATTTTAGAAAAGCCACCAAAAGCACTAATGAGATAACACAAAATAAAGGATACCCTGGCTGACGATACTAGACTATCACGGTCAAATAACTCCAAGAAAAATTGACTGAGGCTTCCACCTGGTAACCAAGTCTAAGTGACTGATTAAAACAACAAATGGGCAAATTACCCAGGACCTAGCCCTCTAATTAGACTGGACACAGGAGTTTAAGTTTGAATTTCTTTAAACTGAGTAACAGATGAACCAAGACACTCTAAATGGGCACCACACGGGAGTTAAGAGGAATTTAAAAACAGAGTACACAGCTTTCCAACCATCATCATGGAAGGGAGGAACAGAAAACAAATCTTTCTTTTTTTAAGATTTTATTTATCTGACAGAGCACAAGGAGGGGGCATGGCAGGCAAAGGGAGAGGGGGAAGCAGGCTGCCTGTTGAGCAGAGAGCCCGATGCGGGGCTCAATCCCAGGAACCTGAGATCATGACCTGAGCTGAAGGCAGCGGCTTGACCCACTGAGCCACCCAGGCGCCCCCAGAAAACAAATCTTGACATACAGCTGGTATTTCCCTCAAAACTTTAGCCAAATTATGAAGCCAAGTGGAAGTAGAGGTAAGAAGTTAGAGAATTTCTGAAAGCAGAGTGCTCTTTAATCTCACGGTGTTCACAGCGTAAGAATTAAGTTCCAAATCCTCCACGGGGCGAGGTCTCGGTGAATACATCGGGCTGCCTTCACTCAGCTTACTGGATAAGCCCATGGGTAATCTGCCCACTGTGTGGAGTGGAGGAAACCGTACACTCACCGTGGAGGATGACAGCATCATCCAGAGGCTTTACTAACTGTTCATACACAATGTCTAGGATGTAATAGGTGTTAAATAAAAACTAATAAAATAGTGGATCAGGTCTGTCAAGAGATAGGACCAAAGGACTGAAATCCAAGAGAAAAAAGATAAACAATAGAAACACTGACAAAAGGATCAGATTTTGGAGTTAGCAGAAAAGGACTTTAAATCAATATAATTTCTATAGGAGAGGGAAAAAATGAAAATGGTTTTAATGAGATGGGAAAAAAATAGAGAAAATCACCAGTGATTTAGCATCTTTTGAGAAAAATCTAATAGATATTCTAGGGATAAAAAATATATATACTGAAGAACTTGATAGGTTTAATGTAAGATCAGGATACCAGCAGAAAGGATAAGACAATTAGAAAAGGTATCAGTAGAAATTATGTAGACCGCAATGCAGAAAGTAAAAAGATGAATATAGAAGAAATGGCAAGAAACAGTGAAAAAGACTAGTATTCATGAAAACTGGAATTCAAGGACAGGAGAGAGAAAATGGAACAGAAGCAATATTTGAAGAGATAACGGCAATGTTTACAACTGTTAAAAAACATTAGGTGGAGGAGCCTGGGTCGCTCAATCTTTAGGGCCTGCCTTTGGCTCAGGTCATGTTCCCAGGGTCCTGGGATAGGAGGGAAGCCGGCTTCTCCCTCTGCCACTCCCTCTGCTTGTGTTCCCTCTCTTACTGTGTCTCTCTCTGTCAAATCAATAAATTAAATCTTAAAAACAAAAAAACATTAGGTTGAAGTTATAGTGTCATATTATGGGGTTTATAACTTGTAAATACAATGTGACATTACCCACCAAATAATGGAAGTATAGAGAACTAGAAGACTTCAAACTTGCTGTATTTTGTGAAATAGTATATTAAATCTAAGTGATATATTAAGGATACATAATGCGATCCCTAGAGTAACCACTAAAGAGGAAATTTAAATTGAACTATAAAATTTTTGATTAACACATAAAAAAGCAGGTAAAAAATGCAAAAGAACTAAACACAGATGGGATAACTAGGCAACAAATATTAAAATGGTAGACCCAAATAAGTCATAGCAATCATTAACCTGAATGTAAATAGGGGGAGCCTGGGTGGCTCAGCTGGTTAAGCAAATGCCTTCAGCTCAGGTCATGATCCTGAAGTCTCAGGGATTGAGTCCTGCATCAGGCTCTCTGCTTGGCAGGGAGTCGGCTTCTCCCTCTGACCCGCCACCCCCCCTTCTCATGCTCTTTCTCTCTATTCTCTCTCTCTCTCTTTCAAATAATTAAGATCTAAATAAATAGATAGATAAGCAAATAGATAAATGTAAATCTAAATTCTAATTAAAAGGTAGGGATTATCAGCCGGATTTTAAAAGACCCAACTAAATGCTTTCTACAAGAAACATATAAATATAGACACGGATACACTGAAAGTTAAGAAGTTAAAAGTTAGTCTATTCAAACAATCAGAAGAAAACTGCAGTGACTATAACTTCAGACAAAATAAATAAACCTCAAGACAAGGAGAATGACCAGAGATATAAAGAAACCTTTATGATTAAAGGGTCAATTCATCAGAAGGATACAATATATATGTGCTTAAGTCAAACATACAATCATAGTTGGAGTCTGTAACACTATTCCCTCGGTAATTAATAAAATAACAAACAATAAAATTAATAAGGATGTAGATGAGCAACATTACCAACCATCTTGACTTCACTGATATTTATAAAAAATACCAAACTCACAACTCCAGAATATACATTTTTAAGTGTACATAGAATATCCATCAAAATAATTATGCTGAGAACAAAAAGATAATTATGCTGGGACAGAAAACAGGTCTCAAAAAATTCCAAATGATTGAAATTTTAGAGTATGTCCTCATAAAAATAGAAGAGTATAGAATAAACTCCGTTGGGGCACCTGGGTGACTCAGTCAGTTAAGAGACTGCCTTTGGCTCAGGTCATGATCCTGGAGTTCCAGGACTGAGCTCCATGTCAGGCTCCCTGCTCACTGGGGAGCCTTCTCCTACCTCTCCCTCTGCCCCTCCCCCCTTGCTTGTGCTATGTCTTCCAAATAAATAAATAAAATATTTAAAAAATAAAATAAAATCCTTGGTTAAGTATAGACACAAAAATCCTCAGCAAACTAATTTAGCTAATTTAATTCAGCAATATATGAAAATAATAATACATCAAGACCAAGAACAGTTAATCCATAGGAAACAAGGTTAGTTTAACATTTGAAAATCTATTTAGATTATTCACCATATTAACAGAATAAAGAAGGAAACACACATAATCATCTCAATAGATGCAGAAAAAGTATTTGGCAAGATTTATCACCCATTCATGGTATTTTTTTTTAATTCAAGCAAATTAGAAATAGAAAGCAACTCCATCAATTTAATAATGGACACTGTTCAAAAATCTACAACTAATACTAATAGTGAACACTAAATGCCATTCCCTTAGGACCAAGAACTAAGCAAGGATGTTTACACTCTCTACTTCTATTCAACATTGTACTAAAATCCCTAGACTGTGCAATAAGGCAAAAAAAGAAATAAAGGATATAAAGTCTGGAAAGGATAGTTGAAATGGACTCTATTTGCATACATTTATTTACATAGAAAGCCGTAAGAAATCCATTAAAAATTACTAATACTGATAAATAGTTCATGAAAGTGCCAAGACTACAGGATCAATATACAAAAATTAACTGTTTTACTATACAGTAGTAATAAACAATTGGGAAAAAAATGTTTAGGAGGAGGAGTTAAGATGGCAGAGGAATAGGGGGACCCTAAGCTTGCCTTGTACCTCGAAACCAGCTAGATAAATGTCAAATCATTCTGAACACCAAGAAAATGAAATGCTTAAAATTTAATTTGCAATAATGTCAACAAACATCTAATAGCTGAGACTAAATCTAACGAAAGAAGGGCCCCTATATGGAAAACTATAAAGCATTGGCTTGAAAAATTAAAGATCGAAATAAATGGAGATTATATGTGTATGTAATATATGTATATATATATATATATATATATATATACACACACACTATTCATGAATTGGGAGACTCAATATTGTTAGGATGTTCTTTTCTAGGCAATCCAACCATAAAGATATTTTTTTTAAAGAAATTGATGAGCTGATTCTAAAGTGAAAATGCGAAGGTTCCAAAAAAACAACAAATCTTTATTAAGAAGAAAGTTGGAGAAATTATACTACCCAATTTCAAGAAATACTACAAAGCTCAAGTAATCAAGACAATGCTATTCAAAAAACAGTAGACAGATCTATGGAATGGAATGGAGAGTCTAGAAATAGGTTCATTATTTTCAACAAGAATGATAGAGTTTTATATCCAAAAATACAGTTAATTCCTGAAATGGCATACATATATTAAAGTCCCAATAAAAATGGCATTAGGAGGGGCACCTGGGTGGCTCAGTGGGTTAAAGCCTCTGCCTTCGGCTCAGGTCATAATCCCAGGGTCCTGGGATAGAGCATCACATTGGGCTCTCTGCTTAGCAGGGGGCCTGCTTCCTCCTCTCTCACTCTTTCTGCCTACTTGTGATCTCTGTCTGTCAATTAAATAAATAAAAAATCTTTAAAAAATTTTAAAAATGGCATTAGGATACTCTTAAACCAAGTATGTTGGACCAAAGTTCTTAGCATTTCCCAGATTCAATGGATTCCATATTTTGATGAGTAAGCAACAAAGCATCAAAGCTTCCTCTTACATAAATTGTGGATTAAGAATTTCTAACATCCAGGAAAAAAAAAACCCTTTTTAAGTAAACTAAAATGTGAACACCCATCTTCCCCTTGCAGTTGCAAGATTCAGTCAAAAAATCAGATGAAGTCACACCTATTTACTTCTATGCAAGCCTGTCCCAGTGGTTTGATTGGCCTATCCACTTATCCCCAGGTTCCCTGCCATTGTCCTTTCTGAAGTTGATACCCATCCTTAAAATGAAAGTGTCCTCTGCAGTGAAAGCTGAACCCATGCAGAAGCATTCCTAGTGCTGCCAGTGTGCTGATTCCTTTGAGAGAATTATATGGCCAGGGAAATGAAACCGCGACACTATTTTTACTACCTTTGGTCTCAGGAAGACGATAAGGATCTAACGAAGAAATTGTGTATCACTCAAAAACTCCGAACAGTGATATCAACAACTTGTGCATTCAATACTACCCTATAAAATTACAAAGCTTAATTACTAAAGAAACTAAATGACACATTCAGGATTCTGATGGGAATTATCTTTGTGAAATAAGTAACTTTTAAGATAATAAAAGCAGTCATCAAAGAATGTTCTAGAATGACAGATGGGACAAAATTTATAATTACAAACAAAACACAGGAAAAAAGGCACCTGATTATAAGGAAGTACTAAAGCCTTTAATGACAACTTCAAAACAGTGTTTCATATTCTTTTATGGAATGTTGCCATCAATCTCCACGCCTTGCTAATTGTCATGTAAAACTGTGTTCAACGGTAGACTATGAAAGCTTCTAAATTTCTTTGCTAGGAAGGTTTCAGAATCATTCTGTCTGCTGATGCCCCCTTCAACCATTGGATTACTAATATAATCAATGATTCTAATAATTAAGCACTACAGAATCTTTCCACAACTTGATGGACTGACAATTGGATAGGTCTACTAATTTCAATATTTCTACACATGGTAATAATGACTATTCTCTTTAATTCATTTAACATTCACTATACCAAGTCCTCCTGTTTCCCCTTCTACATTCCTGATGAATATTCTGCTTTTCAGTCTCCTCTTCTGCTAATTCCTTAGTATTAATTCATATTCCCTAGCATTGTTCCTTAGTTTCCTTCTTCCCCTTTATATTCTCTAGATACTCCCATTCATGTACCTATTTTCATTTTCATCACCTAAGTGACCCCTAGTTCCCTATTTCTAGCCCTAGGTTCTAAAACCACATTCCTGAGTGTGTACTTAGGACACATCTCCACCAGACAGCCAAAAAAGCATTTCAGATACACAGCTCAAGGGAAAACCATATTCATCATCCCCTCCCGACTTGCTGCCTTTCCTTGGAACCGAGATTTCTACAGCCAGTTGCAAAAATGACACACCCAGGAGTCAGTGTGGGCTCCTCTCTACCACCTTCCTCATCCCATAAACGGAGAATAGTCTCATCTCTTCCACACGGCGGTAAGAGCTCCCAGTCATGGTCTCTACTTGCTCTTCCGTCTTCATCTTCTCCTTCACCTCCCTAAGAAATCTTTTATTTAAATGTCATTCTAATATATTATATGTTAATAGAAAATAAAAAATTTTTAAAGTCATTCTATGCACACAACATGTACTTTTCCTTTACGACTGTTAAATTCTCTTCCTTACTCAACTGCAAATTCTATAGTCTCTCAGACCTCAAGCATCTGTCTTCTTGGAATCTGAGAATTTGTTTAATATTGTGTTTATTGATGATAGAGATCAAAGTATCAGTTTGGTACTAAGGGAAAATCCTTGCATTACTGCTCATGAGCTAGTACAGCAAATAAGACTACAAATAATTACAATGTTGTTTGCCAAGTACCAGGATGAAATAACCACAGGGCGCTATGGGAGCAGAGGAGGCATACAATCATGTGCTAGCACTATCAGTTTTGCTTGGACTGGGCCTCGTAGATAAGTAGGAATTGGTCAGGTGAACCAGTTAGGTCAGAGGAAGGCATTCGATATCAAGGTACATTCTGGGAACTGCCAGTGCTGGAAATGAGGGGGTAAGGTATAAGGCTGGAGGGAATCACATTATGAAGACCTCAAAAAGGCGAGATAACTGGCAGCCCTAAGGAGGGCACATTACAGAGGCCAGGTCGGAGGCAAGGAGACCATTCGGAGACAACTGCATTATGCCTTGCAAGAAATGAAAGCCTTTAAATAGCAGTGGCAGGGAGATGGGATAGCAGGGTACATAAGAAATCCTTGCTGCAGATACAAAGTAACACATTTAATCTTCATCATAAGCCTAAGAGGTGATGTTCCTATTTTTACACAAGAGGACTCAAACTCCTAATATGTTACTTGCTCAAAATGACACAGCTTACAAGCAGGAAGAGCAGAGATTCAAACTTCAAAGCTCACGCTCCAAAGTAGCATAATGTGCCAATATCTCAAATGCATGTCCAAGTATAAATCAACAAATGTTTTTACAACTAATTCTGGCCTGTTCGACTTACCAGAATTAATTCCTAAATAAACTTCCTCTTCCCATAGAGAAGCATAGCAAGTGTAGAGAAAGGAGACAGACTCTAGCAGGTTTAAGGTTACATATGGTTAAGATTATTACTCCAGGCTGTCTACAATTTTAGTAGGATATCAAATTCTAAAGTTATTTTATGGACAAATTTATTTACACATTCTCCCAATTAGTAATTCTGCATGGGCCACAAGGTCTAAACATAATCTTATTAACCTGTAAAACATCCATTCTGCCACTTACAGTGGTGGGCATGTAAAAAAACAAAGTATCGATCTAAAGATAAAGTGAAGATGTTTAAAATGACATCACTATTCTTAAGCAATATAGGCTTCACCGGGCAGTGAAAGATTTCAAAACTTACTTGCTTAACAAACATCCTGTATGTTATAGAGCACACATGTGTTTGGAAAACTTCAAAAACTGCAGAATAAACCTTTAATAATTGTGTTCAGCCAAGTGAATGCATGGTTCCTTCAAGGTTTCCCTTCAGTGATCAGTGAATGGATTTCTCATTCTAAGTTACTTTTCCTTAAAAAAAAAAAAAAAATTATCGGGCGCCTGGGTGTCTCTGTGGGTTAAGCGTCTGCCTTCAGCTCAGGTCGTAATCTCAGGGTCCTGGGATCGGGTCCCACATCGGGCTGTTTGGTGAGCCTGTTTCCCTCTCTCTCTGCCTACTTGTGATCTCTCTGTTAAATAAAAATAAATAAAATTTTTAAAAACTATCTAAGGTTAGAAAAGACCAATTCCATATATATCCTACACACAAAACCAGTCTGCCACTTTGAAGTATGAGTATTAATACAAGCAACATGGAAGCCCTGAAGTTCTTTCATTCTCTAATGTTTAAAAGGAGAGGGTTCAGTTGCCTAACTCACTCAATTCCAATGCTTTCTTTTTATTTCAGAATTGAAGATTTACTTTAGACATTAAGGGGAACATGGGATGGTCTTAACTATTTTAGGTAAAAAGCCCTCCACCCTCCATATCCAGTGACTTTTTTTTTTTTTTTTTCAGTTTTTTCAGGTGAATTAATAGCAGCCATGAATAAAATACTCGGGCCCAATGTGCAATACCCACCCTCCTTTGGGAACGCTGCAGAAAACAGAGTATCCATCTTCAAGTGGCAGACTGGTTTCAATTCCTATGGCAACTCCAATGGATGATATAGCTCCCTCCAATACGAGATTGGGGGATAATTTGGCCAAAACAGATCATAAAGGTCTGCCAACAGCATGAAAGAGCACGTGTTACTCTTGACCTCAGCCTTATGCTGCAAGACTCTGTACTCAAATACTTTTGTTTCTACTATGGGTTATTTCATTACTGTTTCAAATCAGATAATGCATCCTGATGCGAAATATAACAAAAAATGTAAATCAAGGGAAAAGTTTTGTGGGGTGTTTTTTTCTATGTCTGACAAAACAAATAATAAACCTAATATTAGTTTTCTAGAAAACACTATCTCAGGGATGGTTTTGGTTAAAATATGTTACATTTCCAGATGCTTTTTTTTAAAAAAAATCTGGAAAATTCAGCACATATATGTGTGTGTGTGTGTGTGTACATACATACATATACTGTTTTAGGAGAAAACAGCATTTCAGCTTGGTGATTTAAGTAATATCAACTACGTATGTTTATTTGTAAAATTTCCCATAGCGAAACGTTATAGTTACCTAAAAACATTCATTTTTCACTACTTAACAATTTGAATAATCGTGGAACGTTTGGATAATGCAACCAGCTGAGTTACAGAAAAGTCACATAAACAATATAAATCTGATACCCAATCCTTTACACGTATGAAATTACTTTCACTGGGTTTTCAAACTGTCAAGTAGAAATAGGATGAGGTTAGCAATACTTAAGAGGAGGCACTTTAACAATTACCCAAAAAGGTTAAGTGTACAAAAGTGTAGAACAAAACTTTTGATATTAATTATATGCCTAATTTCAGACGTAATTAATCTGAGATGGTCTATATTAAGGAATGTTATGAACTTTATTTCTTGCCCTTCCCCCTCCATTTGACCCAAGGCAGGTAACTATGAAATACATAAGTATATAGACATCATCACAGACCAGTTAATAGGCTTACATAGAGAAGAACTAAACACCATGTAATGACACAGGGCATTTTAGAAAGTGACTACTTTAACACAAAAACTTCTGCATAATTTTTTCCATAAATGCATATAAATACATTGGTCTCCCAAAGGTAAAAATGCTGTCTCAACCACATTCCTATACAAAAATGCCCTCAAAGGTATTAACTGAATCAAAATAGTCTATGTACTCTTTTCAAACACTGAATTTTTAATATTCAGAGATATTTAAGTTTTAATTTTAAAGAGAAAGTTAAAAATCAATTTACCAATACTTTATAGATTAGTTTTAAGATTAAAAAGAGTAGTAAGGAACACGTTTTGTTTTGCTAGCCTTTTGTGAAACACCTTTCAAACAAACAATTTGGCAAATTTGTTTTTAACTTTAAATCATGTTCTCTGTATATTAACACTGCATCTTTTGGAAGCTAAGGTAATAAATACTTGATTAAAAATATTAAGTCCTGTTGCTGCATGAATTCCCAGTACTCTTTTCCCCCATGGTCAGATTTCAACAGTAAGGATAATGGCTAACTCAAATTTTTAAAGGTCATCCAGAAGGGATTAGAATCTGTGGTCCCATTAACAGTTTTAAGTGAGAACAGTTAAATCTCATTAAACTTGTTTATTTCTGGTAGGTTTAATTTGAGTACTTTCTATAACCCGCATACCCAAATGTTTAATAAACATGAATTAGTACTCATTTTAACATACTTAGCTGTTCCAAGTCCGTTTATCGAAATCACTTGCTCTGTGTATGTGTATGAGCACAGCACACTCACTCCTTAATTCCTTAAGACAGTCTTGCTCCCCTAAAGAGAAAAACTGGCTTTCAATCAACAGGCTACCAGACTAGACTAAGTCTCTTCGAAAGTCAGAAGTGGGCCAATTTTCAGATAAATGAAAAGAGAAAATACTTATTTAGAATGACAAAAATTAAGCTTGGCAAAAGTAGTGACTTTTATTTACAATTGCATGTATCAAGATTACAATAAAAACACTAGTGATACCATCCGAACAAAAGCAATGATTTATTGGTAATGGCAATGACTGGAATATTGACAGTCTCTGATGAGAATCAAGCAATTATCCAGGAGCTGTAGATCTGATTGCAATATGGTCTTCCAGTGTCTTTTGTACCTTAGTGACTTTCTCCTTTTTTGCCAACTACCTAGAAAACAAAAATAACTTTACATGTACATCTTATTGATTTAGAAATATGCATTATTTTCAAAATAATATTACCAATTGGTAATCACCTTTAAAACCTGGTATTAATTTTCATCTCTGGTTTTTTTTTTTTTTTTTTTTTTTGACATGCAGTGTATTTTCACTGTTGAAGCAAACTGTGACCTTCCCTTTCCTCCCAGCCTCAAGGAATTAAAAATAAAACACATGCAGGCTATTTTTGGTTTCCCACACTGTTTAAAGGAAAAGCAATGCAATTTTTCAAAACAAGGTTGACAGTTTAGAGAAGTTAATAAAAGGATGATGCTATATGAGTGAAATATATTTGGAAAACTATTTTTAGGCAATTAGAAATCAAATGTCGATCACAAAATACTCTAGAATCAAGAGTATGCTAAACTTATGTCGAAATGCCCAAGATGACAGGTTTCTAGACTTTTCTCTCAATATGTAGATATGCAATGAAAAGAGATTAAAAATGACTAATTTTGCCTAGCTACTATTTTTAAAAAACCCTGGCTGCTACAAATGTACTACAAAAAACATAAAGAATAAATCTTGTTTCTGTCAATGATTAGAAAAATTCTCCATGAGGGCTTTAAAAATGTCCTAGTTGGTATAAATGTGACAGCATAAAAATAGAAGAATAAACCTGGTTTCAACCAACAGTGCTAGAAAACAAAATTCTCTGTGGGAAGATCCTAGAATTATTTAAGCAAATAATTTACTTAAAACCTGAAGTTTATCATTAGATAATATAGTCTCACAGCAGAAATGCCTCTAAAGAAATCTACTTGCAAGCTACTGAAGATGTATTTGTATACAAAAAGATTTCTATGGGCGCTTGGATGGCTGTCAGTTAAGCATCTGCCTTCAGCTCAAGTCATGATCCCAGGGTCCTGGGATCAAGCCTCGCATCAGGCTCCCTGCTCAGTGGGGAGCCTGCTTCTCCCTCTCCCTGCTCTCCCCGTGCTTGTGTACGCATGTGCGTACTATTTCTCTCTGACAAATTAAAAAAAAAAAAATCTTAAAAAAAGATTTTTATGTTTATTTATAAATGTAATTTTCATACTTTAACTGATTCTGCTCCAAATGGTAGTGTGAATCAAGCAAAACTCATGAAGGTCTTCAGGACATGTCTGGTCAAAAACAGAACATGGCTGGGTCAGTGCCATTCATGAGAGAAGATTATAAAAACCCTTCCACTTAATTCCCAATCATATGATGTCAGACATGCCATTTTCCTGACCTTGAGGAAAACCAGCTCCATTACTTTAAAAGAGCTCCTCTCCAATCTACAAAAACCGTATGTTAGAAAGCCCAAAAAGCCAGAAAGGTACGAAAGAGATAGTCTCATAAAATGTGGATAAGAGTAAAAAAATCACGGTTTAAGAGCCAAGGTGGGGCCTTCTTAAGAAAGGAAGGAAGGTGGCAATATTTGTATCACAAATGAATTTAAGCAGATAAACACTGAAAGCATTATTGATCATTATTATCACTTGGGAACACACAAAACACAGAGCTATTAGATTAAGCAAAAGAAAACAAAAACAACTGATATTAAAAATTCAAATTTTAGCAGATGTGATACAGAAGACACAAATCTGCATACTGTTTCACAGGTTGATAACTCTCAACTTGCCAATGTGTATTCTCTGTAAAAAAGAAGAAATTCAGCATTCCAATATGGATTTTTCTCATCCCAAACATAAAGAAGTATTTTATTCATTTTTAAGTGTATATTACACCTCAAACAATCGTCTAGTTACATCAAAATTAGGTGTCAAAATTATTTATACAGTGAAGAGTCCATTGATCTTCTATGTTAAGAATTTAAACCAGCCTAACACATTCAGTCCTTCTTTCAACGCCTTGAGTTCACTTGGGTAGAGAAAGCAGTGGATGTGCCCATAATTAATCAGAAAAGACTTTGGTGCTGCAGTTCCATTGAGAAAAGAAAATCCATGTCTTCTAACTAAAGCTTATTCAATATATTACACTAGTTCTAGTATAAAAGAAGTTAATGAAACTGTTCATATCTAAAATGATTCTATAGTTCCCAAAAAAATAAAATTTAAACTTTAGATTGGATTAAAACATCCAACAACTAGTTAAGTCTGAAAGCATTTACAACAACATTTTATTGCAATATGATTCCTCAAAATGGTAGTACAAAAATGAAATATGAGAAAGTAAAAAATAAAATAAAATAAAAGGGGAGCAACATGGTATGATAATAAAATTAAAGCACTTAGTTGCAAGCCCAAAATAAAAAGCAATCAGAACATAAGGCCAAATGAGACACATGGCTAGAATAAGATCTGAAGGAGAGATGGCTGAGGAAATCTAGGTTACAAGGCTGATCCAGATGACAGAAGCTGAAGAAATCTTGCACCAACAATGGCGAGAACATGGGAAGGGTGAGAGCAGACAGGTGCTAGATGAGCAGAGAAGCAAGGAGGGGAGTAGAGGGAGATAAGGTCAATCTTTATATTACTTCATTTAAAAAATCTTCTGTTTTTAGTTCATTTGAGTTGCATTAAAAAAGCTGAAAAATAAACAGACAGAAATGTTACAAAAATAGCTGATACGGTGAATGGCCAGTTTAGAAAAGTCTCTCTTTATTACAGTGATAGAAAATCTGCTCTGCTTTTCACATGCACCTCATTCCCTAAGAAGCAGTAGCCCCTTCGATTTTGCTCATTTCTGTGACCTTACAGGTTATTATTTTTGTATTAAAATAAAGTAATCCATGTATAGAGCATATTTTAGCAAAGAAAATAACTACTTCCAATTAAGATGGCAAGCTTTTCATGCTGCAACACAAAGAATCCATTTACAACAACAAATAGCTGAAGTGTGTATTATAATCTGTGCGCAATGCCTATAATAACCAAAAACAGACAAGTGGGAAGTATGTTCTAGTCTACCACATCTTAAAAGTACAACCTTTAAAGCTGTAATAGCATGCAAAGAGGTCTAAGATTTCTATCCACATCCAAGATTCATTAGCATTACCTTAGCTTCTGTCACCTTCGTGACATAAGAAGATCAATGACACTCTGAAAACTAAAATTATCTAGAAACAACTCAATATAAAATGTGAACTGAAAATGCAATACAATTCTATCATTCTCTAAACCATTTTTTATAGCTTTCTTCATTACAGAAAGAGGTATCAAAATGTTCCTCTTTGTGCTGATAAAATACATGCTAAATCTATTTTGAAATTTTAAATTCTAATGACTGTGTAATTCCTTTGAAATTCAGACTAATTAAATAAAGTCCTACACCTTCCCATTTTCATGCCCAAGTTCCTATTTTCTACCTGGAGTGGCCCCCCTACTATCTTTTCCTCCACTGCTATCCATTTCTACTCTCAAAGTTTATTTAGTTCAAGACCCTCCCTCCCCCACAAAACATTCTAATCCTCTCCCAACCGTTCTTGGGAAGGAGATATCACTGACCTAGGAAAGTATGAGAATGCCCTGTAAAGGAAGAGACCTGAACTAAGGTTTGATTCATTTTGATCAACTTTCCAAAAAGTTTTTATGTTATCCTATAAGATAAACTTGCTATACAGAGAGATTATGATCACACCTAGCACAGTACTATAGGGACAACAAGTACCATACCATGTATTTATTATTTCCTTTTCTAGAAACCAAACTCATTTATAATTTTTAGTAAGCAACTATCTATACAAAATCTAAAGTGGCCAATTTCAGTTAAACAATAAATATTTTTTTATTGCAGTTTCCTACACCAATGTTGTTAACTTAGCAAAATGCAAAAAGGACTGAAATATTAGCTTGCTTTTGAGGAACAATTCAATGAATGACACAAGTCTCATTCAGAAACTAGTAAAAGGAAATGCAATGTAGTATTAACATACATGAGATCATTCAAACAATTAAAATTTATCAGACATTAAAAGCAAGGGACTAACACCAAGAAAGGAGTCCATGATAGTATGAAATTATTCTCAAAGTAGTTCTCAGTGTGGTCTAGCTGGGGGGTCCCTGACACCCATTCAGGGAGCATTCAAAACTATTTTCATAATAATGCTAAATCATTATTTGCCTTCTTAATCTCATTGTCTCACAGGTGTACAACGGAGTTTTCCAGAGGCTCCATGACCTATGATCTCAAACCAGACTGAATGTAGAAGCAGGCATGAGAATGAGAGGGTTCTATTAAGCTAGACAGTAGAATAATTTGTAGGGCATAAAACAATGCTCTTCTTGTTAAATTAGTTTTTATTTGGAAAATATGTATTTTAATTTAAAAATATTATTTGTGTTAATATATTAAGGAGTTTATGATTTATAAGTAATTTTTATATTTTTCAGTTTCATTTCTTAAAAGGTAAATATTAGACAAATATGGCCTGTATTAACAAAAGCTTTTTTTGGTCCTCAATAATATTTAATAGTATAAAAGGGTCCTGAGACCAAAATGTTTGAGAACTATTGCTATGCAATAATGTTAAGAAAAAAAAAAAGTATTTAGTTAAATGAATGCACAGCCAAATTACAAAACAAACACAAATACTCCCAAGCAAGAAAAGTCTAATATCTTTGCCATCCTAAAGACAGTCCAGAAAAAGTAGTCTGGTCAGTCCAAAGAGTAAGAGAGGAGCTAGGAGAGAACGTGTGAGAGAGGGAGGACGTTAAAAACAAAGAGCTGGAGAGAGACTCTTAGATGGATGATGACCGACATATATTAGAAAAACTGACTGAACGGCAGGCTGGTAAGAAGACGGTCAAAATGGAGCAGTGGTTACTTAAAGAGAAAAATGGAAATCAAACAGCAGGAGCAGAGGTGAGAAGTAGGGAACTTGAGCTGAATTAATGGCATACAGCTTATAGTAGACCTTAGGAAGGAATTAAACTAAAAACAAACTATGCAAGGCAGTTAAAGCCAAATCCAATGACATTTAATTCCAACAAGCAATCTAACAAAGCAGGCAGCCAAAATGTCTTTGGTGCTCACAATTTTCCCAGTACAGCATATCTCATATCATAAAAATGAAGCTGTTTAATCTCTGCTTCTTCTGACCTTCTGATCTGTCTTTACATATGGCAAACATTTGACATGACAGATCTAAGTACATTATTGTCCTACAGTTCCCAAAAGTTAATTATGAGACAGGAAGAAATAGTTGTTGAAAACTGACCAATTATAGTATCTATGGTCAAGGTTATCAATTTTGTAAAAACCAGTATACAATTTTATAAGCTTATCCACTGTTATGCAATTTTACAAATTTTTCTGTAATCAAAATATGATCTGTAGAAACCACCAAAAAGAGTAAGAATTTTCAGGATGCTCCATGGCTTCACCTCCCCACCAAACAAGGGTCTAAACTGTTCAGCTGGGTGCCTCTTCCTCCAGGCACTGGCAGCCCTAGGGAAACTTTCTCCCATATAATCACCTCTTTATCATCACCTCTGGTTCTACACTGTCAAAGGCAGTTCCAGAAACATGGCCACAGCTACCTTTCCCCTGCTGCTGCACATTCAATCTGTAACCCCGTAACTAGGCTCTGTACTCAGAAGGCTCCTGGAAGCACTTCCGTGATCTGTGGTTGTAATACGTTATGTCTCCCTAAGGAACTGTGACCAAGTAGCAGTTGTTCCATGAATGGACAAAATGTTCTCAGTCCTAAGGGTCTCATATATCTTAATCTCCCACAATCCTTAGGACTGTGTCCACAAAACAAAACAAAACTGTACATATACGGGGACGCCTGGGTGGCTCAATGGGGTAAGCCTCTGCCTTCGACTCAGGTCTCAGGGTCCTGGGATCGAGCCCCGCGTCAGGCTCTCTGCTTAGCGGGGTTCCTGCGTCCCCCTCTCTTCTGCTTGCCTCTCTGCCTACTTGTGCTCTCGCTGTCAAATAAATAAATAAAATCTTTTTTAAAATGTAGATATACATACAAATGCAATCTGCCTGTTCACTGATAATTTCTTTACTTGTGCCAAGTGGTCTTTCAGGACACAGACATGGTTTAAAGGCATCTCAGTGTAGTAAAACTGAACCTGTTCTTTTTGATTAAAACTATTCAAGTGATTTTAAATGTTTTCATCGGAAACAATAATAATCAGAATCTTGGTATCAGCAAAATTCTTAAACATTCACTAATAATAATGATTTTAACTTACTCCTATTTTGACATTCCTAACTACTTTCTATAATCAACCAATTATTTAGTTAGTTTAAAATACTTTCTTTTTATTATAGGTATACTATACTTTCATTATAGATAAGGTTTTTTTCTTAACTGAGGTATGGTTGACATACAATGTTCTATTAGTTTTAGGTGTACAACACAGTGATTCAACACTTCTGTACATTTTATACTATGCTCACTTATTTGGATACCATTTGGATACCATTATTAATGGATATCATTTATTTACAGACACCATTGTTTGGCTACCATTATCTGGCATCTTATTTGGATACCATTTATTAATAGACTCTGTATCAGGATTTATTTTTATTAGAAATTATCTTTTAGTTGGATATCTAAAAATGTGATTAGGAGAACCCACTGTTAATTTTAGGTTAACCTAAAATTTCATGACATGGTTACAATTTTGATTGTTATGAAATTACTTCTTTAAAATTGTATTTTTACTTCCCCTAAATACCATTTAAAACAAACTTACTCGTTTGAAGTCATTCATATTTGTTGCCTGGACTGGAGTACCAATAAAAGTAAAATATGAAATTCTTGTTGTTTCTTCTTCACCTTGATTGGACTGAACAAATATCTACACCCCCCCCCACCAAAAAGAAAAAAGAATTACATTAATAATTGTATCCTTTTTTCACAAACATGTTTAACTGATACTGTTAGATTATGAATGAAAATACCTTTCCTTCTTTGTAAGGATTAACCCAAACTACGGTTAGACTAGCGCTCCTGTAGCGCTATTAACTACACTGTTTGCCCTGCTATACACAAGTTCCAGATAATTCAGTGTGAGGCTGTGGAGGAGTCACAATTAAATCCTTTACACAGAATGTACAAAGAGTATGAAATTATTACAGTAGGCAAACCACTGCTGAAATTTTATTAAAATTGGTTTTTGGCTGAAGACAAGTCTCTACAGTTACTTCTTTCTGATACTAATTCATTTAAATTCCTAAACTATTAAAAAGAAAATAGTATTAGAAATCAGCTCCTAAAACTATACTATAATAGCCTGCATTCTTTTTAAGCTTGACTCTCTATACTTTCCATGTAAAAACTCCCCTCAGCATGTTAAGTAGACAGCAGCTTTACTCACAGATTCTTTTTCAATATACTGGATTACTATATGCTTTAAAAAAATAAATAAATAAAAATAAAACACAATACTCTAGATACTGTCTACACTTAAGAACACTGCCTCTTTTGATTTTGACAACATACCTTCATTCTCTGATGGCATTAATCAGTTTTGTTGTTTTTACAGGCAAGCACAGATTCATCTCAAACTGAACTTATCAATTAAAACTCCAAGTCTGGAGACACCTGGGTGGCTCAGTGGGTTAAGCGTCTGCTTTCAGTTCAGGTCGTAATCCCCGGAGCCCCACACTGGGCTCCTTGCTCAGCGGGGAGCCTGCTTTTCCCTTTGCCTGTTGCTCCCTCTGCTTGTGCTTTCTCTCCCCATCCCTCTCTCTGACAAATAAATAACATCTTTAAAAAAAAAAGAACAAAAAAACTTCCAAGTCTACAACAGGTAGACTATTAAACCAACTCTCCATTTATCTATAATGCTCTTTGAAAATTAGCACATCAGCTTATATTTATGGCTTTTAAAATTCACCTACTTACTTTGATTACACTTTCTAATCAAAACTGTCATGGCATGCTTTCTATGACTTAAGTCACTGACTGAAAGTTTGACTGAGGTAACACACAGCACATAGAGACTAGAGCCTATCACAAGAAAACTATGGACAATGATTCTCATTGACAGCGGAGATTATATCAAGATGTTTGGATTGAAAGGGCTTTTCCAATAAATACCTTGCTTCCATCACTAAGTAAAGCAACTGGCATTAATTGAGAATATGCTACAAATGTTAGTCAGGAAAATATCTGATAACTAGTATTCTAGTTTAATATAACCATTTTCGTCCATTTTATTTGGGTAGAATATTTCAAATACTGAAGTCTCAATTATAATCCTTCATCTTATTACTAAGTATATCCTGTGAAAAATCCAGTGAAAACCTCTGAAAATGAATACACTAGCATTCTTTACTTTACAAAAACCAGAATCATTTCATTAAAACAAGGAAATCCCAGGGCGCCTGAGTGGCTCAGTCGGTTGAGCAGCTGTGTTTAGCTCAGGTCATGATCCTAAGGTCCTGGGATCCAACCCTCAATGCAGCGCTCTGCTCAGTGGGGAGCCTTCTTATCCCTCCCCCTCCGCTATGCCCCCTGCTGTGCTCTCTTGGTCATGCTTGCTCCATCCGATTGCTCTCTCTCTCAAGCAAAATAAAATCTTTAATAAATAAATATATAAGTAACAAGGAAATCACATTAGTTTAGCATGACTTGTTTGTTCTCAGTGATTCTGTGCTTGTTCCCACTTTTTTTTCCTAGGTATTCCACTATGCTATTCTAACTCTCCTACTCCCTCCTCTTAAAGACTGGGTTGGGAGGGGTGAATGGGAGGAGGGGGTATTTGGAGTACATATGCTGGGTTTCACTAATAAAACTCACAAAAGCAATTTAAACTGCTAAGAAGCAGCTAACTTCTTTATGTAAATTAAGATAATGTAAAAGTATCTTTTTAAAAAGTCATTTTTACTGAGATCATGAGCACAACACTATTAAAAACCATACACTTTAGGGGGCGCCTGGGTGGCTCAGTGGGTTAAGCCGCTGCCTTCGGCTCAGGTCATGATCTCAGGGTCCTGGGATCGAGTCCCGCATCGGGCTCTCTGCTCAGCAGGGAGCCGGCTTCCCTCTCTCTGCCTGCCTCTCCATCTACTTGTGATTTCTCTCTGTCAAATAAATAAATAAAATCTTTAAAAAAAAAAAAAAACATACACTTTAGAAGAGTAAATTGGATTTTATAATTCTAACATTACTCATCACCCGGGATGAGGATAGTGTACAAATATCTTTAGTTTAACTATAAATTTTCTAGAATAAACTTTCAACAGAAGCTGCCAAATATGTAAAAAGTATGTAAACTGACAAATTCACAATTTTTTTAAAAATCAACTTGTCCTTTCTCTTTAGTGCACATAAATTAAAGAAGAAAATTTAAATAATTCATTATACATTTTTACTCAAAGTCAGGTGGACAAAAACCTACTTTTTTTTTTAAAATATTATTTATTTATTTGACAAACAGAGATCATAAGTAGGCAGAGAGGTAGGCAGAGATAGAGAGGGGGGAAGCAGGCTCCCTGCTGAGCAGAGAGCCCAAAAACCTACTTTAAAGGATCATTTAAAATCACCTAGGATATGGGGCACCTGGGTGGCTCAGTGGGTTAAAGCCACTGCCTTCGGCTCGGATCATGATCCCAGGGTCCTGGGATGGAGCCCCACATCGGGCTCTCTGCTCAGCGGGGAGCCTGCTTCCTCCTCTCTGCCTGCCTCTTTGCCTACTTGTGATTTCTCTCTCTGTTAAATAAATAAATCTTTTTTTAAAAAAATAAATAAATAAAATAAAATCACCTAGGATTCTAAAGGTATCCTAGCATGAACTGCTACCCACAAACTCATTAAATACAGGTGAAATACTACTTACAGTTACACTGTTAACATTCTGAAACTTAACATAACGAAGTGGGACAATGCCATCTTCTTTAATATCATCCTCTGTTAGTTCCAGAGCTTGAGTTGGTTCACTTCTTTCTGCTTCTTCAAAATCCATAGACCGGGGTAGATTGATAAAAATTTTTACATATTTAGGACCCTGACCTATAAAATGGTAGAATAAAATTAACTGTTAAATCAGCCTTGCAATACTTTCCTCCCTTCACCATTACATTCACACTATACAACCAGTCACACTCCCAAATATATGCACATACCTACCTAAATCTTTAGGAACTTTTGGAAATTCTGAGTATTTTCATAGCCATTTTTTAATAGACATTTTTTTAATGCCTGCCAGCAGTATGCTAAGTTCTATGAATACTAGATTGAAACACATATGTACATTTGCAAACACATATACACACACAGACTTCTTGCCCTCAACTATAAAAGCCACATCATGATAAATGTACTACTACTAAGTGAGGAGGTACAGGGAAGGCGGCAATGCAGCCTGACAAGGTACAGGTTACCGTCTGAGCTAGGTCTTGCACTGCCAACAACTGGTACATATGTTATTAAGGAGAAACGCATTACCAGTGACAACATTTAGCTAAAAGAAAATTAATTATACAAATTGCTGGGGCACCTGGGTGGCTCAGTTGGTTAAGCATCTGCCTTCAGCTCAAGTTATGATCCCAGGGTCCTGGGATCAAGCCTCACATGGGGCTCTCCGCTCAGCGGGGAGCCTGCTTCTCCCTCTCCCTCTGCCCCTGACCCCAAGCTTACACTCCCTCTCTGGTTTACTCACTGTCTCTTAAATAAATAAATAAAATCTTTTAAAAAATTATACAAATTACCAAATCCCTCCCAGTTCTGATCCTGAAACATGCTACTTTAAACCTGGAGTCTTATAATAAGAATTGGAAGAAAGGAGTTTCTTTGTTTTTAGATTACGAGATTAATTTTAGAAATTTTACTTTTAGAAATAAGATAAAATTTTCTTTTTCTGTTCCTTTTGGTTTCTAGTAATACCACATTATTTGCACATTCATTTATCTCCTTGCTTTGTTCCAGAAACAATTTCACTCTTTCCAAAACAAGGAATATCTACCTCTATTATTTAATAAAAAGTTTTACACATGAGCTTAACAGATCCACAGAGCAGGAAGTTAAAGAAAAGCCGTCCATTACTCACCATTATCTGGCCCTTGAAATTTCATTGAATAAAGCTTAACAGGTTGATTAAACGCCACAGTAATAAGCAGCTGTGAAGAAAATAAAAAGTTTCATTTTAAAAGGGCTCTTGAACACCTTGAATACACACAACAGCTATTTAGACTTAAAACTTAAGTCTAAAGGGGCGCCTGGGTGGCTCAGTGGGTTAAGCCTCTGCCTTCCGCTCAGGTCATGATCTCAGAGTCATGGGATCGAGCCCCGCATCCGGCTCCCTGCTCAGCAGGGAGCCTGCTCCCCCACCCCCACCGCCTGCCTCTCTGCCTACTTGTGATCTCTGTCAAATAAATAAATAAAATCTTAGGGGGAAAAAAATTGTTATTCATATATTTAAAATATTTAAAACATTCAAATATTTTAAAAATTTAAAATAATTCAAAGACAAAATATTCAATTCGTAAAACCAATGTAATATAAAAAACAGTAAGTTGAAAGTAACTTGACTAGACTGACATTTGAGAAATACAATCATCTATTATTCACATAAGGGAATGATAACAAAATTTAATGGAATAAATTAAATTAAAAATTGGCATGGGGGGGCACCTGGCTGGCTTAGTCAGTAGAGCATGCAACACTTTATCTAGAAGCTGTGAGGTGGAACCCATCACTGGCTATAGAGCCTACTAAAATAAGGTGGGGGCAGGGGGAAATGCATATGAACCTAATGTCTTGTGACCTGTGAACTGACAAGCAATTTGTCTCCCAAAAAATCAAACAAAATCCAAATTAAAATTCAAACTATATATTTTAGCATATAGCTTAACATTTTATAGAATGGTTTGTCAAGCATCTACCCACATCATTTGACAATCTGAAGACAATGCAGAGTATGTGAAGAAACTAGCCCTCAAATGCACTCTATTTGGTCCAAAACTCAAGTGAATAAGACTTTTAATAGCTCTATAGTAACCTCCAAACCTCCATCCTAAACTTATTGGACTTAACTGAATTTAGAAGGCCACATAAGGGAACAAGGATATGAAATGCTGTCAGGTTGCCCTCTCTCTCTCTCTCTCTCTCTCTATCAGAAACCGTGAATCATTTGCTCTATCTTCCTTCTAGGGGAAATCATGTCTGATGTACGTATCTATGCTTCCACCTTAGAAGGAAGATTTCCCCGTGAGGAGAACTTCCAGGAGGCTATGGTCAGTCAGTTCTGCTGCTATGCATCATCACATTCCATTCAGTGCACCATTTACAAGGAACACAACTGTGAATAAT
Source organism: Neogale vison (assembly GCF_020171115.1). NCBI lineage: Eukaryota > Metazoa > Chordata > Mammalia > Carnivora > Mustelidae > Neogale > Neogale vison. The sequence goes on along the minus strand of NC_058093.1, from coordinate 142,131,365 downwards.
ATTCTTAAAACTATTCAGTAAAGTAGTTATGATTAGAGTAAAAATGGAATTTGGATTTATGATTTCAGGATCATTGTGATCTGTTTGCCTGAGAAAATACCCAGACTATTTCCTTTGGTTATGTAATTACTTTTTATACTTGACCTGCAATAGTGTGTCAAAAAATAATAAGCATGACATGTTTACAGAAACTTGAACCACAGGAGAAAAGAATGGAAAGCTAGAAACAAATCAAGTCAGTAAGAATATGATACCGTCTTCCTAAAGTCTGCAAAGAAGAATCATTTACCTCCTTTAAGAAAAAGAAGCATGATCAGATTATGTTTTCTTTAAGATTTTATTTATTTGAGAGAGAGAGCAAGCATACATTTTTAGATACGAACTAAAAGACAATTTCTAATAAAAATAAATCATGATACAGAGTCTATTAATAAATGGTACCCAAATAAGAAGGGGCAGAGGGAAAGGAGAAGCAGACTCCCCATTGAGCAGAGAGCCTGATGCTGGGCTGGATCCCAGGACCCTGGGATCATGACCTGAGCTGAAGGGAGACGCTTAATGGAGTGGGACACCCAAGTGCCCCAGACTTAAGCTTTGAAGAGTAACTTTTGTGAACATGTAGAAGATGAACTGGAATGGGGACAAAGCAAAGATAGTGGATTAGAAAGTAAGTTAAAGGGGGGCACCTGGGTGGCTCAGTGGGTTAAGCCGCTGCCTTTGGCTCAGGTCATGATCTCAGGGTCCTGGGATCGAGTCCCGCATCGGGCTCTCTGCTCAGCGGGGAGCCTGCTTCCCTCTCTCTCTCTCTCTCTCTGCCTGCCTCTCTGCCTACTTGTGATCTCTCTCTGTCAAATAAATAAATAAAATCTTTAAAAAAAAAAAAAGAAAGTAAGTTAAAGAAAGTCAGAGTCGGGGCGCATAGGTGGCTCAGTGGATTAAAGCCTCTGCCTTCAGCTCAGGTCATGATCTCAGGGTTCTGGGATCGAGCCCCACATCAGGCTCTCTGCTCAGCAGCGAGCCCGCTTCCCCCCTCTCACTCTGCCTGCCTCTCTGCCTACTTGTGATCTCTCTCTGTCAAATAAATAAATAAAATCTTTAAAAAAAAAAAAAAAGTCAGAGTCAAGATGAAGATAATGATGGCTTCACTAAGGCAGTACTATACTTCCCTGTGACAACAATTCAGGGAAGTACAATACAGGTTTACCTCTGGGAGTGAGGAACACACACATGGGAGGGCTCATCTAGTTAGTCTCTATTTCTCAGGTACAAACTCAGTTGGGTGAGTAAAAAACATGGAAGACAGGTCAAAAATGAACATAAGGACTTAAGCATAGTGAAGGCTCAATTCAGTAGTGGAGCCAATCCAAAACTCCGAGGTTCTGTGTAATGTACCTGGCAGCTTGCAGAGAATAGAGAACGAAGGTGGGTCTGCACCATCAAAGAAACTGAAACTTACAAAAAGGAAAGGAAGTGGTCATATGCGAAGGAGAAACATAAAACCATGGATGGAAACATGATGATGAACCCAGAGCGGGCATAAATATTGATGATCCCAAGAAGCTTTAATTTAAATATCAATTACCTGTTCATCACAATCAGATTCCAAGAAGGTCATATCTTTTCGTAAACAGTTGTCAAATCCATGCTCATCACTTTCATTAAGACATTCACAGCCAGCTTTGTTAATAAAAGGCATTAAATCCATCTGAAAAAAATTAAATCAAGACTTTAGGCAAAGTATTTGAATTTGGTATAACAATCTAACAAATTAACAATCTAACAAATTTATGTTTGGTATAACAATGTTTGGTATAACAAATGTTATTTGTTATTTGTTATATGGTATAACAAAGGTCTGGTATAACAATCTAACAAATAAGGTAAATATTCTTTATTAATGTAAATATTGTAAATATGTGATTCTCTCTAGGCAATTTTAAAGAAAACTTCTCTTATAAAACAGTTACTAAAATTTTTATAATAATCCTTTCATTTGAATTTCTGACCGAGATCTACTACTATTAAAGCTAAATCTAGGCTTAGCCTACTTGATAAGGTATCAAAAACCAAGTCTTTAATGAAAAGATTATAAAACGTTGACTTGTACTTTTTTATTACCAGTGTTTCGCAAAGCTAAATATGCAAATTAAAATATCCATAAGATCCAAGAAAAGCCTGCCTCCCTCTTCTTGTGGTCATGTACTCTTAAACCTATATTCATAAAGAGTTTACATATAAGATGAATAACAAATAAGGATTAAAACATTTGTTATTATGGAAAATTTCAAGCATATATAAATAATACAGTGAACCTCACGTCCTCAACTCCCAGCTACAATAATCAACTCATGGCCACTCTTGTTTCTTCTTTACCCTGCAAGCAGTCCCTACCCCTCCTGTTTTCAAATAAATCTTAGGCACTGCTTCATTTCTTTCAAGAACATTTCATTGTGTTCATGAACACTGCTAAGAGATAAGGACTCAAAAAATCCTCTGGGATGCCTGGGTGGCTCAGTTGGTTAAACATCTGCCTTCAGCTCAGGTATGATCCCAGGACCCTAGGTCCAAGCCCCACATCAGGATCCTTGCTCAGTGGGGAGCCTGCTTCTCCCTTGTTTGTGATGCACATGCATGCTCTCTCTCTAGCTGACAAATAAATAAAATCTTTTAAAAAATCCTAAATATTGGGGCACCTGGGTGGCTCAGTGGGTTAAAGCCTCTGCCTTCAACTCAGGTCATGATCCCAGGGTCCTGGGATTGAGCCCCCCATTGGGCTCTCCGCTCAGCAGGGAGCCTGCTTCCCTTCCTCTCTCTCTTGCCTTCCTCTCTGCCTAACTGTGTTCTCTGTCAAATAAATAAAATATTTTAAAAATAAATAAATAAATAAATATCTTAAATATTATCACAACTGAAACAATGAGTAATACTTTATTATTAGCAAATATCCATGTTTGAATTTCTTCAGTTGTCTAGTAAATGTTTTACAGTTGAACTATTAGAATAAGAATCCAAAATCCATACACTGTAGTTGGTTAATGTAGCTCAAATCTCCTTTAATCTATGGACATTTAGCACCCACAGATTTCTAATATTCTAGATTTTGCTGGCTGATTGCTTCCATGTGGTTGTCATTTAACATTTTCCTGTCTCCCGTGTATGCATTAATAGTCCAACACAAGGCCAGAGATGTGGCAGTGGTCATCCCCATGTTGTTTCTGACTTTAGTAAGAGTGCCTCTGGTGCTCCTCCATTACGATATTACTGATTCCTTTAGGAATAAATGGGCATTGAATTCTGTTAAATGCCTTTTCTGCATATTAGGAGATCATTATCTTTCTCTTCTAGAACACTGGATTTTGTTTACTAACATTGTAAGAGTTTTACAACAATTGTTCCTAATTGCAACTGGTGGGTAGCTTTTGTTATACAACACTGTCTGGGGACTAATGGCATTATATCTGACCTAACTACACACTGACATAGTCTAGAAATATGCACTTGGAAATAAGTATCACTACTTGCCAATAATGAGGAAAGAGTAACAGAAAAACAATCAGACAAATCCAGATTGTGGGACAGTCTAAGACAGACAGTCCAACCTGCGCTGTACAATAAGATAGCCATTTAGCCACATGTGGAGATTTAAAATTGATTAAAAGTAAATAAAATTTAAAATTCAGTTCCTCAGTTGCACTAGTCATGTAACAAATGCACAAGAGCCACATGTACCTACTAGGTACTGGCTACCATATTTGACTGGTACCAGTTTAAACTTCCAAAAAAAGGCTGTCATGAATGGAAAAAAAAAAAAAGACACATCTCCAGAACACTAAAGAGAAACAACTTAAATGTAATGCATGATCCTTGACTTGATCCTAGACAGGGCAAAAATAGCTATAAAGACTATTCTGGAGGGGTGCCTGGGTGGCTCAGTTGGGTAAGCATCTGTCTCTGGCTCAGGTCAGGATCCTAGGGTTCTGGGATTAAGCACCACATCAGGCTCTCTGCTCAGGCAGGAGTCTGCTTCTCCCTCTCCCTCTGCCCCTCCATCCGCTTGTGCTCTCTTTCAAATAAATAATAAAATCTTAAAAAAATATATTCTGGAGATAATTAAGAAAATGTGAATGTAGGCTTTAAGTATGAGAGATACTGTACCATTGTTAAATTTCTTAGGCGTGATAATGGTATCATGGTTATGTAAATGAATGTTCTTGCTCCTAGAAGCTATAGGCTAAAAAAATATTTAGAGATGAACCATCATGATGTCTATAGTTTTAAATGATTCTGTTGAAGGTAAAAGTGGATAAGTACATATCGAGAAAGCAAAAACAGCGAAATATTTACAACTGGTGAACACAGATGAATGGTTATATATGTGTGTTTGCTGTACTACTGCTCTGTCAATTGTTTTGTTTAATAAATTTCACCTTTCTTTTTTAGAGGGGGAAAATCTAACATAAGACACACGGGAAGTTAGGACTATGCTTCTATGCTTCTAGTTTGGGTTAACAAAAGTTAACCCAAGTGACCCGAATTTGTGTAGTAAGATGCCAGTACAACATGTTAAACACACTTTTTGAAGACACAAACTAGTTAAAACTATGCTTCTAGTTTGGGTTAACAAAAGATCTTACTACACAAATTCGGGCCACTTAAGGTTTGATTTCATTTTGATGAATGATGACAAAATCTGTAAAACAAAATCTACAGTTCAGAGGTCAGAATACTAAAATACACATATAAACCTCAAGATTCAGAACATATGCAAATCCAACTTCAATTCCAGAGTGCCCAGTACTCAAACTTCTGGGGGAGAGGAAGACTTGATATTGATGGCCCTCTCATTGCCACTTAGAGCCACACTAGGTACTCTTAGCAAATATGGAAAAGAGAACATTTTAAACTTTCCCATGCTTCAATCAACGCTTTAAAAACTAAAAGTCATTACATTCACAAAAATACTGTCTTACTTCTGAATAAGAACTATTATGATTCTTAATGTTTTGAGTTTCACATCTACATTTATTGCAATATTTCAAACCCCTCTAAGAGATAGGAGTACCTCTCTTATTCTGGCTTCAATCAAATTAGGAGTTCCAAAACTAGTACGTATAAACTCAGTAACTTGTACAACTTCTTAGTGTTAAGACATAACTGAAAGTCTTTAAAACCAAAATTTTATTTTAAAATTGTCAATACATTTTTGTAATACTAATACTTAGATCTACTTAAGGCTTTCATTCATTCACTTACTCCCATTTAGTTTCTATTTGTCTCGTGAGAATGAGGACATTCTCAGAAACACATTACCAAAATCTTAAATATTTAATAATCTTGAAGACATATAGTTCAAAACTTTTAATGTTTTGACTGACACCTGATGGAAAAAATGAAAATGTTTTTAATAGCCTTTCACACCATATGCATAACATCTGCATGAAAACTACATTTTTTTAATTTCTTAAAATTTCATTTTTTTTCCTGCTTATTTCCTACCTGAGGTCATAACACTGATAATCACAATTAGCTGATGTGTAAAGAAGTATCCCTCTAGCTAAGCAGCAGGACTGTTGAGCTCCTAAGACCTTTTCATGCAAAAACCCTTAGTAAATACAGGGGAAAAAAATACAAAGATGTAAACACAACAGTTTACAAGTCAAATAATTTCCAAAATTTTCCAAAAGGTGTCACAAACCTGACTTATACAACACGCTCATACTTTCTAACTGCATATTACAATTTCAAATTATTACGTAACAGTTCTGTTTTAAATACATTAATTGTCTCCCTCACTTAATTAATGCCAGTACAACATGTTAAACACACGTTTTGAAGACACAACCCTCAGTCCCCCACACACAAAAAGACTTTCTCATATGTATCTGACTGGAGTAGGAGAGTCTTCTTATTCAGCAGGAATTTAAGGAACTTTACGTAAAGAACGTGTAGTCCATGACATCGGTCTGCTTTACTGTACTTGATACACATTCTTTCATACAAGAGCTTTAACTAGAGGTAATCACTATTTTTTTAAAAAGTTCATTTTTTATCTGCAACTACAATTAACTTTATAACAAGAAAAATTAGGAAAGATATATACAAATATATATTTTAGTATGCAGGATTAACCAATTTGTATAAATGAATCAGTTACCATGAATTACTTCTGAATTTTGGTCCTTCCTGAATAGCTCTTATGATATAGATGCTGAATTATAACCATTTGTATTATACAATTTTCAAACACTTTTAAATTCCTAAGTCTTCAAGTTTTTAGTTGAATAATAACTTACTCTTAAAACTCAGAAAAACATATCTAATAGCAAAGTCACATATGACCCGAAAACAAAATAAGTAGGTTTGTTTTTTTTTTTAGCAGAAAGAAAGAGGTGCCATAAAAGAAGGGATACATTAGAAAGGAGAGAAAAACTAAAAGAAGCGGCAGGAAAAGGAGTCCAGCATATAAAGATCACACATTAAAATTTACATGTCATTTTACTCAATTGTCAAAACCTGAAAAATTTTTCCAACGCACATTTCTTCACATTTTTGGGAAAAAAATATATGTATGTATAATTTTAAAATTATGTATAAATAAATCATACATTATATGTAACAAAATAAAAATTAAATGTATATATAAAAATATATACATTAAAAATGATTAAATGTTTAAAACTGGCTATTAAGACAATTCAGAAAGTAGGTTTAAAAAAGAAAACAAGTAGCAAAAAGAATTATTTAAGAAAAATTGTTTCTCATGAGGGCTTAAAAGATTATAATGCATACAAGAGAAGCAATACCCAATAGTCAGCTAATGAAGTTACTTTTAAAGATCTTATTTGAAAGTATTCTTAACTAGCAAAAGATAACAGTCAATATCATTTTAATCAAATAATGAGAAGAGATGTATCATGATTTCACTTTTAAGTCTACCTACATAGCCTTTTGGAATATCTGTGTCCTCATTGCTTCCAGGGTCATTTTCTAAGTGCTGCTTGATTTTTTCTTCTAATCCAACAGCATCTGCTCCTTGATACTGATCAATTCTCACTTTGTTTCGAAAAAACAGAAATGTAGGTGTTGCTGATATATTGTTGGTGGCAGCTGTTCCCTAGAATTGGCAAGTTAAATACTGTTAATGATTAAAATTTACCTTAAACCACGCTGAATATTCATTCTACATCTCTATAGAAGTTAAATATCCAAGCATGAACAAAACCACATAAAATAATTTATTCCCAATTGTTATTTAAGAAAAAACAGACCTACTACTGAGGGCACAACTACATTACCTTCAAATTCCCAATGACGAACAACATGCATTTTTACCAATTTTAGTGTTAAACACTTAACCCCCAACAATTAGCTTCCAATACAGAAATTATGCTTTATACCACCAGGCAGAGTTTTCATAAGTACATGCTGTTTCTTAAATGGAGAAGCCCAAAACAGTATTGACATGTCAATGCTACTAGGAAAAAATACAGATCTTAAAAACAGTAGCCCATCTCTCCATGAAAATGAATTAACTTTACTCAACTCTACTCATAGAAATGGCTTCTGACCTCCCATCAAATACACTGCAACAACTACCTTTTACAATTCTGTTCCAACTCCACTATATTATAAAACTAAGTACGGAGTGGAAATGAGCTAATTAACCACTGACTCATGACTTAAACTTTTCATAAGTGTAAAGAAAATAGTAAAGCAAATATGTCACCTTGCATATTCAAATACTATGAAGAGATATCACTACATTGTTTAAAGAAAAAAAAGGCATAAAGTTTACATAGAGATGCCTTCTCTAAACCTCAAAAAAAATTTTAAGAAAGACAACATGATTGACATTTTAGAACAGTATTGTCCAAAAAATATATAAGACATAAATGTGGGCCATACATGTGATTTTAAGTTGCCAGTATCCCAGCATTTTAAGCAGCCAATATAAAAAAGTACAGAGAAACAAATGAAATCAATTTTAATAATATATTTTAGTAAATCCAATAATCGCACTGTCAACACACCGTAAAAAAACAGTGACATGTTTTACATTTTTTTCATACTAAGCCTTCAAAATCCTATGTGTTATTTTACACTTACAGCACTTCTCAATTTCGATTTGCCACATTTCAAGTGTGTAGTAACCACATGCTGCTAGTGGCTATCATACTGGAAATAAAACTCCAGAACAGAGCTCCAGAGAGACAGTGAATACTGAAATAAGGGCCAGTAATGGGAGTCCAGCAGTATGCAACAGAAGTACTAAGCAATATTACAGGGTTTAAACCAAACCCAAACTACTTACTACAAACTATTGTAACATTTACAAATTCTTTTCACACTCAGAAATGTATCAAAGACAAAACCTCACCAAAAAGGGGATCCACACAGCTATTCCTTAGTAAGAACCAAAAACAACATTTTCAGTGTTGGAAGGAACCTTGAAAATTTTTTCCCATTAATCCCTCCCTACTTCCACATATGCAAACATAGAACTGTCACTGAGCCATTCAGACTAAGTAATCAGGGCAATCTCCCAACAATACTGCGGCTCAATGGACGGTAATTAACACTTTCAGGTTTCTGCTGAGTATGCAGCTTTGAAGCTATGATTACAAACTAACCCGATCAATCCAATTCTAACTACAATCACGAATTCTCTGCCATGGCTTTCAAATCAAACAATGCCTCAGCAATAAAAGATACTATTCTCAATTTGCAAAAGAGAAACAAAAAAATGTAAAAAAAGGACTTCCAGGGGACTGATTTAGTTCAATAGCTTATTAGTTTTATGTCAGAAAGATATTAACAAACCCAGAAGCAATTAATACTGAACTACCCTTTTTAACTAATGCAGCCACAATAACATTTATAATTCATGTCCATATAACATTTCCCCATCTTCAAAGAAGTACTATGTGCATAAAGAGAGAAACAAAGGATGATAACAATGTTGCATTTCAAACCAATGAAAAATTTTTTTTAAAGGACTCCTTTCCCTTACCTGACACTGATGTACATCAACTTCCAAAAAAACTGCCTGTGGATACTTATTACTCATAGAACTGAATGCCGGGGCAATCCTTAAACATGGTCCACACCTGTGAGAAAGGTAAACAACATGCTTGGTAAAAAACAAAAAGAAAAACAAAACAAAAAACCCACAAAAAACTGTATTAATTTATACTCTGAAGAATTTGTTAAAATATGAAATTAAACAAAATCTCATCATCTTAGCTTTGGTCTTTCTAGTCTCTTTCACGAGATTATTTAGATATACTTGCATCAATACCACACTGTCTTAATGACTACAGATTTATGCTAAGTTTTAAAGTCTAATAATGTTAAGTCTTCTGTTTTCTCACTGAGAAAAATTAAAGATGGAAATAAATAAAAGGAGGAACATACTACGCTTATAAACTGGAAAACTCAACAGTGTCAACCTGTCAATTCTCCTAAATTTGACCCTTAGAATCAATAGAAAATCCCAGTAAGTTTTATTCCCCAAGTTAACAAGTTTAAATTCTAAAATTTATAGGGAAATACCAAAGATAACCCAAGCCATTCTGAGGTTCAAAGCTGAGAAAATTACATTACTGAATAATAAGAACAATCACAAAGCTTTGTAAATTAAGAGTGTACAGTATCAGTAAAAGAATAAACAAACTGACCAACATAAAAGAATAGGTCCAGAAACAAACCAATCCTACACAGATTACCTATTTATCAAACATTTGACAGAGCACTGCAGCGGGGAAAGGATGGTCTTTTCAATAAGCAGTGCTGTGTCAAGAGGATACTCACATGGGAAGATAAATGAATCTTGGCCCCCATACCTCACACCATATACAAAACCAATTCCAGATGGAATTGTTTTTGTCATGGTAATGGATGACAGATCTAAATATGAAAGGTAAAACAATAACAGTTTTAAGAAAAAAATACAAAGGATATTTTCAAAACTCTGGAGTGACTTCTTAAAACACAAAAAACAGGGGTGCCTGAATGGCTCAGTGGGCTAAAGCCTCTGCCTTCAGTTCAGGTCAGGATCTCAGGGTCCTGGAATCAAGCCCTGCATCAGCAGGGAGCCTGTTTCCCCCTCTCTCTCTGCCTGCCTCTTTGCCTACTTGTAATCTCTGTCAAATAAATAAGTAATATCTTTTAAAAAAAAAAAGGGAATAACTGATATATTGGAATATACTTGATAAATTGGAAGATATCAAGACCTTGTGTTCATCGAGATACCATCTAGAGAGTGAAAAGACCCCATAGAGTGGTTAAAAATATATATCTGTGAAACATATCGAAAGGCTTATACTGCTAATATGTAAAGAATTCATACAAATCAGTAAGAACAAGACTGACACCCAAAAGGAAACTGGGTAAACTCTTAAACCAGTACACGACAAATGAGGTTATCCTAACAGTCAATAAATATGAAAAGATATCTGACTTCATCTGTCACTAGGGAAGCTTGGGAAATGCAAATTAAAACCTCCACTGATATAGCTAAAACAAAAAAAAAAAGTATAATAGAGCATTACCAAGAATATGGAGCAACTGAACTGTTTCATGACTATGCAAACTTTAGGGGCATAACCACTTTAGGGGTAAAGAAAAGAAACTGTCAGTATCTGCTAAACAAAGACCTATGCCTACCTCATACGCATGTCTAAAGTACAGAAACAACAGAAACATCTACATATGTTTGCCTTAGGGCATTTGAAAAAAATATTGATAGTAATAATATTTCTAATAACCAAAAGTGGAGACTACTTAAATTTCTATCAACACAGAATGAAGAAATTAATTGCAGCTACTCATACTGTGGAATACTATAATGTCATGCAAAACCACAGATTAATTCACAAATAATACTGAGAAAAATGGTACATCATATGATTCCATTTATACACAGTTCAAATACAGACAAAACAAATCAATGGTACTATAAATAAGGACAAAGGTTATCTTTCTGAGAGTTAAAGACAGGACAGGGTCATGGGAGATATCAAAAGGCTAGTTATGCTCTGTCTGTCCACAAGCTGATTACATGGGCATGTGTGTTCAGTTTACAAAAATTAACTAAGCCAGGGGCGCCTGGGTGGCTCAGTTGGTTGGACGACTGCCTTCAGCTCAGGTCAGGATCCTGGAGTCCCAGGATCGAGTCCCGCATCAGGCTCCCAGCTCCATGGGGAGTCTGCTTCTACCTCTGACCTTCTCCTCACTCGTGCTCTCTCTCACTGTCTCTCTCTCTCAAATAAATAAATAAAATCTTAAAAAAAAAATTAACTAAGCCATACATTTATAATTGTGTATTATGTTGTATCTCAATAAAATTTTAGACAAAAACCTTAGCAACAGCAGACAGGAGCACAAGGAAAAGCAAATTCTGAATCACAAAATGTTCAAACTCACTAATGTTCTCTGCTCAGCAGGGAGCCTGCTTCCTCCTCTCTCTCTCTCTCTCTCTGCCTGCCTCTCTGCCTACTTGTGATCTGTCAAATAAATAAATAAAATCTTTTTTAAAAAATAAATAAATAAATGTGGAAGAGAGCTTGCCTGTATGGCTGAGGGTTCTTCTTCCTGCTAAAGGTTCTATTTCCATTTCTGTTCCTCACTGCCTAGGAAAAATAGAATACAAACCAACAGAACTTCCACACTATACCGACATCATGCTCACTAGGCATGTATGAGCTAACAAGTGTTAAGAAAAAAAGAAATTCTTGTATCTAAAATAACTGTCCTAAAACAACTGTTCCCTTTCAAACTTTATCTAGATCCTCTGTTTAATTTCAGTTAGCCATCACAGGTTGTAACTGTAGTCAAAAATCAAAATAAGCCCTGGAACACAAAAGCAGAAATAAATACAGCGGCATACTTTCACACTATAATCACTCAAATGAAACTGATTAGTTATTTTAAGATGTTTGCCTGCTTAACATTAGCATTCAAGAATAAACTTAAATTTCCATTATTAGCTAAGCTCCTGAACAAGTCACTTGATTGCTCCATATAAAATGAGAAGCAACTGGATTCTCTAGCACCTTTCTCATAACTAAAATATTATGCCCCAGGGACACCTGGGTGGTGCAGTCAGTTGAGTGTCTGACTCTTGTTTTTGGCTGAGGTTGTAATCTCAGGGTTATCAGACTGAGCCCTAGGTCAGTCTCCAAGCTCAGTGCAAAGTCTGCTTGAGACTCTCTCTCCAGCCCCCCATGGCCCTCCCCCACTCCTCAAATAAATATGTAAAATACTATGCCCCAAATACAACTGAATTTCATGATCATACTTTCTTCTCTTGTGCAATCCTTGACTCTCAGCCCTCAAATAATACATCGTCACAGAGCCTCTAAACTTGTAAACGTGACCAGAGATCATCTAGTCCAGAGGTTTAAAAAAGAAAGTGAAGAAAAAAGTTCTTTTTCTACCTCTGAACCTCTCTTTGACAGAAAGGTTAGCTATTAAATCTATTATGTGAAATGCATATATAAGGACTCTGACTTATGCTTTCTGAGAAAAAGAACACAGCACACAACTCTTTAGCTTTCTGCAATACATAAAGAACCAAACCCACAAACTAAAACATTAAAACTAATCTAACCTAACACAATTACTGGATAGGTAAGAACTGAAGACCAGGAAAGTTAAAGGACATGCCCAAGATCAGACGCTCTAGTCAATGGCAGGGCCACAACAGAACATTTAATTCCTAATCCAATTCAAGATCAGCTTTCTTTGAAAGCACCAAATTAGTTTCATAAGTAAGATTTTTGTTTACCATCATAATATAAACACATTCTACTTCATGAACTTGCCACTCTTTATTTGCTAAAGCAGTCAGTGCCCTGCCTTGAGCAGTAACATATGTAAACACATTGCTGATAAATGGTAAGGAAAATGTATGTGCTTTCTGAAGAGATATTTTAAAAAAGTCTATTTTTCTGTAGGCTGTAACTTTAAGGTAGGTAATGTCTACATTATTATATTTCAATTAGGGCAGGCATAATCATAACTGGTCCAATTAATAACACAAAATGGCTAGCATTCACTGAGCATTTACCATATGTTATACAATTTACAAAACCTTAAATTCATTTAAACCCTACAACTCATTCCAAAGTCAAGAACAATGAGGTACAGTACTAGAATTTGATCACAAAACCCAACTCCTGACAGCTATTCCCAAAACCTCGTAACAGTGGCCTACACACTGCCTTTTGTTATTTCTTAAATTATGTCAAGATTAACACTATATGCTCTATTAAATAATTCAGACAGATTATATTTTGTAAAGTTCAAATCCAGGCAAAACTAATCTGTGGTATTAGAATTCTAGTATGAGAATAAAGCATAGCAGGGGAAGAGGGAGGCAAATTCTTGATCTACATGTTGGTTAAACTTCTCAAAAGTATTCACAAACGATTTGTGTACATTTCTGCATGCATGTTATAGTTCAATAAAAGAGTATACTTTTAAAAAAATTCTCTATGTTCTCTAAGGCCTTGCCACGCACTAGCTATCTTAAAGCTGCCCACCTCTCTCATTATCTGCCTGGTGCCTAGACTACTGAACTTGCTACCTCTGTAATTCAGTCTGCAGCAATAATGCAGCATATACTATTTTCATACACATATATGATATATTATTTAAACCAGCTACCATAACCATTAGAACTCAACATCCTAACATACACTAACATTCTTCCCAGATGATAACAGTAACACCTAACCAAATACAAACTAGGACCTGTTTTAACAAAACTGAATATGGTAAAAATGATACATTCATAAATTCAATATCAAAATCATTCATACTCAATATAATTTCTCCTACATGCAGGATATAAACAAACACACAAATGAAAAAAACAGAAACAGACTCATAATCTCAGAAAACAAACTAGTGGTGGTGAGGAGGGGATTCGTGAAGGGATCAAGAGATACGAACTTCCAGTTTTAAAAAAGTCATGGGGCTGGAAAGTACAGCATATGGAATATGGTCAGTAACACTTAATAACTCTATATGGTAAAAGGTGGTAACTGTACTTCTTATACCCTGAAACTAATAAACTATTGTATGCCAAGTATATTTCAATTTTAAAAAATCATACTAAGTTTTACGAGGAAGAAATATATATATTTTTTAGCATTGGGGCTTACCCAACAGTGATAACAAAACTGGCTCAGCTTATAATCACTGAATGTATCTGAGTATATCTAAACAAGTAACAGTTTGGAAATAATGGTTACAAAAACATGTTACCACAATATGTAATTCACGTATATAATTTCATTCTCTAAATAATACTATTACGTTACATATTACTATTCCTATTTTACAGTTAGGGAAAAGAATAGAGTGAAAGGACCTGTCCTAAAGCATAGGATTAGTTTGCAAGCAGCTGTAACTAAATAATTCAAGGCAATATATATTTAAAAATATCAGGCGCTGTGCAATATAGAGATGAACCTGCATTTCCTTTCTATTTAGGCTGGAAAGAACAAGAACAGCACTTTACAATCCAAACTGCATTCAGCATTGGGACCTTAAGTTATTTAATCTGGACTTAACATCATCATTTGTAAAATGGGGATCATTTCAAAGATTACTTTGAGGATTGAATAAGTCAATATAAATGTTTAAATAAGTCTCCTACAAGAGTAGATAAAACACAAATGTTGACTGTTTTAATTGTTAAGAAATATATATATATATTGGAGAAGGAGGCCAAGACCATTCCTGGGGGAAAAGACAGTTTCTTCAACAAACAGTGCTGGGAAAACTGGGTATCAACATACAGAAGATTCAAGGTGGACCTTTACACCATATATAAAAATTAACTCAAAATGAGTAAAAGTCCTAAACTTAAAAACTAAAATTACAAAATGATTTATTGAAAACATAGGGGTTAAATCTTCATGACACTGGATTTGACAACGATTTCTGGGATATGACACTAAAAGCACAAGCAACAAAAGATCAACTGGACGTCACCAAAATTTAAAGACTTGTACATCAAAGGACACTATCAAGAAAGCGAAAGGCAACCAATAGGAGAAAATATTTATAAATCATATATCAGGTAAGGAATACCCAAAATATATAAAGAACTCCTACAATTCAGTAATAAAAAACCAAAGTCATTCAAAATGAGTGAAGGACTTGAGTAGATATTTCTCCACGGAAGATATTAAGCACAAGAAAATATGCCCAACTCACTAGTCATTAAGGAAATGAAAAGCAAAACCACCAGACCACTTCACACCCATTTAGAATGGCCATTAAAATATAAAAAGCGTTGGCAGGTATGTGGAAAATTAGAACTCTCCTGCACTGCTGGGGTGGGAATGCAAAATGGTGCAACCACATTCCACTCCCAGGTATATACTGAAAATATACTGAAAAGAACTGAAAACAGTCACTCAAAGAAATCCTTGCACACCAATGCTGATGGCAGTATTACAATAGCCAAAAGGTGGAAACAACCCAATGTCCATCAACAGATGAATAAGCAATATATGGTGTATACATACAGTGAAATATTATTTAAATTGAAAAAGGAAATTCTGAAACATGCTGCAACGTGGATGAACCTTGAAAACATTATGCTAAGTGAAATAAATCAGAAACCAAATGACAAATATATTTAATTTCACTTACATGAGGTACCAAGAATAGGCAAATTCATAATGACAAAAAGAAGTTACCAGGGGTGGGAGTTTTAATGGATACTTACTGGTTAACGCTTTTATCTGAGATCATGAAAAAACTCTAAGAAATAGTGGTGATGTTGGTACAATATTGTGAATGTACTTTATACATTTAGAAATGGCTAACATGGTAAATTTCATGTTACATATATTTCACTACAATTAAAAACCTGAGTGCTCACTCTGGTAGCAGTTTTATTTTATTAATGAAATATTTTATTACTAAAATATTTTATTACTAAAACTGGAATGATACAGAGATTAGTACAGCCACTGTGCAAGGATAACATGCTAATTCGTGAAACATTCCATCTTGAAAACAAAACAAAACTCTGAAAATACTGGAGAGCCACAAAGATTTTTAAACAGAACGGTGACAACCTGCATAACATTTTATTAAAATTAATAGGTTAGATATAACACTGAAGTGGAGAAAAAGGAATAAGACTTAAAGTCGGGTTGGAAAAGAAATAGCTGTTGGAGAAAACTATATTCTTGGCCTAAAATGGGACATTAACTTTGATCTAAAAGGTTTCCTACATGACCTACTGGATACAGTTGTTTGAGGGTCTAATACTGATGCCCAGTTACCTCAGTGGCCAAAATGTTAAAGAACTTTAAGGCAAATATAACCTTATCAGATTTATAAATGTTAGCTATAAATATACTTTTGAACTTGAAAGTTCTCTAAATTCATTTGCCAAAAAAAAATAAATTTTCATTGCATCAAAATACCTTTTTATTTATTTATTTATTTATTTATTTTAAAGATTTTATTTATTTATTTGAGAGAGAGAGAGAGACAGTGAGAGAGAGCATGAGCGAGGAGAAGGTCAGAGAGCGAAGCGGACTCCCCATGGAGCTGGGAGCCCGATGTGGGACTCGATCCCCGGACTCCAGGATCACGCCCTGAGCCGAAGGCAGTCGTCCAACCAACTGAGCCACCCAGGCGTCCCCAAAATACCTTTTTAAAAGTAAATAACAGTGCTTCACCAATCAATGCCTGTAATTGTTTACGAGTAAATGTTGCCTCACTGTTAATGGAAGTGTTGCCTTAACAGCAAAGTTTCCCCACTTCTCTCATTTCAATTAATAAATTTTTGATCACTGTCTGTCATCTGTTCTGCTATGGTATTGGGGGATGAAAGTCTACACACTCCTATATGCTAGAACTAGAAAAGTTAATTAAAAACGAGATTTACTGTTAAAATCATCTCTTCCCTTTTCCAATTTTGGCCTAGCTACCTAATAAATGTATGGGTATCCCTCCATATTAAAAATATAGACATTACAAAACTGCTAACTGACACATTTATAGAATTTGACATTACTTTCAGACATGTCCTCATGATGAAATTTTTATCTTCTTCAACTTAGTAAATATGAAAGTCCACATGTCAAATTGGTACTCTATGCCACCCTAGAAAATCCAATGTACTGTCCGTTTTCAATTCTGTATAAGAGAGATTGGTGTAGGAATAAGTCTTTAATTGTTTTCACCTCTATCTGCATCCTAAACTATCTAATCCTAATGCCACTACTTATACATTCAACATTTACTGAATCATATTCAATAGCCATGAATCATTTTTCACCCTGATTCAAAATACTGCCTAATGTTTATAAAGTTACCTGGACAACTAAATGTGTTACTTAAATACTGATACCTGTAGTAGATTTCTCCAGGTTTAATTGTAAATAACTCGGGGGAGGGGGTCAAGATAAATCAAATGGAGATCTTTAATAAAAACGTAGTGATCCAAAGGGGCGCATGCACCCGAATATTTATAGCAGCAATGTCCACAACAGCCAAACTATGGAAAGAACCTAGATGTCCATCAACAGATGAATGGATAAAGAAAATGTGGTGTGTGTGTAAATATATACAATGGAATACTATGCGGCCATCAAAAGAAATAAAATCTTGCCATTTGCGATGATGTGGATGGAACTGGAGGATATTGTGCTGAGTGAAATAAGTCAATCAGAGAAAGACAATTATCATATGATCTCCCTGATAAGAGGAAGCTGAGAGGCAATGCTGGAGGGTTTGAGGGGTAGGAAAAGAGTAAATGAAACAAGATGGGATCCGGAGGGAGACAAACCATGAGAGACTCTTAATCTCACAAAACAAACTGAGGGTTGGGGGGCGGGGGATTGGGTTATGGACATCGGGGAAGGTATATGCTATGGTGAGTGCTGTGAAGTGTGGAAACCTGCCGATTCACAGACCCCTGGGGCTGATAATACACTATATGTTAATTAAAAAGACAAAAAATTTAAAAAAAAAATTTTAAATGGAGATCTTTAATCCTTCTAAGTTAGAAGGCACTGACATACACAAGCGAAGGTCAATAAATAAACACAGTCGCTGAAATCTTGGTTTCGAAGGGCTAGTTCCAACATGTCACTCTGACACAGGTACACTGCAGGCTCAAAATAGAAAATCCACGAGCTCTGCGACCAATGTATTATGTTGAGATTTACCCAACCCAGTTAAGCATCTTTCAAGATCCCTGTCCTCTTAAGCCATCAAGTCAAAAATGAAGTCTCTTTGGCCAAACCCAGATGTCTGGGTATCTAGATTTACTATATACTCATTCTAATTTCCGTGATCAGATGTATCCGCACATAAGGGAGCCTAAGTTACCAAGTTACTAACCAAACGAGTAACAAAACCATTAAGAAAATTAAAAAGCACCCGGACTCAACATTAATTTAAAATGCATTAAATGAGCCTCGGGCCTAAGCACTACGTGGATTAGTTGGATAGACCCAACTGAATCTTCTAAAGGTTTTACAGAAATGCAGGTGGTGAAGCAACCCAAAGTGTTGGGTAAATTTAAGATTTTAGGATTTCTAAAATGCAAGTGACAGCTGGCTCCCCGAAACGAACGGGGCAGGCGAAAGCAGGGGCCGCTGTAAGAAGACTACCACAGACTGGAAGGGGGCCACCCCCACGTCCAGAGCCCGTCCGAGGATGCAGAAGGGACGGGAGGCGATCTCCTGGACTATGCAACGCGGAGGGCCAGGCCTCCGTGCCCTCCAGAGACTCCCCTGTGCACAAACCGGGACTCACACCCAAGAGCTGCGGCCTAACCCGGCAGCGCCTGGGGCTGCGGCCAGCGCCGGACATTCCAGAGCAGGAGACCGCAAGGGAGTCGGGACCGGGAACAAGTGAAGGGAAAGCAGGGACGGACACACAGGGCCCACAGGGCTCGCGCCCGACCTCACCCTCGCATGGTGAACTTGACCACGGCGAGTCTGGAGCCCGCGCCGCTCAGCTCCGGCTGGAAATCTGGGTCGCTCCCGACCGGCTTCACTCCCACCATTCTTAGCCCGGCAGGGCGGCCGCGACGCCACCGGCTTCAAAACTGAAGGAGAAAACCCGGGAGAGGAAGGGGAGAGGCTCAGAAAGGCCGAGGCCTGAACGCAGGAGGTGACGACCGCGGCGTCTTCTCCGGGACTCTCTGTGCCGAGTCACGCCAGGGAGCGGAGCGGCCGAGGGGGTGGGGACGGGAGGGGGGAGGGGAGGGGAGAGGCGAGGAAAGGAAAGGCGTGCGGCACCCAGGAGCCACCGCGCGACCGGGACGCCGGCGCTTGCGCACGATGGCGTCATTTCCGCGTCGTCCGTTTTGGCTCCCACCGCCCAATCCTAAAACGCGACCCCTGGCTCCACCCTTCGCTGCGGAACGCGACGCCGGCGGGAGGGGAGCAGGCGCCGGAGAGCAGCGGGTCGCGAGCTCAGACTCCGAGTGAGATTGGGAAGTTTCTGTGTTCCTCCGCGGTTCCAAGACTTGTGTCTTCTACCGAGTCTTGGGGTTGGGGGGAAAAGAAAAAGAGGGGGGACTCGCTTTTCCCCCCGAGGTTCGTGGCTAATGTTTTAACCCCTCTCCCTGGAAGGGCTAGAAGAAGCACTTTGTCTCATATTTGGGGCGGATCGCCACACTAGATAAAAAGAGACTTTAGATCTATTGATTTACAGATCTCATGATACAAGGGTGCTCTCTGCACTCGTCCTCAAGATAGCAGCACCTGTCTTTAAGTTGTGCCTGAAAAAAAAAAAAAAATGAAAGCACCATCCTTCGCCTGGAAACACAGTCTAGTGATAGAAACCAGCAATAGAATAATATGTTTGCAAAGGAAACGGTGGGGACAGATGAGACAGGAGGATGGGGCAGGGTAAACTTGCTAGAAATTGTGGCCCGTGAGCTGATTGTTGATAGAAGAGAGCCAGATGGTGAGAGGTGACAGGAGTATTAGAGGCAGAAGAACCAGCAGTACCGATTCGTACTGCTGGTTCTGCTGCTGCTAATGATGATGATAAGAAGAACTAACAAACTGCGCTAGACAAGATACCGGCTCTTTGTGTATATTAGTTCATTTAACCCTCACAACAACCCTGTGAAGTAGGTTCTCCTATTTCATGGATAGCTAAATTTTGACGTAGTAACAAGTCAAATCATCATTCGAGTTAAGGTAGTCTTGTAAGGACCTATTTCGCAAGAGGCTTCCATCAAGGTTAAAAGAATAACGTTGTTTAACCCTTAAACTATCCCTGCTCCCCTTCCCCCAAAGGACTTACTTAAAAACAAGTCGGGAAACCAGCTCCTGGTAACAAAGCCCAGATATAAGGGTGGATCAGGCCAGGTGGAGCCATCCGATCAGTGTGGGGTTGCGTACTGTCTCCCTAGCTACCAAGGAGTATGGGCCCCTGCCCTTTGGGAGCCTTTTGGGCGCTAATTCTAACCAAGGTGTGATAGGCTAGTTGAAATGGCTGCTAGAGTAAATTGTAACTCAATTGGTCACCTAGCATCACTGTGCAGCTTTCTCTGTGTGTTACAATCTCATTGGTCACCTGTGCGTTGCCAGGCCTGGTCGCATGGCCTTTGCCCTTAAAAGCTAGCCTGTGAAACAGAGAAAGGTCGCCCCTCTCTGTAAGAGGCGTGGCCCTGGTGGGTCAGTTTGATTCTTGCTGCTTGGCGCGAAATAAATCTTTCCTTGACCTTCGCTTTATATCAGTCTCGCTCCCTTAATCACGGACCCATTATTGGGGCATAACAGTCTAACACTAGTGTGTTCTTTTAAATGTCAGACTATGACAAATGATTTGCTTTTGGATTTAGCTGGGGTGATGAAGCTGAAGAGGAAGGTAGACGTCTGATCAGGACTAGCTGAGAAATTTGTATTTTAACGTGAATGCAAAGGAGTAATCACTGCAGGGCATTTTTTTTTTAATTACAAAAAAAGTGTCTACTGAGGTAGCAGTGAGGAGGATGGAAGGCAGTGAGACACGTTTAGGTTACTGTAGTAATCCAGGAAGTGAGTTATGGGAACAGCTGAAATGGAAATGAAGAGGACATGATATACTTGAGAAACAATTAGCAGCTAAAAATCACAGGATTTGGTGACCAATTGGACCAATGTAGAGCAATGACAGAGGAAGGAGTCTAGGATAGTGGGGATATATCAATCCTGGGGCTGTCTGTACTGAATTAAGATGCCAGTAGAACATCTAGGTAAGGAGGATAGCAGACAGTAGGAAGGTTGAGTCTGGAACAAAAGAAAAAGGAGTAGGCTAAAGTTGCAGAAAGTATGTAACTTACTCAGTTATGCAGCTGTACAGCTGCTTAGCCCTCACCATTGCACCCAACATTATACTGAAACAGACTTTATATATTGCATAGACACTTTTAGCAAATGTTATTGAGGTGATGATTTGCTGAGTGTTTTTTCCTCTATATTTTACAAATCTTTTCTATAATTATAAATAGTATATATAATAATAAGAAGAAAGAAGGTGCAGCTGGGAGAAAAAGTGCTACACAAAAATTCTACAAAGAAGGCCCAAGTTTCTGCCTTACCCTATTAGTAGTAACTAAAACAAAATGATATTCACAGTTAATTGGTCTCCTGTGAAATTTAGGTAATGTTTAATATCATTAAGGAAAATGAGCCTTTGGTGGATGAAATTTTCCCCAAAATGTTATTTTTTCTTTTTTTTTTTTAAGATTTTATTTATTTATTTGACAGAGAGAGATCACAAGTAGGCAGAGAGGCAGGCAGAGAGAGAGAGAGATGAGGAAGCAGGCTCCCTGCTGAGCAGAGAGCCCGATGTGGGACTCGATCCCAGGACCCTGAGATCATGACCCGAGCTGAAGGCAGCGGCTTAACCCACTGAGCCACCCAGAAGCAAAATGTTATTTTTTCTTAATGTGTATTAAAACCCCATTTACTGGAATTTCCATGAAATTTTTAGAAAACACTTACCATTAAACTTCTACAAGGATGACTCATGATTATTTTTAAAAGGATGATACACTTTCTCAGTTCCTGAGATGACCATATTCAGAAATGCAGAATTCACAGCACATAAACTCCCTCCACCCCATCCCTCTCTTGGCGGGCATCTCCCTTAGAGGACATAGTTTCCCAGGGTTTATTTAGCTTCAGCCTCAGAATTCTATTCAGCCCCACCCACTACCAGAGCCAGCAATCAGGATAAAACCTGTTTGTCATGCCCCATCTTACAGTAACTGTTCCATTTTGAAATCCATAGATCTGGAACTTTCCGGTGTCACACCCAGAAATTCTGATTCAGGAGTGCTGGTGCATGGCCCAGGAAAGTGAATTTTAACAGACATCCAGGGTAGCTGATGCAAGGAGTCCGTATTTTGAGATACATTATTTTTTTTTAAGATTTTATTTATTTATTTGACAGAGAGAGATCACAAGTAGGCAGAGAGGCAGGCAGAGAGAGAGAGGAGGAAGCAGGCTCCCTGCTGAACAGAGAGCCCGATGCGGGACTCGATCCCAGGACCCTGAGATCATGACCTGAGCTGAAGGCAGTGGCTTAACCCACTGAGCCACCTAGGCGCCCTGAGATCCATTATTTGATGTTACTTGTCTACGATCACATAGAATTTAAATATGTGCAAGATATTGTGATAATGCTTTGAAACACCTTTCTTCCAAGGACGGCAAAAGGCAGATAAGACACTACTACAAAAGCCAATAATACAAGACAAAATGTGGTAAGTGCCATGGTAGAACTACAGATAACGTACCATAGTGGTTGAGAAAAAGAAGAGAACATTTCCAGCTGGAATGAGCAGAGAAAGTTATATGAAGGAACGTGTTCTAATATTCAGGCCTGGATAAAAATAAGAAAGAAATGCATAAGTTTCTTCATTCACAGAAATGAGTCCTGACTTTCCTCAACTTGCCAAGAATATAGTGCACTTTAGACTCGCCCACTTTTATCAGGCTCAGCCAGTCATTAGAGGCAGACTTTCTATCATGACTTGTAGCTGCCATGGGTTCACTTGGCTGACTTTACAAATAGAAATGCTAGAGATACACCATCCTTGGATTTATCTCTCTCATAGCCCTTTGCCCATGGTAGGTACAAAATAAATACTGGTTTAATAAATGAATGGCTAGGAAGCATAATAAGTATGACTCTCTGTCCAAAACATGCAGGTGTACAAGAAATATTACTTTGTTGTATAACTCAGTTTCATGTTGACTCTGAATCCCCACCCTCTTCCTGCTGTATCCAACTAGAACAAAAACAACTTTACCTCCTCTTCTGCCTGCTTCAGAAATGGTACCAAAGTTTTCGATTTAGACTGGGAGTTGGGCTTTAGAGTGTAGATGTCTAGGAGCACTGTCTCTTTCTACATGCTATCTTTTTTTTAATTTTTTTAAGATTTTATTTATTTATTTGACAGACAGAGATCACAAGTAGGCAGAGAGGAAGGAAGAGAGAGAGAGAGAGAGGAGGAAGCAGGCTCCATGCTGAGCAGAGAGCCCGATGCGGGGCTCGATCCCAAGACCCGAGATCATGAGCCGAACCGAAGGCAGAGGCTTCAACCCACTGAGCCATCCAGGCACCCTCTACATGCTATCTTGAAATCTAGCCCTTTCTGCTTTATGTGACGACCTTACAGATTGGGACCCTTTGTTCAAAGCTGCCTATGGGCCCATCTACCTAGATGTCCCAGTCTGCTATTTCTTCCCAGAGGATTTACTTCTTCTTTTCTCCCTTGCATAAAGATTTTCCCTCATTTTCATTAAAAGCTTTATAGTTTCAGCTTTTAGGTTTATTTGATCCAGCATCTACATTTTTGAACCAATTTGATTATAATCACTTAGAAGTATTCTCATGATAGAAAAGAAAAACACAGTTTTCAGTTTTGTATATATTTGAGCTTTTGTTAGGGAAGCAGTATGTGATAACCATAAAATCTCTAACGTAAGTTTTTCTTTAAATGTAGTCCTCTTGTAAAAATTGGAGGAAATGCCAGTTTCTGGTTTTTTGAAGAGCAATAGCAAGAATATAATGTTGATAGAACTTTTATTCTACAAAAAAGGTCCTCATAAATTCCTCAGAGATATAATATACCTCTTTATATAACTGAATTTTTAGTTGCAGAAGCCCAAGAATACAGATTTATCGATAAATTCCATAAACCATATGAAATCCCTACATTAGCTTATCAAAATTAGAATTATCCCAAAATTCTACAGAAAAATAACTTCTGCTTGGGCCACTTGGGTGGCTCAGTCGGTTCAGCATCTGACTCTTAGTTTCCGTTCAGGTCATGATCTCAGAGTTGTGAGATGGAGCCCTGCACAGGACTCTGGGCTCTGGGCTCAGGGAGGAGTCCACTTTCCTCCTTCTACCTCCTCCTCTGTCCCTCTCCCTCCTCATTCTCAATTTCTCTCTCCGTCTCAAACAAATAAATGAATCTTTAAAAAAATAACCGGCTAAAAAAAAATAATAATAACCGGCTTAGGGCGCCTGGGTGGCTCAGTGGGTTAAGCCACTGCCTTCGGCTCAGGTCATGATCTCAGGGTCCTGGGATCGAGTCCTGCATCGGGCTCTCTGCTCAGCAGGGAGCCTGCTTCCCTCTCTCTCTCTCTCTGCCTGCCTCTCCATCTACTTGTGATCTCTCTCTATCAAATAAATAAATAAAAATCTTTAAAAAAAAATAACCGGCTCAATAGCTTACTGTTACCTTATTCCTGAAGAAGTAGAAAACATTTTATATCAGTTTAATTCTTTAATCAACTGAGTAATTTATTTTAAAAATAATTTTAGATAAGATTTGTTTTATTCTTAAAGTCTTGAGGTAAATGCATAATTTATGTAATATAAATATTAAGTAGAAACGACATCCTGCTTCATTATTTCCAAACCTTTTCTAGGTGTGGGCTATTGAATTTGAAAATTGAATGTCATTTCCCATGGCTGTCCCTAGGTGGCGCAGTGTCTTTCAATCAAAGGGGTATGATTTCCCCTTGGATATCAAACGCTTCTTTAAATAATTCTGTCGGGGCGCCTGTGTGGCTCAGTGGGTTGGGCCGCTGCCTTCGGCTGGGGTCATGATCTCAGAGTCCTGGGATCGAGTCCTGCATCGGGCTCTCTGCTCGGTGGGGAGCCTGCTTCCTCTTCTCCTTCTGCCTGCCTCTCTGCCTGCTTCTGATCTCTATCTGTCAAATACATAAATAAAATCATTAAAAAAGAAAAATTAAATAAATAAATAATTCTGTCAAGTCCCCAGACAGACCATTTATCCCACTAACACTATATTCCTTAGTTTCCATTGCTAGGCAGTATCTTGGAAGAGAGAGTTTTCCAGGCAATCGTGGAGTGACCCATCACCATTATAAATCTCATCTTTATAAAACATACTGAAGAAAGTTGCTAGCAATTCTGTCAGTTTTGGGTGTTTCCCAGAAATGTAAAATAGTTTTTTTATTCTGAAATTTATATCTGAGGTTTAGAAGTCATTAAACTGCCTAGAGTTGCTGCTAAGAAGGCCAGATAGAAAGACTGAGATAAAAATCCATATAACCGGGATGCCTGGGTGGCGCAGTTGGTTAAACGACTACCTCCGGCTCAGGGCGTGATCCTGGAGTCCCGGGATCGAGTCCCACATCAGGCTCCCAGCTCCATGAGGAGTCTGCTTCTCCGTCTGACCTTCTCCTCGCTCATGCTCTCTCTCACTGTCTCTCTCTCTCAAATAAATAAAATCTTAAAAATAAAAAAAATAAATAAAAATCCATATAACCCTTTTTTTTAAAGATTTTATTTACTTATTTGACAGACAGAGATCACAAGTAGGCAGAGAGGCAGGCAGAGAGAGAAGAGGAAGCAGGCTCTCCGCCGAGCAGAGAGCCCGATGCGGGGCTCGATCCCAGGACCCTGAGATCATGATCTGAGCCAAAGGCAGAGGCCTTAACCCACTGAGCCACCCAGGTGCCCCTAGAGTTAACTTTTTAAAGCTGAAAAACTACACATGCCTACACATAACTATGTTTTCGCTTAACCACTTGTAAAGAGAGTTCTTTTTTGGTCTATAGTGGTGTAGTAGAAATTGTCTGACTAGAATGTACAGGTAGAGAAGAAATGCCTCCCAATAAAGACTTTTGCTGTGTCCAAAGCACCCTTTCAGGCATGCCCTTGAGCAAACACATACACCAAGCATACACAACATCATCAGTTAGCCCATTCCTGAGTGGCACTATTTACATACTCTCGGTACCTCTGAGGGCCAGGCACAGCAGACATTCAATAAAAATAAAATGTATGTTAGCTTCCCCCCCAGTAAGGAAGTGATTATTTACACAATGTTAAAAAAGAATATATCCCACCAAAATTCAGAATATTGGATGAGAAAAAAATCAGGAGGATCAGACATAACTGGTAGAAAGTACCAAAACACACCACTTTTCAACACAGCATTGCACTCATGCTAGATGTATCTGTCTCCCTGCCAGACTGTGAGAAATGTGACCATAGAACCAGGTTTTGGCACTATCTGAATGCCCAGTTCAGCATAGCACTCAATACCACTGGATGCTGAATAAATGATGTTTTCCACCTTGCCAAATTATATTTAGGACAAGTAAAAGTGCTATTTCATGAAAGTAGAAACAGGTTAAATTACTCATAGCCACTGCCCCCCCAACCCAGGTGATTATGGAACTAATGCCAGGCATCATATAATTTCATCTGTAGTATTTTAGCCTGCATGTCTAGAACATAAGGATTCCTTTAAAAATCACCTTCATAACCAAAATACCATTATCACACCTAAAATGTTAACAACGCTACCTTAATATCATCAAATAACCACATAATGCTAAAATTCTCCATTTTCTACTAATTTATTTTATGACTTATTTGAATCAATATCAAAATAAGGTATTTACATTGCATTGGTTGATATCTGTCTCATATCCTTTTTTTTTGAAGATTTTATTTATTTATCTGAGAAAGAGAAAGAGCGAGGTGAGGGGCAGAGGAAGAAGCAGACTCCCTGCTGAGCGGGGAGCCTGAGGTGGGGCTTGATCCCTGGGACTCCGGGACCAAGTCCTGAGCCAAAGCCAAACCCTTACTGACTGAGCCATCCAGGCGTCCCTGTCTCCTCATTTTTATTAAAATTTTCTTTATTGGGGCACCTGGGTGGCTCAGTGGGTTAAAGCCTCTGCCTTCGACTCTAGTCATGATCCCAGAATCTTGGGATCGAGCCCGACATCGAGCTTTCTGCTAGGCAGGGAGCCTGCTTCCCGCCCCCCCTCCCCTGCCTGCCTCTGTACCTACTTGTGATCTCTGTCTGTCAAATAAATAAATAAAATCTTTAAAAATTTTTTCTTTATTTCTTTTTTCTAAATTTTTATTTGAAATGATTCAAATGGGCAGAAAAGTTGCATCAGCAACAGAAATAGCAGAGGCAGAAGTAGAGGAAGAGGGAGAAGAAGGTGGTACGGGGAGAAGAAAAGTGCACTTTCTTGCCAGCCATTCACTGAGGACTCCCCAAGAAGAGTGAGCTCATGACTAACATTGCTGTGCTCATATATTTGCCAGGGCTTCCTCAAGAATAGGTAATCCCAGCTGGAAAGCTAAGGAGACCTGGAAGAAGCTTGTAACAGAGCAGTAAGCAAATCCTCTCCATGGAGATGGGAAGTGACTTTTCCTAGAAGAAAAATCTGGGCAGTGCATCTTTGTGTCTTCCATGGCCCACTTTGTGACACATGGGTCCTCTTCTCTGCACAGGATTGAAGAACAGCTCTCCCTGGGCTGTGGTGGTCCTATCATCCGGAGAGGAGAGAGAAGAGAGAGATTAGTAGGACAAAGTCCAACCATTGTTGCTACAGCCTGCAACAAGGCTACTAGTTACTCATCACACCTTTCTTTCTTTCTTTCTTTCTTTTTTAAGATTTTATTTATTTATTTATTTATTTATTTATTTATTTGAGAGATAGAGAGAAAGAACAGGAAGAGGCATGGAATGAGAGGGAGCAAGGGTTTCTAGAGACTCTGCTGAGCACAGAGCCCAATGGGGGACTCAGTCCCAGGACCCTGAGATCACAACTTGAGCTAAAACCAAGAGTCAGCTGTTCAACCGACTACAGTACCCAGGCACCCCTCACATCCTTCTTTACTATCCTAATTTCCCCCTTGTTGATCTTGGTAGCTTGATGAGGCGCCCCCAAACGCTTATTTGTGAAGAGTTCAAGTACTCCCAACTTGAACGCCTTCACTCTTTCCTAGAAGGTGTACGTATGGAGCAAATAGAGGTATTTCTAGAAAAAGATATCCTGTTACTTAGAAGAAATCATTTGGTTTGGAAGAAGTCATGAGATAGGAAAAAAGGAGAAGCCTCACCAGTTGACTTTCATGTCATGTGACTTTCATGTCATATGAGAAAGTACAAAGGGAAGCTCTTAAAGAGCTATAATTCCACAAAACCATGCAAAGAACACTTACTAAACTTCTCAGCTGCAACATATTAAAGGGTGATGACTCTAGTACTAATATGAAGCCCCCAAGCATGACATGACTTCTAGACAAATGAGTCCACTAAGGAGGGAACAGAATTAGCAGTTTTAGGCCCTGTGAGGAATTCCAAATTACAGATTTATAGTCTACAGGAAAATAATAACAGCACACATGAAACAATCTGGAAATGAGAGTAACAGTGAAGCCAGTTAGACCAACAGGCAGAAATCTCCTTGCCTTTTGGAGAACTAACTTGGAACTTAGTAGGTGCAGAAGTATTGGTGTGTTGTAGGGTAATTGTTACTAAATTCTCAAGACAGAGTAATACTTAGAGGGTTTTTTTTTTTTGATGCCCATATCATTAAAACATAGCATGTCGAAATTTTTGACCCTTACTCTCTTGGGTTCTGTTTATGGCTCTTTTCTGGTAACAGCTATACATTTTTGGTGAAAACAACGATGACAACTTCTTCTTTGTCTCGGTGCCTCTCTGTCTTTTCCACCTAGTGTACATGATGCTTTCCTGCTGGACTGATTTTTTGTGGCTGACACACCCTCAAGGGATTTCCCAGTGAGCCACACTCTGTCCAGTCTTCTCTCCTTGAGTGCATGTGAAACCCGTCATTTGCTTCTAACCAGTGGAATATGGCAAGCGGTGATGGGCTGTCATCACCTTCATTAGGTCCCTTCATTAGGTCACTATCTATAGATTTATCTATCTCTATCTATAGCTATAACTATATAACTACATCTTTCTTGCACCTCTAGAGAGGTGTTCTTTGCTGGCTTTGAAGACACAAGGTGCCACGTGAAAGGCCTTTGTTAAGGCTCTAGTGACAAGGAACTGTAGGTCGCATGTAGAACGTGAGGGTCCTTAGTCATTTGTCCACAAGGACAGGAACCAGGTTTAGATTCTTCCCTAATTGAACCTCCACATGAGATTACAGTCTGACTGACATCTCAGTTGTCACCTTGTGTCATCACAAGCAGAGGACCCCGTTAAGCTGTGCCTGAACTGCTTTCCTATGGAAACTGCGAGGCAATAGATGTGCATTGTTTGAAGCCACTCAACTCATGGTAATTTGTTATACGGCAATAAGAGCAATAAGAACAAATATAATGTTATAAGCAAAACCACCACTCTATGTATTGGTCAAAATTCTTTGGTGGCTTTTCACTTCCTTTGGAATAAAGTCCCAAAAGTTTCTAAGGGAATTCAAGGCCTTTTCTTATCTGATCTTATTCTATTTTCCCTATGTTATTTTTTTTAAAGATTTTATTTATTTATTTGACAGAGATCACAAGCAGGCAGAGAGGCAGGCAGAGAGAGAGGAGGAAGCAGGCTCCCTGCTGAGCAGAGAGCCCAATGCGGGGCTCGATCCCAGGACCCTGAGATCATGACCCGAGCCGAAGGCAGCGGCCTAACCACTGAGCCACCCAGGCGCCCCCCTATGTTATTTTTTTATTAGTAGGTTTAGGCCCAATCTGAGAAAGACCGTATCAATCAAGGAGAGTTCCAGGGCAAAGACTGCCATTGAAGGGCAATCCTTTATGGGGTAGAAATAACTAAGACTTTTTTATAAAAAGATTTTATTTATTTATTTTTAAAATAATTTTTATTTTTTTTAAGATTTTTATTTATTTATTTGATAGACAGAGATCACAAGTAATCAGAGAGGCAGGCAGAGAGAGAGGAAGGGAAGCAGGCTCCCTGCTGAGCAGAGAGCCCGATGCGGGACTGGATCCCAGGACCTTGGGATCATGACCTGAGCCCAAGGCAGAGGCTTTAACCCACTGAGCCACCCTGGTGCCCCCAAGATTTTATTTATTTATTAGAGAGAGCGAACGAGAGCACTCATGCATGAGTAAGGGGGAGGGGCAGAGGGAGAGGAAGAAGCAGACTCCCTGCTAGGCAGATAGCCTGATATAGGGCTTGATCCCAGCACCCAGGGATCATGACCCGAGCTGAAGGCAGATGCTTAACTGACTGAACCACACAGACGTCCCATAACTAAGTCTTAATGCCACAGTTTCCCTTTACATTTGCTTTATGTCCCCTGTGCTTCACTTTTAATTAACTTTCTGTTCATTATATATGTGTCTATATTCATATTTTACATTTCACATGTTATATGTATACACACACTTGTATACATTTCAAAACTAGCAACAAAATTGTGTTGCTTTCCTAGTTCTTCCTATTCCAAATCCTATTTATTTTCGTAGCCCTTCATGAAATCTCATGTGATTAACCTTCCTCATTTCAGCCTAGAAGTAACTCACCTCTTCTCCACCACACTTTATGTACTCCTTATTTCTTGTACTGTGCTGTATTGTAGCCATAGGTCTTGGGGGAAATTTGCCATTCATTTTAGCAGCCCAACGCCTTCCAATGTTTAGAGAATTCCTCATTTTGTGAGCCTTGGTGGGAAGCAGAGCCTGCTTTCTTGTTTGCTTGGCTTTGCTTTCTGTTAAAGTTCAATAAATATGTGTTGAACTGAACGTTTCAGTTGCATAAATCTTTTAAGATTTTTGTATAATCCCTCCAGATGACAGGAATAAATAAATAATTTACTCAAAAAATATACTCAGGATCAACTAACTGAAGATACAAGTCTTTTTTTTTTTTAAGATTTTATTTATTTATTTGACAGAGAGAGAGACAGCAAGAGAGGGAACACAAACAGGGGGAGTGGGGGAGGGTGAAGCAGGCTTCCCACAGAGGAGGGATCCCAATGTGGAGCTTGATCCCTGAAACCTGGGATCATAACCTGAGCTGAAGGTCACGACTGAGCTACCCAGGCGCCCCTGAAGATACAAGTCTTAATTTTAAGGAATGTTATGCATGTAAAATATATATGGGCATATAAAAATGTGTGACTTTTTGTGAAACAAAAGCGTGTTATTCATTAATATTTGAATCTTTATTTTAGTCCTGTGGCTCAGGACATTGCATGCATTTATATATAGACTTTGGCAATACGTTTTGTAAACTTGGCAGAGAGGGGACAGAGTGTTAGTAGTCTGAAGGCTTCTCATTAAACTTCCTATTAACCTTTGTATTCCTAGGAAAGTATTTGAAACATGTAAATTCAATTAGTATTTGTTGAGTAAAAGTCAACTTTATCGAGGAGGGATATTTTATAGATTTCCTCTACAAACCAAACAAGCTTTAATGAAGCCTACAATTATCCCCTGGTAACTACTCTGTACTTCCCATATTTCCGAAAAGTTCTTATAAATTGTAAAGGGGTTTATGAACTTAACAGTTTAAATGTATTCATCATTACAACAGAGTGAATGAGTATATTGAACCCAATTGTCCAAGGAATTAATTTCTTCTATTTGACATAATTTCCCTGCTCTTCCTTAGCCCCCATGTGATTGCAGGGCAGTTAGTCAAAAGTTGAAGAAAATCGTAGAATCCCAATTTGTAGTACAAGACAATTTCAGAATTGCTGATTTTCAAGTGTTCTATTGACTTCTTTGGTCAACATTATGATCAAGTTTTTATCATGATGGCAGCAGAGCTGGTCTCTACAAATAAATAGGAAATGACACCCGGGACATAAAGGACACTAAATGGCCTAGGTAGGGAGAAGGAGGTGTGCCCCCCAGAACTCATGGGTCTGCAGTATGCTGCTAGGAGGAAGACTGTCTAAGCTGGAAAGAAGGGGAGGAAGAAGTTTGTTATTTGCAGGAATAATACATTGACAGAAAGCCTTTTGACTAAACCAACTCATAGGTCTCTTCTGACGTATTAGTAAGAAAATGATCCTGTCTCAAGGAGTTGTTTCTGCTCTGTTCTAATCGCCTAGTCAATCTCCTAGTCAATCTCCTGCTTCAGACTCATCCAATAGGATTTTGCCACCCAGGACTCAGTCCAAGGACCAGCAGCAAATAGCATTACCTGGGAGCTCCTTAGAAGGGGAGGATTTCAGAAACCACTTTAGACCTACTGAATCAAAAACTTTTATTTTCACGGCCTCTCCAGGTGATTCGTTTACACAGCTTACTTTTGAGAACTGCGATAGAATTCTTGTCCCATAAATGTGTCAGTGAGACTATGCAGGACAAAGATATGAAATGCTTATTTTTTTTCTATCTTTTTAACAGAACTGACCATTGGCGACCAGCATAGCATCATTTTTCCCTTGGCTACTGTTCATTCAACAAATATTTGGGAGGCAGATGGCAAGCATAATAAGTAATATTTATTGAGCTCGTTTAGCCTCCTAGATACCGATGAGGGTATGATGTCTATATTTTATATGGGGCTTGAGGAGAATGAAGAGAAGAAGCATCACGCCCCTGATGACAATAACATTGCGCAGTGGAGGCCCTGGAATCCCAATCGGAGCCTCTCCAAATGCAATCTCACGCTCCACTAGGCTCTACCGCCCACGCTGCGAGGATACACTCATTTCCACTCCTCTACAAGAATGTTGCACAAGGTCAGACTTCTTCTAGCTCAGAAGCCGAGTTCTTCCTCTGGCTCTCTCTGTCGTGGGCGACAGCTAAGTTCGAGGTCAGAGGGAAAAAGTAACCAAATTTCTGAGCTAACACTTTCCAAGTGTCTGGACGGAGTCGCAGGGCAGAAGAGTAAACTTGCAACATCCTGGAAACACCTAGACTTGCCATTTCATTCTTCCCTCCATCTTGGTCCTCCCAGGCTGGGCATTGGAGGCGAGACGAGAGCCTAGACGACACTTCCCATAGTAAAAATGGCGACTGTGCACTCTTTGCCCACAGTCGACACCGTTTGGTCTCCTTGGTAACGGGCCAGCTTCTTTGGCTCCAGCCTCGGCCAGGCAAGTATGGAAATGATGATCATTTCCCGCCCCCTCATTTTTGCGACAGTTGCAGCGAAAGTCACGGCAGTCGGGTGTCAGCTGATTTACTGCAGCGGCGGCGGCGGCAGCGGCGGCCACAGCACCGTGCAACCTCCGCGGGGAGTCGCCTGCTGGGCTCGGGTTGTGGTTTGTCTACCCGGATTTGAGCACCCCACATCTTCCTCGCATAACGTCCTCGTCTAGTCCACCTTTGATCGGGCGCCCGCGGGTGGTGGGACGGACAACATTGCGGCATGAGATGAAACTGTGACAGGTGAGGGGGCTTTCAAGCTATCCCAGGGGGAACCCCAGCCTGGGACCTGCTCGCAGTGGAGGTCAGGGCCCGGGGGTCAAGGGTCACAGACCATTCTGGCCGGGGGCGGCGCCAGCTGTTCGAGCGCTGCTGATGGCAGTTCTGTTCTTTGCCGAGCCTGCAGGTTCAGGCCCACAGCTTGACGCCTTTCCCGGGAGCGGGGTTCAGCCAGGGGTCTTTGGGGTCCCTTGGCCTGGTGAATGACATTTTTTTCAGGTGACACTGACTTTGGTTTTGAGATGGGACCGCCCTGACCTCAGTGGCAATCCAAAGAGTGAGGTGGTTTGTGATGATGAGTGGGTGGTTATTGACAGTGCCTTCGGGAAATGTGTTTGCTTTTAGGTGCGCATGGTCTTTCCTTACCTATTGGTACTCCTTTCCAGTTTGCCCTTGCCTAAGGTGCTAACGTCTGTTAGAGTTTCATCTTTGAGGTGTCACCTACCTGCTCTCCATCCCTTTGCCCTAGGATTTGGTCTAAGGATACCTGCTACTCCCACTGACTTTTGCATCCCAGCATTCTGAAGCCCTATGTTTGGAGTCAGCATTTCCCTACCCTTGGTTCAAAAATTGCATTTAATGTTTTGATTCACTTGCTTTGTCAGTTTCTCAGATCTTAGGCAGAATTTGCTGGTTCTTATAGCTTGAAATTATGGCAGGTACGGTTGCATCTTAGACAGCATTGGCTATGTTGATGCTGCGGATTTTAGGATTCAGTGAGAGGAACAGCTTGCTTTCATGGTAATATTTGCCATAAGCCAAAAAAGGCAGGCTATGACTTTTAGATGCTTATTGCTTAGGACTTTATGGATAAGATGGCAAGAATCATAGTGTGTGAAAGAGAAACTGAGTTTTTGAAATTTTGGTATAACAGATTTTCTTGTTTTATAAGCTACTTGTGACAGTGGAAGGGGAGAGCAGTTTAAAAGTAAAAATAGTGGGGCGCCTGGGTGGCTTAGTGGGTTCAAGCCTCTGCCTTCGGCTCAGATCATGATCCCAGGGTCTTGGGATCGAGCCCCGCATTGGGCTCTCTGCTCAGCAGGGAACCTGCTTCCTCCCCTCTCTCTCTGCCTGCCTCTCTGCCTCCTTGTGATCTCTGTCAAATAAATAAATAAAATATTTAAAAATAATAATAATAAAAGTAAAAATAGTATATTGAAAGGCCTTTATTTACGAAGAATCCAAAACTACCTTGATTTCATTGAAAATAACAGATCTTAGTTATTTCAAATTGGGAAAACAATATAGATAGTAAATGCCTTGTTAATTTCAGTAAGAGATTATTATAGAGAATTTATCTGCTTAAATATCTCTCTTTATTTCTAAAATACTCCAGAGCTCTACTTAAAACTAGACTATATACACTTTCTGTTATTGCCACCTGTACATGCTAAATTTGGAAAGAGCTTGAGAGGTAAATCAAAGGGACTGGGCTTTATTTGAGTATCATTGTGGGAATTTATATTTTAAGTAGTGAGTCTTGTATCTTATAATTTCCTTTTATTTTTTATCTTGGAGGTAAGTTCTGTTTTGAAGCAAAGTGAGTGGTTTATCTATGTAACAGGCTTAGCATTGAACACTTCAGTGAGCTAGTTTTTGTGCCTTTGTCTTGAGAAGAGTAGGAAAACAATTAGGTTCAGTAATGTGCTCTCTGTTAGGTCTGAGTCTTTAAAGTTTGTTTTGGGCCTCAGGTGAAGAGGATTGAATTACTTTTTCTCAATTCAGTGATCATCATTGACTGTTCAAGGTGTGTCTCTGTTTTTTTTTTTCTTTTTTCATTAGCTGTGTTTTATTTCCAATTCCCACACCATTCCCTTGCTCATCAACCCATGAGAAATTGTTTTAATATGCATGATGTGTAACTTTATGTTTGTATGTGTTATTAAATGCATATTGTTTTGGATGCCCACATTTTTTTATTTTTAGAGATACGGTATATTTTTATGTTATATATTACATGTCATGTATGTTATATAATAATATTGTATATTATATATAATATTGTATAATAATGTATATTGTATATTGTAATAATATTATATAATATATAACAATATTATATAATAACACATTATAATTATAATATAATAATTATAATTATTAATTAATCATATATTATTAATTATATTATTAATAATTATTATAATAATTATTAATGATTATAATAATATTGTATATTGTAATAATAATATTGTAAAACCATGTTTTAAAGATCTATTTGTGTCACTGTCCATTGCATCTGACTGCTGATAGTATTTCAGAGATTATATGCATTACAGGTTTCCATCTACTCTCCAATTTGTCGATACCCATTTTACCTTTATTTTCCTACTGCCATAGAAAATTCCATAATAAACATATGTCCAAGACTTCTGGATGTGAGATTTACATCCAGGAATGTGATTTCTGGATCATAGGGCATTTCATATATTTTATCAAAGGACTGCTAGATTGTGCTTCAGAACAAACTGTAATGGTTTGTACTCTTGCAGGCAGTTCTTGGGGATTTCTGTGTCCTTGTAGCTCCACTGTTGCTTAGTGTTATCCAGTGTCCTAGTTTTTCCAGGTTAATTGATACAAAGTAAAATCTCATTTTAAATTACATTTCACTGTTACTAAGGAGTTTGAGCATTTCTTCATGTGCATTTTATTTTTTGGCTTTCCCTCTTGTAAAATTGTTCATCCCTCTCTCATTTTTGAGGTTTCATTCATTTTCTTGTTATCTGCAGAAGCTCTTGTATTTTCTTAGAGACTAGTCTGTTGAATATCTTAAGTATCCATTTTCCTATTCTATCATTTGTAACATTTTTCATGATGTACTTCATTGAACAGAAATCTTCAATTTTGGTATAGTCAGATTTTTAAAAAATTGCCTTATAGTTTGTGCTTTGGGGGTTTTAAGAAGTCTTTCCCCAAATCAAGTCATAAAGTTACTCTTATTTTATGTTTTACTAACTTCATAGTTTCCTTGAAATATATAGGACTTTAGTGCATCCTGAGTCTTTTTATGTCATAAGTAAGAGGTTCAGTTTATTTCCTGCGTAGTGTGCCAGTTTTCCTAGTGGCATTTTCTCCTTTCCCCTTGGATAAAATGCTACACTCATTGTATATCCAGTTGTCTTACATACTCTGAACACTGTATTGTGTTCCTTTGGTTTATCTGTTTGCTCTTGCTGTGACACCATGTGGTTTTCACATAATGGCTTTGTATTAATATTTTTCCCCTATGTGAATAATTCTTCCCATTTTGTTTTAGTCTGTGTTTGAAATAATTATAAATCATAGGAAGTTGCAAAAATAGTACAAAGAGGTCTGGTTCCCCCAATGGTTACATTTTATATAACATTAATTTCCCCCATGGTTACATTTTTATCCAACTATATATAGTACAATAGCTAAACCCCAAAATTGACACTGGTGCAATGCTTGACAGTGGCTCAAGGCCATTTTATCACCTGTGTAGATACCTGTAACCATCGCTGCAGTCAAAATAGAGAACTGTTCCATTACCACCAAGATCTCCTTCCTGCTACACCTTTTTAGTCACATCCGTCTCCTTTCAATCCCAACCTCTGCTCAGCAATCAAGCTTTCCATCTCTATAATTGTATCTATATAGGAGTGCTGTATAAATGGAATTAAACAACATATGATTTTTTGAGATTGAGATTCATCCAAATTGTTGTGTGAGATAATTTTTTAGATTCCTCCAAATTGTTGCATAATTTGAGTAGTATTCCACGGTATATGTGTACTGCAGTTTGTGTAACCATTCACAGGGACATTGGGGCTGTTTCTAGTTTTGGCCATTACAAATAAAGGTGCAGTGAACATTCTTGTACAGAGTGTGGGTGTGTATACAAAGTTTCATGTTTTCTGGGATAAATGCCTTGGAAGGTGATTCCTGGATGGTATGATAAGTGTATGTTTAGTTTGTGAAGAAACTGTCAAAATGTTTCGCAGAGTTGCTGCACCATTTTATGTTTCCACCAGCAATGTACTAGAGATTGAGTTTCTTTGCATCCTTGCTAGCATTTGGTATTATCATTGTATTTTTATTTTAGCTGTTTAGATGTGTAGTGATACATCTCATTGTGGTCTTAATTTGTCCCTCCAAATGGCTAGTGATGTTAAGTGTCTGGTAGGGCAAGTTCTCCATTCTTTGCTCATTTTCTTTTTTTCTCTTTTTTCAAGATTTTGTTTGTTTATTTGGGAGAGTGAGAGAGCACAAACACTGGGAACGGTGGGGAGAGAGAGGGAGAAGCAGACTCCCGCTGAGTGGGGAGTCCTATGCGGGGCTCCATCCCAGGTCCCTGGGATCATAACCTGAGCTGAAGGCAGACACCTAACCATCTGAGCCACCTAGGTGCCCCTCTGCCCATTTTCACGGTTGGTTTAGTTATTTGTGGATTTTTACTCTTTTCTATAAATATTTGGAGCTAGAATTTCTAAAACAACACAACTAGAATTTTAATTGAGGACACATTGAATATATAGATTTATTTTGGAAAGAATTGACATCTCTGTAATACTAAATCATCTGATTCAAGAACATTGAATGTTCTCCCATTTATGACTGGCAGAATTTTGTTGTTGTTGTTTAAAAAAAACACTGTGCCTAGGGGCACCTGGGTGGCTCAGTGGGTTAAAGCCTTTGCCTTCTGCTCAGGTCATGATCCCAGGGAAATGGGATCTATCCCCGCATGGGGCTCTCAGCTCAGCAGGGAGCCTGCTTCTCCCTCTCCCTCTGCCTACCTGTGATCTGTCAAATAAATAAATAAAATCTTTAAAAAAAAATACTGTGCCTAGATACTACTTTAAAGTAGATTATTGTAGGTAGAAGACAATGCTACTGATTTCCATACATAGATTTTATCTTTGTTGTGTTCTACTAGAGAGAGATCAAAATGCATAGTATAAATCTGGGAATAATTTTAGTGTTTGTTAGTCCTAGAACTAGGTAGTGCCTTTATTCCTGGTTTATCTGTTACATTTCTCTGTGACACTTGTCTGTTTTATGGGACAGATGATTAAAGTAATTGGTTAGTGAGGTTTGTAGGTTCTGTTCCCATTTTGTCCCCTTCATTGTTGCCCTTTATACAGAGTTCATAGTCTTAGCTATATGCATGCCATTGATCATAGGCAGGACCAACTGAGAGTTTTTCTGTGGCCCAGTGGAATCCTGTCATCAATAAAAGGATACCTTATGTTCCTACTTATAGATACTGTAACTATGATGTCAGCTTAGAATATGAACTCTATTCATGTGGTTCATCTGATTACTTAAAACAACTTTGCTGGTAGAAATTTTTGTTGGAAGTAGAAGCCCGGTATCATGACTGCATCACTTGGAAGGTCCTTGTCCAAGTGGAATTTTTATTTTTTTTCTATTAACATATATACTATATTCATGAAATATTAAATGGTTTAAATAAAATTAGGCATCTTTTCCAAAATGTGTTGGTGATGTTTAATGAACATGTAGCCCCGCCGCCCCCTGCCCTCGCTCATAGTTGCTTGAGTTCGTGGGAATCAGAAAATGATGGAACAGTAAAATGTTAGGGCAGTGGTGAGTAGTTTAGGGCAGAGAAAACTTCTGAAGTGCCAAGGGTTATTTTCTAGGTTAGAATTGAAAATTACAGGAAATACATGGCTTTTTATTTTTATTTTATTTTATTATTATTTTTTAATACATGACTTTTTAAACCACTGTCTTCCATTCAGCTTGGCAACTGTAACTTATGACCTTTCCAACTCACTCAAGGTATTTTACTGGTGTTTTGTCCGTACATATTTCTCTCTGAATGTTGGTCATTAATATATGTCAGTGATAACAGATTGATAAGAGTGTGCCAGTTACCTTCTGTTCTCACATTCAAGTTATTTATTTGGCTGTCTTCCTTAAGGGCTCTTCTCTCTAAACATTACAAATACAAACAAATAACAAAAACCACCATTAGGGGGAGTGAAAAGTTCACACTAATAACATATCACTTTACTTAGTTTAAGAAACAGTTTTGTGACTCATTAACAGGCCTGTGTGAGTGTAACAGGGATTAAAGTAAACCATGTCAGCTAATGAGCTGCATAGGTCCTGTGGTATGTCTGGCTTCGTATGTGTCACAGATAGAATGAAAAAGGCTACAATATAGGAGCAACTTGCAGCTGGCAAAAAACAACTAGTGTGTTAAGGATTTGATTAGGGAGACTTATATTAATTGCTGACATTGTTATAGAAAAAAGGAATTGATAAGCAACTCTTCTTTGCAATCCAAAGTATGTGAGATCAAGATGGATTTTAATTTGTAACTTTTTTAAAAAACCAAAACAAACACACTTTATTCAGTACTTGGATCATTTATTCAACAAATATTTGGGTGCCTGCTAATTTGGGAATTACAGGCACTGGAATTACAGTATAGAGAACAATAAACAAATCATGGAGTTTATGTTATAGTGGGGAAGCCAGATGACAAGCAAAATTTTTGGTATGTTAAAGGATTCTAAGTGCTTTGGAGAAATAAAATAAAATACTGTGGGGATGGTGGATTTTACAGTTTATGTTGGTCAGGGAAGGCCTCCCTGAGAAGATGACATTTGAGCAGAGACCCGAAGAGAGTGAGGGAGTGTATCATGAAGACCTGGGGGTAAGACCCTGAGATAAGACCCTGCCTGATGAATTGAAGAAAACCAAGAAGCAGAGTGGATGAAGAGAAAGCAAGGAGAGAACTGCAGCCTCACTCGTGTGGGATAGGCAGTTGAATAGTTTGGCTTTTACTCAGTGTGACACAGGAAGTCACAGGAGGAATTCTGAGTAGCTTTGTGATATGATGTGATTTTTAAATTTCCCCCCAAGAGTGTCATTTTGCAAGCTGTGTTGAGATGGTGAAGGGGACAGGGTTGGAAATGGGGATGCCAGTTAAGAGACTATTGTATTATCCATGATGGGAGTTGCTGGCAGTTTGAAATGGGGTGGTGGTAGTAAAGGTGTAGAGGAGCCTTTGGATGCTAGATATAGTACTCTTTGAAGGTATTGCCAGTAGAGTTCTCTGATGGATTGGGAGGTGGAATGTGTGTGAGAGAAGAATCAAAGATGATTCTAGGATTTTGGCCTATGAAGCTGTAAAAATGGAGTTGTTATTAAATAAACTAAGATGGTGAAGTTTGGCGGAGGAGCACGTTTGGGGAAGAAGAGCAGGGACTCACTTTTGAACAGGTCAAGTTTGAGAAGCTAATTAGCTCTCTGGAGGAACATACTGAGTAGGAAGCTGGGTAGGTGGGTTTGGAGTCAGAAGAGAGCCCCAAGCTGTAATTGGGAATTGTCAACGTGTAGTTGGTATTTAAGCTTTTGAGGCTTGGTGAAATCCCTGAAGGAGGGAGAAAGGGAAGGAGTGATGCTAGAAAAGGAGTCCAAGGACTAAGCTCTTGGTATGCCAGCATTTAAAGGTCAAAAATGAGGAAAAATGGAGACTAAAGCTAGAGATATATCAGGAAAAGTGTGAAGACTTGGAGGGTGAGAGAAGAAGTGTTTCAAGGAAGAGGAAGTATGAACTATGCCAAATGCTGCTGATGGGTCAGGAGAGATCGGGATTAGGACTTGACATCAGATTTAGTGTTGGAGAGGTCACTGGTGACTTGTCAAGAGCACTTTTGTGACAGGCAGAATACTTTTCTGGAGTCTCTAAGAAGAAGGGTAATGTTAAAAATGAGGGCATTCTGACTTGGAAAGAGGTTCCATATTCCCTTACGGTTTGCAGCTAGTCAACGGAGGAGCTGGATTAGTCCCTCGTCAGTATGACTGTCAAATCTCTGACTTACCCGGCATACTGTCCTGATCCCCAGAATACTGGGAAAGTTCCACTTCCAGTTTGGAAGAGCATATTTGTTTCTACCTGGGTAGTTTAATTTGTGAGGAATGAGAAACTTTGGTGCTTAATATAGCTTTGATGACGAAGTGAGAGAAGGGAAACGTGGAGGAATAATTGGAGACGCAGATGAGATTAGAGGCAAGTGGGTCAAAGTTGATTCTACCAAATGGGGCCTGTTTTACCTAAAATGTAGGGGCTTGATGGGCATAGTTTGCTTTTAGTTTAATCAGTAACTCTTGAAACTGAGGCAGTTTGGTGATAGAGCATAAGTTGAATTCAGACATCCTGATTGCAGCTATAGAAATTTAGAACATGACTCATGTCTCAAAATCTATGAATCATTTAAAAAATTGTGATATATTTTTTGAACAGATAGCTCTACAGTTCTTCAAAACCTGACTCTCGTGCATCAGGGCTGTTTGGCAGTAAGAAGTAAGTGTGGTGTTCTGTTGCCGTCTGCTTGTTACACATGTCCTTTTGAAACAGGATATTGGAACTCCCTTAAAAAAGGAGTCCTTAAGTGTCATGTTCATTGGGAATTGTTTTCTTGCCACTCAAATAATAAAGTATGATCTTGCCAAGCTAGTGACAAGCTTAGTGTTCAGAAGGTTGTGTCCCTCACTGCTCTTTAATCCGGAAACCTTCTGTTCTGAGTAAGCAGCTCGGTAGTTCCTTCAGCACATGTTATGACCTGGCTCTCTCATTGCATTCCAGTAAACAGTCGTTATGACCTGGTTCAGTTTTTTTCAAGTCTTCAACAAATTGGTAACAAAAATGCAGCACAATGAAAATTCATAATCTTTTTTTTTTAAAAAAATATTTTATTTATTTGACAGAGATCACAAGTAGGCAGAGAGGCAGGCAGAGAGAGAGGAGGAAGCAGACTCCCCACAGAGCAGAGAGCCCGATGTGGGACTTGATCCCAGGACCCTGGGATCATGACCTGAGCCGAAGGCAGAGGCTTTAAACCACTGAGCCACCGAGGCGCCCGAAAAATCATAATGTTAATGATCATTTCCCTCATCGCCTTGTATTGTGAATTTGACTTGAAGACACTCTTCTGACAAACGTTGTAGGAATATTCTATGAGAATCTGAGCAAACCTTTA
The DNA here is from genome assembly GCF_020171115.1 of Neogale vison. Lineage (NCBI taxonomy): Eukaryota > Metazoa > Chordata > Mammalia > Carnivora > Mustelidae > Neogale > Neogale vison. The sequence goes on along the minus strand of NC_058093.1, from coordinate 142,088,736 downwards.
CAGACTCTTCTTTCTTTCATTGTAACTGTGGCAAGCTAAGTTCAGCTATTTACTGTATAGTCCCTGTTACTCATGTGCCCCTGAGGAAGGTGGGTAGTGTAGGCCTACTCTTGGTCATGTGTGCCCGTTCTCATGGGAGAGAATTTGAGTTTGTTATTTACAAATCTCAGGGGCCCTGCCTGACGGATAGGAAGTACACGGACTGAGATGTCGTTGAGCCCCTTATGAAAATGCCTGCGTTCATGGGATAGAAATACGTCTTCTGCATTTGAGAGTTTAAAAAGTAATGTCGAGAGATTAACATTGATCTCATACTAGATTTTTCACAGATTATTCTGTTTTATAACTTTTAGAAATCATGTGAGATGTCAGTGTCACGTGGGATCTTGCAGAATAGGGCGGTCTTACCAGGTATCACTCCATAGCTTATTGATGGCTTTTTTTTTTTTTTAAGATTTTATTTATTTATTTGACAGACAGAGAGATCACAAGTAGGCAGAGAGGCAGGCAGAGAGAGAGGGGGAAACAGAGTCCCTGCTGAGCAGAGAGCCCCATGTGGGACTCGATCCCAGAACCCTGAGATCATGACCTGAGCCGAAGGCAGAGGCTTAACCCACTGAGCCACCCAGGTGCCCTGGTTATTGATAGCTTTAAAAGAAGGAAAAAAAAAAAACAGTACAGTGGAAATATCTGGTAGTCAGCATCTTAACCAAGTGGTGTGGGACAATGCGATGTTACATGCCTCCTGTGGTGATGTAGTGTGAAGTGTGTAGCATCACTTATGAAGTATTCTTGCCAGAGATGTTTTACTTGAGCCTAATGAGGACTTTAGATATAAATTCTGCTTTACAGGAAAATAGGAAATAGAAAAACAAGGTAAATGACATCAAAAAAAGATCACACAAATCTAAAATGTGTAACATTTTGTAAGCAATTGATTTTGTTTTGTTTTTTAGAGTTAATGTAAAGTAAGGAGATTGGGAGTGTTCTAGAACTAAAGACTAAAGAACCATAACAGCCAATTCAGTGCATATAACTTGAATATTTACCGGTTTAAAAAAAGCTACAAATGACATTTTTAAACAGTTGAAGTAATTTGCGGACTGGACAGTTAGGTGCTATTAAAGAATTATTATGGTGTTGATAATGGTGATTGTGGTAATACTGTGTTTATGAAGGAGAATGCTCTTTATTTTTGAGCTCTTTATTTTATTTAGTGGTGAATTGTGATGATGTATGTAGGTTATTTTCAAGTGGTTTAGCAACAAAGAGTATGTATATAGGTATATGTATGTATATACATACATACACAAATATTGACACAGGAAATATGATAAATGTTGAGTGATCTTTATACTATTTTTTGAACCTTTTGTACATTTGAAATTTTTCATAATAAAAAATTGGGGAGAGTCAGAAGGGGAAAAGTAAGTTTCATCCTGAGTTTTTTATTAAAAGAATAATCAAATTAAATAGTCCAAATTTAATGAAAAACAGATATAAGATCTTTCCTTGTTCCTTGAATTCTTCTTTGGTTTTCTTTCTTTTCTTTATTTCTCTTTTTAAAAATGTTTTATTTTTATTTGATAGAGAGAGATCACAAGTAGGCAGAGAGGCCGGCAGAGAGAGAGGGAAGAAGCAGGCTCCCTGCCGAGCAGAGAGCCCGATGCGGGGCTCCATCCCAGGACCCTGAGATCATGACCCGAGCCGAAGGCAGAGGCTTTAACCCACTGAGCCACCCAGGCGCCCCTTTATTTCTTTTTTTTTTTTTTAGAGATTTTATTTATTTATTTGTCAGCGAGAGACATCGCAAAAGAGGGAACACAAGCAGGGGCAGTGGGAGAGGGAGAAGCAGGCTTCTGGCCAAACAACGAGCCCAATGAGAGGCTTGATCCCAGGACCCTAGGATTGTGTCCTGAGCCGAAGGCAGATGCTTAATGACTGAGCCATCCAGGTGTCCCTCTTTTTTGGCTTTCTGGGCCTTCATATATCTAGGCAGAAAAACTGAAAAAATAGGAAGAGAATAATTGCGAGAAAACTGAAACAGAAACCAAAGGGAGAGGTTTGGGGATTGGCAATTGTTCAGCCATGTCAAACTAGCAGCCTTACTAATGTCAAAGCATTCTCTTTTCTCAGGTCTCTCCAAGGCCTTGCTTCTCTCTCTGAGTACTGGAGAGTTCTGCCCTGGAGTGTCCTGTTAGAGAAATCGGTAATCTCTTCGTGTAGTGGGAGATCTTGAGATCCTTGGATCTTGTTTGAGGATTGAAACTCAATTACATGAGGACTTTCGTAGCAAGGATGGAAACAGGGAGTCACAAATCACAGGTTTCAAAGTGTTGATTGTGATTAGAATGTCAGAGAGAACTGGATTTACAACCAGAGGCCAGGGACAAAGGAGGGTGTTTTGGACAAAAATGACATGTGAACATGTTTGAAGGATGAAGGCTAATTTAGTAGAAATTAAAATGGTTGACAGGAGGATAATTAAGGGAGTAAGATTCTTGAAAGAGTCCAGAAAGAGTGAGATTTAGCAAAAAAAAAAAAAAAAAAAAAAAAATCTCTTGCTTGGCGCACAGTGAGAGCTTAGTAAAATGCTAGTTATTGTTATTCTGTTTACTTATTCAGGAGATACATACTGACCACTAGTGGAAGTCAGTTACTATTCTAGGTGCTGGTGAGCCGCTGCAAATCCTGCAGAATGCGGTTTGCTTGATTATGATTAAATAACAAAGGTGGTGGGTTTACATAGGTGATCTGGTTTTACCCTTGAGGAACACAGACTGCAGTGGAACATCAAATTTCTAAACAAATAACTACACACAAGGCTAAGTGTTAAGTACCTGTATATAGAACATGTAGTGAAAATATGTTTGCAGAATTAGTGGGGTTTGGGACAGAAAACTCACAGCAGAGAACTAGCATTTGAAAGATTATAGGCTGCGGATAAATTCTTGTTAAACATTTTTTGGAAACTCCATGTGTGCACATATGCATCTTTAAAACAAAACCTGGTGAATCAAATAAAATCATTGTATCTATTTATTTATTAAACTACATTTTGGAGTACAGTGAAGTATCCAAAGGTGGGAGGAAAACCATAAAACTGATGATTTATCTATAAAATTAGTATTAGTTTAGATGCACGTCTGGATGTATACAGATTCATATCTATCCTCCTTTTGGAGCCCACCATGGGAGTGTATTTTACGCACTGCACTGTACTTTTTCTCCCACTGTATATTTTGGAGATTATTTCATATCTCACATTGCAGTGTTCCATGGTAAGGTTCTGTCATAATTTATTTAATCCCTGATTGATGGACATTAAAGTTTTTTTCAATATACCCTTTAAAAATTAGAGAAAATTTTAGATTCATACAAATAGAATAATGTGATGAACCCTCTTGTGCTATAAAGAGCTTTGGCACTTATTTTTGCAGCCTGGGTTCTCTGGTGAGCAGACTTGGAGGTGGAGATTGGCACTAATAAACCTTTTTTAGGGAGGGCTCTTGATATCAGTACCCTGGGAGGGGTGCCTGGGTGGCTGAGTTGGTTACGCTTCCAACTCTTGATTTCGATTCAGGTCCTGGTCTCAGGCTAAGGGCTCAGTGGGGAGTCTGCGTGAGATTTCCGCCTCCCCTAACTGAACCCTGCCCCCAGCTCACACTTGTGCGGGCGCGCTCTCTCTCTCTTTCTCAAAAAAAGGCCAACCAAACACCCCCCCCCCCCAAATGCCCACCAAAACACAGAGTGAGGGGTTTGTGCAGGGGGTGGGGAAGCACAGGAAGCGGGTTCTGCCAAAGAGAGAAGTTGAGTTGTGATGAGTCTCAGTGGAATCTCAGTTGAACTGGAGAGTGAGGGGAATTCTGAAGATAAAAAGACACTTTAGGGCTATCTTGATTTGAGGGGGCCTGGTTTTTATGTCCTTTAGCTGATTAGTCGCTGGATATGGGCTATCCTATGGGAAGGGATGAGAGCTTGGGCAAAGGATCTTCCTTTGGCTAAGGCAGTCCTTAGTGGGGGCAGACAACCCAGGGCTCTCAGCAGCTGGGTTTTAAGTCCTTAACTGCCAAAGGAGGTCTGGATGCAGACCATCCCTCACACTCGTGGTCCTGTTTCATCTTTATCCCTTTCAACATCTCCTCTGCCCCATTTCTCCCTCTCCCCCCATATGCTGCTGAGCTGAGACACATTATTTTATCCACGAATACTAGAGTTCTACTTACCTTTGAGTAATGTGATTTAGAAAAACACATTGATTAACCGGGTTGACTGGACAATGACATTTTCTGGCATATGGAAGTTTGCGGTAAATGAAGATAATACAGACTAGTGAAGAGTAGGGACTCCTGGCTGGCTAAGAAGATAGAGCATGCAACTCTTGATCTCAGGGTTGAGCTCAAGCCTCACGTTGGGCATAGAACCTACTTTAAAAAAAAATAGTGGAGAGTATTTATTGCATTAGGAATCTGGAGATCTGTATATGCCTCTGAGCTCTGAGATCTGTTTGCCATATGATTTTGAGAGAATTGTCGATGGACCTAAATACCCACCAAAATACAAATTGTTAGATGGTCTATGGGCTATAATCTTTCCATTTTTAAATTAGGAAGCCAGTTTATTTATTTATTTATTTATTTGGTCAACTATAAAAGTCTTTCTTTTAAAAAAGCTTAAATGTCAAAAACAAAGCCATGGGAGGTAGACCCATGTTCATCAACTTACAGTGACTTGATTTACTGAGACAGGCAAAGGGTGATTGCATTTTTGCTGCTCTTGTAGAACACTTTCTGTTGAGTTCTCTGCTCCCATTTAATGCAAATATTTTCTGAGTTGTAATTTCTCAGATACGAGATGATGCGTCTCTTCCACTTTTGCCTCATTTATGTTATCACTTCCTTCCTTCCCTTATGCTTCCTCCCTCTTTCCATCTCCATTGACTGTTAGAAAGTAACAGTCAATTACTTTCTATCAAACCCCATGATTTACTATTTTTCTTTATTGTCTTATATTTTCTTTTCCTTTCAAAACTCGTAATTTTAGCTAAGTTTCTTATCTCTGTGCACTCAGGCTAGTTGTAGTAGCATCGTATTTATTTCCCTGTCTGTAGTGTTTTCCTCCATGTTAATCTGAAATTTATACTATGTTGCTGAGTTTTAGCATGTCCCTTCTCTATTTAGAGAACTACTTATAGGTCACTAAGTCTCTTTAGTCTGATCCTTCTCAAGAGTAATGTGAAACCCTGTAATATCTTCTCCCTTCTCAAAACCTATAGTTAGTAAATTCTGGTTAGGTGTAGAATAATTTGTCTCATGTATTAGAATCCAATGTCTTGATGACTTTACTGGGCATCTGTATCATAATAATAGTCCTTTATGTAGAGGACTTTTAGTATTTCAAAATGCTTTTTCTTCTCTCTTGTCCTCATAGTGCCCTTTTATAGAACCTATATCAAAATCTATGTTGCATCTTTATCAACTTGGTGCTCTGAACACCAGATCCTATCTATTGTATCTCTAAACAGCTCTCCTCTTCATCTTACTATTGCTGGTCTCACCACTACTACCTTGCATCATACATTTATTAAAGACCTTCTTTATGCAGACATTATGCCAAGCATTATGTGGTGAATACACAGATGTAGTTCTTGATCTTAGGGAACATGAGCATAAAGAGTAGCAGGGGAGAGTAGTAGTCGTTTGTTCATTAAACACAAAAATGCAGAAATAAGTAATGAGAGATTGTGATAAATTTCAGTATCATCATTTCTTACCAGCAGTAGTGCAGTAGCCCCACTGGTCTTCAAACCCAGAGTTTTATCCCTATCCATTGTATTGCAGCTAGAGTGATCTTTCTGAAAAGCAAATTCAGATTCAAAACACTTTACCTGTTTCCTATTGCTGTCAGGTTAAACTCTACATTCCTTCAGATGGCTGATCAAATCCTTTATGATTTGGTGCAAATTGACCTGTTGTTTCTTGTCTCATCATTTGGCCTTTGTGCTCTGAATGCCAACTCTACTATTTTCTCTGTCGAGAAAGAATTGAGCTTTAGAACATATGATTCCGTAAGCTTCTTCCTGGGTTAATTCCTACTCATTCTCACCATTATTTCTTCCAAGAGTCCTTCCTGGATCCATTAGAGTGTAGGTTAGGATATCTATCTTTTGTGTCTTCATAGCTCTTGAGATTTCTCCTATATCACACTCTGTGGTCATTGTTTGCTTGTATGTGTATAAGCCCCGTTGGATAGTTGAATTGTGTCCATTTTATCTGTTGCTGTAATGCCATGCTATAGGCACAAAATGAAAACTTGGGAAGTGCTGCTTTCAAATGTATACTAATTATTGTTATTAGGAGACTGATTTTAGTTTGAAAGCTGTTTAAGTATCACGTAGGAGTTTGTAGCATTACTTGTAATAAAGTCATGCAGAAGTGAATTGCCATATTTGCAGATAATAGAATTGTGTCTGAAAAGCATATACAGTAGCTCTTTTATGTTATAGCAGAAAGTCGTTGAAAGATCATAACCTTATTAAAAATCCAACTTTATAAAATATGAAATGGCAGTGCTGGAAGAAACCGGTGGCTGTGGAAGCAGAATCTGAAGATGTAGCAAAACCTGTCTTTTTAAAAAATTATTTACTGACCATCTTCCATGTGCTAGGTATTTCACTAGTTGCGTTACACGTACGGTTTCTCTCAATCATTAGGACAGCTTTCTTTCTTTCTTTCTTATTTATTTATTAACATATACGTATTATTAGCCCCAGGGGTACAGGTCTGTGAATCGCCGGGTTTACACACTTCATAGCACCCACCATAGCACATACCCTCCCCAATGTAGGACAGCTTTCTTTTTTTTTTTTTTTTTTAAGATTTTATCTATTTATTTGAGAGAGAGACAGTGAGAGAGAACATGAGGGAGGAGAAGGTCAGAGAGAGAAGCAGACTCCCCGTGGAGCTGGGAGCCCGATGTAGGACTCGATCCCGGGACTCCGGGATCATGACCTGAGCCGAAGGCAGTCGTCCAACCAACTGAGCTACCCAGGCGTCCCTAGGACAGCTTTCTTGAAAGAGGGTATAATTGGGGCACCTAGGTGACTCAGTCGTTAGTAAAGGTCAAGCCCTGCATGGGGCTTTCTGTTCTGCTGGAAGCCTGTTTCTCCCTCTCCCACTCCCTCTGCTTGTGTTCCCTTTTTCACTGTGTCTCTCTCTGTGAAATAAATAAATAAAATCTTAAAAAAAAAAAAAGAGGGTATTATTGTCCATCTTTTACAGATGGGGAAGCTGAGACCCAGAGGGGTAACTTTTTCAAGATTCCACAGAAGAGCCAGGATTTGAATACAGTTCTGATTGTTAAGTTTGTTTGGTTATGATTATTTTTATTGTTGTTGACTGAAGTACAGTTATATTTCTATACAGAATGAGAAATAGAGGAGATTCATTGAAATAGAGAAATACATGAAATTAAAGCAACCACCTGAGATGACTTAGAGGTAGACATTGAGATCCTTGCTCTTTGATTTTTTTGACTTCAAAAGGATTCAAAATTAATTTTGTAAATAAGTCTTAGGGAGAAGCTTTAGAATTGGTATGATCAAAGACTGCATGATTAGTGGCACAGTGAGTGGTAGCATCTAGGATTCCTGATACTGACTGTGAAGCTTGATCTGTTAATTTTATTTAATAACCAATCTCAATTTAATTTTAAGCATGATTTTGTTACAAACATGAATGAAAATTGAGCATTTCTAGTATTCTTCTGCTTCTACAAGAGCAGTGCTCTAACCCCTGAGCTATGGAGCCTTCCCCTTATTCTTCTGCTTCTAGAGGCATCTAGTCTTAGCCCCTGTCTATTTATAATTTGAAAGCTAACATTTTTCTTTGATATATTAGTGGCAAAATATGAATATATTGTACACAATATTTTGGGGAGTTAGATAATTTTCTTCAGAGTTTCTATTAAAGTTATATCATTAATATGACATATCATATTAATAATTTGTTCAATCACTTTTGCTTTGGGCCTTTTCCATGAAAATAGGAATTTTTAAAAATCTCAATCGTATTCCAGGACTTGTTTCATTCCCATTTAATATAAAACTTTTTTGGAACATGTTTAACTCCCTTTATACACTAGACGATAGTGTTGTAAACAAGGAATGGATTATTAGCTAATTAATAGAGCAGTTGAATGATGATGGTTGGAAAACTGCATACTCTGTATTTAAATTCCTCTTAACTCCCCGTGTGGTGCCCATTTTAGAGTGTCTTGGCTTATCTGTTACTCAGTTTGAAGAAATTCAAACTTAAGTTCCTGTGTCCTGCCCAATTATAGGGTTAGGTCCTGGCTAATTTGCCCATTTGTTGTTTTAATCAGTCACTTAGACTCAGTTACCAGGTGGAAGCCTCAGTCAATTCTTCTTGGAGGTATTTGACTGTGATAGTCTAGTATCGTAAGCCAGGGTATCCTTTATTTTGTGTTATCTCATTAGTGCCTTTGGTGGCTTTTCTAAAATTACACCTTACGACCCAGCAATCGCATTACTGGGTATTTACCCGAAAGATACAAATGTAGTGATCCAAAGGGACACATGCACCCAAAGGTTTATAGCAGCAATGTCCACAATAACCAAAGTGTGGAAGAAACTTAGATGTCCATCAGCAATGGATAAAGAAGATGTGGTATATATTTATACAATGGAATACTATGCAGCCATCAGAAAATGAAATCTTGCCATTTGCAATGATGTGGATGGAACTAGAGGGCATTATGCTGAGCGAAATAAGTAAATCAGAAAAAGACAATTATATGATCTCTCTGATATGGGGAATTTGAGAGGCATGGTTGGGGGGTAGTGGGGGGAAGGGAGGGAAAAATGAAACAAGACGGAAGGAGACAAACCATAAGAGACTCTTAATCTCAGGAAACAAACTGAGGGTTACTGGGGTGGAGGGGAGGGATAGGGTGGTTGGGTTATGGACATTGGGGAGGGTATGTGCTGTGGTAAGTGCTGTGAATCATGTAAGATTGATGATTCACAGACAAGTACCCCTGAAACAAATACATTATATGTTAAAAAAAAATGTTTTGAAGCATTTGTATTTTTGATGGACTGAGATTCTAATTTTTTTCCTGTATATATTTCCTTGTATTAAGAGTGTTCGCACATACAGTGCTCATATAATGAACTAAAGATATCTTATCCTGTTCCTTTGATTTCTTCTCTGTTCTTTTATCTAAGCTATATATTCACATGGTATATAGGGTCAGATAGATCTAGAAGACTTTATTACACCAAAAAGCATGAGAGAAAAAAAAATATGTTGAAAACCCAAAGGTTGGGGGGGTAAAAAAAAAACAAAAACAAAAACCCAAATGTCTATAGCCTAGTGATTGAGGATTATGTGAAATTTTAGGTAATTCACAGGCCATCCATTGGTTTGGTTGTAAGTGACAAGTACCATGGAAGGAAAGACTCTCTGTCTCAGTGTAAGGTAATGAATGAGTCTCTAAAATGGCCGAGGTTATTAAATAAATACCAGTGACTAAATTATAGAAAGCATCTTATAGATCATGTTTCTTTATTTTTTCTAAAGATTTATTTATTTATTTTTTAAGATTTTAGTCATTTACTTGACAGACAGAGATCACAAGTAGGCAGAGAGGCAGGCAGAGAGAGAGGAAGGGAAACAGTCTCCCCGCAGAGCAGAGAGCCCGATGTGGGGCTTGATCCCAGGACCCTGGGATCATGACCTGAACTGAAGGCAGAGGCTTTAGCCCACTGAACCACCCAGGTGCCCCAAGATTGATTTATTTATTACAGAGGGAACACGCGCTGTGTGTATGAGAGTGAGGAGAAGGGCAGAGAGGGAGAATCTTCAAGCAGACTTTCCACTGAGTGGGAGCCTGTTGCGGGGCTGGATCCCATGACCTATGAGATCATGACCTGAGCTAACACCAGGAATCAGGTGCTCAGTTAACTGAGCCACCCAGGTGCCCCAAGATCATTTCTTTATAATGATAGTTTCTTCAGTAGATGTTTCAAGAAATTCCCATTAATTATTACACCATAACCAGATTTCTAGGTTTTAAGGAGTTAATACTCATTGTACTGTATCTAGTCAAAAGAAGTACTAAAAATAATATGTCTTTTCTTTGATTCAGAAATTCAAGTTAGAATCTCATAGTCTCTCAAATTTTCATGAATAGAATGTGTTTATTCTGTATGCTAAAGGGAATTGTAAGCTCTTAAGAAAGGTTAGTAGTATCTGTGTTCCAAGAATAATTTGTTTCAATGGAGAACATGTTACTGTACCTTAAAAAAGCTTGTCAAAATTAAAAGTGTTCCTACATTAGGTACATGTTCATTTTAGTGTATATGGCATTAATTTTATTTATATATAAATATGTATTTAATACACATACCTCACAGTGTTTCTTCCTTGTCGCTGGTGAATAGATGTTTGTACTTTAAGGAGAAAATAAATTTTTTTTTGTTCTTTCTTCCATGTAATTCATTTTTTTAAATTTTTATTTAAATACCAGTTAGTTAACATACAGTGTGATTAGTTCTAAGTGTACAGTATAGTGATTCATCATGTCCATACATTACCTGGTAGTCATCACAAGTATACTCCTTAATTCCCATCAGCTATTTTACCCATCTGCCCATCCACCTCTGTCTAGTAACCGTCAGTTTGTTCTCTATTAAACTTTTTATTTTCTAGAAGAAAAGTGTTACTCTCTCAAAAAAGTGATAAATAAGAGTGGTGAAATCTTATCAAGAAGTCGCATGTGGGGACGCCTGGGTGGCTCAGTTGGTTGGACAACTGCCTTCGGCTCAGGTCATGATCCCGGAGTCCTGGGATCGAGTCCTGCATCAGGCTCCCAGCTCCATGGGGAGTCTGCTTCTCTCTCTGACCTTCTCCTCCCTCATGTTCTCTCTCACTGTCTCTCTCTCAAATAAATAAATAAAATCTTTAAAAAAAAAAAAAAAAGAAGTCGCATGTGCTACTTTGACCGTACATTCCTTTAAGAAGTAAGATTCCATTATTTATTTTTTAAAAGGTTTTATTTATTTGAGTGAGAGAGAGAGCAGGGGTGGGGGGGGGGGGACGATGACTCCCACTGAGCGGGAGCCCAACTGAGGGCTCTATCCCAGGACTCTGAAATCATGACCTGAGCTGAAGGCAGACGCTTAACCAGCTGAGCCACCCAGGTGTCCCCAGTAAGATTGCTTTTAGAATACACTTTTGCACTAGTAATATTTCACTGAAACTGGAAGACTCAGTCCTCCTCAGATTGATACATGAATTTGATGCAGCTCTAGGCATAATCATGACTCATCAGGCTTTTCTTTTTTTTTTTTTTTTTTTAAAGATTTTATTTATTTATTTGAGAGAGAGAGACAGTGAGAGAGAGCATGAGCGAGGAGAAGGTCAGAGAGCGAAGCAGACTCCCCATGGAGCTGGGAGCCTGATGTGGGACTCGATCCTGGGACTCCAGGATCATGCCCTGAGCCGAAGGCAGTCGTCCAACCAACTGAGCCACCCAGGCGTCCCTCATCAGGCTTTTCTGCAGACATTTACAAGCTGATCTTTCAATTTGTGTGGAAGTTAAGAGGACCTAGAATATCCAAAGGAATCTTGAAAGTAAGAACTAGCACACTTCAATGCTGAAAGGAAATATTGATGTGTTCTTTGGATGTGGAAATTTCTTGAATTCTCTTATAAATTCAGCAGGACTAGCTAGACACAAAAAGTCTAGTGTAGGGTAAGGAAGTGTTGTAAAGCCTGAGCGCTCTTTATTTTTTGAACTAACCCAGCATCATTAAGGATGTCTCCATGTCTGGCAAGAGAGAGCAGAGCCAGTGTCAAAATGTCTTTGACGGGTCTTCTCTGCCTCCAACTTTTGAACATTCCCCCAAGCCCATTTCTCCACAGTCTGCCCCCAACTTTGACTTAATAACCTCATATCCAGGAAGTTTTAATATCCGAGACCCAGGAGCACAAGTTTACTTCTCCACATGAGTCTTATAGGTAGGACTTTGTCTCCGCCCCCGCCCCACTGGCCCAGCCATAATCTGAAACTGTATGTACCTGGTTTTTCTCAATACCATCTTCCGTTTGACCACTAAGCCCTTTTGATTATTATTTACTTAGAAGTTGTTTCTGTTTATTCTGTATTTGATTGGAACCACCCTAATCCCAGCAGTAAGACATCCATAGCAGCTACTGATTCTGAGTCCCACTACACTTTCATGTTTCATTTCAGGTATTCTTTGTGATTATTTACCTTCTAAATATTTCACTTAACAGGCACTTTCTAGGGGCGTCTGGGTGGCTCAGTCAGTTAAGCGTCTGCCTTCGGCTCAGGTCATGATCTCAGGGTCCTGGGATGGAGCCCTGCATCAGGGTCCCTGCTCAGTGGGGAGCATTCTTCTCTCACTGACACTCCCAGTGCTTGGGCTCTCTCGCTCTCTCTCTCAAATAAATAATAAAATCTAAAACAAAACAAAACAAAAAACCAAACGTCCCCAAACAGGTACTTTATGGTTAGATCTTTTTTTTTTTTTTTTAAAGATTTTATTTATTTATTTGACAGAAAGATCTCAAGTAGGCAGAGGCAGGCAGAGAGAGAGGGGGGAGCAGAGAGCTGATTAGAGAGCCTGATGGGGGCCTTGATCCCAGGACCCTGAGCTCATGATCTCAGCCAAAGGCAGAGGCTTAACCCACTGAACCACCCAGGCACCCCTATTTAGATCTTTTAGTATACCAGCCGAGAAATAACACTGGGCATAATTTAAGGACCTTTGACAAGGGTATGTTTTATACACACACACACACACACACACACACACACACATATCCATATATATATATAGGTTAGGACAGGTTAGTTTTTACTGTCTAATTTTCATTGAAATATAGCAGTGAATTTTGGAGTCTGGTTCCCGCTGCCCCCGTCCCCAATGTAAGACAGAAGATGGTAACTCCTTACCTTTGTTAGACAGAATTTCTTACTTTTTCCTCAGATATGCAGTTAACTAGCTGATGTAGTATCTCCTGGAAAAGACATAGTGAAATTCTTATTTTTTATTTCCTGAGGGATAATTGCTTTTTGGATAATTAATTAGTTTTAGGTTATGTTGTTCTTCTTTTTTTTTTTCAAAGATTTTATTATTTGAGAGAGAGAGAGAACACGCACACACGCACGTGGGCCTGGGGGCAGGCAGAGGGAGAGGGAGAAACAAACTCCCTGCCGAGCAGGGAGCCTGACGTGGGGCTCCCATCTCAGGGTCCCAGGATCATGACCTGAGCCAAAGGCAGATGCTTAGCTGACTGACCACCCAGACGCCCCAGGTTATATTCTTTAAAAGGATATATTCCTGTTGTGGGTTGAGGTGTGCTCCCCTAAAATTCATATGTTGAAATTCTAACTTCCAGTACCTCAGAATGTGACCTGATTTGGACATAGGTAGGGTTTTAATGGAGGTCATCAAGCTAAAATGAGATTATCAAGATGGGTCCTAATCCAGTATAACTGATGTCCTTATTAAAAGGGGGGAAATTTGGAGACAGATGAGCAGAGACAGATGTGCCCACAGGGAGAATGCCATACGAGCATGGAGATGGCCTTCTACAAGCAAGGAGAAGGGCCTGGAGTAGATTCTTCCCTTCACAGTGAACCCTGCCTAATCTGATTTCAGATTTGAAGCCTCAAGAACTGTGAGACAATACATTCTGTTGTTAAAGCTATTCAGTTTGTGGTCGTGTCAACCTTAGGAAACTAATACAGTTCTCTATGAAAATCCTTCATTGCCCTTAATGAGAATTCCTCTCAGATTCTTGTTGACTTGTTGACTGGGGGGATGTGGGGTATTTGTTTTTCTTCTAAATCTTCATAATTATTTTAGTTTCTGGAAAATTTGAGTTAGAGATTGATATGTTTTCTAATGATATATGCCTTTGTCATATTACGGATGATTACTTTCACTTGTTTTAGGGGCTATGAAATGCATTATTCTTCTAGGTTTCCTTGAGTTGCCTATTCACTCAAATACCTGAATGCTCTTTCCTTTTGCATCAGAGCAGGCCCATCTCCCCATAGCACACATATTCCTTAGTCCTGAATCCCTATATTGGATTTTCTTTAAGCAAAACAATATGCACTGAATATGTCTCCTCAAATATAGAGAAATGGTGTTCTTTCCAGATCCTACCATATTGTCTTCAGTGCTGTGAGCTTATTTAATTGAGAGAAATCTTTGGGTGATATAATTTAATACTGAATGTTTTCAACATGGAAAAATGAACTTCTTCCAGATTCCCTTTTTGAGAAAGTCGTTGTTGGGTATGTTTTTCAGCCAGGAAACGTGCTGTACCTGTTTTATTAAGATTGGTTCAGTGCTTTGTTTCATTTTCTGATATCAAATAGAAATACACAAAAAAAGAAATGGAAATAATTGTGTTGTGGTAGCCTATGAAATGGTGGACACGATATATATATATAAGGTTATATTAATAGGAAGTGAACTTGAAATTTTTTCCTTAAGTACATCCCTTTTACTAGTAGCAAAAAGTGAAGTTTTGGGGGATGCAAAGTGATGAAAGTAATGTATTCTAATAAAAAATAAAAGATTTAAGTAATATAGATTTTTAGAGTTTTTACTTGCCTCATTTTCTTTCCAGTGAGTTTTTTTTTCCCCCACACTAATACCTCCAATTCTAGTAGAACACCTCAGCATTTATTCTCCTCCCCCACCCCCCCAATATTTTTAACCTTCCGCTCTGGCAGTATTCTTCAGGGATTTTTCTTGTAAAAGGTAACAGAGAAAATGGCATGGTAGAGAGAGAGTGTAAGTGCATGAGGAAGGAAGGGGCAGAGGGAGAGGGAGAGAGAGAATTTTAAGCAGGTTCCACGGCTGAGCCCAATGCAGGGCTTAATCCCAGGACCCTGAGATCATGACCTGAGCTGAAATGAAGAGTGGATGCTTTATGAAAAAGAGCTCCACATCACTCAGCATCCGGGAAATACAAATCAAAACCACAATGAGATACCACCTCACACCAGTCAGAATGGCTAAAATTAACAAGTCAGGAAATGACAGGTGCTGGCGAGGATGCGGAGAAAAGGGGAACCCTCCTACACTGTTCGTGGGAATGCAAGCTAGTGCAGCAACTCTGGAAAACAGCATGGAGGTTCCTCAAAAAGTTGAAAATAGAGCTACGCAATGAACCAGCAATTGCGCTCCTGGGTATTTACCCTAAAGATACAAACGTAGTGATCCGAAGGGGCACGTGCACCTGAATATTTATAGCAGCAATGTCCACAATAGCCCAACTATGGAAAGAACCTAGATGTCCATCAACATCAACAGATGAATGAATAAAGAAGATGTGGTAAGTATGTATGTATGTATGTGTGTGTATATACATATATACACATATACACACACAATGGAATACTGTGAAGCCATCAGAAGAAATGAAATCTTTACATTTGCCGTGACGTGGATGGAACTAGAGGGTATTATGCTTAGCAAAATAAATCAATCAGAGAAAGAAAGACAATTATCATATGATCTCCCTGATAAGAGGAATTTGAGAGACAATGTTGGGGGTTTGGGGGGTAGGGAAGGAAAAATGAAACAAGATGGGATCAGGAGGAAGATAAACCATAGCAGACTCTCAATCTCACAAAACAAACTGAAGGTTGCCAGGCGGAGGGGCTAGGGAGAGGGTGGTGGGGTTATGGATATTGGGGAGGGTATGTGCTATGATGAGTGCTGTGAAGTGTGTAAGCCTGACAAGTCACAGACCTGTACTCCTGGGGCTAATAATACATTATATGTCAATAAAAATAAATAAATAAATAAATAAATAAATAATTAAAAAAACCCAAAAGCCTGGGATGCTTAACTGTCTGAGTTGCTTGGGCACCTCACCCAGTGACTATTCTTTAATAGCGACTTTAGTTTTTTTTTTTTTTTTTTTCAATTTATTTATTTTCAGAAAAAACAGTATTCATTATTTTTTCACCACACCCAGTGCTCCATGCAATCCGTGCCCTCTATAATACCCACCACCTGGTACCCCAGCCTCCCACCCCCCCGCCACTTCAGACCCCTCAGATTGTTTTTCAGAGTCCATAGTCTCTCGTGGTTCACCTCCCCTTCCAATTTACCCCTACTCCCTTCTCCTCTCTAACACCCCTTGTTCTCCATGCTATTTGTTATGCTCCACAAATAAGTGAAACCATATGATAATTGACTCTCTCTGCTTGACTTATTTCACTCAGCATAATCTCTTCCAGTCCCGTCCATGTTGCTACAAAAGTTGGGTATTCATCCTTTCTGATGGAGGCATAATACTCCATAGTGTATATGGACCACATCTTCCTTATCCATTCATCCGTTGTAGGGCATCTTGGTTCTTTCCATAGTTTGGCGACTGTGGCCATTGCTGCTATAAACATTGGGGTACAGATGGCCCTTCTTTTCACGACATCTGTATCTTTGGGGTAAATACCCAGGAGTGCAATTGCAGGGTCATAGGGAAGCTCTATTTTTAATTTCTTGAGAAATCTCCACACTGTTCTCCAAAGAGGCTGCACCAACTTGCATTCCCACCAACAGTGTAAGAGGGTTCCCCTTTCTCCACATCCTCTCCAACACATGTTGTTTCCTGTTTTGTTAATTTTGGCCATTCTAACTGGTGTAAGGTGATATCTCAATGTGGTTTTAATTTGAATCTCCCTGAGGGCTAATGATGATGAACATTTTTTCATGTGTCTGATAGCCATTTGTATGTCTTGATTGGAGAAGTGTCTTTTCATATCTTCTGCCCATTTTTTGATATGTTTGCCTGTTACGTGTGTGTTGAGTTTGAGGAGTTCATTATAGGTCCTGGATATCAACCTTTTGTCTGTACTGTCATTTGCAAATATCTTCTCCCATTCCGTGGGTTGCCTCTTTGTTTTTTTGACTGTTTCCTTTGCTGTGCAGAAGCTTTTGATTTTGATGAACCCAAAAGCCTGGGATGCTTAACTGTCTGAACTGCTCGGGCACCTCACCCAGTGACTATTCTTTAATAGCGACTTTAGTTTTAGTTTTTATTTATTTTTTTCTTTTTTAAGTGAGGTAGTAGTTTCAAGAAGTCTTGTTGGAAGCAGCTAACAATAAGATCATGGCTATCAAACTAGTTTTCTTCACAGAAAATGGTTATTCCTTTAAGTATTTCTGAAAATTTCATGGAACCGTCTTAGCATTCTAAAAGGTGTATGATTATACATACATCATTTGTTGTCACTTAAAAATTTGGGGCAGAAAAAATCACTACAGTGACCACTTCTGATTGACCATTTGTCAAGCCCTATAGGTGACCCCCTAGTGTCTCATAGGATCTGGCAGTCTTTTGTGGAGCCCTATTTGATTATTCCATTCTTCATTTCTCTCTAACTTCCCTTAACTAGTATTTAGTTTTTAGCCATACAGTTTATAACACTTAAATCTGGTTGTTTCACCAACTAGATCTAGATTTGTCATATGAAGAATAATTCCTTGTATTTGTGCTCTCCTGTACTCCCATATACACTTAAAGAGAAATCCTTTTCCCTGAAGTTTCAGAATTTACAGTAAAAGACATTGATGATCTTGAGACATAATAAGTTTGTAGTAAATATAGTTGATTGAGTTTTCCACTGAACATCCTCTTTAATGTTTAGCACACTGTGAAACAACACTGAGTTTTTCTTAGACATTGGCATCTATTACTGGTTTGGAGACCTAACAAATTTCTAGACCTTATATGTCACTGGTAGCATAGCAGAGTGAATAAGATCTTAGGTTTCGAAGTCAGGCCTCCTGGCTTTTGATTTGGGCTCCATTACTTTGCTTTTCACCTTCTGACTCTTTCAGACTCAGTGTCTCTATCTGTGAAAGAGGCATGACCATAGTACTTGCTGCATGATTTATTGTAAAATCTTAACTAAGATTTTAATTAGATTTGTATATATATATAAAATGAAATTTTATGTATTTTCATAGAGGTGTATCATATATATATATATATCATATATATTCAGGAGAATTTTTGGCACTTAGGACGCTCAACTTGGATTCATAATGCAAATGTATGTTTTAGAAGGAATTATTGTAATATTTGACGTTATTCTTTTTCCAGGTTTGAAAACACAATGGCAGGAAACAGCCTTGTCCTACCCATCGTTCTTTGGGGTCGCAAAGCACCAACACATTGCATCTCAGCAGTACTTTTAACAGATGACGGGACCACAATTGTAACTGGATGCCATGACGGACAAATATGTCTCTGGGATCTTTCGATAGAATTAGAAGTGAGTATTTGAAATGCCTATTGTATGTTTTAGACACAAGGAGCTTCTTAAGAGAAAACAATAGTCCCAGAGTAATACTTGCCCTCGTAATATATTTTCTGTGAAATATGTTTTGATTCAAATTGCTTTTATGCAGGTTGATAATTTGTAGTATTCATCAGAATTGACTTCTGCTGGTTTTTGGTTATTTTCAGTTGTTATATTTACCCTAAGTGGCTTAATATGTTATATTTAAAACTTTTCAAAAGGTGTTTATCCAAATACTGAAGCAAGCTTCCAAAAAAGAATTAAAAAATAGTTTTGGACATTTATACCTTCTAGGATAAATGTCTCGAAGAGAGCAAAACTTTTTATAAAGCATAAATTTAGTTGTATATATGCCATTCTTTCCTACTGTGGAGTGCCCAGGGTGTTGTGCTCCTAGGCCTTCACAGTGGACAGACTAGGGGAGTAGGAGTTGGGAATAACACACACACACACACACACACACACACACACACACTTCAATTCTAGTTATAATTAATAAATAGACTAGTATCTCCAATTCTAGTTATAACACCTCAGGATTTATTCTCCTTTCCCCCCATATTTTTAATTTCCCTCTCTGGCAATTTTCCCCAGGGATTTTTCTGTAAAGGGTAATAGAGAAAATGGGGTGGTAGCCAGCACGGAATATAGGGCAGGCAGGTTGATCTTTTAAGTAATATTTCTTGTTTTTGTTACAGCCTTATTGAGATAAAATTCACATACTGTACAATTCACTCATTTAAAGAAATTGTGTCATACACACACACATGCACGCGCGCATGCGCACACATCTAGAAATACTATTCAACCATAAAAAAGAATGAAATCCTACCATTTGGGATGTGGATAGACCTCAGAGGGCATCATGCTAAGTGATATAAGTCAGACAGAGAAAGACAAATACTGTATGATCTCTCTTATATGTGAAATCTGAAAAAAAAAATATATATATATTTAGAATGAAGCTCATAGTGAACAGTTGCAAGAGGTAAGAGTAGGGGTGGGAAAAATGGGTGAATTATTTTTGTTTTTTGTTTCTTTAGTTTAAATAAATTGAATTAAAAAAATAAAGTGTAGGGGCGCCTGGGTGGCTCAGTGGGTTAAAGCCTCTGCCTTTGGCTCAGGTCATGATCCCGGGGTCCTGGGATGGAGCCCCACATTTGCCTCTCTGCTCGGCAGGGAGCCTGCTTCTTCCTCTCTCTCTCTGCCTGCCTGTGATCTCTGCCTCTCAAATAAATAAATAAAATCTTAAAAAAAAATAAATAAGTAGAGTGTACATTACCAGAGTCAATTTTATAACATTTTCATTACCTCAGAAACATACCTGTAATCTTTAGATATCATTCCCAATACCCCCATTTCCTCCCAAGGCAACCACCAATCTGTTTTCTATCTCTTTTTAGAATGTGCAATATATGTAAGGATGTTAATTTGATATGATAAATATCCCATATCCCAAATATAACTCCTCTGTAGGTTTACCTGTTCTGGGCATTTCATATACATGTAATGATATGTGGGTTTTTGTGACTGGCTTTTTTCACTTACTATAGTATTTTCAAAGTTCATCTGTATCGTAGCGTGTGTCAATGTTTCATTTTTTTAAAATGACCAAGTAATATTCCATTGCACGAGTATACTAAATTTATCAGTTAATGGGCATTTGGGTTGTTGCATTTTGGCCTTACAGAATAATGCTGCTGTGCATATTTGTTTATGAGTTTTCGTGTGGGCATATGTGTTTGTTGCTCTTAGGTATACACGTCGGCATAGAACAGCTAGAGCTGGAAAAATTCACACACTTGAATGACATGTAAAGCCTAGGTATACATGTTGAAAAGTAGCTGAGAAGTGTCATGAAATGTGATTCACCTTCAGAATTGATAGCGAACTAAATATGAATCATCAGTGTAGTCGTGAAGAGAAAAAAAACCACACACATTTTACTGGAATGATTACAAGCAGTAAGACTCACTTATGAGAGCTTAGAAACAATTCTTTAACGAATTTTGCTGCATAGATTTTACTAGAGTGTTATATTTATTTAAATTCAAGTAAGAGGGAAAAAAGTGGGGGGTGTGAGGAGTGTTGGGGGGCAGGAGTGGGGCTAAGAGAGAAGTAGATCTTTTGAAAGATATTAAGGGAATTGGATTGTTTATCCAGGGTAAAAGAAGGCTAAATAAAAATTGGCTTGGTTCTTGACTTTAATATATGTGTTCATTCAGAGCAATTTGTTAAAGCCATCTTTTTCTTTCTTTAAATTCTAGAAAACTTCTATATAATGAATTGAATACATTTCTGTTCATTAAAGAAACATGTTGATTTATGAAAATATTAAACTTTTCTATTTTTAGTTGACTTTGTACTTAACGAAGATAAAGTTGAAAATATAGTTTCAGCGGCATCTGGGTGGCTCAGTAGGTTAAAGCTTCTGCTTTCAGCTCAGGTCGTGATCCCAGGGTCCTGGAATCGGACCCCGCATCGGCTCTTCATTCAACAGGGAGCCTGCTTCCACCTCTCTCTCTCTGCCTGCCTCTCTGCCTACTTGTGATCTCTGTCAAGTAAATAAATAAAATCTTTAAAAAGAAAAGAAAAGAAAATACAGTTTCATTTATACAGTTCTTTTGTTATTGTTGTTTTTTGTTTTTTTGTTTTTTTTGTTTGTTTGTTTTTTGCTTTCATCTGAAAATGGGTGGCAAAGCCATATATTCTGGTTTTATTTTACAAATGTTCATTGTCAGTATTTATTTATTTATTTACTTAAAAAATTTTATTTATTTATTTGACAGAGATCACAAGTAGGCAGAGAGGCAGGCAGAGAGAGAGAGTGGGGGGAAGCAGGCTCCCCGCCGAGCAGAGAGCCCGATGTGGGGCTCGATCCCGGGACCCTGGGATCATGACCTGAGCCGAAGGCTGAGGCTTTAACCCACTTGAGCCACCCAGGCGCCCCCTTTGTCAGTATTTAGAGATACTATTGTTTTTTCGTATTTTGAAGGGTTTTTTTTTTTTTTTTTAAGATTTTATTTATTTGACAGAGAGAGAGATCACAAGTAGGCAGAGAGAGAGAAAGGGAAGCAGGCTCTCTGCTTCACTCTTGGTTCCAGTAGTCTTTTTCTAGATTTTTCTAGATTTCTATTTTTACAAGGGTCAACTGCATTTTATTCTTTTTTATTTTATTTTAAATGTGATCACTTTCTTAATTTCTCTTTTAGGTATTTTGTTGTTAGTGTATAGAAATGCAACTGATTTTTGTATGTTTATTCTGTATCCTGCAACTTTACTCAATTTGTTGATTAGTTCTAGCAGTGTTTTGGTGGAGTCCTTAAGATATATAGGATCATGTCATCTGCAAACAGAGAAAATTTTACTTCTTTTTTTCTGATTTGGATGCCTTTTATTTATTTTGGCAATATTTTTTAGGCAGTTATTGCCTCATTGCTCTGGCTTAGACTTCCAGTACTATGTTGAGTAGCAGTAGCAAGAGTGAATATTCTTGTCTTATTCCTGATCTTAGAAGAAAGGCTTTCAGCTTTTCACTGTTGAGTATGTTGTTAGCTGTGAGCTGGCATATATTGCCTTTATAAAGTTGAGGTATATTCCTTCTACATTCATTTTGTTAAGAGTTTTTAATTATGAAAGGATACTGAATTTTGTCAGAAATTTTATTGTCTGTATTACGATGATCATGGGATGTTTATACTTCATTCAACATTTTTTATTTTTCTAGATTATGGTGGGAGTAAAGTCTAGTTCTAGTACTTGGTATGGCTGAAAGTAGAATTTCCCAACAAAGCCATGTACATTTGAAATAAAACTTTGGTTAAGTTGATTTTCTTGGGAGAAATTAAATAATTGACCAAGAGCATAGTTTTTAGTGGAAGACTGCTGAATCTCTATATGGAGGTGGGGTTGGATGTATGAGAAAATTTTGGCTGCATGGGAAATTTTCTAGGCCCATTCTAACTAAAAACAATGGTTGATTCTTAGGTAATTAAAATAGAAATTTAGCCTTTGAGGAAAAAAAGGCATATTATATAACTAAGCAAAAAAAGATAGAAATTTTCTCTTAATTGTAGTTGTACGAAAGATGACTAGAATGAATTTTATTTGGAAAATCTCTTCAGTTGTTACATACCAGAACAGTATCAGTACTCTTCCTGTAGAATATTTAATTTTGAACAGTTTAGCTTTACTAATAAATTAGGATAAATTGTTTGTAAAATGGTCACCAGGATGGGTACAAAGGGACTTTGTTATATTCTATTCTTTTAATTGGGTATTGAGTATGTGGCTATTTAATGTATTCTTTATGTCTTACGTACATATATTATAAATGTTATTTGCATGTATTAAATATTTAATTGAAAAATATATCCTGAAATAACCTAAGGCTCTGAAGTAACCTGAAATAATAACATGTCACTTGGAACAAAGTGGATAAATTTGGGGGCTGATTGCCAGTATTTTAGAATAGTGGGTATTAAGCCATTTTTTCTGTAAGAAACTGTGTCACTAAATCATTGCTCTGTGAAGGTCATTCTTCTCATTCTTCATTCCTGGTAGTTAATGTTGCTACCAGCATTTGGGAGAGTGCCCATCCTCTATTTTTTTTTGAGTTTTGAGTGTGTTAATCTAGAGACTCTAAATATGTTTTCAGGTCAATGAGCATATTATTTAAAAAATGAGTGGGGTTCAATTATTTTATTACTGATTCACATTCTTAATCTGATTCTTTAGTACACTGTAGCTTAGTGCGTAAGACTGCCCTTGTTTGACCTCCAGCTCTGTCACTCCCTGTACGTGTTGAGCAAACAGTGTTATCTTTTGGTGCTCCAATTCTGACTTCAGAACTTACCTGGTAGGATGATTATGAGCATTAAATAGGTGAGGGTCACTTGTTTACTCTCAGTTTTTGGTGTTTTGAGCAATTCTTCTCAAATCAGTATCTGTATATTTATATTGAACATTTCACAGGAGTCCTCTAAAATTTAATTTTTAAAAATTTGGTACTTATATCAACATATTGTGTATTTCTAGGTTAATCCTCGAGCACTGTTGTTTGGTCACACAGCCTCAATCACCTGTTTGTCTAAAGCTTGTGCTTCTAGCGACAAACAGTATATCGTGAGTGCATCTGAAAGTGGGCAAGTATTTCTTATTCACTTTTTTCCTCATAAGTCTTTATTGCAAATAGTACCAGTGTATTAGTGAATAGAGAATTTTTTTCTTTTGAATTATCTTTGAAATAAATGCTTCAGTTGTTTGAACTTAAAGATATTTGGAATATGGTTTTATAAATGTGAGTTTTACCTTTATTAATGATCTTTGTAATACTTTTATCATAATTTATGATTATGTTTTTGCCTTGCTTTTGAGAAACTCAGTATACCTTATTAGTTAAAGCTTGATCACTAATGCCCATGGTCTTTTTACTAAGTTGGCAGACAACTGAATGATGGATAGGCTAGCATAAATTTGGAAGATGAAGCCATGCAAAGTTCATATACTAATGTTCATACATAAGGTAATTATATATTCCTGAGTCTTAGAATATAACTTGCCTTTAGAAAGAGAGAAATCATTAGATAATAGTTGTAGGGTTCAGAATGAGGAGTTTTAAACTTTTCTGGTACATAGAAAATTATGTACATAATATGTTATTGGGGGGAGTTGGGGACCTAGAAGAGAAATATCTAAGAAGTTATTCCCTCCCCCACTAATCCCCCATAATTTGTGAACTTATAAAGAACCTTATGTAATGATAACAAGAAGAGGCAGCATCAGGTAAAAATATAGACCCTTTTGGTCCATTAAATGATAATTCATATTAGCATGCATATTCTAAATAAGATTGACCATCCTTTGAAAAATTGTTTCATACCATGTGAAATATATGAAAGGGTATCTTTTTTTTTTTTTTAAAGATTTTATTTATTTATTTGAGAGAGAGACAGTGAGAGAGAGCATGAACGAGGAGAAGGTCAGAGAGAGAAGCAGGCTCCCCGTGGAGCTGGGAGCCCGATGCGGGACTCGATCCCGGGACTCCAGGATCATGACCTGAGCCGAAGGCAGTCGTCCAACCAACTGAGCCACCCAGGCGTCCCTGAAAGGGTATCTTGAAGAAAGCCCTGAGAATATTAGCATCACTCATTTTCCTAATGTTGATTTCTGTTAAATAAAGCTTATTTCTTTAAAAGACAGAAACATATTGCTATTTCTAGTTTTGGATGTCCTATCTTTAGTTTGAGGTAGAAGGTTTTTTTGTTATATACTTGATAAGATGTGTGTAATAAATACTGGATTAAAATTGGAATATTACATTTAATTCAGATAGGTTTGGAATGAAGTTGACCTCAATTTTTGCTTTGTGTTGTGCTAAATTTTCTAGCTGTGCTGATTACTAATGGAAAATCCTGGTGGTTTAAATTAACACTTTATTTCTTGTTTTTGTCACTTGAGCCTGGTATATCATTTGGGGCTCTGTTTCACTATTATCCTTACTTGGAGGTTGAGGGTGAAGGGAGCAACCACTGACAGAAGCAGACACTGTCTGGAATGGAGGGAGAAGGAAAGTTCTGGAGGCCCTTGGGTCAGTTGTGGCCAGAACTACTCACAAGATTTTACCAACCAGAAGGGAGCCAGGAAGTGCAGTCCTACCCTGTGCCCAGAAAGAATGTGGATCTAGGAGGGGATGGGCGGCTTGGAGGGGAGGTTGGGATGGTGAGTGAGGACCAGAATTTTTCACAAACAGCAATAATGATTATACACTACTTTTCCCTGAAATATATCAGTTTTAGTGAAAGATTAATATTAAAGCACTGTGACAAATTTTGACAGTACTTCTAAAAATCCGATTTAAAGTTAGCTATTTTTGTTTTATAGAGAGATGTGTCTCTGGGACGTGAATGATGGCAGATGTATTGAGTTTACAAAATTAGCCTGCACACATACAGGCATACAGGTCAGTATCTATTTCCATAACCGCCCAAGTCAGCACAACTTATTACAGGTATACAATTAAATGTTTTTTAAACATTGAGCCTAAATTTTTATATGAAAAATGGGTGGAGATGAGTAACAGGACAAGAAGACTACAGTTGGGGCAATACAAGTTTTCCTCATCAATGGCCTAGTGGGGGGCATACTTAGTGGAGGAGACCCGCGAGGAAAGGTCGGGGAGGAAGCCAGTTACCACTGCCGCGGTAGCTGATTACCCAAGGGAGAGCCCCTTCATTAGTTTGATCCGTCCCCTAGATCCCAAGTATGAATTCTCTCCTGCTAAAGCCTTTGTGGTTCCGTGCAAGCGTGACACAAATGGACCCACTTTACAGGTCATACCTGTTTATTACTTGTGCAGTTGGTACTTGGGTACATTTTTTCTTGACTTTCTAATTGTTGAAGAAATGACTATTTCATATGCCTGCCTTATTCAAGAATTTACATAGGGAATTTATAGTTTCTGACTTCTATTCCTGCTATCCCTTCTTACTCTTTCATAATCAAGTTTTTTTGTGCTTCAATTTATGCATCATTTACTCTGTTGAATACTGGGAAAATCTCAAGTCCACTGATAATATCATTTGTGTTCTGAATGGGGTAGGAGAGGGAAGAGAAGAGAACTTTTGCTGAGCACTTATTGTGTAGGCATTTCTTTTATGGTGTTTCATTTAGTCTTCCCTATAGCCTTACAAATGAGATAGGAGTACACTGTTTTACATAGAAAGAAGCTGAGACCCAGAGTGATTAAATGACTTGTCCCAGTCTCACAGTGAGTCATTCCTGGCGCCAGGATCCCAAATCAGGGTTATCTTTCTCTTCTTTCAGTTACATCATACTGCCTCCCTCAAACAAATACAATCATTAGTAGGGAAAGAAAACTTGTGCCAACAAAAATTAGAAAAGCGATAGAAAATGTTTCAGGGTGAGGTGGTGGGTTGTATAATAAAGTTTTTTTTTTTTTTTTTAACTCTTTCTTACCTTTGGAAAGGCCTTTTAAAAATTGCTTCTTTAGTGTTGTTAGAGTGTATGCTTTCTATTTAAGGGGCGTATGTTATTTATTTTTTATCGTATGATGAGTCATTAAGGTCTATAGAGAAAATGGATAATAAATGATATACAGTTAGTGACTTTATACAGAGAAACTTATTTTGTGTCTTGAACTCATTGGAAATAAACATTTTAACTGTTGTATATGATTTAAAAGCTTTTGGTTTACATTTTAGGAAAAATTCTTTGTTTATTCAGCTTATGTTTGGTGCGTGTTCTTTCTCAGATCTTGTATTAGGTCCTGCATTTAACTTGGCAGCCATCTCTAAGTAGAAGAAGCTCTTTGACAGGTTCACTAGTGTGGGACAGTTGTTTCCTGTGTGATCTTCACTCTCTCAGGTTCAAGAGCGAGTTGTTTGTATAAGCAGAAATGGTAAACCTTGGTCACACTGGCACTTACTGAAATCACAAGGAGATGCCGACTTACTGAGTTATTACATGGGCGATCCCTTTTTAATATTTGTAAAAATTGTTTCTCCATACAGGATACTTTGTTTGCTAGTATGACCGTGTCTAGGAAGCTGAATTTAGGTGTCAGAAGATTATTTGAGAGTATAACTTTATTATTTTTTTTTATTTTAATGCAATGACAGTTAATACTGTATTCTTGATTTATTTATTTATTTTTTTAAAAGATTTTATTTATTTATTTGTCAGAGAGAGAGAGGGAGAGAGAGTGAGCACAGGCAGACAGAGTGGCAGGCAGTGGCAGAGGGAGAAGCAGGCTCCCTGCCGAGCAAGGAGCCGGATGTGGGACTCGATCCCCGGACGCTGGGATCATGACCTGAGCCGAGGGCAGCTGCTTAACCAACTGAGCCACCCAGGCGTCCCTGTATTCTTTTTTTATAGTGTATCTTCAAAGCAAAAGGTGAGAGGCATTTATCAGGCAAGGCGAATAAAATATCCCTGTCCCCAGGAGAGAGCTCTTCTCCTGACTGCAGTGCGCATGTCTCTCCTGGCTGGTGTCAGGTGGATATTGACAGAATTTGCTTCTGTGCACCCATCTTTTCCTCCTCGACCCTCTCCCCTTAGATGTGTGAGGGATCTCTACTGTCACATAATCATGTGAGAGTGTCTGGCACTCCCTGGGACCTCCAGGCTGTGTGTCCCGTTTTGGGGATCAACCTTCTCAGATCTAGAGCTGCCCTCTGTGGTCGTCTGTCTTCTGTTAGACTCCCCCCCTTGGAGTCTTAGTGGTGCCACCTTGCACCAAGTTAATGTGCTCTGTGATCAGTGTTTATGTTGAAGAAGTTGTGATTCTTGTTATACAGGGTACCCCATAGTTGGGGGGAGACTATTTCTTTACACGCAGTGTTGAGCCTGAGAACAGGACTGATGAGTGTGGGAGCAGACTGGACCAAGGGTCCTTAGTTATTTCCCCCATTGTGGAATGGTTATAGGATTGCCGTTTGTGCTCAGTCTAGCGTGCTGTTCCGTGATTTGTGGGCTTTGGGAAGTAATAGTCTGGTTATTAGATGTCTTCACTTGTTAATAATCTTCTAAGAGAATTATTCTACTAGGAGAGTCACTTTTTTTTTTTTTTTTTGAAGCTAGTGGGAGCAGGTCCTTTGAGAAGTTGTTAGTCTTGTCTTGCTAGTTATTCTTCCTCTGCTCTTTGGTTGATAGAAGCCTGTCTTTTCCTTTTGAATTATATTTGGGATGAGTAACATGTAGCTCATGATTGTATTTGTTCTTCCTCTGTTTATCTTCCACGAAGTATAAATGTGGATTATGGGGATGATTTACATGGTTGTTTCAACTTCAGTCTGAGATAACACACTTAGATTACTTGGAATTTCCTGCCGATTGTAACATGTTTGAACAGCAGTCATCTTCTAAATTTTATTTGGTCATAACTAGTAATTATAAGCCTATACCCACCTATTCCCATTCATCTAAAATTCATATTTTTTGCTTTGCTTTGTGAAAAGATTGTTTTTGCTTTGATCTGTGAAGTTGATTTTATAGAGGTGTTTTATGAATTCATTCAACAGTTCTGTTTTAGATGCTATAGGAGGATTAAAAATGAAGAATTACTGTGACTTCTGCTCCAGAATTATTCAAAAGGGAGGATGTTAGGAAGAGTAATTTTTGTGAGATACTTTAAAATATCAATGTAATTTGGGGGATTGTGTATACATACATAGACACCTATAATAAGTGACATATAACACCTGTCTGGTACTGGGGAAATTGAGTGCCATAATAAGCATGATGAGTGCTTGTGAATCGAGTCTCAGAAGTAAAGGAGAACATTTAAAATTCTTTTCCCTTTTAGTTCTACCAGTTTTCTGTTGGAAATCAGCGGGAAGGAAGGCTTTTATGCCATGGCCACTATCCTGAAATCCTCGTTGTGGATGCCACCAGCCTTGAGGTGTTATACTCCTTAGTATCAAAGATCTCTCCAGACTGGATTAGCTCCATGAGTATTATCCGATCCCACCGAACACAAGGTCAGTGTGTGATGCCCTTTGGGGACTTCGGAGCCCTGACATGATAGGTACTTACTACAGAGTTCTGTATCATATATGATATATTTCATAAGCATAAAACATAAGTTTGAGGGAAGGAGTGGGGCCATCTGTGGTTGACAGAGTCGATGGGGGGCAGATCAAGAAGGGCCTTGTGTGCTAGCTAGGGAACTTGGGTTTTGTCCTGTAGATCAGGGATTGGTAGACTTCTTCCGTGAAGGACCATATACTAAATATTTTAGGATTTGCAGTCCATGTGATGTTTCAATTACTCCATTCTGCCAGTGTAGCATAAAAGCACATAGTGTAAAGTGAATGAGCCTGTGTGTGTTCTATTAAAATGTTAGTTACAAAAAACAGCCAGTGTGCTCAATTGATCCATGAGCGATAGCTTTCTGGTCCTTGCTGTAGGTGTTGGACAACCTCTGGTAAGAATGCTTGAAGAGACTTAAGTTTTATTTTATTTTTTTAAGGATTTTATTTATTTATTTGAGAGAGAAAGTGACCATGAGGTGGGACACAGAGGGAGAGGAAGAAGCAGACTCCCCACTGAGCAGGGAGCCTGATGTTGGGAGCTTGATGCCAGGACCCTGAGATTAGGACCTGAGTCAAAGGCAGATGCTCAACCAAGTGAGCTACCCAGGCGCTCTGGGACTTGGGTTTTAAGCATCACTTTGGTGGCGTTGTTGAGAATGGTTTAGATGGGAGAGAATTTTAATACCCCAGTTGAGGGTGGTGCAGGTCTGAGGTCCAGCGGTGGCTATGAAACAGAGTAGATGGTTTGCAGCACTTCCCAAGGGCTTGTCTGCAGGGTATTGGTTCTGAAATTTGTTAACAGGTATTAGTGAAAAAGGGGGGCTCTGTGGTCACATATATTTGAGAGATGTTCAGTGAAATAAAACTGAATAGGCTTCTGTAATCTGGGACCTTCTTAAGTAGAGGCTTTTTAATGCCTGTTAGAGAATTACTGCTTTATTTAAGAGCATAGCAGTGAAAAAGAGATTCAACTTCATTTTCCAGGCAATAGGGAACTCATTATTAGTTCACCTGTAATCTTAGTTACAAGCCATGTTTTCTTTAAGAAAGAACTATATTTGTGACAAGCAGTTTGCATATTTTGAATTTTTGCACGATTTCCATATGAGATATACATGTACTTACTCTGGTTGGAACAGGATAGGCTGTCACTGATGAAAACTTTTGTGCTGTGCATGCACTTTAAAATATTACCAGTTTATAAACTTGCAAAAATATTAATCTGCATTTACTGTATTCTAGTCTTTGGATATTTGAGAATTTTAGCTGTATTGGGATATTCCACTTCGACTATAAATTGACAGATTTGTGAGCAGTTGTTAGTGTCTCTGGCCAGGCTCATGACTTGTAATCACTGCATCCCCGAGCCTTACACTGTCTGGAGAACTGTGTAATACAGGGAAGTTTTTAGTTAAGGACAGCAAATGGTTCTTTTTTATAATAGTAATAACTCATCTTGACTGACATACTGAGTGCTCTACCTGTGGTATGTCTTAATTCTCGTAGCAGCCCATTAAGCTCAGTACTGTTGTTACTCATTTGTATTTGCTTATTGAACTTAAGACAGGTTAGTTAAGTTATCCACAGTTTATTGGGTAGTTAGTGAAGAGATTTTCAAATCTCATTTCAAATCTCAGCCCTCATCCAGGGCTCCCTCTGGAGCCCGGGTGAGAGTTTCTTGTATGTTTCGTGTATGCTGTGATTGCTTTCTTACCTACAGCTTATGCATTCTGTTTTTAGGTCACGTCTTCTCTTGATCACAGTCTATGCAGGGTGTAATGTGCCATAGAATGTCTAGAAGTCAGGCAAAGTGGGTGGGACAGTGGGGAAATGCGTGTCTTCAAGACGTCAAGTGAGTGTGTTCATCCATGACAAATACTTAAAAGTGAATGTTGAAGAGTAAATATTCTTTGTTAAATCATCGAGTAATCATAGTGATCAGGAACATTTGAAATGATTAAAAGCCGGTTGATTAGAAATAAAAAAATTGAAGTAGCTGCAAACACCTTTTCCTTGAATTTCAAATTTGTTTCAAAATCTGGCTTCTGTTATTTCATGAAATATAGAATTATGCTTTTACACCAGTGAAAAAGCATTATTATTAATACAAGCCATGTTACTATTTGCAAAAAAAGTGTATTATATTTGTAACCTTGGCTTCTTGGTCCCTCTCGACTTAGAGGACACTGTGGTCGCACTCTCAGCAACGGGCATCTTGAAGGTCTGGATCGTTACCTCTGAAATAAGTGGCATGCAGGTGAGACAGATGCTCTGTTCTTACAGAGTCTTCAATTTTAGCAACGATAGGCCCCTCCCCTTTTTTCCTCAAGGGCCAGGAGAAAACTATTCTTTTTCAAGAGCCTTATTGACATAGTATTAGAACATCCCCTAGTATGTTGTCTCTGTAAGTGTATTATGTTTTTGCTTTTGATGGCAGAGATCTGCTCTTTTGAGGATATGAAATAGAGAAATATACTGTACAAGATATAAAGTAGAGAAACACAGAAGAGCTGGCATTTTCCTCGGTTGCTTCTATTAAAGTTAAGAGATAGTTTGCTTGAGGGAAAAAAAAAACAAAGCAAACCAACACAAAAAGTACATAAAGCCAATTTTAGTTCTCTCTCTGTTGTTTGGGTTTGAATTCCTTGTAACTCTGTCAGTAGGAACAGTGGATCAGTATTCCGACAGTATTGATGCTAATCTCTACAGCTACTGAATTTTCACACGCTCAAACTGGAGGAGGACCTGGAGGAATTGATTAGTTGTTTTTTTTTAACCTAGAAGGACATATAGATACAGAATTTAGGATCGACTCACTTTTATCATCTGTTATTGCCACGGTGTTGACACTGATTATCATCAGCATTTTAATCTTGAGTAACTTTGTGTCAAGATATTGTGCCTGGTTGTGTTTGGAGAGTATTTTTGTTACCTTCATTCTTACATGAGAGGCTAAAATGGTGAATATATCAAGTGATATCTTTCTTCCATTTTATTTATTTTTATCATTGTATTATCATACATTTTAACTGACAACCAAACCATTCCTAACGTTTTACATATCTTTTTTTTTTCAGGATACTGAGCCAATATTTGAGGAGGAGTCCAAACCGATTTATTGTCAGAATTGCCAAAGCATTTCTTTTTGTGCATTCACACAAAGGTCACTTTTGGTTGTGTGCTCCAGATATTGGAGGGTAAGATAGCCACATAAGTAAGAAGCTGTATTTTTACCCTTCGAGGTGTTGGTTTATTAGACTTCCAAAGATAATTATAAGGAAGAGCTTGGTCAAAGAATATTTTAACCCTTTGGAATTCGTATGTGATTTTGATATCAAATTTGTAGGGGTTGGGATTTGGTTATGTATCGTTAACCTTTTTTGTTCTGAGTTATAGAATGATTCTATTAATGATTATTATTTCATTGATCTTAATGTCTACCTTTTGCTACTGTTTCAGTCATTATTTCCTCAGCACAACATAAGCAGCAGCGGTGAATTTTCTGCAGGCTGACCTATCTTTGTAGTTTGTTGTTATTCCCAATGGCCATTCTGTTCAACTTGTTGGATTTGGGAAGGCCTTCCTACATCACTGGAGAGCTAATGATGAAAAGAGTTTGTTACCTCCACCTTCCCAGACTTCAGTATTTCCATAACAGAAAAAGAACCAGCATGTTTTGACCACTTGTGCCTAGCATATATTTCAAAGCTTTTCATGTATTGTTTCTTTAAATCCTCACAGCTCTCTGAGGGGTGGTGTATCGATCACCTAATCCTGCATAGCAGATTACTCCAAAATTTAGCAATTTTAAACAATGCATGTTTATCAGTCCCCCTCTGGTTCGTGTGTCACAGCCCGAGCTGCGGGTGTGCAGTCTGGGCACGGCTTAGCTGGGCGCCTCTGGCTCAGGGTCTCCCACAGGCTGCAGTCACGGTGGCAGCCAGGATCGCAGTGGCCTCGCCGGAGTCACGTAGGGCGGTTCTGCCTGCAGCTTCCCCACTCACTGGTTAGCGGGCTGAACGTCCAGCTGACCGTTGGCTGGAGACACTGGTTCGCTGCGTGTGCGCCCCCCACAGCCTGGGAATGGTCTTCCTTCAGGGTAGCAAGCAAGCAGGGGGGGTTGTAGCCATGACCCACCTCTTCTCCCCTGGTCCGTTGTCTAGAAACGTCACAAAATCCCAGCGTGCTCCGGGGAGAGGATTACAGAAGGGTTTGGATACCAGGTCGGGGCAGTCGCGGAGGCTGCCGGCTGCAGTTGGACCTACCACTTTCCTCATTTTGCACATGAGGCACGTGAGGTGTAGGGGGCACCGAAAGCTTGAGCGAGGGGGTTCAGGCGCGGGTGGAGTTGCTGGGCGTCAGCGCTGCCAGCCTGAGCTGGGCAGCTGCTCTCCTTACTGCCGTGTGACCCTGCCTCGCAGGGGACGGGCTGTGACTGACCCGACAGGCCAGGGCGGCGGGCGACACCTTAACCTTATCCTCGCCACCACTACTGTTGCCGGATCAGATTAGAGAGGACAAGCTAGCAGCAGCGGTTACCCTGAGTACGTGGGATCCTTCCTTTGTCTTAAAAACGAAAGCGCGTGCAAATAGTAATAAACTCGGAGTGTAGGAGGACGTAGTTTGACACATCTTTTTCCCATCGTACTTTTCCTTCCCCTCTGCAGGGGCAGTATCTAATGCCATTTCTTGTGTGTTCATAATAAGCATTCTGTTCTCACATAAGTACGTGAGAACAGCACAAAAAGAATCCAATAAGAAAATGGACAAAAGTGTTTCAAAAAAAGAAAGCCGGTGGCTAATAAATGTATAGAAAGGTGCTCAGCTTCATTACTCAGGGAAATGCATAGTAAAACAACATTAAGATAGTACTACTAACTGAATAGAATGACTTTTCCAAATACTTATGGCCAAAAAGAAGTTTCTTATTTTCAGTGGTTAGATTATCATCTTTTATGGGTTCTAGCAGTTTGTTAGATGTTCTAAAGGGCTCATCACAAGCTGAGCTTTAAAAAAAATTCATTTTTCCTAATATTTGTATAATTTTACTTTATATATCTTCATATATTTAGTATATGTGCTGCCGAAGCGAGCACTATCTTCAAATATTTAATCTGGAATTTATTTTGTATACATTGCAAGATGTAGATACAATGTCTTTATTCCAGATGGACCCCCAGTGCCTGGTGCCATTTGTTGAATAATTCACTTTTCTATTGTTGTTCCTTTATAATACATTCTGTTCCGGTGGTTACTGGAATCTGTTTCTGGAATTGTTGATTTTTCTGTTTATGCATCAGTACTGTATTGTTTTCTTTTCTATAGGCTTCACAATTTGTTTTCTCAGATGATAAGTCTGGAGGGTGGTCTCCATTCTTAGTTAGACTTGTCTTGGCTATTATTGTAGTGTTAATGTAATAGTGATTAATATAGCAAATCATGGTAAATTCAGATAGGATTTGTTTTAATTTCAAAAAGGCTCTGTATAAGCAGTTTGCTTTTTATTTAAGGAAAACTAAAATAAAAATTCTAAGCCATTGAATTTTTTAGCCCTATAGAATACACTTTTACCAGTCATTGAAGGTGGTAGAAAAATTATTCTAGGAATTAAGAGATCAGGATTTTTAGTCCTAGCTCTAGCACTTAATGGACATGTGACCTTGAGTGGGTGATGTAACCCTCATTTGGGTCAGTTTGCTGTCTGTAAAATGGAATAGCAATTCCTGCCTCCTGCATTCAAAAGGCTCTTAAGAGATAGTGACGTAAAGGGACTTTGTAAACTTTGATGTATCTTACAGATGCAAAGCACCAGATAGCCTGTGTTGCTGACTTGACTTTTTTTTGGGGGGGTGGGTACAGGGGACTTGACATTTATATGTGAGAATTATTAAATAATAAAACTCAGTCTTTTAACTTCCTATTTACTGTGCATCAGCCCCAGGATAAAATAAAGTAAGGTAATTCCCATATTAGTAAAGAGATATTCTGATGTCTAGGTTTATTAGAAATAGTGTTACTGGATGTAGAAATAAAACAAGAGTCATAACCATGCATTCTAGAGGCTGGTTCCTTGTGACTTGGAATTCTCGATAGAATATTTCTCCTTTTAGGGGAGCCTGGGTGGCTCAGTGGGTTCAAGCCTCTGCCTTCGGCTCAGATCATGATCCCAGGGTCCTAGGATCGAGCCCCGCATCGGGCTGTCCGCTCAGCAGGGAGCCTGCTTCCTCCTCTCTCTCTGCCTGCCTCTCTGCCTACTTGTGGTCTCTGTTTGTCAAATAAATAAATAAAAAAAAAAGATTATAGAATATTCCTCCTTTTAGATAAGAAGGGCTAAGGATCCCCTGGCCCTATGTAAGGCAGCATGCCTGCCCTTATCATATGCCTGACCCCAGAGAGGCACACAGCTGAGTCCCTTGTTGTGTTTTCCCTGGTGAAGTTGACCGAGCCCCATAGCTCACTGACACAATGTCTTTAACTTGAGGTAGTGAATTTTAAAGGCCTGAGTTTGTTAAATGTATTTCCAGAAGTTTTGCTTTGATTTTAGTCTGTTTTTTTAAAAGATTTTGTTTGAGAAGGAGAGGGAGAAGCAGGCTCCCCACTGAGCAGGAAGCCTAACAGTTGGGGCTCGATCCCAGGACCCTGGAATCTTGGCCTGAGCTGAAGGCAGGTGCTTAACTGACTGAGCCACCCAGCTGCGCCTTGTTTTTAGTTTAAATGTCACTGTATCTTACTTAAATGACACCAACGTGGATTAGATTGGGAATTTCTTGTTCCTTATAGGTATTTGATGCTGGAGACTATTCCTTGCTGTGTTCGGGTCCTAGTGAAAATGGACAAACGTGGACTGGAGGTGACTTTGTGTCAGCAGATAAAGTCATCATTTGGACTGAAAATGGACAAAGTTATATTTACAAACTACCTGCCAGGTATTCAATCAATAATAAGTTAGGACTTTAGTCAAAGCAAAGAGTCTGAATTCAGGGCATAACTCAGATGTATGAAAATATTTAAAATATAAATGATTTAGGTAAAAAACTTCAGAACTTTTTAAAAATAACATATAATGTATTATTTGTTTCAGGGGTACAGGTCTGTGATTCGTCAGTCTTACCCAATTCACAGCATTCACCATAGCACACACCCTCCCCAATGTCCATCACCTGCCACTCCATCCCTCCCATCCCCTTCCACTCCAGCAACTTCCCGTTTGTTTCCTGAGACCAAGAGTCTCCTAAGGTTTTCTTAGTTTTTTTTTTTTTTTTTAAGATTTTATTTATTTATTTGACAGACAGAGATCATAAGTAGGCAGAGAGGTGGGTAGAGAGAGAGGAGGAAGCAGGCTCCCCGCTGAGCAGAGAGCCCAAGGAGGGGCTCCATCCCAGGACCCTGGGATCATGGCCTGAGTCAAAGGCAGAGGCTTTAACCCACTGAGCCACCCAGGCGCCCCAAGTCTCCTAAGGTTTTCTCAAGTTAGATTTATAATTCTAGTTTAACTTCTAAGTACAAAAATTAGGTGGCTCTTTATTTGAAGTAGGGTGTTTTATTTATTTATTTATTATTTTGAAGTTGGGTATTTTAATGATATTAATGCCTACATTAAATTCACTCTAATTTGAAAATCCATATTTTGTCTATCGTCCAAAAATCCTCCTCATATGGTATGATAAAATATTTGATGCCAGTATTTTAATTGGATGTTATATTTTTCTCATTTTCAGTTGCCTTCCAGCTAGTGATTCATTCCGCAGTGATGTGGGGAAAGCAGTTGAAAATTTAATTCCTCCTGTGCAACATAGCCTCTTGGATCGAACAGATAAAGGGGTAAAGTTCTTCAGGTCTCATTTATAATTGATACTGACATGGAAAATTTTTCACAACTGCATCTGTCGATGTCTTTTGGTTGCTAAGAATTGGAAAGATTCAGGGCATTGTGTTAAATGTCATAAAACATGATATGGTCATTTATAAGCACATATATGATTTGCATATCTTAATCATATATGCTTTTGGTGTTCACATTTCTCTAAGAATACAGATGATCTGATACTGATTACATAGAATAAATGACTTTTTGATAAAAGATTGATGGCATAAATTTAAGCTATCATGCAATTGTAAACATAGTGACAGGTATAATTTTAGGAGGGCAAAGATAATCATGGAATACTGCTGATTAGTAATAGTTCATTACTTGGATAAGGCATTGCAGTATATCTCCAAAATCATATAGTGGTTTTTTGTTTGTTTGTTTATTTGACAGAGATCACAAGCAGGCAGAGAGGCAGGGAGAGAGAGAGGAGAAAGCAGGCTCCCCTCAGAGCAGAGAGCCCGATGTGGGGATTGATCCCAGGACCCTGGGATCATGACCTGAGCCAAAGGCAGAGGCTTTAACCCACTGAGCCATCCAGGCACCCCCAAAATCATATAGTGTTTTAAATGATCAGGCATTAGAAATAAAGAATAAAAAATTTTTTTTCTCTATGAAAACCAAAGTTTATTACGATTTTTTTTTTTAAGATTTTATTTATTTATTTGAGACAGTGAGTGAGTGAGAGCGCAGGAGCAGGGAGCCTGACATGGGACTTAATCCCAGGACCCCCAGATCATGATGAGAGCTGAAGGCAGGTGCTTAATCGACTGAGCCACCCAGATGCCCCTGATTTCTAAAAACCTACTTAATATCAATTTAAAATTGAAAGGCAGTGGCACTTAGTACTAGGTTTTCATCTCTATATTTTTTGAGCATTAAGGACAAAGCTTTGGTTTTCGAAGTAAAGTTTCCTTTACTTATATTCTGGGTTTGCACAGCTTTTTCATTTTAAACATTTTGTTCCATCTTTATGTGAAGGGATGTTGAGGGGAAGGAAATTTCTTTTTTCAATATTTTGAGTTTGCAGAATTTATATATCTCTGTACAGTTAAGATGCTCTATAACCTATCCTTCATTCTCCTCTAACTTGAATGCCCCCTTCTCTCCAGCCACATAGTCACTTCCAGGTAAACTAAAGGGTAATGACTTGTACAAAAAAACATAGAGAAAAAGCAAAATGAGCGCCTGGGTGGCTCAGCGGGTTAAGCCTCTGCCTTCGGCTCAGGTCATGATCTCAGGGTCCTGGGATCAAGCCCCACATTGGGCTCTCTGCTTGGCGGGGAGCCTGCTTCCCCCTCTCTCTCTGCCTCTCAGTCTACTTGTGATCTCTCTCTGTCAAATAAATAAATAAAATCTTTAAAAACAAACAAACAAACAAACAAACAAATAACAAAACCAAACAATGTACATACTATGTTTTTTAAAATACCACCTCCCCAGTATGTTTAAAGTTAAGAGACATGTGAGATACTCACACTGTGGAATGCGGAATCTTGGTTTTATAGCTGCAGCAACTTCTCCGTGTTAGGGATGTTGTTTATTGGTTACAACATTCAGTAATTTTGTGACTTTAAATCACATAATTGATTATGCATAATATATATTATTTCTATAGGCTAATGATTTTTAGGAATACTAACACTAAATACAGTAAGTAGGTTTTTTGTTAACTCTAGTTGACATAACTGAAAATTTTTTTTCTGCTTTTCAGGATATGATTCTATGCTTTAATATTCAAGTATTTGTGAATTGATCATCTAAACTTTAATTTTATGAGCCCACCCCTATTTAGTATTTTCAAATAAGTGATCTCACTGAAGGCATAAAATCAGAAAAAAATTTGTTTTAAAAAAAAGTATACATAAGAGCCTAATGAATGGTGTTGTTCCTAGTGGTTTATAGTTAACGTGTCAGGCTAGGTTCAAATTAATTATATAAATGTGATCAAGTAAAATGTCATGCTATTAGTTGAAAATATGCTGCTTTAAAAAATGGAGTCTTCTACTTGTACAGTTTGGGTAGTTTTAATTTTGCTGCTACTCTTAGTTACTAATCAGTGATGGACAAAAAGCTAGGTTTAGCGAGTTCTCCCCTTTTGACCTTTAAAGTGGAGACTTTTCTTTTTGGTAAAGAGTGGCATATCTTTGTATTAATTGATAGGAGACAGTTAAATAAATTGCACTGTTGTGTGAGTGATCAGTTTTTCTAAAGTAGAGAAAAAATATAAATACTAAGTTTAGAGAAAGACTCTAAATGTAGTTTTCATTTCTTTGTATGTTTGTATTTTATTGGACTTGAATATTAGCTGATGTGTAATTAATGCTGTAAAGTTACATTAAACTATTGTTGAAGATTCATGCTATAATTACTTTTTTTTACTCTGGTTCTGAGGCAAAGCACTTAACATTCTTATCTGAAAAAAAAAAAAGTTAATATGTGAAATATTTTGATTAGTAGAAGGGGCTCCTGGATGGCTTAGTTGGTAGAGAATGCGATTCTTGATCCCAGGATAATGAGTTCAAGACCCATGTTGGGTATAGAGATTACCTTAAAAAAAAAAAAAAAGACCAACTTAAAATATTTGACCAATTTTATTTTTCCTTTGGCAGTTGCTGATTTGTCCTCCTGTTACTCGGTTCTTCTGTGGATTCAAGGAACACCTCCATAAACTATTAATTCAGGGTGATTCTTCAGGAAGATTGAATATTTGGAACATATCAGACACACCTGATAAACAGGAAGGTAAAGAAGACAGTAATAAATCATGTGTAGCAATTTCTCAGTTCTTTTAATTTAGCAACCTAATATTAACCATTGCATAATAAATTCATAGTGTATGCGTCATTTTATTCTTCTTAGAATTGTAGTTTTTTTTAAAAAAGATTTTATTTATTTATTTGACAGAGATCACAAGTAGGTGGAGAATAGGTAGAGAGAGAGAGGGAAGCAGGGAGCCTGATGTGGGGCTGGATCCTAGGACCCCGAGATCATGACCTGAGCTGAAGGCAGAGGCTTAACCCACTGAGCCACCTAGGCACCCTAGAATTACAGTTTTATCACAGTTACCCTTCTTTGATATATATTACTGAATCAACTCTAAGTACATTTATTTTAATGTTTAATTTTTTTTCTAACATGGACAATTTTTTTTTTTTTTTGGATACATAACAAACCTCCACAGAGCTAAAAATGACAACTTCTATTAGTTTGCAAGAGGCATTTGATAAACTGAATCCTTGTCCTGCTGGAATTATAGATCAGCTGAGTGTGATTCCCAATAGTAATGAGCCTCTTAAAGTAACCGCAAGTGTGTACATACCAGCACATGGACGACTTGTTTGTGGCCGTGAGGATGGAAGCATCATTATTGTACCTGCCACACAGACGGCCATAGTACAGCTGCTGCAAGGGGAACACATGCTCCGAAGAGGTATACTGAAGGTCTACCAATGTCTAAAGTGTTCTGCGAACTCTGTAACCATGATATTGACAGTGTTTTCCCTCTTTGTAACAAGTACAATGAATCGGCTTAGTTGTTAGTGTGCTAGGAGTTGGTAGAATTTAATGCCAGTGCAGGTAAGAAATACTTAGTACCTATTATTAGAATACATACCATGTAATGACTGTATGTGACAAAGTGTCTGATTTTACCTCTTGGTGTAT
Organism: Neogale vison; assembly: GCF_020171115.1. Classification (NCBI taxonomy): domain Eukaryota; kingdom Metazoa; phylum Chordata; class Mammalia; order Carnivora; family Mustelidae; genus Neogale; species Neogale vison. The sequence continues at coordinate 142,048,263 of NC_058093.1, read as the reverse complement.
GTTAATAGTTTCATTTATTTTTAGTTAGCTTTATAGTAATAACCAAGTCAACAGTAATACTGCCGATCTTTTAGAATAGTGCTGTCCAGGAGAAATATGTATATATGAGTATGTGATTTTCTATATTCACATTAGCAAAGAATGAAGCAGATGAAATTAATTTTAATAATCTGTTTTATATAACCAATATAGGAAAAGTATTTTCATTTCAACTTTTGGAATTGAAAAAATTTCAATTTTACAATATAAAATCAATGGCAATCAATATAAAAAATTATAGATGAGATATGTTACTTACTTGTTTGTGCTAAATCCCTGGCCTCGCCTCTGTATTTTCCAGCACATCTGAGTCTGCCCTAGCTACATTTTACATGCTGAGCAGCCTTACGTGGCTAATAGCTACTGTATGGGACAGAGTATTTTAGAAGATAAAGTTAGAGGTTTTTTTGATGATAAAATTTATAGCTATTCTGACAATTCGTGTTTGCTTTTATTTGTTGAAAATTTGTAAGACTTTAATTTTCCCATTTTAAATCCAAAACCTCATTCACAGGTTGGCCACCTCACAGAACACTTCGCGGTCATCGGAACAAGGTCACATGTTTGCTGTATCCTCATCAGGTCTCAGCTCGTTATGACCAAAGATACCTGATATCTGGAGGCGTGGATTTTTCCGTCATAATTTGGGACATATTTTCTGGAGAAATGAAACATATCTTCTGTGTGCATGGTGGTGAGATTACTCAACTTCTAGTTCCACCTGAAAACTGTAGTGTAAGTTGATCATAAAAGATTATCTTATTGTGGTATCCCAGAGTTACATTGCTGTTAGGAGTAGAATCTAGAGTAACTTAAGGAAAATGTGACGAAAGAATTCACAAAACCCTTTCAATTTTAAAACTGGATAATGTTAATATATAATATTTAAGCAGAATTATAGTCATTTACTATTGGGCACAGAAATAGAAGATGCACATTATTTTTCCCTGTTACTTCTAAATAGTATGGCTTGTCTTGGAAACACAGTAAGCAGTTTAAAATACGTTTATTGAAGTTTCAGTTTTCTGTGTTAAAGTAGTTTACATATTCACGAAGATCTTCTGCAATCTCATTTTCACCTCTATCTGAGCAAAAAAATAGTGAATGTATACTTTGGTAGAGACAAAATACTCATCAGCTTGTTAATAGTGTTTGTTTAAATAAACATTTACTGTGACAAGGGAAAGCCATAACAGTCACTGATAATGATAATGGAAAATTTTGTACATACTTTTGTGGAAGCAGATTGCTTTCTTCCTGATGGGTGTGTAGTGATATCAGAAAACCTAATAATTTTAGGAATATGAGGTTTGAGGAAGCTTTAGGACTGATAAATAACAGATCCATAATTTCTTCTTCATAATTTCTTTTACTGTGTGTCAATCATGAACTTTTTTGTGTGATCCGTCACCTTTGTGTGCACAGTCACTATTTCCCAGCTTTCACATATGTGTGCATGTGCACACACACACACACTGTTGTCTTACACACAGCTTTCATGTTTATAATCCATTTAGCTTCACAAGTTATGGTCTTACTGAAATGGAAAAGTGTTCTATTTGTGAATCTGATGCAGTGTTCACAAGGTTATTTCATTTCAAAACCGAAGAAATTTTCCTTGGCCTTTTTGCTTGCTTGCTTAATCTTCCTGATTACGTATTTTATCTGCTGTGTTCTGCCAGAGCTAGATTTTGTTTGATTTGATATTGGTGGTATTGTAGGAAGTCCTAGTGCCAGTTGTCTTTTTTTTTTCTGCCAGACTTGAAAATTGTTTTTTTAATTTTTAAGTATTTATTTATTTGAGAGAGAGAGAGCGTGTGTGCAAACGCAAGAGTGGGGGAGGTGCAGAGGGAGAGGGAAAGAGAGAATCCTCAAGGAGCCGTCCCACTGAGTGTGGAGCGGGATGTGGGGCCTGATCCCAGGACCCTGAGGTCATTACCTGAGCCGAAATCAAGAGTCTAAATCAAGAGCGGCTGCTTAACCGACTGAGCCACCCAGCTGCTCCCAAATTCAGGTTCTTAATCATTCTCTTCCTTCTTTCTTAATCCTTCCTTTTCAAATTGTTAGGTTCTTATCTCCGTTGCTGTAAGAGTTGCTGTGTGTTTATTTAAAGAACCAGTCTTCTGTGTTCGTGAAACAGGTATCATCATAATGGCACTTGGGAGTTACAGCACTGTTACAGTCTATGCTAAGCTTCATTGTACAGTAGTTAGGCCCTCTAGTGAAGCATGAGAATTTTCATCCCAGATTTTTGTTGTTATATAAAATTTTAAAGAAATGTATTTTAAATTATAAATATAACTAAAAGTAAAGTTTAGAGTGGTTTATATAAGATCATGTTTTCTCTTTAAATCTACATTGGTATATACTTTTTTTTTTTTTTAGCTTGTATGTTTGTATGAGAGCATTCTCTGGTTTCTTTTTTAAAACTTAAGTGGAAGGGCGCCTGGGTAGCTCAGTTGGTTAAGTGGCCTGCCTTCAGTTCAGTCATGATCTTAGGGCCCTAGGATCAAGCCCCAACATCCCACTTAGTGGGGCATCTCCTTCTTCCTCTACCTCTGCCTGCCATTCCCCCTGCTTCTGCACTCTTTCTCTCTGTCAAATAAATGAAATCTTTAGGGAAAGAAAAAAAAAAAAACTTCAAGTGGATATATAATATAATGATTTATTTTTTTGACTGATTGCCTTTAGAAATGCATTAGTGAGTAAAAAAGTACTTAGTGTATGCAAACAATGAATCATGGAACTCTACATCAAAAACTAATGCTGTTCTGTATGGTGACTAATGTAATACAATACAATAAAGAAAGAAAGGAGGAGAAAAAGAAGAAAAGGTACCTCGTACACACATGCAGCTATAGAGGGAATGGGGTCCTGAGTAGACAAAGGACTGACCCAGGTGCTCGTTGCCTGGCTAATAGGAGGAAGACACAGACAAGGAAGTCTGGTACTTGGAAAATAACCAACAACTTACAGATTTAACGGTAGAGATTCTCTTCTTTTTAATTGACATCCAAAAGTATGGGTGGCTCAGTGGATTAAGCATCTGCCTTTGGCTCAGGTCATGATCACAGGGTCCTGGGATCGAGTCCTGCCTTGGCCTCCCTGCTCAGTGGGGAGACTGCTTCTCCCCCTCCCTTTCCCCTCTCGTGCTCACTTGCTCTCTCTCCTTTACTCTCTTGCAAAAAAAACCCCAAAACAAACAAACAAAAAAACCCCAAATCTAACAACAACAGTTAAGACAAACTTGCTTTTTGCTTTGTGATGATTTAACAAGTAGTGACTGCCTGGTTAATAACCATTTCATTTAGTTGGTGGTTTGAGGGGCATCAAGTAATGTACCTGAATGTCAAAGAGCCTAAATGATTAATAAAAAGCTAAGAATTTGGGCGCCTGGGTGGCTCAGTGGGTTAAGCCGTTGCCTTCGGCTTAGGTCATGATCTCGGGGTCCTGGGATCGAGTCCCGCGTCGGGCTCTCTGCTCAGCGGGGAGCCTGCTTCCCCCTCTCTCTCTGCCTGCCTCTCCATCTACTTGTGATTTCTCTCTGTCAAATAAATAAATAAATAAATCTTAAAAAAAAATAAATAAAAAGCTAAGAATTTGATATTTGCTAAATGTCTAGCAAATGACTGTCTTGCTGAAAGGTTAGAGTTAATGACATATAAAGTATCCAGTGCTTGGGTTGTCCCTCTCATACATTAATCTAGTATCATTTTCTTTTAGCAGAAAATATTTTTTAAAGTTGTGATCTGGTCATTGGAAGATTATAAGTATTTACCAAACACAGTGATTAAAGATAAATATCAAAATGTTTGTTTTCTGCTTTTTAGATTAGAACAGAGTTTTGGTTTTTATCTTAGGTAGAATCAGAAAGGTGAGTTTTGACTTGTAGATTTTTTTTTTCAGGAAAAGATGTCCTAAAACAGAAGAATATTGGTTGTGTTTTAAAATTTACTTCAATTATAATCAAACATGTAGAGGGTTGATGATTTTTCCTTTATTTTGTAATCATTTTCATGTTTACCAACATATGAAAGGTTTTAAATACTAAGCGGATCATTGTGTCTTAGGGAGATGGTAAAGAAGGAATGAGATCCTATTTGTAGGTAGAAAGATGCTGCGGGCAGCTCTGAGGCAGACGGTAGACTCCTTCACAACTCCGTATACATGTCTCAGCGGACCAGGGACATGTGCTTCCTTCCCTGCATTTTAGTGTTTGTCGTCCTTTCTTCCTCCACTCCCATCATTTTAATCCCATGTTGGTATCTTTTTAACCAAAAAAACCTTTCCGTATTCTTGCTATAACATAGCATCAATCTGTTGCCTGGTGCAGTGGTTCTGTATACTTTATTTTTAGTAAATGATTTCAGTATTCTTTTATTAATGGGAGTTGTAAGTATTTAAAAATTTGACATAGATGATAAAAACTGCCTAGCTACAGTATTGTGTAGAGTACTTAAATTGAACAGATTGTTTTTACTTTACATTGAAGGCTTTTTTGTTTTTCATTTTTTAGACAGATTTACATTTTTTTCCCCAAAATAGTAAAAATCCATTTAGTAGACAGAGCGCTTTGAAATTGAGTTTGATTCACCAAGTAGTCTCGATAACTGAGATCTTTTATATATATCATAGATTATTTTATTTTATTTTATTTTAACGATTTTATTTATTCATTTGACAAAGGTCACAAGTAGGCAGAGAGGCAGGCAGAGAGAGAGGGGGAAGCAGACTCGCTGCTGAGCAGAGAGCCCGATGCGGGGCTCCATCCCAGGACCCTTAGACCATGACCCGAGTCAAAGGCAGAGGCTTTAACACACTGAGCCACCCAGGCGCCCCGATACAGATTATTTTAAATAATTAAAATATAATGTTAAAATTTTTCTGAAGGTATCCTTTAAGATATGGACTGTTGAAGTAATTCAGGGTTGTATAGTGCTGAAGGATTATTGCGAGCAACTCAGAAAGCTTCTGGGGGCAGTATTACCATCTGCCACGTAATGTGTTTAAGTCTTCCCAGAAATATAACCTTGTGTTTTAGGAGGAGGATCAGGCAAATGTTGTTAGTCTCCTACAAGGCCTACCTTATATAAAGGTAAAGGAGAGATACTAACAACATGCTGTGAAGGATAAGGGGAGGGGCATCTTCTAGGTACTCAGAGAAACAGGGAGCTTTGGGAAACTACTCAAAAAATGCTGTGAGCTTTGACTATCTGTGTGTTTTGACTTTAGGAGGGATGTTGAAACTTGTAATTTTGAGATCTTTAATACTAGGTTATTTGCCATCTCTGTTCCTTCTTCAGGTTATCGAACATAAAAGGAAAAACTTCAGTTTGAGCTTTTTTTCCTTTTTGGTGGTTTGGTTTCTTGATGAAACAAAATGTGTCCTACATGCAGATGAATGATACCTGTACCTGTACTGTATATACACGTGAATGAAAATTACTCATGTGCTGTACATACACACAAGAGATATATATACACATACTGTACCAATGTGCAAAAGGTACATATGCCTGTACTGTGTGTACACATGGACAGTGCATATACATACGTGCTGTATGTACCCATGAAAGGCATATATGCATGTGCCGTGAATACACAGAAAAGATACATCTACATGTACTGTGTATATTTGAAAGAGAACATATATGTGTGCTGTGTATACATATGAAAAGCACATCTGGAAGAAGACTGAAGTGAAATGACTTAAATAGTATCTGAATTATACAACATAGCATACAGTTCTATACCATTTTTGTTTGTCGTTCCAAGTTGTGTTTATTGTTTTTAAAAGAGTGGTTTTCACCTTCTGTATTGCTATTCAGAAGTTAAAGCTCTGAGGCAGTTTGAATAGGATTCAAATTTAAAGTAGAATCCTTATATTGTTACTCTTACTACTATTGTTACTAAAATTAGATTGCCACTTTAAATACTCATATAGAAGACTTTTTAGGAAAATCTGTTTTTAAAATGGGCTTGCTAAAATTTTGAGTTTTTAAACTTTAACTTTTCATCTACACTGAGAATATTACTGTAGTACCTTAAAATATTTCATAAATAGGCATATAAAATGCAAGAGGTCTTAAATCTTCTTAGTGAAAAGCAAGTCTCCCTTCCCACCTGTTCTCTAACTGTGTGATTACCTTAACTCATCTTGAAATCCTGCAGAGATTTTCAATGCTAGAATGTTTTAATACTTGAGAAGTGTTGCACTTGAACTGAATCCTCAGTTATTATTCTGATAACTCTCAGTTATTAAAAAACTCATAAATCTCAGTTATTATTCTAATAACTGAGAAATTTAAGTAGAGTGGTTAGAGATATAATGCTTTTCAGATTTGGGTAGCTGTCAGAGGTGGGCTTTGGTGAATATCCAAAATCTGAACTGGAGGCTAGGGGAGGCCAAAGCCTGCACAAAATCCCCAGGGAGTTTGCAGAAGAGAGCTCTTGAAAGGGAGGGCAGATTTCTTAAGGCTTCTGGAATGCTGCAGCAGGAAACTGCCTCCAAGACTCTGGCATTAGGATTAGTACTTCCAACTGAGAATGATCTGACCTCTTCCCTTCACCTCCCTGCCAGCTTCCCTTCTTATTCATCATTCTTCTTCTTCTTCTTCTTTTTTTTTAAACAATAGCTTCCAGTATGAGGGATTCCACTCTCCAAGATCCATTTCCACATATTTTAATTTAAGAGAAAGAAACCAGACTTTGTAAAAAAAAAAAAAAAAAAGTACTAAGAAAATAATTTTAAAATGTCAGAAATGCTTTAAAAAAACATTTTCCCTAATAAACCAAACAGAGATTATTGACAGGCATGAAAATGCAGAAATTAAAAAATAACACTAGTGACCCAGTAGAGTTTCTTGCCTGTAGAATGATGCCGATGTTTTTGCGTGGAACTCTCCATGTTTTCTCATTGAACAGTACTTGCAGTGGCTTGGCTGCGCCTGTGATGTGGAACCTTTGTGTGTGTGATACAGTAAGATACCGTCTGTTTACGTTTAGAAAACACACAAGTGCATACTGTGTGTTTATGGATGCACCATAGATAGTAAAATTCTCAAAATTGAACTGTAAAGGTAAGTACCAAATTCACATTCTCCTTCGCTTTGGGAATGGGGGGATGCATATGAAAGAGAACAAAAAACATGACTTTGTTAAGTATTTTATTTACTTTTAATAAATATATATTTGTATTTATTTCCCTCATTGGTATGGGTGACTGGTTATCAGCTATGTGTTGCTAGTAGAACTTTATTCAAAATGGAATTTTTGGAAAACGTTTCCAAATAAATTTAGCACCAGTAATATATATCTTTATAAGAGCAATAGGCTAACTTCTTTAATAAATTACTTTAAATACGATTACTTTTAATTTATATTATCTTAGTAAACTTGTATTATCACATAATCTCCAAAAGCATCCAGAAGGGGGCAGCATGGGTTTATGAAAACAGGAAAACCTGGTTTCTAACCTGTTTGTGCCTTCCCGGTATCTAACCTGTTTGTGCCTTCCCTCGACAGTGTGAAATCCCCAGCTCTTAGAGATAAGAGATATCTATGATAACATGAAAGATGTATGTCGCTCTACGTATGCTAGCAGAGCTAATGTTCAAAGCCATTAAGAACAATTAACAAATTAGGTTTCTTTTTAATATATTGTCCTTTTTAAAAAAGTACCTAAAGCTTTTGCCTGAATTAGCTCTTATCTCACCTTTTTGAATTTGGGCTTTTGTTACTAATTTAATTTGAGTGTTGCATTTAAAAAACAGTGTTTATAATTATGACATGGTCTCTGAAGCCAAGCAGAGTTAACTTTGGCAGTACAAATCAAGCAAAACCAGGAGGCAGAACTAACATTTTTCTAAAATACATCACAGTGCACATAATGTTCTACTCTTTTTTTCCTTTAACATTTAATTCTCTTACATTTTGAGGCCACTTTCATGTTTTTATGTATTCAGCACTGTCTTTTTGAAATTAATTTTTACTTTTTAAATTAACTTGTTATACAGAACACAAATATTTACTTTTTAAAAATTTAAGTTCAATTAGCCAAAATACAGTATATCATTAGTTTTAGATGTACTGTTCATTAATTCATCAGTTACCTATAACACCCAGTGTTCATCACATCACATGCCCTCCTTCCTGTCCGTCACCCAGTTGCCCATCCCCCCATCTATCTCTCCTCTAGCAACCCTCAGTTTGTTTCCTATAGTTAAGAGTCTCTCACGGTTTTTCTCTTCTCTGATGACTCCCTATTCTGTTTTCCCTCCCTTGCCCTATGATCCTCTGCACTGTTTCTTATATTCCACAAATGAGTGGGAACATATGATAATCGTTTTTCTCTGTTTGACTTATTTTGCTCAGCATAATACCCTCCAGTTCATCCATGTTGATGTAAGTGGAAAGTATTCACCCTTCCTGATGGCTAATACTCCATTGTGTGTGGGGTGTGTGTGTATGTGTGTATATATATGTACATACACACACATACATACATACCACCTCTTTTTATCCATTCATCTGTCGGTGGACATCGCAGCTCTTTCTCCGGTTTGGCTGTTGTGGCATTGCTGCTGAGAACATTGGAGTGCAGGTGCCCCTTGGGATCGCTACATTTGTATCCTTGGGATAAATACCTAGTAGTGCAATTGCTGGGTCGTAGGGTAGCTCTATTTTTAACGTCTTGAGGAACCTTCATACTGTGTTGCAGAGTGGCTATACCAGTTTGCATCCCCACCAACAGTGTAAGAGGGTTCGCCTTTCTCTGCATCCTTGCCAACATTTGTTGTTTGCTGTCTTGTTAATTTTAGCTGTTCTGAGTGGTGTGAGGTGCTATCTCATTGTGGTTTTGATTTGTATTTTCCTGAGGCCAAGTGATGTGGAGCATTTTTTTCATGTATCTATTGACCATTTGTATCTTTTCTTTGGAGAATTGTCTGTTCTTGTCTTCTGCCCATTTCTTGACTGGATTCTTTGTTTTTTGGGTGTTGAGTTTGAGAAGTTCGTTATAGATCTTGGATACTAGCCCTTTATCTGATAGGTCATTTGTGAATATTTCCCATTCCATAGGTTTTCTTTTAGTTTTGTTGACCTTTGCTGTGCAGAAGATTTTTTACCTTGAAGTCCCAGTAGTTCATTTTTGCTTTTGTTTCCCTTGCCTTTGGAGATCTGTCTAGCAAGAAGATGCTCCAGCTGAGGTTGAAGAGGTTGCTGTGTTCTCCTCTAGGATTTTGATGGACTCCTGTCTCACATTAAGTCTTTCATCCATTTTGAGTTTATCTTTAGAGAACACAAATATTTTCTAAAGATGTTCTGGTCATCTTTCTGTGTCACTAAGTGGAATCCAACACCATTTTTTTTTTTTAAAGATTTTATTTATTTATTTGACAGGCAGAGATCACAAGCAGGCAGAGAGGCAGGCAGAGAGAGAGAGAGGAGGAAGCAGGCTCTCTGCGGAGCAGAGAGCCCGATGCGGGGCTCGATTCCAGGACCCTGAGACCACGACCCAAGCCGAAGGCAGAGGCTTTAACCCACTGAGCCACCCAGGCGCCCCCCAACACCATTTTTAATGATACTGGGTTAACTTATTTTATCAGAAGTTTTAGAATGTTGCTTTAAAAATTTTTTCTCTTGTCAATAGTGAGAATACAAATTAGTATACCTAAATATTTTTGCACATCTGAAATGATTTCTTAAGATAAATTTGTAGATGTGGAATTTCTGTATAAAAAGTCATATTGATTTTTAAAGTCTTTTGAGTAGGTATTGCTAAATCATCCTTTAAAAGCTGAAGGATAGGGTTTTACCACCTATTTACCCTCATAATTCTCCATCATCTTTACTCTTTAAAGTCTTGCTAATATTCGGGCTTTTAAGTAGCTGTATGCAGAGTATGTATGAGTGAAAAGCACCAATTTTCATTTTGAAAGCACAAATGCATTAATATATCAATATTGTATTGGCCCTTCATTCTGGTTGGCTTAAATTGTATTCTTTATAATTTCATGTTTACCAAATTTTTACCACTGTCTTATTTTTTCAAGATAAATAATTAATTTTTCCTGCTATGAATCATGTTTATATATTCAGATATCATAATACACCCTGTCTCTCGTGTAGGAAGCTGAGAAATTCAGTAATATACCGAGAGACTGTCAGTGTGTGGTTCCTTTGAGAGCAAAGAGAAAGACTGCATCCCTCTATTCAGGCGATGCTTATATTGTGCCAAACACTTTAGAAATTTAGATAGTCTTCTATCTTGGAAAGGCTTTTTTAGCTCTGAAGTCATATCCTTGGGAGTAGAGAAGATTATATTGGGAATGAAGTTTAGGTTTTTGTTTTTGTTTTTTTAAGATTTTATTTATTTATTTAACAGAGAGACAGACACTGCAAGAGACGGAACACAAGCAGGGGGAGTGGGAGAGGGAGGAGCAGGCTTCCCGCTGAGCAGGGAGCCCAAAGCGGGGCTCAATCCCAGGACCTCAATCATGACCTGAGCCGAAGGCAGATGCTTAATGCCTGAGCCAACCCAGGCACCCCTGGAGTTTAGTATTAATAATAGAAGTCATTTGGTGCTAAACTTTGTGAATGAAGTGGTTGATTAATTTGACTTTTTATTTTGAGCTGAAGAGATAGTATGACATAGAGAGTATGACATAAAGACTAATTTTTCTCGAGTAACTTAATCATAAAGCAATTCTAAAATGAATTAAAATCTATCTTAAAATGGCAGAAATTCTTAGAAAATAATAATGAGTTTTTGAGATGACTGCTCAGTTAGCGGCAGTGTATTTTTGAATAGTCATTCATTCAGCAAATATCTGAGTGTCTGCTGTATTCCAGGTACCTTCATTTGGAAGTTGACAAGATATAGTTCCTATTTTTTTGTTTGAAAGATTTTACTTATTTATTTTACAGAGAGAGAGTTCACAAGTAGGCGGAGAGGCAGGCAGGGAGAGAGAGAGAGAGGAGGAAGCAGGCTCCTAACTGAGCAGAGCCCAATGCGGGCTCGATCCCAGGACGCTGGGATCATGACCCGAGCCGAAGGCAGCGGCTTTAACCCACTGAGCCACCCAGGCGCCCCTAGTTCCTATTTGTTAGAATTTCATCTAATGAGGGAGTCAGGCTGGGAAACACGCAGTTATAAAGCAGCAGAGTAGATGTGAAGCACTTTCTCAGGACTGCCTTAAGCACGAGTTCCTCAGGGAGGTCCTAGAATGGCCACTTAGTAGGCCAGCTGTGGGTGGTTTGGGGAGACTTTGAAAAAGGGCGATGTTAGCTTTATGGGTGTGTGTAAAACCCTATGGTATGTGAACAAACTCTGTTTGTTGAGGAACCTTCTGTGTGTTTGGTGGAGGAGTCTGTAGCCCTTAAGTTCTTTTTAAAAAAATTTTTAGAAGATTTTTATTTACTTATTTATTTGACAGAGAGAGAGAGAGATCACAAGTAGGCAGAGAGGCAGAGAGGGGGGAAGCAGGCTCTCCGCCGAGCAGAGAGCCTGATGCGGAACTTGATCCCAGGATCCCAGGACCCCAGGACCATGACCTGAGCCAAAGGCAGAGACTTAACCCACTAAGCCACCAGGTGCCCCCTTTTTTTTTTCCTTAAGTTGTTTTTCTTAGTATCTGCTGAATCTGTCGATGGCGAACACTGGCAGGAAGGTGACATACTTTGAAAAAAATGACCAAGAGATCAGAGTAATGGTTTTGTATGTGCTGCAGGCTAGGTGTATGTGAGACCATTTTGGGACTTTTTATTTTATCCTACTTAGGGAGGGTATTGGAAGGAACAATAAAATATGAAACTGTCCTGCAAAGTAAACTGTTCATGATGTTCTTCCAAGGAGAAGTTGGACAAGAGAGTAAAGTGGAATGAAAATGGAATGCTACAAGATTAGAAAGGAACAATGTATACTAAAAAGAACAAAAAATGCCAGTTAATGTACAGTAATTTTTTTGTTAGTCATAATCAGTGTTTTTTTCTCAGACATTGGTGAAGACTTTCCGAAGTAGCTGGAGAAAACTTTCTGCTGTTGGCACATGGAGCCTACAAGAATGAACCCCTTGTTGTTCATATCAGGGAGAGCAGGACCGTTAGTGCCAAACAGACCTGAATCTGTGTCTTCATTTTGGGGTGACTTTTAGAAGTCCTTGTGGAGCTCTGGCAAGCTCTAGTACTTTACTTTCTGTCAAGTGTTAGTTCTAAGTTTGGAGGTCATGCCCAGCTTATGATAGGAACTCATTAAAACATTATTATTTCAAGATTTTATGTATTTATTTGAGAGGGAGAGAAAGCGTGTGCACACGAGCAGGGGGTAGGGGCAGAAGGAGAGAGAGAAGCACACTCCTTGCTGAGCAGGGAGCCTGACTTGGGACTCGATCGCAGAACGCTGGGATCATGATATGAGCCAAAAATAGATGCTTACAGACTGAGCTACCTAAGCGCCCCATTTTATTATTTGTTTGCAGTTACCTACATTCTCATTTAGGTGGTAAAGGTCTAAGTCTGGGTAATGTATTCATTCTTTCCAGCTTTGGAATGACTTTATGATAAATAAACTTTGTTCCTGTATCAGGAACTGCTTTTCATTTCCTTGTTTCCCAACTATGGCCAGGTGGTTTTAGAATCTGCCCAAATTAGAGATGAGTTCCGTTTCTCTTTCCGTCTATCTGTGTATCTTTTTATTACAGGAGACAGTTTTCAGGATATTGGCAACTAATTCCCTAGAAATTGTACTTCTTGAGTAATGTTCTTTGCTTGCTCACTGCCTGTACATTGGCGTTTTTACTTGTCTGAGTGGCCCCAACTGTGTCATTTCTAATGGAAAATTTGGGGCAGATTACAGAAGGGTATGACTGTTACCTGTGCAAAGCCTTTGGTAGCATGACCTCAGATGATCAAGGGGAAAGTTTGACTCTACTTACTGATTTTCTTGGGCATAAATGATTGGCTAGGCATAACTTTCTTGCTTAATTAACTCTGAAGGTTAGGTTTCTCTAATGTTCTTTTATAACAGACTTAAAGCAAGCCAGCATTGTTGTTAAACAAAGATGTGTATTTAGCATATATATTCTAATAGTTTACTGCTAGGAGATACACATACTCTTTCATCTCTGCTTGGAGAAGTGGGGTCAGTATCTATTAACCCACTTATTTTCATGAGAAGGCAAAAAAGATATTTCATAGTTATATCAGATGTATAAATTCGATGTTTATTTCTGGTAAGGTTACAGGTGTTAATTGGGGTAAATAGGTTGAGGCCAAGTAGGCAGAGTCAAAGTCACTAGGTCCGATAGATAGTGCCTTTCACCTTTCTAAATGAGACAGCAGAAAATGGAAAGGGCAGGACCAGCAGCCACTTGGAGTCCAAAGTCAGTGCCCTCCAAGAAAAGAGGCCCTTTGTGACAGAAGACCTTAACCCTTGAACGTGTGTAGCCCAAGGTTTGGGTGTGGGTTTGGGCAATAAGTGGGGACAGCTGCCTCGGGTGCAGAGAGGGAAAAGGACACTTGTGGCACTTGTGAGTTCCTTAAAAAGAACTCCGATTATATTCAATCTACAGATTTGACTGTCTCAGTCTCTAAGTCCCATAAATATGTAAGTGGAATTCAAGAAAGCATTTTAATATTTTAAAGGCACAAAGTGAAAAATTATAAAGTAAATTCAGTGGAAAAGCAGTGTGAGGAAATACTCAAGAACAATGGAAGGTGGTCACTGGGTTGTTGGACTGAATCATTTTGGCATATTGTTAAGAGTGCTAACAACTTTATTAATGTAGCTTTAAGGTAATATTTGTGTGAAAGTGATGGTTATGCAGGTGGAACTATTCAGATTAAATTAAAGCAGAGATATTAATGTGAGGAGAAAATATTGAAAAGGAAAACCAATGTATCGAAGAATTATAAATATCTTCATATTTCTTGGCAGATACCTGAATATTGGCAACTCCTTCAGAAACTAAATATAATTACATTTTAAAAAGGTAGAATTTATGGTGTATAGTGACATCATAATGGTAAAAATAACATTAGCTACTGTTCTCTTTTGTATGCATGATATGTCAGTCATGGTGCTAATTTCTTTGTGTACATTTCATTTAAGTCAAACAGTAATTCCGCGAGGTGTGGTTATTGCTGTTAACCATGTTATACAGAGAAAGGAGTTCAGAGAGGTTAAATAACTTACCTCCATCACATAGTTAGCAGGTGGCAGAGCTGGAATTTGGTCCTAAGTAGTCCGACTTGATGTCCCGTGCTTATCCACCGTGCGTACTGCCTCCTAGTAGATGTCATTATGTATTTTAAAATAACTGTATTTCTCCAAATTTTGACTGTTGTTTTCATTATTGATTTGTGTAAGTATATGACTTTGATGCATACTTACTTTTCAATTGCTAATTTATTGAATATTTTTTTTTCACTTGGTAGGACAAAACACAGCCATTCTTTTCAATTCCCGTATTCTACTTTTCCTTTAGAGAACTGTGCATTGCTCAGTTCTCTTCTACTTTCCCTTTAGTTTTCATCTTTGATAATTCAACTCTGGAATTTTTTAGTTTTAAACTCCTTTTACCTCCTTTTCTTTATAATACATTATTTGCTTTTAAAAAACATGTTTTTAATTGCAATTTTATAAGTTTAATACATAAGACACTGTGAAAATGTTTGACAGAAGAGATTGCTAAGAAGGTAAAAGGTTACCTGTTATCCTTGTACATATAAGAGAACCACAATTAACATTTGGTATAATTTCCTATGGCCTTTAAAATCCGCTTACTCTATATTTATGATTATATTGTAGATAGAGTTATTTGAGCACATTATCTTCATTTTATATCATAACAGATACTTTTCCAAGTCATACTTACTCATTAAAGTAATATTTAATGATTGTAAAACATACCATGTTTATGTGAGCATACCATATTTACTTAGCAATTCTCCTACTTTGGTTATGTGAACTGTTCCCAATTTGACCATCTGTATTATACAATACAGTACTTACTATCTTTTTAAAATTTTTTATTAACATATAATGTATTATTAGCTCCAGGGGTAGAGGTCTGTGAATTGCCAGGTTTACACACTTCACAACAATCACCATAGCACATACCCTCCCCAATGTCCATAAATTACTTATCTTTTTAAGTTAAAAAAAGCTTATAATTATTCCCTTAGATAGATTCCATGAATTTTTTAACATTAGAACCTCGGAATTTTTGTGTAATAGGCATTAACATTTTCAAGGTGACTGAGGTATAGTAGCAAATTGTTTTCTACCCTCAGTTCCTATCTCATTGCCCCTTGCTAGCATAAGAAGTACGTATTTACTTCCATGCCTTAGTTGCCACATCTGTAAAGTGGAAATAATAATTCTGCCTACCTCAGAGGATTGTTGTGGGGCTCTAATGAATTATAACATTTGGTATGTAGCCAAGTATTTAGAATAATACCCAGCACAAAGTAAGAACCTGATAAATGTTGGTTGTTTTCTATTACAATTTCTAAAATCTTTGGCTAAATTGATAGAGGGAAAGAGTATCTTACTGTTTGAATGTGCATTTCTTTGGTTACCAGAGATACTGAAGTTTTTCTTTGAAGATTTTAGTGATTTTTTTTTTTTTTTGAGACATCTTTTGTCCTTTGCTTATTTGTTTTTCTTGGGAATTTTAGTACTTCTGTGAGTGCCTTACTTAACTGAAATGTTAAGCATATATGCTTTCTGTTGAAATTTTCTTGTTCTTAGGTTATCTATCCTTTTTCTATGTAGCTTTCATATTTTTGAAGGTTGGAATCTTTCTCCATCCAGAAACATAATAAAATTTAGTTTAAAAACAGTGGCTGGATTAAGAACAAATAACATACTTATCAGAAATTTGTTTGTGGGGTGAGGTAAGAATAATGATGGACTTTTTTTTTTTTTTTTTAGGAGACGCAGAGAGAGAGAGAGATGGGGGAGGGGCAGTGGAAGAGAGAGAATCTTAAGCAGGCTCCACACGCAGTGTGGAGCCCGATACAGGGCTTGTTCTCACGATCCTGAGATCTTGACCTAAGTCAAATTGAGAGTCGGGCGTTTAACCAACACTGAGCCACCTAGGCACCTGTCTTACATTAAATTCTTCATATTTTATTTGCTGTTTAAGTGATAAGGAAGCAGTTGAAGAAAGATGGAATTCTAATTACTCCACTATTTATTACCTTTTATATATAGTGACTGAGTGACGATATTAAAATTTGTTTCTAAAAGTCTTCGTATAGAATGTAACCAATTAGAAGGTAAGTATTTTGGTTGGACTCTGTGGTCTTCTTTTCTAAAACAGCCGTTAAAGAAACAGCCTTCTACTTTTCTTTTTCCTTTAAAAAAATAAAAATAAAAAAGGAAAGATAAGCTATGGATGTCTGAAAAAAAATTTTTTAAGCTAGTTTTATGAAAATGTGGAAATGAAATTAATATTCCTAGACTCTTTTTTCCTTTCAGGTAGAATATTTAAAAGTGATAAATGATGCATCTTAACTGCACATTTATGTTCCATATAAAGAGTTCTGGGAAGTACGAGAAAGAATGATTAAGAGAATAGCAAGATTGATTTACGACTGAAAGAAGCTGGTCATTTATAGCTTGTCTAATGATGGGCATATTTAAAAGAAAAGACAGTAGTTAGTGATCATATATTTAGGGAATACACAAAGAGAAAAATTGTTTGGGGGCAGTTAAGAGATGGACCCTGAAATGATATGAAAAAAAAAGAGTTTAATTCGGAAAACAAATTAGCAAAAGTAGGGAAAATGTATGTATGTAATTTATATCGGGAACTGTTGGAAAGCAGAATCATCTCCCCAGAGAGGTAGTGGAAGGGGTAAACTAGCTGTCTCTAATTTCTGTAATTCATGCCAGATGTTTAGGAACAGGTTATATAAGAGGTTTCTGGGAATGGTTTAAAATGAAGTCTTGTAAAATGCATAAGGTCAGGCTGGATGACCTAGGTGGTATATTCTGACTCTGTCAGATTCTATGATCGTTTGTGGCATTCTGCTGCTCAGCACTAATGTACTGTGAGGATTACTTACTGGCACACTCAGTGAGACTCTGGTTGAGGATCAGAATTATCTGGAAAGAAAAATTGGCCCTGGAATATGTATGTTTTGGTCCATCATCTCCCTTCTTTTCCTTGGCCAGTTATCTTAATTTTTTTTCATCAAATGAAAATATAGTTTTTGTTAAATATTCTGTTGTTTATTGTTGATAGCCTCTGCTTTTAAATTAATTTTTGATGTCATTGTTACATTTTGTTTCTAGGGCAGAATTAGTCATATTTGGAGCATGAATTTGAATAATTTTCACTTATAAAGTACTGGCCAAGTTGATAGGATGCTCAGTCCATGCTGTACAAATTCTGGGTTCCGTAACAACACAAAATTTTAGATGGTATTCATGAGTTTCACTCTGTATTTATTTTTAAAAAGATTTTATTTATTTATTTGACAGATAGATCACAAGTAGGCAGAGAGGCAGGCAGAGAGACAGGAAGGGAAGCAGACTCCCTGCTGAGCAGAGAGCCCGATGCTGGACTCGAAACCAGGACCCTGGGGTCATGACCCAAGCTGACGGCAGAGGCTTTAACCCACTGAGCCACCCAGGAGCCCGTCATGAGTTTCACTCCTTAAGTCAGTTGGTGGTAGTGGTTGGGGAAATACAGTCTGTGAGATAGTTCATTGGGGTAAAGGAACAAAATATTAAAGCTCTTGCTTCCTTAAGAAATTGCACCTGTGAACATGTAATAGACGGTAGGACACTGGAGTCTCACTTGTTCCTTACGTTCTGTGACCATGTGTCACCTGGGGGAAGAGCAGACCTGCCAGCCAGAGGAGGCACAGCGTGGCTCTCACCGGGTGGGCTCCTGGTCCGCCTCCTCACCCGCCACCACACAATGGGCAGAGAAAATGAGGATGGAACAGATTTCCAATGAAACTTAAATCTCTTTTCAGCAGCTACATTATGGTTTCAGGCAGTGATCATTTGGTCCGTCTGACAGGAGGGCGGCCAAAAAATGTATAATTATATGAAATATGTATTTACGCCCAACAGTCATTAGCAATGAAATCTTTTTAAAGCTATATATTGTGCTTTGAGTTGTTACCTAGGTGGTATATTCTGACTCTGTTACCTAGAGCTAACATAATTAACATTAGTAAGACATTTTAAGAAGGTGCTTCCTTTCATCTTAAATTTGTTTCTTTAAGCTTTGAGTCATTCTTTTACTTTTATTTTTTACTTTTTAAATTTTATTTATTTTTTTTTGAGAGAGTGAGTGAGCCCCCAAGTAGAGGGCAGCTTGGGGGGAGGGCAGAGAGACAGGCAGACTCCCCATGGAGCAAGGAGCCCTGTGTGGATGTGGGGCTTTCAGTCCCAGGACCCTGAGATCATGACGTGAGCTGAAGTCAAATGCTTAACTGACTGAGCCACCCAGGCACCTGAGTCATTCTTTTTTATATATGTATGTATGTATACACACACACACACACACACAGTAGTGGGGAGGGGCAGTGGGAGAGGGAGAAGCAAGCGAGCCCGAAGCGTGGCTCAATCCCAGGAATCCTAGATCATGACCTGAGCCAAAGCAGACACTGAACTGACTAATCCACGCAGGCCTCCCTCTGAGTTGTTCTCTTAAAACATATTTTTTGTGCATGTTTTATAAGTACATGGTATATTGGCACAGGAGTGCCTATATAATTTGTAAATATATATACAACGGGAATACATCACAAAGTCTTTTTAACGAATAGGTGTGGGATCAAAGTCAGTAGCGTAAATGCACGAGATTCACACTTTTTGTTGTATTATTTTAATCACACAATTTAAATGTCTTCTGCATTATCCCATTACAGTGTCCTTGATGTTAAGTCACACTTAGGTGACTTTTTCCAGGTTGAAAACGGAGCAAAGTAAAGTAGAATGGAATTAATCAAATTATGGAATCAGTCATTGTAGGTGAAATAGATGTTCAATAACCAAGATCCCTGGAATTTAATAATTTAATAATAAAGGAATTGTGGTAATTCAATTCATTTGTGGGGAAGCTGGGTCTAAATCAGAGATAGGAGTTATTAAATATCCTTTAAGAAGTGCTTCTTTAATAATTTCGAGGACAGATAAGAAGAAACCAGGTTAATTGCATTTTAGCAAATCTTTTAAGTGCTTTCATTTAACAGATAGCTGAGAATTATTTATCATTACTCTGTTCATTGTTTGAATTAAAATTAATACCAAAGTGGTGCTTGAGAATGATCTTTTTTCCTTTTACATTTAAATAGGCGAGACGTTTGCTTTGTTTATACCATTAATTTGTTTTCACACAGCCTGTGAAGGTAACCATCAACTCAAAATTAATTAGTGGAATCAAAATTAATGAGGTTTTACTGTATTGGGCTATTTCCACTCTAGGCCAGTTTTCTTCACACGAGTTGGACTAGCATTTTTTTGAAAGAAGAAAAATTAGATTTATTTTAATCCATATTTAAAAAGCAGAGAACCATCTTTTCTTGTGAGTTAAGTACCTCTAATAACTACGCTTTCTTGGGCTTAGCAATATTGATTTTTTTGTTTTGTTTTGTTTTCAGTCTTGATTATTTTGGCTATTTCCAGACTGTTGCTTATTACAGTAAAGCTAGCGTTAACTCTTCAGATGCTTATTTTCATTTACGGGGATGATACTTCAATTTTAGTTTGGACCAAACATTTTGTATGTGTAGAGGGGAATGGGGTACATCATTTGCCCATTTTCATCCTTATTGCATTATGTGAAAGAGGAATAGAACTGTTCTTCAAAGTATGTTTATATAAGTATATGTGTTAGAGCACATTATGTGGAAATGAAAAGCTAGAGTTTTTTGAATTACAGTTATTTTTTCCTTCAGAAAATTACATAGTCTACTTTTTAAAAGGAGATCCTTTGCTATTATTTGGTATTTGCTTTGTCCTTTATTTTTTACCAACAAAAGTGATAACATTGTTAGTGTATAAGAAAGCCACTGATTTCTGCACATTGACTTTGTATCCTGCCACGCTGCTGAATTGCTGTATGAGTTCTAGTAGTTTGGGGGTGGAGTCTTTTGGGTTTTCCATATAAAGAATCATGTCATCTGCGAAGAGAGAGAGTTTGACTTCTTCATTACCAATTTGGATACCTTTTATTTCTCTCTGTTGTCTGATTGCTGTTGCTAGGACTTCTAATACTATGTTGAACAAGAGTGGTGAAAGTGGGCATCCTTGTCTTGTTCCTGATCTCAGTGGGAAGGCTGCAAGCTTTTTCCCATTGAGGATGATATTTGCTGTGGGTCTTTCATAGATAGATTTGATGAGGTTCAGGAATGTTCCCTCTATCCCTATACTTTGAAGCGTTTTAATCAGGAACGGATGTTGGATTTTGTCAAATGCTTTTTCTGCATCAATTGAGAGGACCATGTGGTTCTTCTCTCTTCTCATATTAATTTGTTGTATCACATTGATTGATTTACGAATGTTGAACCATCCTTGTAGCCCAGGGATGAATCCCACCTGATCATGGTGGATAATCTTTTTAATGTGTTGTTGGATCCTGTTGGCTAGGATCTTGTTGAGAATCTTAGCATCCATATTCATCAGTGATATTGGTCTGAAATTCTCCTTTTTGGTATGGTCCTTGCCTGGTTTGGGGATCAGGGTAAGTAGTAGGGAATTTGGGTAAATTGGAAGGGGAGGTGAACCATGAGAGACTATGGACTCTGAAAAACAGTCTGAAGGGTTTGAAGTGGCGGGGGGGGGGGTGGGAGGTTGGGGGTACCAGGTGGTGGGTATTATAGAGGGCACAGCTTGCATGGAGCACTGAGTGTGGTGAAAAAATAATGAATAATGTTTTTCTGAAAATAAATAAATTGGAGAAAAAAAAAGTGATAACATGAATGTAGGGTTTTTAAGTCTTTTCTTGAGGATGGATTACATTTTCTTAAATTTTTGAAGTTACCCACCTGGATCTGAATGGGAGGGTGAAAGTTGAAACTTCCCCTGGGGAGTTGGTACCTGAAGATCAAGTTTGTCATAGAAATGGGGATGAATGTCTGCAATCCTCTCTCTGCTAGGAAATGTTTGGCAGAGAGAACGTGTCTGTCGGTGGCGGTCAGTACTTCTGTATCCCCTCAGACGTTAGGATCTGCCCATAGCTTGTAGCTTGAAGAGCACCAAACATTGTGAAGGATACTGGTGGCAATTCACCTGTTGTTGAGTAAACTTCACCCTAACTCATGCCCCTTTGAAATGGAATGCCAAGAGTGCATATGGACACTAATGAGATGACTGTGGACTTGAGGGCCGGTGATCAGCGAGTGAGAGATGTGGCATCACTTAAGCATCAGCTCATTTTGAAGTTGAGGAGCTTGTGAGTCCAAGGAGCAGAGTCACAAGTAGTGGCAGGTGTTGTGCCCGGTGTGGCAGATTGGCGCTTGATGGAAGAACTTGGACAGATGAAAAGAAATATTGTCTAGGAGCCTTTCTTTTTAGTAAGTTATACATAGAGGAAAAGATCCCTGTAAATGTTTATTTCCTGTGACGAGAGAAATAGGTAAAATAACCCATTTTTCACAGATCAGTGTTGCTGAATGGTAGTAGCAGTAGTTAACCATTAATGTAGAAGCATCCCTTTTGTGAGTTGAATGATGCATATGTTTGATAAATACCAAGTCATTACTAATGGTAATCTGTAGAAATGCAAAGCGTTCATTGTATTAAACTGTTCTCTTTGGTTGGCAATGCATGTCTGGTGGAACTCATAAATATTTTATATGGTCTGAAATAAAGGCATCACAGATATTTTTTTACCGTTTTATTCTAACATTCCCGTATTTAAATGATTTTTTTGTAGTTTGCCACTTTATTTTGATTAATGCTTAATTCTAAAGGTAATTTTTTTGTGCCGTAGTCAACTACCTCTCAATTCTTCTACCTTCTTAAAGGAAGAAATCATGTTTTATGTTACAGTTGAGCGCTTATCAGGGAACATGAAATAAGTAAGCTTAAATGTTTAGGAAGATTCTATCTGATGTTTTAATAGAGGTTTTTTTTTTAAAGATTTTATTTATTTATTTGAAAGAGATCACAAGTAGGCAGAGAGGCAGGCAGAGAGGGGGGGGGAGCAGGCTCCCTGCTGAGCAGGGGCGGGAGGCTCAGTCCCAGGACCCTGACTGAGGTCATGACCTGAGCCAAAGGCAGAGGCTTAACCCACTGAGCCACCCAGGTGCCCCTAATAAGGTTTATAACATGATCTTTCTGAACTTGGTTTTTTAACTCTTAAAATTAGTAAACATCTGCAATGCTGATTATAGTGTTTAAGTCATTGTGTAACAAAAAGTGTAAATAAAGCTAACAGAGGATACAAGGTTAACATACCTGAATTTAAGAACAAAATAGTTAAATCTTACTGTCTTTATTTTATTAATGTTCTGCTTCATTCAAAGGCTGATTTTAAGTTGTTTATAAAAATAAACATGATGGAGTAAGATAAAATGAAATGATGAAGAGAAACAGAGAAGAAAGTAGAGGAGGCTGAGTCCACATTGCGGAAGTGTGTGTCCCCCTCCCCCGCCAACTGTGCTGGGTAGAAAATTCAGGCCTAGGTGTCTTGTGGCCAGAACATGAAAGGAACCAGTTACAGCAGCTTTCCCCAAGTATGTTCCTCTAAAACTCAGTCTTCTAAGATCACCCTGGTCAAGTAAACATCAAGATGAGCAATACTGTATTCCCCTCGTAGAGAGAATTCTGTTCTCATCAGCATGTTAAAGGTTCTTAGGAGTTCCATGGTTAAAGTCAACACCAGTAATTTTTGTTTTCTGTGCACTTTTGTCCATACCTACCTCTTTTCATTTGTTCCTGTCAGCATTTCCCATTCAGTGAGATGTACTAATCAGTGTGGGATTGTTCTTTAGCTAAAATTGTTTGCTTAGGTGAAGATTTGAGAAGTTTCTCCTTTGGAGCCCACTGTAGAGTTACTGTGTATGCAGTGCATTGGGCCTCGTCCTCAATATTACTCACAATATATCCAGTGATGTGTGGCTGTTTTCATATGGTTTCACCTCAGTATGAACTGAAAGACTAATCCAATAAATCACCGAAAGGTTAAGTTGTAAATAGCTTATACATTCTTAAAACTTTAAATACCTGAGTTTTTAATTATCTAGGTTGTGGTTTACATTTTCTGCTGCTAGTGAAAATCTTTACCATTCTTTGGTTATATTTATATTCCATCTTGGTTTAAAAGGAATTGAAGGGCACACACTAGAGATGAGCAGAGAATACACAGCAGAATGTTTAAGTGGCTGTTGTGTTAGTGGAGGTGCCGCACCTGCTGGTGTTACTGACAGAAGCCAGGAGACACACCTACTCATAATACCAAATCCCCATGGCTCTTGGGAGGTGTGATTGTGACTGAGGGACCAGGAGGGCATTGTTTTTGAGCAAAGAAGCAGGGAAGAACATAGGTCCAAAATGACAGAGTCACAGGCAGAAAGAAGCACTGCAGAAAGCCCGCTGTAGCAGCCAACAAAGGAAAGTTCATACTGTGGAAAGAAAACGCACAATAACAGATCAATTTCTTTGCAGCTTTGCCTGTGCCTGTACGGCGATCATGTCAGTAAGGTCATCTTCACATTTGAACAGATTTTCTAAGGCATCCTTTCCATCTTTAATCTAGGACTCGTTTAGCATCTCTCCAAGTATTGTCATGATGGAACTGGGTGTTTTATGTGTAATGGGAAGGAACCCACTTCTCAACAGAATTCAATACTGTGGTTGGTTTTCAGCAGTGTTAGATGTACAATTAATTTTGATTTACGTTATTGAGGACCAGATCCATTTTATTTTGAATTTAATCTAAATATAATTAAGGTTTATTCTTCCTTTTAGGCAAGAGTACAGCACTGCATCTGTTCTGTAGCCAGTGACCACTCAGTGGGACTCCTAAGCCTGCGGGAGAAGAAATGCATTATGCTGGCATCTCGTCATCTCTTCCCCATTCACGTCATCAAGTGGAGGCCTTCTGATGATTACCTGGTCGTGGGGTGTTCAGATGGCTCTGTATACGTCTGGCAGATGGATACTGGTAAGAGCAAGAGTTAAGAGAGAGACTAGAAGATTAAATGGGTATATTTGAATTCTTGGATATTAAAAAACCTTTTATATAAAGAGGAAGAGTGACCTAAAATGTACAAAGTTGCTACTTTTACTTCTGATCGCTGCTTTTTCTATGTGTTCTCATTGTCAACAAAGACCTGTTTAAACGTCCTCTCATTTTTTATACTATGCCAGATACTTCAGAGTAAATCACTGATCTCTAAAGGAATGCAGCTGAAGACAATATACAGTTTAGGACAGACAATAGACCAAAAAATAAATTATTTCTATATAATTAATGAAGTAAATTGTGAGTAAGATTAAGGAAGCTATTTTTGTATCAAGTTCAGAAACAGTGGAAGAAGAAAAAATGATCTTTATTTGGACAGTAGAAAAGCAATATGGAGTAGTTGATTATAGGAGTTAATTGAAACGAATTTTTTTTTTAAAGATTTTATTTATTTATTTATTTGACAGGCAAAGATCACAAGTAGGCAGAGAGGCAGGCAGAGAGAGAGGAGGAAGCAGGCTCCCCGCTGAGCAGAGAGCCCGATGCAGGGCTCGATCCCAGCACCCTGGGACCATGACCCGAGCCAAAGGCAGAGGCTTCAACCCACTGAGCCACCCAGGCGGCCCTGAAATGGAATTTTTAAGATCTAGAGAGAACATTTAGAACTTCAAGTTTCAGAGATTTTACTTAGGGGGCATAATGTAGAACAAGTAACATGTAGCTTAGAAGTACACACAATTATGTCTAATGTTTATACATAGAATCTTACAGTTTTCCCTGGGAAGTTTTTAAGTGTGTAACTAAATGTTTATTGTTTTAGGTTTAAAAACACATTTTATCCTACCTTTACTCTAAGTCATCTTCTTTCAGTGATTAAAGCCCTAGTTGTACTATATAATACTTCTACTAATTTGCTTTTCTTTTCTTCCTCTTTCTTTGTTTTAAATAGTTCTTTCCCAAATCAGACACTATACATCTTTCTGTCTGTGCAGTAGGGAGTTCTGCTGAGTCTTTCTGTCACAAGTAGTCACAGCCCTCAGGGATCTGTCATTTATAGTCCATGTTTTAACTGGTAGTATGTAAGCATCTTGCCAATACGGAACATTCTTGAAGAGTGTCAGACTTATTATCTTTTGCATCTAATTTTTCTTGTCTGATTATAAAGAGGGTCATGCTTTCTGTTAAAACTTAAAAGCACAAATGTGTTAGAAGAGAAGAGAGATGAACCGAAATCTCAGTGTTCAGTGATAAATATTAACATTCTGGCATATTTCTTTCTGGTCTTGTTTCTGTGCATTTTTAGAAACAAAGTTGCTGCCATTACTGCATATGTAACTTTGTTTCTTTTGTATTCCTTTTTGTGATACCCTCTCTTCAAAGCAGCACTTTCCTGCTTGCTAGTTTTGTGCCCAGTTTGCGTTGGGCTCTGGAATCTGACTGCTTGGTTTGGATTTAAGATCAGCCATTTGCTAGCCGTGTGATCTGCGGCAGCTTAACTGGACTTTTGTCTCTCAACTTACTCCTCCGTAAAATGAAGATCATAACAGTGCCGACTTTATAGTACTGCTGGGAGAATAAAACGAGATAATATTTACCTGGTGTATAGCAGACATTTGTAAATATGTGTATGTGTATGTGAAATCGAAATTTGTGTGTGCATGTGTGCACACGTGTTTATATTTGCTACTAATGTTATTTAACAAACATACTGCTTTTCTTGTTATTTTGTTGAACTTGGGAATGTGATCTTACCCACATTTTGAAATATTTACTTTGAGGGTTACTATTAAAGAAAGTAACTTCTACAGCAGTGATGTTCAGAAAGCACTATTTAAAATAATATAAAGGTTAACAATTGTTATAGTGCAGATGTAAGAGTATGGTAAACTAGTCTAGGACTTTAAAAAATTAAAATAGGGGTGCCTGGGTGGCTCAGTGGGTTAAAGCCTCTGCCTTCAGCTCAGGTCATGGTCTCGGAGTCCTGGGATCGAGCCTCGCATCGTGTTCTCTGCTGGGCAGGGAGCCTGCTTCCCCCTCTGTCTCTGCCTGCTTTTCTGCCTACTTGTGATCTCTCTGTCAGTGTCAAGTAAATAAATAAAATCTTTAAAATAAATAAATAAATAGTTAAAAAAACGTTATAAAGGAAGAGAATGTCATTTTTCTGAATTTTTCAGATAAATAATTGATACTTGAATACTTCAGGTACTTAATACACATTTGTAAAGAAATATGAATATGTGGGGTGCCTGGGTGGCTCAGTCGTTCAGTGGCTGCCTTCGGCTCAGGTCATGATCCCAGGGCCCTGGGATCGAGCCCCACATCGGGCTCCCTGCTCAGTGGGGAGTCTGCTTCTTTCTCTCCCCCTGCTTGTGTTTCCTCTCTCGCTACGTCTCTCTCTGTTAAATAAATAACAAAATCTTAAAAAAAAAAAAAAGAATATGAATATGAAATTCTGTGCAAATGAGATGTTACTGAAAGACAGTTACTTTTCCAGTAAGAAGATGATGAATAGCTCCCAAGTATAGGTGTGTAGATGTCCTGGAGGGATTACTCTTATAACCAGGTTAGTGCAGTTAAGCCCGTTTTAGATTAAACACAATATATATATAATATTGAAATTTCACAATTATCTTACCTTCAAGAAGATTTAGGTAAACAGTCAGTGTGCCATTTTAAAATCAAAAGATAAAGAAGCAGAATTTATTTTGGAATTAACCATAATAGGAGATATACATTCCTTTTTCCTCCTTGCTGCTCAGGCTTTAGCTAGTGATATAAAGGCCCCAGGGGAGAGAGTAAAGCACATCCTGAAGGTATTGACATTATTTATTTATTAAATTTATTTATTTATTAAATAAATAAAAAATGAAGCGAAATAAATCAGATTCAGCCAAGGTTTGATGTATGAAATGTATTTAAACTCTGAGGAGACACTTTATCCCTCTTCTTAGCATTTTGGGGATGTATTTTTACAAATGAAGATATATTACACTTAAAGTACTCATGCATAGTGTGTAATTTTTTCTTTATTGTTTTGAATTTTACTGATGTTTTTAGCTTAAAAACACTTAAAAGTATCTATACTTTTATGCAGCATTTTTTTTTAGTTTTTCCCTTCAAATGGGTAGTTTTTATTTCCAGTATTTATTTCCTAATGAAATGAAGTTGAAACTGGTAAAATAAAATTTCATTAGAAAGAAGTCGAGAATCTTTTGTTCTTTACTTGTTTCATCTTTATTATATGTAATAACAATTAATAGTGATGCAGAGGCCAGGAAAATTGTTATTCCTTCACATCTTAGATAGTTAGAAAATTAATCAAATAACTAGCAACAAGATTTGGCCAGCTAGAGCTCTTAGGACTAATTTAGGATATATTTTTTCAAACTGAGGCTATCTTTATTTGTTTTCCTGGTTTTTTTTCTGCCTTCTAATCCAACCTGTACTCTGCTGGAAAATTCATCTTAGGAAATGAAACAACAGCAACAGCACTTGGTTCATGTATGGTCTTTTAAAAATTTTTTTTTTTTTTAAGATTATTTATTTATTTATTTGACAGACAGAGACCACAAGTAGGCAGAGGCAAGCAGAGAGAGAGAAAGGAGGAAGCAGGCTCCCCGCCGAGCAGAGAGCCGGGCTTGATCCCAGGACCCCGAGATCATGACCCGAGCCGAAGGCAGAGGCTTAACCCACTGAGCCACCCAGGTGCCCCTAAAAATTTTTTTAAACACAGATTTCTGGGCTGTATCCCAGACATTAAGAGTTAGAATCTCTAAGTATAAGACTTAAAAGTCTACGGCATCTGCATTTTTATTTATTTATTTGAGAAAGAGAGAGAGAGAGAGAGAAAGAGAGAAAGCTTGAGCAGGAGGAGAGGTGGAGGGAGGAGAAGACTTTTTACTGAGCAGGAGCCTGATCCAGATGCCGGGCTAGATCCCAGTACCCTGGGATCACGACCTGACCCAAAGACAGGCTCAACTGACTGAGCCATCCACATGCTCCCATGTACGGTCTTAATGAAAACAAAATAATTTATTTCCTATGGCCTTAAAGACCAGGCCCTTCACATTGTGGTACCTTCCTACCTTTGTCTTTTTCTCTGTTTCTTTTACACACACCGGTTGCTCTATGTGAAGAATAATTCTACTCAAGAGTAATTGGGCCATTCTCTATCACTTCTTATCTTTTATATCATCCATATTGTTGCTCATGGTTTTCACTCATTTGGAACATTCTTTTTTCCTTTTTTCTTTCCTTTCCTTTTTTTTTTTTTTTTTTTAAAATTTTAATTTTAAGTAATGTACCCAGTATGGGGCTTGAACTCACAACCCAGAGATTAAGAGTTGCAGACTCCCCTGACTGAGCCAGCCAGGTGCCCCGGAACATTCATTCATTCATTCTTTCTTTCTTTTTTTTTTTTCTTTAAAGATTTTATTTATTTGTTTGTCATAGAGAGAGCACAAGCAGGCAGAGTGGCAGGCAGAGGCAGAGAGAGAAGCAGGCTCCCTGCTGGACAAGGAGCCTGATGCGGGGCTCAATCCTAGGACCCTGGGATCATGACC
The DNA here is from genome assembly GCF_020171115.1 of Neogale vison. NCBI lineage: Eukaryota > Metazoa > Chordata > Mammalia > Carnivora > Mustelidae > Neogale > Neogale vison. The sequence goes on along the minus strand of NC_058093.1, from coordinate 142,019,507 downwards.
TGAGCCGAAGGCAGTGGCTTAACCGACTGAGCCACCCCTAGGCATCCCGAACATTATTTCTTTCTATTTTTTTATTTGTTTAAATAGTCCCTTTTAAGAATATTTGAATAACAAAAAAAAAATATTGCACATTTACCCATCTATTTACCATTCTATTGCTCTTTGTTGCTTTGTATAGATCCAGATTTCTTCTTTTTTTTCTTTTCTTTTTTTTTTTCTTAATATAATGTATTATTTGTTTCAGGGGTACAGGTCTGTGATCTATCAGTCTTACACAGTTCACAGCGCTCACCATAGCACATACCCTCCCCAATGTCCATCACCCAGCCACCTTATCCCTCCCACCTCCCCTCTGCTCCAGCAACCCTCTGTTTCCTGAGACAAAATTTATATCTGGAATGATTTTCCTTTTGTTTAATATTTAATATTTCTTGTAGTGCAGTTCTATGCATGATGAATTCTTTCATCTTCTGTGTGTTTGAAAACTCTTTGTTTCATCTTCACCTTTTTTTTTTTTCTGGTTGGAGAATTTTAGGTTGATAGTTGTTTTTTTGTTTTTCCTTTTAATACTCCACTGTCTTATGGCTTCCATTATTTCCAGGGAGAAATCTGTTGTCACCCTTAGCTTTGTCCCTTTATATGTGTTGGGTCTGTTTTTTTCCCAACAGCTTTAACATTTTTCTTTTTATTATTGGTTTTGAGAAGTTGGATTGTAGTTTTCTTCATATTTGTGTTGAGGGCTTGTCGTACTTCTTGGATATGTTGGTCGGTGATTCTCAACCAGTTTGGAAACTTTTTTGGCCATTCAAATATGTTTTTGATCTTTCCCTGTCTTTCTTTTCTTTAGAGACTCTAGCTATGTGTTTACTCAGCTATTTGAAATTGCCCACAGATCACAGGTTGTGTTTTCATTTTAAAAAGTATTTTTTTTCTGTGTTTTATTTTATATAGTTTCTGTTCTAGGTTTTCAAGTTTATTAGTCTCTTTTCTACAATGTCTAATCTGTCATTATTCCCATCTAGTGTATTTTTCATCTGAGCCATTGTAGTTTTAATCTCTGTAAGTGTGATTTTGGTCATTTGGTATCTTCCATGTCTCTCTATTCAAACTTCTTGAACATCTGGAATACAATTATAATAACTTCCAGTGTTGTTGTTTGCTATTTAAAAAATCTGTGTCAGTTCTGGGTTGGGTTTTATTGATTTGATTTTTGTCCTCACTATCATTTTTTCTTGCTTTTTTCCAGAATAGCCTGAAGGTGGTTACAGGGTAGAAGCAGGGAGATTAGCTTTTATGCTATTGCCTCTAGGCAATAAAAGATGATGGATTGTTATACCAGAGTGGAGCTGGTGAGGAGTGTTTGAATTCTGGGTATAATTTGAAGGGAGATTGAATAGGATTTGCTGATGGTTAGATAAGGGACATAAAAAATGAGAAGGGTCAAAGATGTCTTCAAGGTTTTCATCCTGAGCAACTCAAAGGATGGAATTTTTTCCTAGACATTGAGAAGACAATGAGAAAAGCAGATTTTGGAAAGAACAAGAGTTAAAAATTTTTTTTAATATTGATTTGAATATTAGACATTCAAGTAGAGATGTTAATTAGTAACATCTAACGTTCAAGCTGGGGATATCAGAGTGGGTGATCTCAATTTGGGGATTCTTAGCATGTAGAAGATACTCAAAGTCATGACGCTGGATGTATCACCACGAGGATGCAGGTAGATAATGCTTGGGGCACTCTACGGTTTAGATATATTTCTGTGATGTGGAAGAAACCAGCAAAGGAGACTAAAATGGACTTTCCAGGAAGAAGAAAGCGAAGAGTGTGGCTGCCTAGAAGCCAAGTGAAAAACATGTGTTTCAGGGGGTAGAGAAGAGGAACAAGTGCAGCTGATAGTAAATCATAGTGAAATGAGAACTGAGAACTGAATATCGGATCTAATGACAAGGAGAGTAGGTTCTGTACATGTTTGGGGTGAAATGTGATTTGAGTAAGTTCAAAGGAAAATGGGAAGAGGAGAATTTCTAGGTAGCAAATACAGATAGCTATATAGAGAATGATCTAAAAAATGGGATACCACCTGGAGAGAGATACTGGGGCAAGTGTGTTCTTGTTTTTATTGGTCTGTATAATTTTTTTTTAAACGGGTCAAATAATTGCATGTTTATATGTTGATGGGAATGATCGTATGCTGGTGGGAAGCATTTAGTAGGTAGGGAAACAGATGAAGAGAAAGGGGACAGTTGCTGAAATGATGTCCATGGGCAGATAAGAGAGGGATGGACTTTAAGCTACAAGTGTGTTAGGTAGGCATCTGGATAGTTCATGAGTAGTTATGAGTAATGTGAGTGGAGATACACTGGTGGGGATTGGTAGAACTTCTTTTCTAATTGTTTTTTTTTTTTTTTTAAAGATTTTATTTATTTATTTGAGACAGTGAGTGAGTGAGAGAGAGCATGAGAGGAGAGGGAGAAGCAGACTCCCTGCAGAGCTGGGAGCCTGATGTGGAACTCGATCCCAGGACTCTGGGATCACAACCTGAGCCCAAGGCAGGGGCTTAACCAACTGAGCCACCCAGGTGCCCTCTAATTGCTTTTTTCTAAATGAAATAGGAAACAAAACTTTTCACCCAGTTGAGGGCAGGAAGTGGAGTTTTGGTGATTGCAGGAGAGAGAAGTTCTGAAATAATGAACTGGGAAAGTAGGAAAATGAAAGATCTGTGAAAATGTGGTCACTATTAAGGACCCCTGAGATCAGTGGTCATGATTTTCAAGTGGATCTTTCAGCATGTTCTTCATTCATATCCATCCTCATTGTACAGGTGTGGAGTAGCTGGAGAGTTGGCTTCAACCAAGGTTAGAGTTTGCTTGGCTGGTACCAAGAAGTAAGATGAGAACAGAGCTATGCTTATGAGGACAGACAGTGGAATTTTAGTTTATGGGACTTAAGGAATGAGGGACAGGGCAGGCAGGAATGAATTGTTGGGTGTCAGTGCTGAGTAAGGAACTATTGGGTCAGAGAATTGAAGTAAAGGGAGCTGCTATTGGACAGTGTCATTTTTGAAATTGGGATCACGTTCGGATTTACTTATTGATAATGAGAAGATTATAATGTGACCATTGGCTGGAGTCAAGTGTAGGTAAACTTATTGGAGTAGAGGAACTCAGAGAACCAGGAGATCAGAATATCTGGAAGAATCATATGTGCTGGTGATTTTCAAAACATTTTTGAACTCTTAAATCCTCTCAGAGTATACATACTCTTCTTTTTATACGTACACAAGAAGTCGCAGGCCCCAGTTCCTTCTTATGCTTTGCCTTCCAAAATACATTGGTCAAGACTCAACAGATTAGTTAGTAAAACACTGATTTGTGTTAATATTAAAATCACCAAGAATTAATTCCAGGACTACTATTGGAAAGAAAAGTAGCTAAGCCCTTTAAGGAAGGGGTGGGGCAAACTTGAATGTCATGAATATAAATACTCAGCATTGGGAATAAAATACTTTTGTGTGTTTGGGTACTAGCTCAAAGACACAATAGAAATCATGTATTTTGTTGACGTTTAAGTTTCTGGTGTTCTCTGTGGTTGTTTTTCAAAATTGATTCGTCCTCTTTTAGAATGTCTGGAGGAATGGCTAGTAAATCAAAATGAACTTCATCATCATTTCACTGTCCTTATTGAAGATTATGTGCAAATCTGTAGAATGAGACCGTTCTCTGCCTGGTATGGTGCTGTGTACTCTACAAAACAAAGTGTACAGAAAAGCTGTCTATATAAGGAGGGAGTTGTGCCTTAGCTTAGACATGAAACAGATGTGTAGCGATGAATGGAAAGAATGGCCAAATGAAGAAGCTATGAAGTGGTCGTAAGCTAGAGTAGCTGTTATTTTCATAAACACCCAGAGAAACATTTGATTGGGTAAAAGTCAAGGCATTTGCAGACAGAATGAGAAGTTACAATTTTTTCCCTGCTTTGTGGTGACTTCCTAGAGAAAGAGGAGCTCCAGGAATTATTAAAGGGGAAAGAATGAAAAGTGGGGTGCCTGGGTGGATCAGTCAGTTAAGTGTCTGCTTTTGGCTTAGGTCATGATCCCATGTCCAGGAACTGAGTCCTGCATCGGGCTTCTTGTATAGCAGGGAGCCTGCTTCTCCCTGTCCCTCTGCTGCTCCCCCTGTTTGTCCTCTCTCTCTCTCTCTTAAATCTTAAAATTAAAAAAAAAAAAAGAATGAAAAGAACAGCAAAATTTAGCTCTGTTATTTGTGATTGATAACTTAGAGGAAGGTGAAGTCATAGGAACTGGTGTTTGTAGTAGAGTCATAGTGTGGAGTATCCAGAAATCCATCTTCTAAGTAGACAGTGGAAAAGCTTGGAGGAAGTTGTTGAGGTCTCAGCTCTGAACTTGGCTGTCTCTAGGAGTTGCAGTCGGGGTGTTACAGGAGAAGAAACAATAAAGGTAATGCTGTGTAGAGGATCATCAGGGGAGGGAAGCTCCAGAAAATGTTTCTGGGAGGCAGAGAGAAAAAGACTACACAGAAAATGTCTGCATTTTCTTTCCTGAAAGAATGACTTGGAATGGTCATGGTGTCGCGTGTACCAAGTAGAAATGCATATGTCTTCCAGGCGCCTTGGATCGCTGCGTGATGGGGATCACAGCAGTGGAGATACTGAATGCCTGCGATGAAGCAGTGCCTGCTGCAGTGGACTCTCTCAGTCACCCGGCAGTCAACCTCAAACAGGCCATGACACGGCGCAGCCTGGCTGCTCTTAAAAACATGGCCCATCAAAAGCTGCAGACTCTTGCAACTAACCTCTTGGCTTCCGAGGCCTCTGACAAAGTAAGTTTTGTATGTGGTTCATGTGTGTAGAGTTCCCATCCCAGTCCACTTCACAACACAGTTTCGGCATTGGCTTAAAGGCATGTCTTAAAGGAATAACTTTTGGGAGATGACAGTGGTGAAAAGTAAGTTGCTGGTTTTGTATAGGTCTACGCAACATTGTTTTTTGCCTATTTCAAGTATTTGGCTTCTTTCTTTCTTTTTTTTTTTTATTTTTAAAGTAAGTTATTCTTACCACTTAAAATACTTAAAAATGATTCCTACAGAATCAAGTGACTTGAACTTCTGAAATTAGAGCAAACATTTTTCACATAATCTGCCTTTTTGGTTTTTGCCCAGTCTTCCTGTTGAAAGATTGAACACGAGCTAGTATCTCTAGGAAGAAAAAAATAATAATTTAGGTACAATTAAGATGTTTGTAATTGTGGCTGCTCATTTGTTTTAAAAGTCAAAGATTCTGATTTTAGTAAGGTAAGGCCATTTAAGGATTTAGGAGGCTATTTGGGAATAGGCATGGCAGAGTCTCACAAGCACTGTATGACCCAAGCTGAGCCCCACTTTCCCCTGATACTCACATAATGACTTCTGTCACTTCTTCAGTTAACACAAGATTATCCTATGAAAAGATGAACAAATAATCCCAATTCATTAATTCCAGTTCATTGTTTTTAGTTTATAGAGGCTGGCCATTATTTGGTTTGCGATACTTGTGTTCTGTGGTATTATTAGAAATCACTTGTCTCTGGTAATGGCTAAGTGAAACTTAAAATTCCAGCATTTCATCTAAGTCACACCGTAAAATTCCCAGCTGCATCTAAGTATTCATTAGAATCATTAATGGATAACACAAATATTGTTTCTTTCATTTTCTTATTCCAGATTCCTTTTTTTTTTTTTTAAAGTAGTTAGACATGTGGCTAAATAACAAACAGGTTGAAAGGCTCATCTACAAACTTGAAAATTTGCCCATGAATTAGTGCTGAGTGCTGATGACATAAAATGGTGTAGGTGGTTCCAATGACCCATGTCCTCTAGTAATTGGCAGTAACATTTGATCATTCTGTCTCTCCCCAAGATATTAAATGCTTTATTGGCTTTGTTGTACTGTATGTTTCATAGATCAGGGTAATGAAATCCTTCTTCATTTTCTTTCATGCTTTCTGTCCTGTGCTCTGAAGTTTGAATAGAAATCACAGCTTAAATGCATTTGCTGTGCTTATAATTTCTTTCAAGAGATCACATAGATGTCACTAGCAGTTCAGTGTCCATAGCACATTGTCTGATGTTCTCTATAATTTTAATTCTGTGCCAATTTATAAAATAGTATATGCAAGGGCAGGTATGTATGTATGTTATATAATTTTCAAATATATATTTTTCTGGTTGGTATCTCCTAAAAATAAAAATTTGGAAAATTATTTATACAACTGGAAAATTAAAGAAAAATAAGTGGTACAGTAACATTTATGAATGGCTTTTGTAGGTGGTCATGGTCCATTATGTGATTTTTACAATCTTGTTTGTCCCTGTTTTAATAGCGCATTTTATAGTGCAATTAGTGATAAAAGCACCAGATATCAGAGACACTACACTTATGTATTGTAAAATATATTGCTTGTGAACCTCCTCAGTCTTGTAGCAGTGGTAATTGTTGCCTGGCCTACAAGGAAAACAATTATAGGAGGGGGGAAAGGCTTAGGAAGCTGAGGCTGCAGGAGGGTAATCACTTTATGAAAAATGCATGTTGGCTGGACCATTAGGGATTTCTCTATTTTCTTATGTTGAGTTTGAGTCTCCTTCTGAGGGGAATATTTAAAGAGCTGTCCTTTGGACAGCTTTTTAACCTCAGGAGAAATAAAACCCACCCAAAGTTTAAAAAACAAAACAAAACATAACTAAGAGCCTCTCGGTGGTGTAGGACTGACTCTAGGATATAGGAACTAAGTTTTTTCATGGGTCTCTCAGTGAAAAGTGAAATCGTTATGGGGATACTGTATAGAAAGAAGCCCACCTTGTCCTTGTTAGACCGGTGTTAGCAGTTGGGCGATTTGGAAAGAACACGTACTGTATATTGCTTATTTAGTTAACTATGGCAGACATGTAGAGCCTTGCAAAAAAAAAATAAGGAGTTTTTTTAAAAAAGATTTTATTTATTTGATAGAGAGAAAGCACGAGCAGCGGGAGGGACAGAAGGAGAAGCAGGTTCCCCACTGAGCAGGGAGCTGAATGCTGGGCTCCATCGCAGGATCCTAGGATCATGACCTGAGCTGAAGGCAGGCACTTAGCTGACTGAGCCACACAGGTGCCCCAAAGATAGGGAATTTACTCTCCTCCAATTCTTCTCTTTCACTAGAAGATCAAGAGGATGTTAATGGAATTATTCCTTACGACTGCATTGAATCTTTGCAAGATGTGTGTATTTAAACCCCTGTGTGTTTCTCTTATGACATGTATCTTAATTTCCTTTGTGTTGTAATAACATATATACTTCTGTGATTCTCCCCACTGAAATTCAGCCTTCTTGCAGGCAGGGATTGTGACTTATTTATTCCTGTTTCCCTCATGACATCTAATAGCAGCTGTACAGTAAAGATGGATTGAATTGGATGATGTGTGACAGAAAGCTCTCATGGCCTCTGCTTCAGCCTTTTTGCCCAGGTCTTCTCCCTTCCCTCCCAGTAGATTGTCTTGGCTTGATGATCAGATCTATTCCTGTTCACAAGGCCTTAGATGTAAACATTTATTAATCACCTTTGCCCTCCATTCAGTTTCGCATTCTCCCTTTTGGTTTTGGTGAGCGAGGCTGTCCAGGCATAACTCATTTTCCTTCTTTGCTATCTCTGTATTGTCAGCAATCCAACACATCCTGCAGAATCTCTCAGCGAGGCCCTCCCCTCTACCTCTTTTCCTTATGGCTCTAGAGCAGGGTTGCGCAACCTCAGCACTACTGACAATTTGGGCTGGATAATTCTTTGTTGGGATGGGCTGTCCTATGTATTGTAGGATGTTGAGAATCATTTTTTCTTTACTCACTGTATGTCGATACATACATACAGTTGCCCAGGCATGACCATCAAAATGTTTTGAATTATAGCCAAGTGCCCCATGTGGGGCAAAATTGTCTCTGGTTTAAAAACATTGCTGGAGAAAAAGGTTGAGAAATGGTAGAGATCCTATATCCTATATCTTATGTTTCCTTTCCTGTCCCCACCCTTGCTTCTTTAATCCCTCTCCTTTGAGGATAGTAAGCCATCCCTCCAAACCTTATCTTCTCTGCCCCATGGCAGAATTAGTTCATGTATGCTCTTTGTGTTCAACATCTTCCTGATCAGACCTTTCTTTTATCACTTTATTTTATATGGGGTATTTTTTCTTTCTCTATATCTGTCTTCCCTATTAGATTTTGAGCTTCTTGAGGACAGGAGCCAAGTTTCTCATATTTTTATTTTCAGTGCTTTATGTAGTACCTGAAACATAGAAAATACCCTGGAAATATAGTATGAAGTTAGTTTGGAGGTGTAAATTGGAATCTTATTGTGTTATCTATTTAAATGCAAAGCCAAGGACTTGCCTCAGTGGGTAGCAATGTGGTATTGGATGGTCTTAAAAAGAGATCTTTGTTTAAGAAATTTTTCTGTATCTGACATTTGTAGCTGCACACTTACAGATATTGCCATGGCAAATGAATTATGAGGCTGTTAGGTTGATATAGTGAGAGGTGGTAGGGACAGGAGTAGGATTAGGTAGAGGAAATATAGAAGAGGGAATGGCTTGGAAGCTCTTGTGTGGGTTAAATGAATAAAAATGATAAGCAAGAGAAGAGTTGAGACATACAAGCTGATTTCAGAGATCCAAGTCCGGTTGAAGGGAGAATGGCGGAGAGGTTAGCAGGTGATACAGACAGTCATGGAATAGGCTTTGAGATTGGTTGTAATAGCAGACATCCCCCTCTTGTTTGTAGTCTTGAGAGTTGGAATGTGTTCAAGGGGAGAAACATCCTCTAGGAAAGAAGTGACATGAGAGTGAGATAGAGTGGGGGGGGGGATATTTTATCCCCCCAAATAAATACTGGAGTATAGAGCATGGATTAAACTGTAGTCCTATTTTGGGATGTCTGCTATCATTATAGTATTTCAAATATCCTGTTTTCCTTAATCTTTACTCTAAATAGGTGAGTTATTATAATCCTCAGATTTGCCAATGATAAACCTAAAAAAACAGGATGTATGAATAGGCATCACAGACTTTTTCTATAAGGCACTAGATAATAACAATTTTAGGCTTTGTGAACGATACAATCTCTGTTGCAGTGACTCAGCTCTTGCCATTATAGTGTGAAAGCAGTCACAGACAATAGATAAATGAATGACTATGACTGGCTTCCAATAAAACTTTATTTACACAAAAAGGCAATGTGCTGGATTGGCCTCTGGGTCATAGCTTGCTGCACCCTGCATCAGGGAATGGTATTATTAATAACAAGGTTGTGGGTACAGTTCTGTCATGGAATAGTCTTTGCTTCATTTTTGAAAAGCAATTCATAGAAGTGGTTAAGAACCTGGGTTCTGGTGAGGGGCGCCTGGGTGGCTCAGTGGGTTGAAGAACCTGGGTTCTGGTGACAGGCATATCTGTGTTTATTTTTTATTTATTTATTTATTTTTAAAGATTTTATATCTGTGTTTAAATTGCATTTCTGTAACTTGCTGCCTGTGGGTGACCACGGACAAGTAACCTGCAATGGTCTAGGTCAAACATAACGGTAGAGTTAGTTGGGTCAGAAATCACAGTACAATGAACAAAGAATGAGGATGCGATAAAGTAGAGCAGGAAAGTGTGGGAGACATTTGTTTTTGGAGGATTAAAAAAAAAGTAGTACCTTCAGTGGCTGCAGGGGTAAGTGCCGAGTTTTACTTTGTTAGGAGCTCATTGAGTGTTTTTGTGGGTGGAGGAGGTGGGTGGCGGAGCCATGGCAGAGAACATGGTGGTTGATAGTAGAATTAACTGGGAAATTCACCCTGACTAAATGTTGTTTTCCTTTTAACTGGTAATGATGAAAGAGAGGGAGTTGAATATAACCAAGGTAGTATTCAATAGAAGAGGACCAAAGTAGGCTGTAATATCTGTTAACAGGAAGGAAGTAGTTTTAATCCCTTGAAGGCAGAGCCATTTTTATTTTAATGCCGTGTGACACCCAGCATAAGTCTTGTCCTGGACTAGGAATTAGCAGATTCCTAAACTAAACATAGCTAGTAAATCATAGACAGCAGGTGGTGGGGTTTGAGGAATGCACGAAAAACTGTGTTAAGGAGATGGTCTGAGCATATCAGGTGGTCTTTTTGATGAACTTTCTCATAAAGCATTTGCCACAGACACTGGTTCCTGGTGAGGAGATCTTGGGGGATGCTCGGGATCTATGGGATTTTACTAGTGAAGCTGGAAAGCCTTCACTGTCTTGAAAATTATTTCTTAAGCCTAGTGTGTATAATAGTGTGTATAATTTCTGTTTGACACCTTTATATCTTAGGCATTGTGTACCAATCAGAGTTGATTATTGAAAGATCACGAGGTTGAAGAAATTGAAAAATGACGAGGATGATTTATCTCTTATGTTACATTTCTCTCTCTTTTGTCTAATTAGTCAAAAGCCTTAAAAAAAATGAATGGGCTATATTTGCAAAGGTCAGTAGCTTTGTATTCTGTGTAACTAGGTGAGAGAATGGAATTTAGAAGTCAGATATAACTTACTGAGAACATGCTCTGTGTTTTCTGCTTACAAAACTCATTCTAAAAAAATTTTATAGTGATTGAATTGACTTTGTGATTCATTGTGAAAAGGGCACTGTAAGGTATAGACAGGGACAAGCCATATGACGTTATATACAGGATACCAGGCCTTGTCTAGTGAACCGTTTATGGCCTTAGAAAAATCCTTGTGATATGTCTGACCTTTGAAGAATCAATTAAACTTGCTTAACATTCTACTCCAAAACTTGAATGAATATTTTAATAGAAGAATATGTTGATCGTATATTTATTATATATAGATTTCATTTTTGATTGTTTTAAATGGTTATTACAGCAAAAGTTTTATTTTTGTTATTAGAACAAAAATTTTACATTACACTAATTGTTGTCTAGAAATAAAGGAACCTTAGTGAGCTGTCAGGTTTTTCTTAAGAAAACAAATGTCTCTGACTATAGGAGGGGAATAAACTTCATCGAGTGCCTATGTGATGAGTGGTTCTCCTTAATGGGGATCATAGTTAGAAACCACATCTGGAAGCTGCACGCATTCATTGCTCCTGGGAGGACATTGCCTCCAAGCCGTCTCAGAAGACAGAGCTAGATTATATATGTCTGTTTATACACACGTGCGTTCCTCTGTTTTCCTAAACATAGTAAATACCATCGGTTAACCCTGTTCCCTCCACCTCTAATCGGACACCACAGTGTTTGTTCTGGCCTCTTCTCCTGACACACTGTAACTCTCTTCTCCAACGGTGAGAACCTCCTTCCCACTATTTTCAGTGTATTTACTGTCTTCCATGACTTACAATGGGGTTACATCCCAATAAACCCATTGTAAATGGAAAATCTCTTAGGCAGAAATCTTAGGTTGAAAATGCATTTAATACACCTGGCCCACCAGACACCATAGCTTAGCTCGGCCACCATTACCTAGAACACTTACACTAACCCGCAGCTGGATGGAATCCTCTCACACAAAGCTTAGTTAGCACGGTGTTATGGATCTCATGTAATGCATCGAATACTGCACTGAAAATGAAAAACCGAGTGCTTTGTGGGCACAGATGGTTGTCAGTGTGTCTGTTGTAGACCCTCACGCATGCTGGCCAGCTGGGAGCCGAGACCACCACCTTGGCCCACTGCCCCAGGAGAGGGTGCCATGGCATGTCGCTGGCCCAGGGCAAGATCCACATTCACAGTTCCAAGTAGAGGTTCTGTGTGTCTGAATGTGTGTCAGTTTTGTCCCATCGTAAAGTCAAAGAATCATAAGTCAGGGGACATCTGTATTTATTTGTTCGATTTGCCCTTTATATAAATAATTTCCTGGACAGCTCAAGCTTCTTTAGGTGTGTCAGCACCTTTTCCGCAAAGGGAGAGAAGCTTCATTTCTTTTTTATCCTTAATATTGTCCCTTTTTTCACCTTCTGCTTCTTTTGAGGCATTATTGCTGGTATGTTTTCACTCTTGTGTTTCTTTCAGTTGAGTCTTCATTGCTAATGTGCTGTCGTATTTCTTATTCTTACTGAGTTCAGTCTTTTCATTTCTGATTTTCCTAATCCTCATTTTTTTTTTCCTTTCGCGTTACCATTTTTAAAGATGTTCTTCAGCTTGTTTTAAAATAAGTACATTCATTGTATCTGCTTTTTGAGTGTGTCTGTTTTTTCCTTTCTGGTTCTTACTCTTTTTAATTAGCATAATTTGACCTTAATACTTTTCTCTTGTTGACTATTTTTTTGCGAAATAATCTTTCCTGGACTCTGAAAGATTAGTTCAGGTAGTTTTTCTAACTTCACAGAACTTCCTTTTCTGTTGTTGCACGTGGTTCAAAAAGACAGTGGCTCGATTTCTGACATCTCCCAGCACCAGTCCCCACCTCTTTTTTTCAGGTGGGCGGAATTACCTGTCATTTTTGATTGCATTCTTAGCAGTTTCTCATTCCCGGGGCCCTTTCCTGAAGGCAGCCCTGACGCAGCTGTGTTGCACGTGGACGGGGACCGCCATGTGCCAGCCCCTCAGACCTTGTTACTGAGGGCCCTTGCATTCCCTTGCTGTGGAGATGGCTAAACCTTTCCCACGGTCAGCTGCTGTTTTTAAATGGGCTCACTTTATTTTCCTGGTAAATATCGGTTAGCAATTTGGGGTTTTCCTATCAGATCTGTCACATATCTTCCTACTTCCCTTTCCTTCATCCTACAGAGGTGCCAGATACCAGATAGATCTTGTAGCTGTTGGTGGGTTTTTCCACCTGCTTGAATCTGGGGATTTCTGGATGCATTTTGTCACCTTGTTTTGTTGAAAATGTTCTCAGTACATTTGGTTTATTTTATCTAATTGCTCTGTTTCTATGTGAAGATTTGGAAATATAAAATAACTATGCTGCCATCAGTGCCATGATCTTTTCAGAATCCCTTTGAGTTTCTGTTTTTTTTTTAAGTTTTTTTTTTTTTTTTTACAGAGATCACAAGTAGGCAGAGAGGCAGGCAGAGAGAGAGAGAGGAGGAAGCAAGCTCCCTGCTGAGCAGAGAGCCCGATGTGGGGCTCGATCCCAGGACTCTGGGATCATGACCTGAGCCGAAGGCAGAGGCTTTAACCCACTGAGCCACCCAGGTGCCCCTGAGTTTCTGTATTCTTTATGTTAATTGTAAGAGTCAGTAAGGAGATTTAGTGAAGGAGAAATACTATTAAACATTCATTTTTAAATCTTAATTTTATATTTATTATTGAACTAGATGAGGCACATCTGTGAATGTTTGTTTTCTCTATTCTGGATCAGTTGTGGGCTTGAATTTAAAAGAGTGTTTATGTGAGAACATCCTTAACCTACTGGCAGGTGACAGAGTCCTTCAGTCTGGGCTGGAATTTTCCTCATGTATTGACCCATCTACTGCCCACACCCACAATCTCACAACGTAGTGGTTAGAGAGAATGACTTCAGACTCTACACTGAACAGTGACTTTTTTCTTTTTTTGCCACTTCTTCCCTCTATATTGTTTATCAATTGGTATCTAGACATTTCTAGAATGAAAAGTTTAGAATTTAATATGAGGCTTTTGGTAAAGTGATTCCTTAAGGAATAATAAACTCAAAATTCTTTTGGAACCAGAAATATAAAATTAAAATATTTAATATTATTGATTAGGCACAGGTGTATAAGTAAGGTAATTGGGATCTGTTTCTAAACACACATTATTACATTGCTGTTATCAAAAGAAGGTCAAAGAAGTCCAGCTGCCCTGTCTCCCTCCCTCTTTTCTTCTTTCTCCGTCCTCCTTCCGCAATTCATTCACCGTGTTACATTAATCATTCCTCCTGTGGTTCACATTCCTTTCATGTATTTACGTCCTAACTCTGGTTGTTGTCTCTTATTCTCTCTTTATATTTACCTCACATTCAGCGTACTCTCGCACACATAAGAAAGTACATATATGTATGTTGTGAATGCACATGCGCTCCTGTGGGGGTGTGTGTGTGTGTGTGTGTGCACGCACACGCACGCGCCCATGTGCATCTGCATCATGTGTGGATATTTCATCGAGTTTCGAATGACTGCTTTGAAGATTTCCGACTCAGGTTATTTTTGCACCAACTTTTTCTCCTGTTCTAAGGTAAGGAGTTTTAAGTTACTCTGAATACTGTTAAGGAATAAAACTAAACTTTCAAAACTAACCACATATTTAATTGAACTTACTACATTTTTTGGTGATTACAGGATTTTAAATTCTTCCCTTTTTTAAAGGATCCATAAATTAGGACCGCATTTACTGTGCTCATTATGTAACACCATCAAATAAAGACATATACGAAGGCGCTCCCCTTCCAGCTCTCCATAGCTCTAGTGCCTTATTGGCTCTCTGTCTTGCACATAATAGGTGTTTGAGGGACTTATGAATGGAATTCATAGTTCATATTAAATGTAATTCATCATATTATTTTGAACCGAGAAAAAAGTCTTATTCTGTGATGGTTTTATATTCAGAACACTTTTGTTTCTCCTTGGAAGTACTTTAACAAACCACAGTGTACCTGAGAAGAAATTCAGATTGTTCTGCAAAGTATGTGAGATACAACAAAGGAGAAATTCCTTTTACCATCTCACATAATAAATCAAATGGCAGACTGCTGAGAGAATCGGAATAGTAGATAGATTTAACCCTACGACCTTCTCAACAGCCAGATCTTTCTAGCCCTTGTGTGTGATACTTTATATTTAACTCTTATTTGGGAACTTGAAGGTATTTTGAAGTCACTTGATAAAAATATAAAGATTTGTAGCTAAATACTAATGTGTTAGTACCTTGGGTAAGAAATAATTTCTTCTAATATGCTTGAAATATCTGTTCTTTATTAGACTATATAAAAGATGTTCAAACTTCTTGACTTTTATAGCCTCTGTTAGAAAATAATTGAATCAGTCTAGTTCAGTAAACATTTATTGACTACTAGGTACTGTGTTTGGCCCTGGAGAGCCAAAATGAAAAAGACATGATATTTACCCTCAGGAAATATAATCAGATAAATACAATGCTGAGGAGTGAGTGAGATGGCTGAGAAATGCAGAAAGTATTGCAGAGACCTGGACTAGCCTGAGGTGATCAGGATTGGCTTCTTGGAGGAGGGGACGTTGAAGAATGAGTAGAACATAGTCCAGGTGATGGATGGAGGTGGGTGGCAGTATGTTCTGGCATGGCAGATGCAAAGAGGGAAGTGGGGAATGCGATGTGTGTTCAGCATGGCTTCAAGATTGAAGAGAGGAGAGACAGGAAGTGGTGTAAAATGAGGCCAGTCAATGCTTACCATTGGAAGGTGCTTAAACTTTATCTTTTACCTCTGTGGCTTTCACATTAAATAAAAACCAAAAAACAAAATCACATTAGATTTCTTCCTTCAAAAAGAATTTTGTATGAAAGCAAATATGTGCAACAGATACAAGGGAATGTAGAGGAGAGTTTAAATTCAAGAATTGGTGTGTAAGTGGTATTTGGCAGGATCTAGTGATTAATTAGGTGCAGATGGTGAGTGAGGTTAACTCACAGGTTTTCTGATTGGGTGATTGAATAGAAATTGGCTTTATCAAGTGTGATACCAAACATAGGAATAGGTTTTGTGCAGAATGATGATGAGTTGCTCCGTATATGATAGAGGGCTGGTGGTATTGGATATACGGACTGAGCGATCTCCAGTGGACATCTGGTATTTAAAACCATGGAAGGCCATGAGATTATTTAGAGGAAGCAAATGGGCTGAGGTAAACTCTTGGGATACTAACTTTAGGGGAGGAAGTGGAAACAGTTCGAAGTGTGAAGAGTTTGAGGAGAACCAGGAGAATGTGCTGAGTTGCCAACTGAGGGGATCAAGAATTTCAAGAAGGGTAGAGAGTGATTAGTCGTATCAAATGCAGCAAATGTTCACTATTGGAGGGGTTGAAATATGTTTGTCGGTAACGTCATGAGTACCCTTTTCCAGAATTGCTCCTTAGGATGTTGGGGACAGAAGCTTGAGTGTGGTGGGTTCAGGAGTGAACAGGAAGTGTGAAAATAGAAACTGCAAATGTGTAGAATACTTTCCAGTTTGATAAGGAAAGGAGAAAGAACTGCTAGAGGAAAATGCCGCTTGCAAGGGGTGAGAATGTTTGTGGATCAGGGTTAAAGAGCCAGTAGAGAGAGGAACATTCTAGATTAGCATAGGGAAGAGGTAATTGATGAAGCTAGCTTCCCAGGAATGAGAGGGTGGCAGATTTCAAAGACTGGCTTTGACCTGGAGGAGAAAGACTTTATTTTCTGAGTTTGAAGAGAGAGAGGGCAGACTGGATGTCTGTGTAGATACATGTTTCTGCGTGTAGTGGGTGGAAATTGAAGAGAGAACATTCCTAAAACCTTCACGTTTTTTCCAAGAGGCTATAGGTAAGATTGTCTATGGGGAACAAGAACCTGGGTACGGACTTGATGGAGGGGTAGAGATGGGGGGGAATCAGGGGTAGGAGGATTGTGAATTTGTAGTTGTTATGGGTTGTATTTAGCTGTAGTAAAAGATACAGGAAAAAGTAGAAGGTAAATTTTGCCACTGGTCCTGAATTGCAGTTCTATAATTCAGATGATAAAGGACATTGAGGATGTAGTTGTAAGAGATTGATATGATTAACCAGAGGTTCCGGCCTTCTTAGGGAAGGAGTGCAAAAGAGGATGAGGCTGGTAGTTTTTGACAAAATTGTGGAATGCAGGGACTGAGTGCATCTATGATAATGGTTCCCAAACTGGTGCAAATTGAGATCATCTGGAGATCTTTAAAAACTACTGGTGTCTGGGGGCGCCTGGGTGGTTCAGTGGGTTAAAGCCTCTACCTTTAGCTCAGGTCATGATCCCAGGGTTGTGGGATCGAGCCCCGCATCGGGCTCTCTGCTCGGCAGGGAGCCTGCTTCCTCCTCTCTCTCTGCCCGTCTCTCTGCCTACTTGTGATCTCTATCTGTCAAATAAATAAATAAAATCTTAAAAAAAAAGAAAGAAAGAAAGAAAGAAAGAAAGAAAGAAAGAAAGAAAGAAAGAAAGAAAGAAAGAAAGAAAAAACTACCGGTGTCTGGCTTCTTCTCATGGGCTTTGTGATTGAATCCGTGGGCATGCGGCCTGTGCACTAAAGTTCCCCAGGTGACTGATGTGCAGCAGTGTGCGGACCACTGCTCTAGAAGCTTGAAGAGCAGGTACGGTGGGAGGTCTGGAACTAGAGAAGATTGTGATCAGTGTGGAGATACTACCACTTAAGGCTTCTGAGGTGAGGGCACGTTCAGGTGAGGGCTGGAGCTGAGACTGCTCCAGAGTTGGGAGGGCAAGTATGGCTTCCATCTTTGGCACAAAAGACCCTGAAGCCCACTTTCCAGGTACTTCCTGCTTTTCACCCAGTGCGCGCTCTTTGAGAAGAGAGGGCGGTCCCTCCCGGCATGCTGATTGAGGAATAGACAGTAAGGCTCAAACGTGTCTTACTCTTGTTTTAGAAAATAATAGTGCAAAACACTGTCGATGCAAATAAAAGCCCAAAACAAATAACCAAACTAATGGGAACTTATTTAAAAGCAAGAATAACAGCAGTTGAAAACCAGCACTTACGGTGTGCTGATAGCAAAACATCTCCTTTATGGGCAATTCATACTTTTATAAGCAGTAGAATCTTTGTACCAATACTCTGCATTTTGTGATTGTGTGACATCTAAGTTCAGTACTGAAAGTCTAGAAAGCTGTAGGCCTCTACTAACTTCAAATTAAAAATAGTAACATATAAAACTAACACCTGTATCATAATTAGCCCACGTAACCATAGTAACTCACTTTATTACTCTCAGGGCTCCATGTTTAACATTGTGTCATTTGCCCTAGAACTTCAAATCCTTTTATATCCATTAGGAGAGCCTTCGTCCACCCAGGGCTACAGACCATAAGTTGAAAATTACTGACCTATGTGAATGGTGAGATCTTCCAGAATGAGGGGTGGCCGTGGGGTTTGCGCCAGTGACAATGATTTTATTATTATTTTTTAATTATTATTATTATTTAAGATTTTATTTATTTATTTGACAGACAGAGATCACAAGTAGGTGGAGAGGGAGGCAGAGAGAGAGGAAGGGAAGCAGGCTCCGTGCTGAGCGGAGAGCCCGATGTGGGGCTCGATCCCAGGACCCTGGGATCATGACCTGAGCCAAAGGCAGAGGCTTTAACCCTCTGAGCCACCCAGGCGCCCGTGACAATGATTTTAAAGTTTGAAAGAACTTTTCCCATATGACATCCATAAGGTGATTTCTATGTCATGGTGTTGCAGGCCCTACAGTTAACTTTGGTTGGAAGTGGATTAGTTAGGTGGTCATCTCTGCGAGGCAGTTTATTGCAGTGTCTGAGGATAGGAAATGTAAATGGTTGTAGTGGTTGTGGTTGGAATTCTGTACCATGTGTATCTATTTCTGTGGTGGTCCACACATCTTTCTCTTAGTTTGTATGAAGATGCTTATTTTTTGTAATTGCCCTCACAGCCGGCAGTGGATAGTCTTGGTGAGAGTGATATTTTCTCAGGGCAGGTGGAAGTCTTCAAAGAGTATGTAGAAAAAAAAAAAAGAAAGAATCATTTATGCTGATTATGTCAGCATAAAGCAGGATTTCAGCTTTCCACAGTGCACGTAGCTTGGTTCTCCAGTCTGTATTTCAGTAAGTGTAGTATTTGCTCATTGCTGGGACCAGAATACCCGTGTCTTCTTCACCCCCTCCATGGCTAGCTCCCACTCGCCCTGCTGACCCTTGGTGCTCCCACGAGCCTCAGTTCTGTGACCACCGTCTCTGCAGAGGGTCCTGGAATTTTCAGGTCATGCTGCCAAGGCCAGCAGTCCTTTGGATCTTCTCTGACCGTCTGGCATTTGCTTTACGTTTCTGTCCCTGTACTACTTCTTTGGTGCCAGTACCTGGGAACAAGGACATGTATTCGTTTACATGTGTGTTTCTGTGTGTCAGGGTTTCTTAACTTCAGCACCGCTGACATTTGGGGCCGGATCATTCTCCGTTCTGTGGTCCGTCTGGTACCCTGCGGCCTGTGCAGTGGCATCCCCAGCCTCTACCCTCGAAATGCCATTAGCACCTTCGCCCACTTGTGACTCACAGTCATGTCTCCACATGGTGCCAGATGTCCTTTGAGGGTGAGGAGTAGGTCACCTCTGGCTGAGAAGTGCTGCTGTGTATCCGACTAAGAGCTCCTCTTGGGACTGTCGGAGATAGTCCTGCTTGTAGTTCCAGTGCTGGCAAAAACTGTTCACTGAATCACTGTGAATAACCCAGAATTTGAGGGTTGATTAATATGAAGCGGACTTGTCTCCGCCACCCCTCATCTCTAGAATCTTTACAAAACTAATGCTGAGAAAGCTCTTGATACCCCGAGGTCTGGACCCTGACTTCTATGTCCTAAGCATCAACCCGTGTGACTTGCCTTCCATTTGTTTTTAGCTTTAAAAGGGAGGTAATAAGGTTGTAATGAAGTCAGTTGGCAACATGTTTTCACACATTTATCACAATAGGTATTCAGCACACACTAGTTGAATGCTCTTGATTGAATGATAGCCTGATTTCATTCATTCAGCACACCTTGAGTGCGTGCTGTAAGCTAGGCCCCGAGCTAACACAGCTGAAGAGTGCATGAATCACTTCCATTCCCAGCCTGTCCTGGTGTCCAGGGGTTCCTGCTCTCATGAGGGAGAGGGGGGAGCCATTCATCGTGGTGAGCTTTGTATTCCCCAAGGTAGGCAGGAACCACGTGGGAGAGAGCCCTTGGGAGGTGGCTGATCTGAGGAGGTGTCGGGAAGGCTTTTCTGAAGAGAGTCATTTGTGCTCACTTCGGCAGCACATATGCTGAAGAGAGTCATTCATGTGGAGGCTTGATACCAAAAGGCAAAATGGGGAAAGAGCATCCCAGGCAGAGAAAATACTGTACCGCTGTGGGTGGGGACAGTGAGTGGGCAGAGAGGGCATAGGGAGCCCTGGGAGAAGAGGGTTAAAAACAGGTTAGAATCTGCTTGAGTGTATTTCTGACATTGGAGATTGTTCCCCACTGTGACCCTGGGTGGGTTAAAGCTGTTTTCTTTTCTCCTGTTCATTTTGCCATTATTAGTTAGCTTTTCTTTTAGCAAGTTGACTTCCTAGAATATCCTCTCATTTCCTTCCATTCACAAATGTGTGAAGGATTTGGAATACCCAGGAGGATGCATTAGCCTAGGAGCACTTTTTTTTTTTTTAAAGTTTCCTTCTTTCCTTTCCTCCCTTCCTCCCTTTCTCTTTCTTTTTCCTTTCGTTTCTGTCCTTCAGTTATTTTCTTTTAAATTTAATTTTATTTTTTTTCAGTGTTCCAAAATTCATGATTTATGTGCACCACACCCAGTGCTCCGTGCAGTCTGTGCCCTCTGTAGTACCCACACCAGGCTCAGCCAACCTTCATCCCCCTCCCCTCCAAAACCTTCAGTTTGTTTCTCAGAGTCCACAGTCTCTCATGGTTTGTCTTCCCCTCCAATATCCCCCAACTCCCTTCTCTCCATCTCCCCATGTCCTCCGTGTTATTCTTTATGGTCCACAAGTAAGTGAAACCATATGATAATTGACTCTCTGCTTGACTTATTTCACTCAGCATAATCTCCTTCAGTCCTGTCCATGTTGATACAGAAGTTGGGTAATTCATCCTTTCTGATGGAGGCATAATAATGATCCATTGTTTCCATGTGTCTTTAACATTCATTTGAGATAAAAGGAGCTGGCTTTTATTGTCACAGTTTTACCAGTGAAGGGAATAGGATGTGTTAACTGTTCACTGTTTGTAGCATCTCTCCTCTGTTGAGGAAACAGAGGAATTGATGCAGGGGGCATTAAGTGAGTCATATAAAGGCTAGTCTAATGGAGGAGTGGGGGTGCCCCAGCCCCCAGGGCTCCTGGTCTTGTGATTTTGGTGACTTGGCCATTTGGGAAGAGTTACAACTTAATCTCTTTTGTGCCGGTATTATGGAGCCTTAGTATATTAATCTTCTAATCTCTTAATATATTAATACCATTTGGATATTATTAGTATTCAAACATTATTCAGTAAGACATGGCCTGTAGAAGTATCTTTAGAAGATATTATCTCTATAGCAGGCATGACCTAAGTGTTTATATTTAATGTATATACTTAACTTTTGAGTAATTTACATTTTATGTCATATGACTTAAATTGTTTAGTATTAAACCTTAAAAGCTCTGAAATATACTTTTTTGGTTTAGGCTTTTTAATATACTTGTTAATGAAAACACATGCAAGGAAGTGAAATATCAGCTCTGAGTATAGTGTCATCCCTGCCGTCATAAAATCTCCTCTCCAAAATCAAATATTTAAGATAAGTGTATTGTCTAATTTTAACTTAGAGTCTCAGAACTGTGTCACCCTGTTAATATTAAGTAACAGCAGTACGACAGCAGAGGGCACCAAATATCTGTTTCAGTCTTAGACATTTTCTTGATAGTTTCCCTTTTTCTCTCCCTCCTTTCCTTCCTTTTTTCTAATACAGTTGACAGCACGGTTTGAACTCTATGTGTCCACTTATATGTGGATTTTTTTTTCAATATGGTGTAGTCTTGTAAACATTTTGTCTATGATTTTCTTTTTTCTAGCTTTCTTTATTATAAGAATACACTATCTAATACATATACAAAAGTATGTGTTAATTGACTCTGTTAATGGTAAGGCTTCTGGTTAACAATAGGCTGTTTGTAGTTAAGTTTTTGGGGAGTCAGAAGTTACTCTCAGACTTCCTACTGCATGTGGGGAGAAGGGGATCAGTGCCCCTGACATACATGTTGTCCAGGGCTCAGCTATACTTAAAATCGTTAACACTAAAACCATATATTCTTATAGTAAGTGGTGGGGTTTTCCCTTGGCTAATTTTAGAATATTTTAAAAGCACATTAAGACGGGGCACCTGGGTGGCTCAGTGGGTTAAGCCTCTGCCTTTGGCTCAGGTCATGATCCAGACAGATGAGCTGTACATCGGGCTCTCTGCTCAGCGGGGAGCCTGCTTCCTTCCTCTCTCTCTGCCTACTTGTGATCTCTGTCAAATAAATAAAATCTTAAAAAAAAAGCACATTAAGACATCAGTGTTTTTATTCATCAAACCTTTCCCATTTAACATTATGCATCAGAAGTTCTTTTAAAGATCTTTATTTTTTATTTAAAAAATTTTTTTTTAATTTTTAAAAAATATTTTATTTATTTATTTGACAGAGAGAGAGATAACAAGTAGGTAGAGAGAGGGGGGAAGAAGCAGGCTCCCTGCTGAGCAGAGAGCCCAATGGGGGGCTTGATGCCAGGACCCTGAGATCATGACCTGAGCTGAAGGCAGAGGCTTAACCCACTGAGCCACCCAGGCACCCCAAAGATCTTTGTTTATTTTTTTTTAAAGATTTTATTTATCCATTTGTCATAGAGAGACTGCGCTAGCGAGCACACTAGTAGGGTGAGCAGTGGTCAGAGGAAGAAGCAGGCTCCTGGCTGAGCAGGGAGCCTGATGTACAGCTCATCTGTCTGGATCATGACCTGAGCCAAAGGCAGACTGTTAACTGACTGAGCCACCCAGGCGTCCCTAAAGATTTTTATTCAATAGGATATCCCATCCATAATCAGGAGTAAAATTGTTTAATTTTTCTTACCAAAATATTCTTAGGTGATAAACCAGTTCTTTATACTGTACTTAGGAAATAAAAAAATTATTAAGATCATGCATTAGAAATATGACACCTAAATAATTATTTTGTGAAATGTTTTATTATTATTTGTCACTTACGTATTTGTATGTACATATTATTTGTCACATACATTATTTTAGGACTCAGTGTTGATATTTATAGAAGCGTGTGTGTGTGTGTGTGTGTGTGTTTGTGTGTGTTTGTGTATGTTAGATATATAACATTACCTAGTCTTAGTATCCTCCATCTCTGGTTTCAAAACAGATTCAGATTTTTTTAAAATTATTTACTCATCTGCTTTACGCAGTAGCATCAAAATCAGCTGGTGTTTTGTTTTAAGATTTTATTTACTTGAGAGGGAGAGGGAGAGGGAGAGAGCAGAAGCTGGGGGAATAGGCAGAGGGGGAGGGAGAAGCAGACTCCCCACTGAGCAGGGAGCCCAATGCAGGGCTTGATCCCAGGACCCAGGACCATGACCTGAGTAGACACTTAACTGGATGAGCCACCCAGGTACCCCCAAATCAGCTGGTGTTTAATGCTCACTGGCATAAATCAAATTTATGTTTAGGTAGAAGTCTGGACTCTTTGGTATTATAGATTGAACTCCATGCTTTTTCAGGAAAAATAATTATTTTTCTAGGTAACTTTAGAAATAGTCCTGAAAACTATGACATTAAAAAATGATTCAAAAAGAAGTTTTAAAATCAGGAGTGAATGATGCAAGAGTAAAATTATCACCATCATTCTTTAAATTTCTCTAAATCATCAGATAAAATGACATATGCCTAAAATATCATTATAATGTTGGTTTTAGGGGACAAAGCTACGGGGTGTTTTAACAGACATGATTTAACCGAGCATGTATTCAAATATATAATAATGAGAAATGTTGTAACAGGGATACATCAACATTTTCTCCTTTGCAGGTTGGAAGTTGTTTCCTTGTTGCTGGCAGTGCTGCTTATGGTGTGTGTGTGTGTCCATATGCTGAAAAGTACCCGGGCTTGAATAAGGATTCATCTCTTGACCATAGTTCTGTCATTTTCCTTGGGTTTTTCACTTGAGATACAATTTTATCTGCTATTCTTTTTTTTTTTTTTTTTAAAGATTTTATTTATTTGTCAGAGAGAAGAGGGAGAGCGAGCGAGCACAGGCTGACAGAATGGTAGGGAGAGGCAGAGGGAGAAGCAGGCTCCCTGCCGAGCAAGGAGCCCGATGTGGGACTCGATCCCAGGATGTTGGGATCATGACCTGAGCTGAAGGCAGCTGCTTAACCAACTGAGCCACCCAGGCGTCCCTTACCTGCTATTCTTAATGTGATTTCCACAGGTTCGTTTTCAGTGATGAGCAAGTAGCGCAGTAATTTTTTCCTTTTGGTGCATTTCTGTAATGTTTTTAGTCCAGTTCTTTATATAGTATTTGAAATGGGTAAGTCTGTATTTTCCCGTATACAGAAAATATAATTTTAATAGGCTTAGCACTTACAATGGAAATATCAAATATATCAGTCTTACTAGCTCTTTAAAGTACATTGTGTGTCTTTTGCGTTTATGATTTGAGTTTTACTAGCAAACTTGAGACCATTTTATTTAAATATATTTTATGATTTAGCTTTGCCTGCTGCCCTTTGTCAAGTAAGTTTTGAAATTAATTGCCTTAAGTACAAAGGCTTCATTTTTTTCTAAGCATCTTGTATATAATGGACACTCCACAAGTATTTGTTGAATTAAGCTTCTGCCATGATAATGTGAAAGGGAATTTGCAAACACGCATTTCAGATGTTCTTAGTAAAGGTAATAGAACAAGCATACAATTTTAATAGGAATGTTAAAGAATTTCCAGAATTAGGTAACCTGTACATGAAACTGTTAAGATGATAAGATGACTCAAATCTGTTAGTTTGTTCTAGATATATATATCTGTGATTGAGCTAAGAGATCCTTGGAGTTTGGTAGATGTTTCGGCTCATTTTTCTTTAATCTTAGTGTGACATATTAGAATATCAAACGTGCCTGTGATTACCTCTGCCATCTCATGCATTCAGCTTAAGTGCTGCCCTCACAACTTTGCTGGATATCTGTATTTTGTTGTAATAA
Source organism: Neogale vison (assembly GCF_020171115.1). Classification (NCBI taxonomy): domain Eukaryota; kingdom Metazoa; phylum Chordata; class Mammalia; order Carnivora; family Mustelidae; genus Neogale; species Neogale vison. The sequence continues at coordinate 141,994,600 of NC_058093.1, read as the reverse complement.
GCCTTTAAGTCAGTAGAATCCATTGACAGATGTTACAGGTCATATGTAGGACTTGGGGATGAATCATTTTCTCCTTCTTTCCTTCAGTCTCACTCTGTTCTCACCTTCCTTTATTATCGCTGTCTTTCACCCTCCTTTTCTGACTGTAGCCTGCTCGTACGTCCAGTTTCTCCATGGTGACACAGTCAGCAGCACCCAGAGGTTGTGATAAGAGGAGTCACGCACAGCCACATCCAGATAGCATGGCACCAGACACAAGATAACCTTCCAGTTGTCCAAGCACATGGGCTGTCTGCTGGCGCACCTCCCGGAAAGAGACAGAACCAGAGCCATCTCGGGGTGCTGAAAGGGGCACAGATGTGGTTGACATCAGAGGGGAAAGCTTAAAAGCGGACCTTGTGTCCTCACTCTTGCCCTCTTTTTTCTTCAAACCCCTCTTGCTGCCTCAGTAATTTCCTTACCAAACATGTTTGATTTTATATTTTTTGGTAGTAATGATCTCCCTTTCTCCTAATAGAATTTTGTAGCTCTTTAATAGAAAGACAATATTTACTAAGGTATTGTGGTGGGCTCTTGATTTTACCTGATGCTGTTTTTAACCTATTTTCTAAACATAGTGACATGGCTGTCTACCCAAAGTAGATATTAAGATGATGTTTTATCTTTTTCTGTGACTTGATGAGCCCTAATGCCAAGAATAATGCCTGGGCCGTAGCAGCAACTTCGTATGTGGTAGCTATCAATATCAGTTTCCATATCAATAATATATTAGATATAATGTATTATAAACAACTTTATCATTCAAATTAATGTCAGTAGGTACAAAGCGTTAAGCACAGCGTTTGACATTACATAGTCAGTGTTTGGAAAAACAAATATGCCGCACAGTGGTGTTAAAAATAAAAGGGTAATGTGTACATTCTTCATCCCATCCCGCCTTCTGCATTCTCAGTGCTGTTGCCCACTTTCATCTTCCCTCATCTGGATGGCTTCTGCTTCCTCCCAGTTCATATTCGCGACTCTGATCTTTTCAGCCAACACTGCTGGTGGATAAACATCTATAAAATTAAATTTGATTATGTTATTCCACTCTTTTAAAGTCTTTAGATGGTAGTTGTCAAGCTGTACGATAGCCTGAAGTTGTCTGGGGTTCTCATTACGCAGGTTCTGATCCATTCAGGTCTATGCATACTGATTCAGGCCTGATGTCAGGCCCAGGAACCTGTATTTTAACAAATAGCCTCAGTGATTCTCAGAGAAGCACTGCTTTAGTGATTCCCAAGCCTGCAAGATAAAGTTCAAAAGCCTGAGTGGGAACCTCTGTGTTCTCAGTGAACCAACCCTTACATTCCTTCCCCTCGTCATCTGTGGCTTCATCAGCGTCTGGCCTGTCGCATCTCCAGCCTTTATCCTTGTTCACATTTTGCTCTCTGTCTGCCCTTTCATAGTTACCCCTTCGGAGAGGCGCACCCAGGGTAGAGTTGGTGCTTTCTCTGCTGTGTCCCTTACTGTATCTTGCAATCCTCCTTTCTTCAAAGCACCATTCTTACCACATTGGCATGGTGTCTTTACATGCCATTATGTATCTGTGAGGTTTGAGTTCCATTACTAGAAAATCATCTCGTTAGTCTTTGTATCTCCAGTGTCTTGCACAAACACAGGCAAATGTGTAACAAATGAATTAAATATGGGAATGAAATTCAGAAAGTCTTGACTTTTTTTAAAATCATATTTTGTAGAATATTAATTTACATTACCTACATTCTTTAGGTTCTTAAGCTGTGATTTAGAAATTATTTCCTACCTTCCTTTAAACATGATTCAGTTCAGAACAGAGATTTAAGCAAAGGAGGCAGAATTAGTAATAATTATGGCAATAATTTTTGGAAGAGCAGCTACTTGAGACTTTTTTTTACATTTTTCTTTAATTGAAATAAAATTGACATACAGCATTGCATTAGTTTCAGGTTTACAACATGATGATTTGTATTTGTATGTATTGAGAAATGATCACCACAGGAGGTCTAGTTAACAGGAAATGCTTCTCCAAGGATGGGTAAAGTATGACTTGAGGGGTTGTGCGAAGAATGAGAAAGCAGCAGCATCCTGGTATAAGCAAAGGCCCAAACATGTGACACTGCATGGTTCTGGAAGATACAAGTGTTTTAGGGACACCTGGGTGGCTCAGTTGGTTAGGCATCTGCCTTCTGCTCAGGTCATGATCCTGGGGTCCTGGGATCCAGTCTGACATCAGGCTCCCAGCTCCTCTTTGTGCCCATCCTCCTCCTCTTTGTGCTCACTCTCTTCCAAATAAATAAAAATAGAAAATTAAAAAAAAATACAAGTGATTTCATTGGGCTGTAGTAGAAGATATGGGGGTTGTGATGAAATTGGAGGCAGCAATATGCTTTGCTTTGCAAAGAAGTCTTTACTTTGGAAAGATTGTATCCTTGGATTCTAAAATGCCTTTGAAATCCTTTCAGCTCGGAAGAAACGTGGTCAGATGGGAGGATGATTGAGGCGGAAGGGAGGGACCAGTTAAGGAGATTTATTACAATTTTATGATTGAAGAGTTGATTAGCAATTTAAAATAATTTTGAATTTTTTTTTTTTTATAATGTCCTTCATTCATTCTGTCATGTACTCTGATAGGCTGACACAAGATGAGTAAAACATAGTTCCCACAGAGTACAGGAAAATGTAAATATGAAAAATACCCAACTGTGTCAACATAGCCAAGGTGTATATGTTTGTGACGTACAGTAGATATAAAACTTTATGGGCGCTGGATCATTACGAACTAACTTTCCTTTGGAGAATTAGGGTCTTGATGGAATAGAAGGGATTAGAGTAGAACAAAGAAGAATATTTTGGGCAAAGGAATAAATAAAAGGATTAATGGGTGGGAGAGCCTGGTTACGGGATGAGAGCCGGTTTGTTAAAGCCGGAAAAATACTTGCTATCAGACCATAACAGGCCTTGAATGTTGTGCTGAACGATTTTGCATTTTATCCTGAAGCTTTATTTTCTGATTTTGAGAATAATATATCATGGCTGTATACCATTTAAGAAATGTAGGGAAATATAAAGAAAAAAGAAACTAGTCTGTAATTCCATCACAAAATGTAATGACCAATATTTTCATGTATTTCTTCCCAGTGTTTCTCACCATGCTCAGATATATACTTAAGCATTCAATAAATGAAATCAGAACTATACTCTGTGTGCGTGCGTGTGTGCGTGTGTGTGTGTGTGATTTTAATCTCACTTAAAATTGGAACAGGTGGGGTTCCTGGGTGGCTCAGTCTGTTAAGTGTCTGCCTTGGCCCAGGTCATGATCCCAGAGTCCTGGGATCAAGCCAGCAGGGAGTCTGCTTCTCCCTCTCCCTCTGCTCCTCCCCCCTCTCATTCTGTCTGTCTCTCTTTCCTTCTCTCTCTCTCTCTCTTTCGCAAATAAAATCTTTTTTAAAAAATTGGAACAGGAAATTTTGCCATGTGGTTAAATGTGTCCAGAAAGCATGATTTGTAGTGATTGCAGTATTTATTCTATTATATGGCTACACTTAAATTATTTATCTGTTTCCTTATTGTTAGACTCTTTAGGCTTCAATTTAAAATAATGGCTACCATTTCACTGAACATCTCTGTACATAAATCCATGTCTGTATTTCTGACTATTTAGGATAGGGTTCTAGAAATAAATGCACTGGATCAAACTGTCTAAAGGTCTCACAATGTATTTTGCTACATTGCTCTTCTAAAAGGCTGCTTTTTAAATTCACGCCTGCAGTGTGTGGGTTTGACTTCCATTGTATTCCTGGATAAGTAGTTTTTAGTGTTTACTGTGCGCTAATTTTATAAATGGTATCTTGTAGTTATTTTAACAGTTATTTCCTTGACAACTAGTTTGAGCTGGTTTTCTTTTCTTTTTTTTTTTTTTTAAAGATTTTTATTTATTTATTTATTTGACAGAGCGAGATCACAAGCAGGCAGAGAGGCAGGCAGAGAGAGAGGAGGAAGCAGGCTCCGTGCTGAGCAGAGAGCCCGATGTGGGCCTCGATCCCAGGACCCTGAGATCATGACCTGAGCCGAAGGCAGCGGCTTAACCCACTGAGCCACCCAGGCGCCCTGAGCTGGTTTTCTCCTATATTTATTGACTCTGTTTCTTTTACTGCAAATTGTCCTTGATCTTTATGATATTCTCCCTCTTATTTGGGCATTAGTATTTTTCTCACTGATTTTAAGACATATTTATATAGATTATAACTCAGTCTTATTTCTGGCCCATTTTCCTATTTCTTATTTGCCTTTTAATATTTTTACAGTAGTGAATTTTATAGTAGTGAATCTTTAAGTATGTTTGGAAAGCTCTTTCTCTTCTTGAGATCAGATATATTCACCTGTATTTTGGTCTAGTTTTTAATCTGTATTTTCCATTTCTCTTTATAACCCATGATAATGGCAGCTTTTCGGTGGAAGAGTGATGTGACTGTATTTGTGCTTCAGAAAGAAGTCTTGTGGCTCTGTGAAGTGACGTTGGACTAAGGAGAGACTAGGGGCAGTGAACCCCACTGGGACAAGGAAATAAGGGTCCAGATGTGGTGACAGTGATGGGGGGACAGAATGGAAGAGGAAGGATTCTCCACGGACGGCCTGGCAGGCACAGCAGGTTCAGTGGCAGCGTGGACATGGGGACACATTGACTATGAGGTGCTATGGGACATCTAGATACAAGCAGTTGTTAAGTAGAGGATTGAAACTCCAGGGGGCTGGTCTGGCGATGATGGAAATTAGGGAGCCACAGGCGTCAGTCCCAACATAGGAGGAAGGATGAGTTTTCAGGGCAGCTGACGGCTGAGAAGGGTGGTCAGATCAGAAGGCTCACCAGGAAGGGAAGCTGGGAGAGGTGGCTTTTAATTTTTTTTCTTTATGCTTTTCTCTCACTCCCCCAGCAAAAACAACGATGTCAGATACTGCAAAGAGCTCAAGGAAAAGCAGGACTGAGAGTTTCCTTGGATTAGCCTCCTAACTTTCTCTACATTTGGCTAAAAGGGGCAGCAGAGGAGGAGAGAGATCTGTAGAAGAGAGGGCACAGTCAAAGATAACACTCTTTGTGAGAATCTCAGTAGACCTGCGCAAGTTCCGAACTGAGGGAAAAGAATCTGTGAATAGGGAGAGAGTGAAGGGAACGTGGAAAGAGGAGGGATTTGATGGTACAGCAACTTAAAGGGACGAGTTGCTGTGATAAATGGATTTTTCTTTTAGGTGGACCAGTAGTTCATTCTCAGAGAATTTGCATAGAGGTCACTGAAATTTTAGTCTCTTCTATGAGTGAAAGGACTCTGCTTCGATAACAAATTTTTTTTTGTTTTTAAATAATTGACCATTTTATAATTGTTTCAGCATAAAATCCTCATAAATTCACATTTTTTATATTCTGCTGATTGGTGCAGTTCGTGCGTTACTCTTAATGGTAGAGGCACCGAATATGCATTCAAGTTCTTCTGTTTATTCCTCATTCGTGAATGTATGCAATTAAACACTTCATAGTTATGACCATTAAAAAAAAATTTTTTTTTGCAGGGAAATTTGCCTAAATATTCTCATAACTCCCTGATGGTTCAAGCAATAAAGACGAACCTAACAGACCCGGACATACATGTGCTTTTCTTTGATGTGGAAGCGTTGATTATTCAACTCCTGACTGAAGAAGCCTCTAGGCCGAATACTGCGCTTATTTCCCCAGAGAATTTGCAAAAAGCATCTGGCAGTTCAGACAAAGGGGGCTCTTTTCTAACTGGAAAACGAGCAGCAGTTCTCTTCCAACAAGTGAAAGAAACTATCAAAGAGAACATAAAGGAACATCTCCTTGATGATGAAGAGGAGGACGAGGAGATGATGAGGCAGAGAAGAGAAGAGAGCGATCCAGAGTATCGGTCCAGCAAATCTAAGCCATTGACCCTATTAGAATATAATTTAACAATGGACACTGCAAAATTGTTCATGTCGTGTCTTCATGCCTGGGGTTTAAATGAAGTTCTGGATGAAGTTTGCCTTGATCGCCTTGGAATGCTGAAACCGCATTGCACAGTATCTTTTGGTCTCCTATCCAGAGGAGGTCATATGTCCCTGATGCTTCCTGGTTATAATCAGCCTGCTCGGAAACTGTCACATGGGAAAGCAGAAGTAGAAAGGAAGCTGCCTGCAACTGAGAGCGTTGGAAAGGGAACTTACGGAGTGTCCCGAGCCGTCACTACACAGCATCTCCTGTCTATCATATCTTTGGCAAATACGTTAATGAGTATGACTAATGCAACTTTTATTGGTGATCATATGAAGAAGGGTCCTACCAGGTGTGACCATGATAGTTTGATTTTATTCTCACATTTCAGGGAAAAAAAAAAAAAGAATGAAACCTCTTTTATTTTTCTGTTTAGTACTTTTTTTTTTTTCTTTTTTGGTTCTGCCTACCTTAGCATCTTTGTGTCATCTCAGTGTTTCCCCTTGAAATTTTAAAACACAACATGCATGATTTAAAACATGTTTAATCTTTATTCAAACATACTACATAGCTATTTAAACTGAGTAGCTCAGTTCAGGTTAAGTAAGTGAGTTAGGGACTAGCTCTTAGAATATAATCTTAGAATTGTATCTACTTAAAGTTTGCATTGACATTTAATTCAAAGTGTTATATTTGGTTGAAGTGCTTCTTTATGACTTATATGTAATGAATGATAGGTGTTTAGTAATTAGCTTCAGAATTTTGTGAAAATTTTGTCAGAATTCTTCAGTTGGGAGAGAGAAAACTTTTTTTTAATTGTAAGAGAGTATTATTTTAATATTTAATGAATATTGAACCTGATTTGTTATTATCTATTTTCTAGAAGTCATGAAGGCAAATTTTTAAACTGTGGTTTTATTATCCTTTATTGAGAGTTGATCATATTGAGAAATTTTAAAAAATCAAGTACTTAAGTAGTACTTACCTAGTGTCTGGTTCTGATGTAAGTACTTTTATAGATACTAGGTCATTTATGCTCTTAACCCTAGAAGGCAGGCACTGTTATCCTTTTACTACAGATAAGAAAACTGAGACACAGGTTAAGTGATGTGTCTAAGGTCACACAGGTAGTTGAGTGGTGTTAAAAGAATTCACAGTGAGACATACTGCCTTGGAAGTTCAAGATTTCTAATGCCGTATTACTTTTTTCAGATTTTAGAGATGAATTCTTTTAGACTCACTGTATTGTTCCATGAACTCATTTGGACCAATCATACAGGGAACGCTGAAATCTCAGCATGCTGATACTGAAGAATGAAGGACTAATTATGATATTTATTTGTCAGTGGTAGCACATTAAACTGTTCAGAAATATTTCTTAAATTAGTATAAAGCATAAATTGTAGATATGAAATTTTTGCTTGCTATTTGCTAATCATTCAATTGATTAAAATTTGAAAAGGAAAATGTTAATAGGTAAAAACAAAAAAAAGCCATCTTTTTGGAATGGTAAATTGAAAATGTTCTGTGTATGTTTCTTTTGCAATTCATTGAGGACTAGAAAGTTAAATATTTAAATGGTTCTGGAAATATGAAAGTATAAATGTATATATACATATATTTTCTTCTTTTTTTTTTTTTTAAAGGCCACCTCGACCAAGCACCCCAGACCTTTCTAAGGCAAGGGGTTCCCCTCCAACTTCCAGTAATGTTGTGCAAGGACAGATTAAACAAGGTAAAATTAAATCTTATTAAGTAATTGACCTGACATTTCAGCTGTAGAAACTGAGGAGGCATAACTAATGTATAATCATAACATTTTATTTGTCTCATATTGTTAAAAGAGAGAAAAGTTGTTATATTCCAGATGTAAATATGGATAATTAAGATGTCAGTTAAAAATAAATCGGATTTATTTAGAAACTGATAAATGAGCATATTTCACTTAATTTTGTTGTACTGTCTTTGACCTAATTTTTATGAATTAGGGGCACCTTAACTTGACAGCGCTAGTGTGTTAATCATGTGTATCTTGAGTTTAAAAGTTTTACCTGTTTTTTTAACTACATTTATAAATGTTTTAAATTAATGTTTTCATACTGTATCTATTCTGTTATTTGCCAGTAGTTCATGCTTTGTAATCCACAAGTGGAAAAACTTTCTTTTTATTTATGTCATTATGTGTCTTAATTTTTTTTTTAAGATTTTATTTATTCATTTGAGAGAGAGAGCATGAGAGGGGAGAAGGTCAGAGGGAGAAGCAGACTCCCCATGGAGTTGGGAGCCTGATGCGGAACTTGATCCCAGGACTCCAGGACCATGGCCTGAGCCAAAGGCAGTCGCCCAACCAACTGAGCCACCCAGGCGCCCCTGTCTTAATTTTTGTCTGTAGCTTTGTTTTTCATTAGTAGATAGAAGAGAAAATTGAGTTTTGCTTCCATTATTATCTTTTATGTCCATTATAAGAGTGGCAAATGAGGCAATCAGAGTTGGGGGGTGGGGGGTCACTTCTGCTTTAGAGAGCTTTCCTTCAGGCTTAGAGTTAATTCTGACTCTCTCAGAATGTGATGAAAGTGAAGAAGAAGTGAGCAAGAGATGAGATGTTGAAGGTTCTGCCTGTGAATGGTGACTTCAGGGTCTTCTTTTTTCCATAGTTATTTGTTTCTGTTTTAAAGATTTTTTTAAAAAAATTTTTTCCCATCCCTAGGACAAGTACTTTTCTCTTTCTTAGCTTATTATTTGGTATTTACTTTAATATCTTTAAATAGATGCCTGATTTTCAGTTTTAGGCACTGCTGGCTTCTCATTATGGGAGATAAACTCCCACATTCTCTACTCCTACTCCCATTGTTCATTCCAACCCCTCATGCTCACATCCTTTATTACCCTTCCTCTGATTAAAAATATAAACTCGTGTAAAATAATTTCATGTTATAGAAAAGTTTTGGTTGGATAAATTTTTATACTTGTGTATGTGAAATACATATACAGAAAGGTACGCAAAACGGAAGTATGTAGCTGAGTGACTTTTACGTGCTAAACTCCCTTGTAACTACATCCATGGACAAGAACTTGAACATTGCCATCATGCCCGAGGTTTCTGGTGTGTTCACTCTCTGTCATTAGTGCCCTCTTCCAAAAGTTAGCTACTGTCTTGACTTTCTGGGAAATCACTTTCTTTCTTTCCTTTAGAGTTATACCACCCGAGTTTAAAGCCCTAAATACTGTAGTTTCGTTTTGCTGTTCTTTGAGTTTTATATGAATTCCGTCAGTCATGGAGTATGTATTCTTTTGTTTTGGTTTATTTTATGAGATTTTTCGATGATAACTGCGTTTGAGATTTGCTCATTTCATTGTTTATTGTTCGGTAATAGTCTGCAGAATGAGTGGACCACAGTTTCTTTGTCCATTTTCCTATCGATAGACATTTGAATTATTTTCATTGTTTTTTGTAAATCTGCAAACGTTCTTGTATTTGAATCTTAATGTACCTTATCAGTTATCAGTACTTCTGTTGTGTATATAACCGAAAGTGGAATTTCTGCATATGTTTAGCTTTAGCAGATAATAGTATGTTTTTCTAAGTGAGTGACTAATACATATCCATCAAAATGGCTAAAGTGAAAAAGATGGAAAATACTGGGTTGGCTAGATATGGCGCAACAAGAAGTCTCATAGACCATTGATGAGCTAATGCTCAGCAGTGAATGTAGCTAACCCTGAATATTTTCCATTTCTTTCACTTGAGCCATTTTGGTGTATGTGCAGTAGTCTCTCAAGTGTTTAATTTACATCCCCCAATACCCATCAGGGTTGAATACTTTTTAGGTACGTTTATTGCTCATTTCTACATATGTTCTTTTGTGAAGTGCCTGTTCAACTCGTGTGTCTACTAGGTTTTTTTTTTTAAATGACTTGTAAGGGTTGATCTGTCACTTGTGTGTTATGAGCCCTTTATGTATTGCAAATACTTACTTGCCTTTCTCTCTTATTTTTGAAATTCAGCGTCTCTCAATTTCAGTGGAATCTAATATATCAATTTTTTCACTTACGATTAATATTTTTGTGTCCTATTTAAGAAGTTACCTTGATACCTCTACCCTGATAATCATGAAGATATCCTTCTGTTTTATAAGCTTTATTGTTTTATCCTTTTTATTTAGATCTGTAATCTGCCTAGAATTCAATTTTGGGTAAAATGGGAAGCAGGGGTCCTGATTTGTTCCCCACTGCTTTGCAATGCCATCCTTGTCATAAATAAAACGTTCTTCTATATGATCTGTTTCTGGGGCTGTTTGAGCCCGTTGACTTGCTTGTGTATTCTTGTGCCTTAATTACTGTAGCTTTATAGTAGGACTTGGTATTCAACAGATAGAGTCTTCCCATCTTATTCTTAAAGAATGTCATGGCTATTCTTGTTTCTTTGAATATCTCAATTGTCACTTTAGAGCTAGTTTCTCATTTGTTGTAAAGACCTATTGTGATTTCAACTGAAGTTTTATTGAATTTGTAGATGAGTTTGAGGAGAATTAATATCTTTGTGGGTTCATTCATTCAGTATATTCCTGTATTTATTTAGGTCTCATTTAGCTATTGTAACTCTTTTATAGTTTAATGTGTAGAGGTCTTTTTATTTAGATTTTTTCCTAGGTAAGGATTTTTAAAATATTCTTATAACTGGTATTGAATAGTTTGTTTTCTGTGCCTCTGGCATAGAAATGCAGATGATTTTTATATGTTGACCTTGTATCAAGCTGGCATGCTCTTCATCCATTATTTGTAATACTTTATTTGTGGATTACTTTGACTATATGGACAGTCATATGGGATACTTTTTCTATTCCCAATGTTTTCCCTTTAAGCTTTCATAATTATTATATCTCTTGTATGCTTTTTATAGGTAATTTATAAGAAATTAACTTTCCAGGGCGCCTGGGTGGCTCAGTGGGTTAAGCCGCTGCCTTCGGCTCAGGTCATGATCTCAGGGTCCTGGGATCGAGGCCCGCATCGGGCTCTCTACTCAGCAGGGAGCCTGCTTCCTCCTCTCTCTCTGCCTGCCTCTCTGCCTGCTTGTGATCTCGCTCTGTCAAATAAATAAATAAAATCTTTAAAAAAAAAAAATTAACTTTCCGTTACTCCTTTGCTAAGTGTTTATCATCTGTATATCATCAGTATATTATCATGCTTTTTCTGTATCTATTGAGATGATTATATAATTTTTCCTTTTATTCTGTTTTGATGTATTATCATCTTATATATTGTTGAATTTGGCTTAATATTTTTTGTTTAGGAAAAAGTTTTCTCTTCTTCCTCTTCCTCTTCCTATTCCTTTTTTTTTTTTAATAAGTAGCCTCCATGCCTACCATGGAGCCCAACACAGGGCTTGAACTCAAAACATTGAGATCAAGACCTAAGCTGAGATCAAGAGTTACACACTTAACCAACTGAACCAGCCAAATTCCCCAATTTTCCTTTCTTCTAATGCTCTTATGAAGTGTTACATTAATGCAGGTTTCAAAAAATGGATTAAGGAATCTTTTCTTTTTTTCTGTTTTCAGGTAGAATTTGTGTGAGATTGACATTCTTTCTTCCATGTATGTGCAGTAGAATTTGCTGGATTTAGATCTAGAGTTTTCTTTGTGGAAAGTTTTAAAATTCTAGGTTTAATTTCTTTCATTCTCATGTGACACTTCAGATTTTCTGTTTCTTCTTACGTCAGTTTCATTAGTACATATTTAGCGATTTTTCTAGTTCTTTTAAATTTGTTGTCCTTTGAAAAGGTACTATCTTTCAAATTTTTTAATATCTGTGATGATACCATCATTTTTGTTCCTGATGTTTTTAATCATTTGTATCTTCCCTCTTTTTTCTTGATCAGTCTCATCAGGCACTTATCAATCTTATTAGTCATTTTAATGAATCCTCTGTGCCTTTGTTTTTCCTTTCTAAGTGCATATTTTTTCCTGTCTTACTGAAATCTGCTGTTCTCCTGTTTTTTTTGTAGTTTAATATGCGGTTTATTTTTAACTTCCTAAGATGGATGGTAACTTATCAATTTTTAGCCCTTCTTCCTTCAGAGTACATGCCCAAAATAATGTTATCTGTGAATAAAGACAGTTTTGCTTCTTTTCAGTCAGTTTGAATTTTATTTTTCTTACCTTATTGCACAGGTAAGGAGTTAGAGAATGCTGTTGAATTGAAAAGTTAGAGCAGTCATGCTTGCCTCATTTCTAATACATGGGATAAAGCATCCAATCTTTATTAAGCATGATATTAGGGGCCCCTGGGTGGCTCAGTGGGTTGAAGCCTCTGCCTTTGGCTCAGGTCATGATCCCAGCGTCTTGGGATCGAGCCCCTGCTTCCCTCCCTCTCTCTCTGCCTGCCTCTCTGCCTACTTGTGATCTCTGTCAAATAAATAAATAAAATCTTTTTTTTTTTTTTTAAAGCTTGATATTAGTTGCAGGTTTTTCTTAAATGAACAGAATATTAAGTCAGGTACCCTCTATTCCTAGTTCGCTGAGATTTAAAAATTATGAATGGATGTTAGATTTTTTCAGATGATTTTTCTGCAGTTGTTGAAATTAGCAAATGATTTTTCTCATTTATTTTCTTAAAACAAAGTACATGAACTTTTGAACTTTAAAACAATCTTGAGGGTGACTGGGTGGCTCAGTTGGTTAAGAAACTGCCATCAACTCAGGTCATGATCCTGGAGTCCTAGGATCAAGTCCCGCATCAGGCTCTCTGTTCGGCAGGGAGTGTGCTTCTTCCTCTGATCTGCCCCTTCTCATGAGTGCTCTCTCTCTCTCTCTCTCAAATAAATAAAATCTTTAAAAAAATTAAAAAAAAAACCCTTGAGATCTTATATTAAACAACACTTGGTCATGATGAATTCTTCTTCTTCTTACAGATTGCTAGTATAATTTGCTAAAATTTCTTAAGAGTTTATGTTATGTTTATTAGGGATTTTGGTCTACAGTTTTCATTTCTGATAATGTTCTTTGTTCAGTGTTGGTAATAGGATAATGCTGGTCTCGTAGGAATTAGGATGTTATCCTCCCCACCCCACCCCCTTTTTTTTTGTATTTTCTGGAAGGGTTTGTTTAGGATTGATTTTATTCCTTATTCGTTTTATCTAAATTCACTATTGAAAGTATGTGGACCTGGAGTTTTCTTAATGGGAAAGGTATTAACTACAGACTTTTTTTTTAAAAGATTTTATTTATGTATTTGACAGACAGAGATCACAAGTTGGCAGAGAGACAGGCAGAGAGGAAGAGGGAAGCATGCTTCCTGCTGGCCAGAGAGCCCGATGCAGGGCTTGATCCCAGGACCCTGAGATCATGACCTGAGCCGAAGGCAGAGGCTTTAATCCACTGAGCCACCCATGTGCCCCTTAACTACAGATTTAAATGCTTTAATAGATACAGGGTTATTTAGATGTTTTATCATTATTATTACATCTTTGGTGAACTTTGCTGTTTTCTGTCAAAGTTATTGGGGAGAAAAGCTTAATATTCTCTTATTTTTCTTTTATTTTTTATTTTTTTATTTTTTTTTTATAGAATATGTAGATCTTTTTTTTTTTTTTTAAGATTTTATTTATTTATTTGAGAGAGAGAGACAGTGAGAGAGAGCATGAGAGGGGAGAAGGTCAGAGAGCGAAGCAGACTCCCCATGGAGCTGGGAGCCTGATGTGGGACTTGATCCCGGGACTCCAGGATCACGCCCTGAGCCGAAGGCAGTCGTCCAACCAACTGAGCCACCCAGGCGTCCCTCTTATTTTTCTTTTAATATCATATCTGTAGAAACTGAAATGGTACCCTCCTCTCATTTTTGTTATATATATTTTATGTTTTTTTTTTTCTCCTGAGTAGTCTGGCAATGGTTGTGGCTTTCATTATTCCTTCTTGAATTCCTATTGGCTTTTGCTTCATGTATTATAAATCTCTCTTATTAGGTACATAAACCTTTTCTTACTGATTTTTTTTTTTACTTTTGTCATTATGAAATGACCTCTATCTTTGATAGTATCTTTTGCTTTGAAAATCTACTTTGTTTATAATAATACATCCAGTTCAGCATTTTTGGTTACTGTTATTTGCATGGTATGTATTTTCTTGTCCTTCTACTTTCCCCCCATTTGGGGTCTTTACATTTAAATTGTGTTTCTTATAGGCAATATGGCCTACTTTTTGCTGTAGTGTTTAAGCCATTTACATTTTAATGTGGTTGTTGATATAGTTAGTTTGAATCTGTCATTCTGCTATTTTTTCTCCTGTCTCATTTGTTCTTTGCGCCTTCTTTTCTTTTTTCTACTGTTTTCTTTTATGATTTCACTTTATCTCTTTTATTGACTTATAAGCTAATTGTTTATTTTGTTATTTTAATGGTTATTTTAGAGTTTCTAGTCTACAGAGATCTTTAATTTTTAGAGTACCTTCATTATACCATTAACATTTAATATTAAAACTAAAATGTTATACTTGCATTTTTTAAATTTCCTGAACTTTATCTTTGTTTTGTATTTTACATTTATGTATTTTATAAACTCTTCAAATCAGTATTATTTAACAGTTAATTGTATTTTAAAGGGATTTAAATAAGAAAAGGAATACATTTAACTATGTAATTACCATTTTTGGTGTTTTTCATTCCTTTATGTAGATGCAGATTTTTGTCTGGTGTAATTTTTTTTTCTGCCTGAAGTAAACATTTCTTGTAGTGAAGGTCTGCTATTCTTTCAGCTTCGCATCTGAAAACGTCTTTATTTGCTTTTGATTTTGAAAGATATATTTTGTCTGGTATAGAATTCTAGGTGGACTATTTGTATCTTTCAGTACTTAACAGAGGGTACTCTATTATCTTCTTACTTGCTTTGTTTTATTTTTTTTTTAGAGGTTTATTTATTCATGAGAGAGAGAGAGTGTGCATGTGTGACCACGTGTGAGTATGGGAGGGAGAGGGATAAGCAGACTCCATGCTCAGTGTGGAGCCTGAAGTAGGGGTTGATCCCAGGACCCCAAGATCACAACCTGAGCTGAAATCAAGAGTCAGATGCTCAACTGAGTGAGCCACCCAGGTGCCCCCTCATTTGCTTTGTTTTTAACAAGAAATCTGATGTCATCTGTATTTTCCTATTTAACATTAAAAATTTTTATTTTACTTTATGACTCTTGCTGTTTTAAAGATTTTCTCTTTGTTCTTGGTTTTGAGCCATTTGCTTATGAAGTGCCTTGGTGTAATTTTCTTTATATTTCTTGAGGTTGAGTTTATTGAGCTTATTATTTTTTTATAGTTTTCATTAATTTAAAAAATTTTTCAACCATTATTTCTCCAAATATTCTTTCTATTCTCTCCTCTCTTCTCCCTTTAGTGGACTCAAATTATATGTACATTAGGTCACTTGAAATTGTTTCATAGATCACTGATGCTTTATATTTGGATTTTTTTCCCCCTGTGTTTTCATTATTTAGTTTCTGTTGCAATGTCTTCAAGTTCATTTGTCTATTTTTGGCAATATCCATCCTGGTATTAAGACGAACCAGGGTATTTTTCATCTCAGACATTATGATTTGCATGTCCATAATTTTGATTTGTATCTTTTTTTATATCTTCATTTTTTCTGTGTAACTTTTTTCAGTATATCAGCTATAGTTATAATAACTGTTAATACCCTTATTTGATAATTTTGACATCTCTGTCAGTTTGGGGTTCATTTTTAATGGATCCCCCTCCCGCATTATGGACTGTGCTCTCCTGCTTCCTTGCGTGCTTGGTAATCATTGTTAAATGGCAGACACTTTGGATTTTGGATTTTCAGTTGGGTACTGAAGATTTTTATATTGTTATAAATCTTTTTTTTTCTTTTGTAACTTATATTCTGGATACAGTTAAGTTGCTTGGAAACAGTTTGATTTTTTTCTGGTCTTGTTTTTGATTTGTTTGGTGGGTTTAGAGTCATGCTCTAAGGCTAATTTCCCATTACTGAGGCAAGAGCTTCCTGAGTATTCTATCTAGTACCCCATGAATTATTAATTTTCCAGTCTGGCTGGTGGAAGCAACATGGTCTTTGGCATTATAGTTTCTTCACACACATGAACTGATCAGTGCTCTGACTATTCCAGGGGGATGTCTGAAGAACTTGATCTTTGAAGCTTTCTTCTCTCTGTCCAGTGGATTCTAGCTGCTCTGGCTTCCTGAGACTCTCAGCTCTGTCTCTTCAACTCAGGGAAACTGTGGGGCTCTTCCCTCAAACTTCTTCCCGTATCTTGGTCGAGAAACTCCCACAAAGCAATAAGCTGGGGCAATCATAGTGCTTGCTGTTTGTCTCCCAACTCCTGACTCTCAGTTGATCATCACTTGATGTCCAGGGGCTTGAAACCATTGTTTTATGTGTTTGGTTGGGGGAGTTGTTTTAGATGGGATTATAAATCTGTTTCATGTTATTCCATCTTGGCCAGAAGTGGCAGTTCCTCTCCCTTTACTTTGAAAATGTTCTAAATATACTATTACTTCGTAAAGTAAAAATCATTTATGTTATATAGAGTTTCAGTATTTTTAGAGCCATTACTTCAGAGAGAAATGGAAACAGGCTCACAAAGGTAAGAGACTTGTTTAAAATATGGTTAGTTATAGTGGTATGATTAGGATACAACAGCACCTTTTAACTCTCAGTCTGTGCTTGTATTTATGTCCTAAATCCATTAAAAATATCTTCCAGCTTACACTGTACAAATCAGTGGCAGGGCGTAATCTCCTCTATTTAGTTAGTTCAGTGCTTCATTGATGATGAGTTCCTATTTAGGGGTGCCTAGGTGACTCAGTTGTTAGGCATCTGCCTTCGGCTCTGGTCATGGTCCCAGAGGCCTGGGATTGAGCCCGTTTTGGGCTTCCCGCTCCCTGCTTCTCCCTCTCCAGCTACCCCACTGCTTGTGTTTCCTCTCTTGCTGTCAAATAAATAAACAAAACCTTTAAAAAAAAGTCAGTTCCTGTTAGAGATGGTATTTGTTTTCCTCATCATTACCATTGTTATTATCATTCTTTGTAGTTGATATTTCTTCTTCGATTACATTTTCTCCCTCTGTAATCTGTGACATTGTTGTGATGCATTGTGTACTCCATCACCGTTACGGCATTGAACTTACTCACCTGGTCAGATCTGAGGATGTTACTTTGATTTGAATACTTTAATGCTGCTCCTCTCATAAAGCATCACGTTTTGAGAGCAGTGAAGAGGGGGAGAAGGACACTAAGAATTGAGGCTTTTTCCAAAGCATTTATTTAAGGCAGTAGAGTTAGGAATTTCCATTTGAAACAATACAGATGCTTATCTTTTAAAGGGAATAAAGATTAGCAATCTGTAGTGAGAATTACATTATAAAATACTATGATGAAACTCACTTTCTATTTGAATATTGAAAATATAGAGTGATTATCTCTTTAATAAATATTTACTAAGCCCTTTTTTCCTCCAACTCTATTTGGTCGTTAGAAAAATTAGTCTGATGTATACTCTCTTGAGTAGTTTATATACATCTATCTAGTAAATAACTCAATGGACATAAACAACTAGCTAGTGTAAGAAACGGTAAGAGAATGGACAAGGCTCTGAGTTCTCTGACTACAGTAGAACAGTGAGGGTATTACATTTTTGTCTTTCTGTTCTAACTTAGCTCGGTTTGCTTTCAGACATTTTCCTCTTTCCTTATGTTTTCTTTTCCTGACTCCCACTACATTGCACATTGACTCACAATCCATTTCTCAAGCTGAATGCAAACATGAATATGCTCCTTTTCGATAAACTGTCACTTACATGTTGGCTAATACTTGTTCAGCTGCAAAATAATCTATATGGAGTAAAGACTTTAGCTGCGGATTGGACCTTTTGTAGACGTTTGGGTCTAAGAATAAAGATGATATAGATAGTTCAGCTAACATAATTTCTAATAAACATTATCAGGGTATTTCATTGGAAAATAATTTCTTCACGAGAGCTTTATTTTGTCTAACAGTGGGCTTGTTCATTCAGTCTTTGCCAATTATTAACATTTACTGACAGTCATGTCAGTACTTTTTGGTAAAGTCAGTTTTTATTTATTAGACACTCGATTGTGTACTTTACAAAACATCTCACTTGAGAAAGGGATCAGACTAAATTGTTGTTCATAGTTATACAGCCCTAAATGGCCAATAGCTTTAGGCTTATCTACATCCTGATATACTGTACTTCTCTTGGTCAGTTAAGTAATGTTATGGCCTAAGTCTTTGGTGTGTGTCTCTAGTGCCTATCTTGACTGTGACCCTCTGTCTATGTTAGTAGTTACATCGTTACTCAGTGGCAGGTGTGGAAGCAAGTTTAAGCAATTTAAATATGTAAGATTATGTTACAGTATCTGCTATTTTATTTTTCAGAAATGGGTTTAATTTAGGTTGTCTAAACTTAGAAGTAGGAGGTAGTCATTGTTAAATTATTTCAGGCATCATTTATACAAATTAACCAATAGGTTTTCACCATCCTTTCCTAGGTTCTATAGCAA
Organism: Neogale vison; assembly: GCF_020171115.1. Taxonomy (NCBI): domain Eukaryota; kingdom Metazoa; phylum Chordata; class Mammalia; order Carnivora; family Mustelidae; genus Neogale; species Neogale vison. The sequence continues at coordinate 141,976,060 of NC_058093.1, read as the reverse complement.
GAAGTATGGAGTACATATATCAGGTCAAAGGATGGACCTCAAGACTCGTTAAAATTTTGTGTTTGAACTTATATGCCTTTTATTTTAAAAAATTGGTTTATGACTTTGGTCTTTGGAAGCTCAAAGGGCAGGCATTTGTTCTCTTTGTTCTTTTTTATTCACTGATTTAGTACAAGTTCTTGGGAACAGTAGCTGAAGCATAGAAGGTACTCAGTAAATATTTGGATAAGTGAATCTATAGATACCTTTTCTTTATGCTTCTAGTGTTGATAAGTCAGTAAGTAGGGGCTGGGTCTTTAAGGCTGACAAAACAATCTCTGCCTTCAAGGAGCTTATGTCTAGTGGAGGAGATCCAGAGGACAGTGCAGTTGGTGGTAACATTTTCATTAGTTATTTGCTTTTCCTACCAGACTCTGAGTAACTGCAAGCAGCATCTTTGTCTAATCTTTATGGCTTTTTATATGCTTCGCCTGACATCTGGCACATAGTAGGTGCTTATTGTTAATTAAATGAAATAGAAAATTTGAATAGCCTCCATATGTCGAATTCAAGTTATTATTTATATTATCCCTTTATATTTCAATGTAATAAACTCTTCCCCCCCATGGTGCCTGGTCTTAGTTCATTTATTTTTTTTTTTTTTTAGATGTTAGTAATGAAGGAGGCCTTTTACAGAAGCAGGATTTTAAAAAGTTTTTTAATTTTTATTTTTTGGACTCTGACTAGAGTTAAAGGCCAAGGTAAAATTGCCATTACATATGAACTTATTCCAGTTCTGGTATAATCCATTGGCGATCTGGAGGTTAAATAGAGTTTTATTGTACTTTTCAAACATTATTAGCACTTTTGTATTTTGCCTTGATGTATGTCTGTCAGAATACTATCTTGGGCTGTTAATTGATTCTGCTTTATGGTAGGTCCTTATCCTTTCTGCTTCCTGGAACCTTGTACTTTCCTATTGCCGTTAGACTTTTTGTGCTCTTCCGTCATAGCATTTTAAGGATATACTTTTTTCTTAGACTGTTTGATTAATGATTTATCCGAGTGCTTCATGTTGACTTAAAAGATGATGAGAATGTTCATCTCCCATAGACATAAAGGGCAGATGTTGCTCTAAAATCTCTACACTGAATGGCAGACCTAGTGTGGAATGCCGCCTTCTCTATTCTCCCCTCTCAAAGCTTTGTGATTATCCTGTAACACTTTAGATAAAGTGATTCATTATTAAATAATTTTGTGTTAGACTTTGAAAAACTTCTTTACCCATTGCATTTGGTTTTACAGAAAACTTTCTAGATTTTTTTTATTCTCTTCTGAAAAATGTATTGAAAGGGCTATTTGTTTTCACGTACCAGGAGGCTAACGAGTTTTAGACCAATAACTTGCTACCTAAAGTATGTTCACTTTCTATCCTTTCTATACTTAGCATGTCACAATGGCAGTAGGGAACAGTGGAGCTCAGAGTCAGATTTCAAATGAAGACTGAAATAGACCTATTCAGAAACTGAAAAACCAGGGATGTTGTAACATCGAGTTCTATGTAGATGCTATTTAACGGAAAGCGTGTGTGTGTGTGTGTGTGTGTGTGTGTGTGTATGTTGTCACACAGTTCGTTTATCTTTGCCTATGATAGTAAGTAATTGAAGAGGCTCTTAGCTGCAAAATTTAAAGAACTTTCGTAGGTAAAATAATAGAACTCTAGCCACCTCTGTCATCACCTGAAGCTATGCTGAGACTTTTGCCCTTAGGCTTGACTAACCCTTAGTAATAGAAGTCAATTGATAATTGACATTGCAGCTTTTTTGTTTTAAGAAACCAAATGCTTCTTATGCTTCCTGCTATGAATTGTCAATATTCAGTGCTACATATGACTTCCTTCAGATTCATTATTGTCATTAAGCCTTGAGCTTTTTGTTTTGGGAGTGGTACTCTTTAAATTTCTTTTGCTGACTTCTTTATATGTGGACAGTTTTAAAAGCTCAAGCAGAGTTAATTTGAATTTCTCAATTAGTTGTAAAAGTAGTTCCAGATTCTGCAGTCTCAGCTGTGAGGTAGTCTGAATGAAGTATTTTTTGGTGGTGATGCCAATATTTTTAAAGCATAGTAAATCTGATTCCTTGATCTGTCTAATAGTATTCTTGATTTGTGTGTATGTGTGCTCACAGAATTTATTAAAGGAAAATGTAAATGTTTTTTCCTTATTCCTGTCATTTAAACAGTAGTCCAAAAAAGAGTCTGTTTATTTACCTCATTAAAAATAAACTTACATATATTGAACATTATTCTGTTAAGAGCTATTGTTTTCTCAGTAGCATTTCTAGTTTCCTTTATGCTTGTGACTTACAGAAGATGGAGTTTAATCCCACTACTTACTTGACAAGACTAGGGTAATGATCACTCAGTACTGAACTTTTATTCATTTGTATTGAATTTCCTCAACTCTCACTCTACTGTCCTCTCACTTAAGAGTAAAAGCAGATATCAGAGCCTTTTCAGGGATGATAATAATAATTTCTTTTTTTTATAAGTGAAATTATGGAAAATTCCCAGTTGTTGGAAGCCACCAGAGGAACTTTGTGAACAATTTTGGTGGCATGAAAGTTAAAACCTGAAAATTTACTCTCTGCCATCCAGGCTTGGCAACTTTTTTGCATGAGGAAGTGAATATTTGATAGGCCATAATAACTGAATTTGTAATTAGAAATGATTTATAAAATGAAAAATTTACTTAATAGAACATAAAAATATTTAAGATTTTTTTGCAAGATTACAGTAGAATTCTTATATCTTAGGAAATGTGCAGTTAAGAATAGCTCTGTTTCTTTCATAAGCATAACATAAAATTATTATAATTTTGTAAGGGACAAAAACAGGTCTGTGTATAATAAAAACAATTATAATTTCCCAGATGAGACTTTCATATGTGCAGAATGTGCTTCTTAGGGTATATAGAATTGGATTTTTTTTTTTTTTTAACTGTTCATGTACTTTCAGTTCTACTGGTTACTACCTCACACGTGCCTGATTGACATTATGATGCATTCGTGTGGAAATTATGAAAAGTTGTTTTCATGCAGCTGTCCTGTAGTTACAAAGGAACTTCACTGCATGAAAAACAAACATATCATTCAGGGGACAATGCTTAATCTGTTCAGGAGCCCAAACCTATTGCTGTTCAATGACAGAAGAAAGGAAAGGGATTAATTTGAAGATACTTGTGCATGACATATGGTAATTTCTCCATAGGAAGGAAGTGTCAAATGGTGACCTCTAAATCTTACCATTGACCTCCAGTTGTAGAATGTGTGTGCCATACGGTCTTTTTGCCTTTTCATATGATAATTGAAGCTGAAACATTTTCCTGGTAATATGACTTTTTGGGGGGTGGGATGGGGTTGCTGCATGTATTTGATGAAGATTAGAACATTCATAGTAATTACTTTGATAACACAAACATGGGTATCATAAAAATATTTTTTAAACTAAAAATGAAGCTATGTTAGGATTCTTAGAAAAGTTGTTTAGTATATACTTTATAAGTTGGCAGATTTAAAATTGTATTTTTATCAAAGGAGTGTGGAAAATTAAAATGGTTTCAGTGGATATTGGTTTGAGATATTAAAAAATAATTTACATATAAGGCTAGGAAATAAATCATTAGAAAAATGTAATTGGGGGGCGCCTGGGTGGCTCAGTGGGTTAAAGCCTCTGCCTTCAGCTCAGGTCATGATCCCAGGGTCCTGGGATCGAGCCCCACATCGGGCTTTCTGCTCTGCGGGGAACCTGCTTCCTCCTCTTTTTCTCTCTGCCTGCCTCTCTGCCTACTTGTGATCTCTGTCAAATAAATAAATAAAATCTTTAAAAAAAAATGTAATTGGCAGTATGATGACCAACTTAAAAGTTTTCAGTATGTGATACATTTAAAAAATTGAATTACATTCTTGCTAATTCTTAATATGTCTGTCATTTTTTACTTATAGCCTTACTTGTTTTAGAACTGTTTTTGTATCAATTGGTACATCAATAAATTAGAATATTAAGTAGATTTTGGTTTTAAGAGGAATTTAAACTACACTGTGATTGCTGTTCAGTAAAATATATCATTTCCCTGCCGTAATCCTCAACGATCATGCCCTTCTGATGAAAACATCATTTTTCAGTTCTCCATTTACTATATTTTGCCAACTTTGTTTTTCATTCTTCACTAATATTGAGCTTTTTTTCAGAAGCCGCTGTACCTCAATTCTCTCCTCTTTATTTCTTCTGTTTTCTCTGCAAGTACCTGCTCCTGTCATTTCCGCTCGGTCTGATGCTGACCACTCTGGCTCTGACCCTGCTTCTACTCCTGCTTTACATACCTGTTTCTTAGTAAATGAAGGTATTCTCTCTCAACTTCCTAACAACTCCCTCTCGGTCTGTGCTTTATTCTGATATGACATGTTCTTTTTATCCAGTTTACACATTTATCTGCTTTGTTATATATGAGACCCTAAATTTTCCATTTTTTTACTTTATTTGCTAATGTCAGTGAGAAGGGCCAGCTAGGAAAATGTAATGCTGCTCGTGGCAGGTGTACACTGTTTCTCGTAACCCCGAATGCCATTAAAGAAGGGCAAAGATGCTAATCTTTGATGTGAAGTGGGTATTAAAAAGTGGATTGGTTTTCATAATGATGTTTGCTATGTGATCTCTGGTGTTAGAACTAATGAATCTGTTTTGCATGTTTCATTACTCTGAGGTTAGAGGGAGATGTGAGGGATCTGTTTACGTTATCATTAGAGAAGTCTTGAATGTTGATTAGCACCTATGATGATAAACAGAGAGGAATTCACCTGTTTATCCTCCTTACTATTTCTATTTCTGGATGAGGCAAAAATCCAAGGTGTAGTTAGACTATCATATTATCCCGATGGAGTTAACGCTAGGTGAAAGTGTTTTTGGAACTCTGAAAATGTGAATGGAATCCACAAACCTTTTTTCCCCAAGAGCCACCATAGGAATATTTATACTGCCTGGAAGCCTAACGGAACTTGTGAGCTCTGAGTTCTATCCACTGTCTTCATTATGGGCTCTGTCTTCACCAGATGTATAATATAAAAGGAAATTTTATAAAATCTCAAGTGTAATCCAGATTGATTCTGACTCTTCACTAGAAAGCAGTATTAACAATCCATTCAAATGGAAAGAATGGCATAGTATCTGAAAAGTACAGAGCCCATGTTTGACGTACCACTCATTTGGAGAGAAAACATGGGAGCACAAAAGTATAACTCATTTTTTGTTTGGCTTCCCTATCATAGACATGTGCTAAGGTTAGTGTGCTAAGACTGAATTTTAACAAAAATAATTCAGGTCAAATTTTTTAAGCTGTTGTGAAAGAGTAATTTGTTAGTTCAAAAAAAAAAGCTCTTGACTTTGGACCGTGGTGAGAATCACTGTCCTATTAAAATTCAGCTCATAAATTACACTTCACACGTTTATGAGACTGTAATTTATATTTACATATATATGTGTGTGTGTGTATAAGTGTGTATATATATATATATATATGTATATACTCTCTCTATATGTATATATACCGTCTATTGAAAATAAATTGGAATATAAAATATGTGTGCTCATCATCTTAATCATTTAATTATATATTCTCAGTTGATGAGAATTTTCTTACTGGAAGGATAAATCTTTAGATAGGTGGCTTATCTGTTACTCACTCATTCTCTCTCTTCTCTCTCTCTATCTCTCTTCTTTAAGCAATCCTAGTAATTATTTTGAATTTTATGATAGGATTCTTTTTGTTTTAGATTATTTCCAAAACAATGATTTGTTAAAATTCTGTGATCACTTATATATGGTAGTAATTGCTTTTTTGCATTCATTTTTGATTACTTGTCTTTAAGTGTTATCCCCTGCAGATAATGGTAATTATTGTGGATTAATAGTAGCTTCATACATGATTTGGGAAGACTGAGGCATTTATTTTGTATATATTTTTCAGACCCCTTTGGTTGAAATGCTTATTTGAGCATGTCTGGGTACTGTTACTTTTAGATATTGCAGTGGCTTCCAGTGTTTATTTTCTTAAAGAATCAAGTTCCATATTATGGATTAGAATTTTGGAAAAAAAAAAAAACTTTTATTCCCGTAGATTAAAGTTAGTGATAGTTAAGATGTTGTCAATTTTGGATTATCTGGTTTTTATTTTATGAAATGTCTGAATTCATTTTTCCTCTCAAAATTGATGTTCTGTTACTTACTCAGTTATGATTGTGATTAAATATCTGATTCATTTAGTAGGAAAAGAGATCAATAAGTATTAATTAAAGGCCCTGTGATAGACAAGGGAAGACATCTCTGTTGACTGACAAAGGTGGTCATACACAGATGGCCAGGCCTTAGCAGACATGAACTTACTTTGGATATCTGCGTGAATGCCCTTTTAACTGAAAGTAGTTTCAAGTCGACAACTCTAGTACATTTTTATTTCTATGTTTTCTCAATTCTGATGGCGTTTTATTTTAGAGGGGCTGTTTAGAAATATGTTTTCCTTGTAGAATTTGTATGTACTTTATGTGGAAGTTTATTTTTGTGTAAGACTTTGAGATTTCTTGTAAGTACCAATTACAAGATTTAGAGATAAACTGCATTTGATATAATTTGTATAAAATATCTAATAAATTGTAATCATTTCTAATATAATTTAGCACATTTGTCCTTTTTGATTTTTGGTTTATTTAAAGAAATGTCTTTGAATTAGGGAATGCTAAAATGCTTACAGTATTTGTAATATGTTACATTTTTAACAGGATGGAGTCAGTTGGCTGCTATGCACTGTGTGATGCTACCAGACCTGCTGGGACTGGATAAATTTAGGCCCCCACTTCTAGAGATGCTGGCCCGAAGATGGCAGGATCGATGCTTGGAGGTAATATTGATGTGGTATGGATAGAAAACAAAAATATGAAAGCAGTAGACAAGTGTAAATTTGAAACGAAATGCTTAATATTTATCTAATTTCTTTTTACCTGTTTATTTCATAGAAAATATGGATTCATGATTTTTTTTCAGTTTATGTGTGAGTAGTAATGTTCCAACTTGCATGTTTGTTTACTTTTGAATCCAATGAATAATTAACCAAAGGTTCATATACTTTATAGGACTGTTTCTTTGAGTGTTAGTTTCTATAGAGAGTGTTCTGTATAGATTAACATACATGCATGCTCACATACATACACCCAACTCCCTCAAAATGACACATTGCGGTATAATCGCTTCAGTCAAATTCTAAGTGAATAGCCCTTGTCCAATGGAAGATAATGCATTATAATAAAAGAAAGTCTTTGGAATTCGAAGAGACCCAGGTTTAAATATGAGTTCTGCCAATTATTAACTTTGTGACCCTGGGCAATTTACTTAAGCTATTTGAAGCTCATTTGTAAAGTGGGGATAATAATATATTCCTCATGGGATTGCTGTCAGGATCAAATCAGATAATGCAAGTAAAATAGTACAGAGCCTGACACATGGTAGGAGTTCATAAATGGGTAGCTATTATTTTGTGTTAATGGACTTGTGCTGTATTAGACATCGCTTGAATATAATATCACCAGGGACTTGGGAATGTTTTATGGATAGAGATTTCTTTTATTATGGCATTTGACCTATCTAGCTATAGCAATTTGTATCATTCAAGATTTTAAATTTATCAAATATAAATGTTTCCCCCATCTGGTTTCCCTTCCCTCAATTCTAAGTTGAATTGTAGCATACTAAAATTTCATGGTTTTGCATTGAATAGTATCTGAATTCACTTCAAAATCAGTTATAATTAAAAACAATTTTTATTCAAACTCTTATCAGACATTGCTGAGTTACCTTTTCAGTGACAAAGAGTAAATAAATTGATTGATAGACCACTTGACAGTTGAAGAGCTTCTTTGACCTCGTGCTTGTGGTAATTTGCCAAAATAAAACTCAACTAAAATTGCAAGATAAAAGTGTGCCACATTGAAGGACAAACTGAAATGATGTAACTTTGAGAACTTGTTTCCTTCTATAGAACTAATGCCGTTACATAGGATTGTATTTTGCCTATTTGTTGAAAACAAATTGTTTAAACATGTCTTAGGTATACAGGAATTGTGCAGGTTTATATATAGGTTCGTGCAAACAATACTTAGTGTATAAAGAAATTCACTAGATAAGATTAAGTTTCTTGAGGCTAAAAGAGAAGACAGAATTTAACAGTTCTAACAGTGACTTTTAACACTGACAACTATTTGGAAATTTAGGGTGAAAATTAAAGTACAGGAGTGTTTTAAAAGCTTTGGAAAATGAAGTTTTAAACCCAACGCTGCATAAATGTACGAATATAATTCTATTAGTGTTAAAATACTTTTCACTGAGATCATTCATTAAAATGTCTTTGATTTTACTCACATCCAGTTTATTCAGTATTTAGTTCATTACTTGGTTTGTGGTTTTTCTCTTGTAAATAAATGTGGCTTGTATATTTTCTAGCTTTATTTTGTGATGAACTTTCTAGTTTTTAAACACCTCAGCAACTGACCTGGTTCCTGTTTTTTCATTTGGCTCCGTTTCCTTTTCAGGTCAGAGAAGCCGCCCAGGCCCTGCTTCTCGCTGAACTGCGAAGAATTGAGCAGGCGGGACGGAAGGAAGCCATCGATGCCTGGGCCCCTTATTTACCTCAGTATATGGACCACGTCATATCACGTAAGAGTTCTCTACAAAGCTTTACATGCTTAAACATACAGAAGTTCTAAATTCACAGATAAGCTTGTTACTGCCTCTCAATAAAAGTGAGTCATTTGAAGTGAAAATAAGGGAGCCTTGAATTCTACATGTTCACTTTCGAATCCTTGGGTTTGGAGTTTGGTTTAAAAGAATACATCTAAATACTCTCTGATGGACAGACCTCTTACGAAATTAATCCCCAATCAAAAAGTCCTGCTCTGTTTCACAGTAACATCTGTCTCTGTTGCATGATTATGTTCGCGGATGCCGGCTTGTAGATCCAATCTGATGGTGTGCATGTGCAGTATAAGGCAGGGCCTTTCGAAGTTGAGGTTGGAATTGTGAATCCTTAAGAAGTAAAAATTGGGTAGATTTAGACCAGTGTACTATTGGAAAAGAAAATTAAGCAACGATTTTCACAGGCAAATCTTTCAAAAGAATATAATTTGAATGGACTGAGAAAGGCCTTGGGAAAAATTGTTGGAAGTGGTTGAATGTTTTTTGTAGAATCAGACCTTTGTGATCCTGCTGCTAGGCCAAGTGGTCATTGAAGAAAAGTTGTATTATGCTATTGTAGTTTTTCCTTTTTAGAAAAGTGTGCTTCATCCCCAATTCATCATTTGATTGATTTTTTTCTTCTTCTTCCCTTTTTTAAAAAAGATTATTTATTCATTTATTTCACAGAGAGAGAGAGAAAGAAAGAGAGAAAATAAGCAGGGGGAACAGCAGAGGGAGAGGGAGAAGCAGGCTCCCCACTGAGCAGGAAGCGCCGTGCAGGGGTTGATCCCAAGGCCCTGGGATCATGACCTGAGCCGAAAGCAGATGCTTAACTGACTGAGCCACCCAGGTGCCCCGATTCTTTATTCTTCTAAAGAAGAATTCAGAATTAAAGTTTTAAACTGTTATATTGAATATAAGATAAAATCAGTTTTACTTTTTAAGTTAAATTCTCAATGAAACTTACAGTCTTTTACTATGAAAATTTGGCCTAGGGGCGCCTGGGTGGCTCAGTGGGTTGAGCCTCTGCCTTCGGCTCAGGTCATGATCCCAGGGTCCTGGGATTGAGCCCCACATCGGGCTCTCTGCTCGGCGGGGAGCCTGCTTCCCTCTCTCTGTGCCTGCCTCTCTGTCTACTTGTGATCTCTGTCTGTCAAATAAATAAATAAAAAATCTTTAAAAAAAAAAAAAAAGGGAAAAAAATTTGGCCTAGGTTTTGGATGGATTCATTTTAAGTGATTTTGGCTAATACCAAATTCTTAGTTAATAAGGTACTCACTGTACATGTCAAGACAGACAATACATGATTATATAAGTAAGGATATGAAAACAAGATTCAAAAAGGACTATAATTGTTATACCTGGTATAAGTCTACCAGATGTTTGTCAGTGGTACCTCTAGTGGTTGTTTTCGGTATTTGATCTTTGATATTTAACCTTTCTCAGCCTCACTTTTATCATAGATGAAATGAAGATGATAGTGAGGCTGTAGGGTTATTCTGAGTTTGGAAGGAGTTAATCTTTGGTAGCATATGGAACAATGTCTAGGTAAAGATTTTTATATTAAGTACGTTCATAATCTATAAAAATGCAAATAATGTGTTTTACATAAGACCATAGCATCACACATTAACAACAGTAATAAAAATTTTTTAATCTGTTTAGGTAACAGAATTTACTGAGATAATACTGATTTTCATTTGCTTACTAGGATTTTTTCCATTTTAATAAAAGGAAATTGAAAGACCAGAGTCTTTAAACATATGGACTCTATGAAAGGTTATTAAGCTTAGAGCTCTTACTTAAATGTGTATAGGTTTTAATATCTTTTACAATGTAAAAAAATGTTTAAAAGAATAAGACTAGGATGAAAAAAGCTTTGCTTTTGAGCATTTGAAGAATCAGTCACTTGTGGCTCTCAGCTTCAGAATATTCTGAAAAATAGAATTAGCTCATCAGCTCATCGTAAACCTTACTGAGTAAAAGATGCCCCAATATAAGGACAAACTATGAGACGACACTGTGTGAAAGGAGGATTAGCTCAAATAGCTACTCATTCCTCTACCCCCAACACCATTTTAAGATCTAAGGATGCTGGAGGAAGCAAGATGCTCCAATTAAAGGACAAACCTAGGCTGAAGGTGTGGAACAGTCGCAAACCATTAGAGATCCTTTTGAAAGGACAACGCTGCTATGGAAGTATGAGGAACTGTTTCAGGACACCTTTGTTTGGAATGGACTACAGTGGGAGAGTGGACTGAAGTAGACTGAGAAGCTACTACAGAAGGGATATGGGACCCAGACCTAAATGTACATAGAGTAGAATGAAAGGTATTTCTAAGGCTTGATTACAGATTACATATCAGGATCTAAGGGAAACACCAAAGATGTATACAGTGTTGTGTTCTTGACAGTTTGGGAAGAAAGCTATCTTTAGTGACGGTGGTGAATTCCATTTTATTTTCTTTTTTCCTGGAAAGAGAAGAGTTAGCTACAAGATAAAGGTGTAATATGGTCTCAAATTACTCCCCGAAGCAATGATGAAAATGTATATGTTGCTAGGTGAGAGGTCTATTAGAGGGTCCCGAGAGGATGCAGTGTAAGTAAAATAGTGACAATGCCTACCATTAATTGAGCACTCTCTCCGTCAGGCTTTTGCTAAGTGCCTGGTCTGTGTTACTTCATTAAGCCACTGCAATAAGCCTGGAAAGTAGCACTGGTGTCACTGCCAGCCCCCACTTTTCCCCCCAGATGAGTTAGTTGAGGCCAAGAGATTAAAGAACTTTCTTAAGGTTCTTCAGTTACTGAGTGACTGTCAGACTACAAAACTGATTTCCCTCACCACCATTTATTCTGTCTTGCTTCCTCCGGCATCCTTAGATCTTGAAATGGTGCTCGGGGTAGAGGATTGAATAGATTTGAGCTAATCCTGCTTTCGCACAATGTCATTTGTAGCCATATTAAACTTAACAACAGCAACAACAGTAACTTGGAGCAGAAACGTGCAACTATGAGAAAATTATTCTTCATTGTGAGAAGATGGTTCTCATCGTTGTTTAAGCATAAACTAGGTTGTTCTTAGGTCAGATTTAAACCTTTCCATTTATGTAAATTGAAGTCCTGTTCGTTACCTATAGTATCCTGGAGTTCCTTATAAATTAACTGAATATTGGCTTACTTAAAATTTTAATCTTATCATCCTGTTATTTTTAGTGAAAGAACAAATATGCAGTCTACATATAATTAAAACAGCTTATACTAACGACTCTTTCTATAATATAGTAATCTATTCTGGAACTTTTACATTGTCTGAGTGTAAAATGAGTTTGCTTTACTGGGAGCTTTCTGTTTTAATAAAAGAAGGTCAGGCTGAAGGAGTGAGGATTCTGAATGTGTGAAAGACAAGAAAGCATACAACAAATGAGAAATGACCACATAGGGCTGTTGAACAGATTTGCTGTCCAAAGGGATCAAAAGGTTATGGAGCCAGCTGCTGGACAGCCCACACCTGCCATAACGTGTTCATAGGGCAGTTGCCTCTGTCGTGGTCAGTAGTGTTTGCGGGATGATTTTCGGAGCGAGTTAACAGCATAAAATGTTCTTTTAGGAACTTAAAACCTATTTTTAGCATAAGAATCTTCTTACTTAAGTAGGTCAAATATTAAAGGTAAAATATTTTACGATGGTAAATACACTATTCATCAGATATTTTCGTATAATTTAATCAGCCTAAGCATTTAAAAATGTGCAGTAATTACCTAAGCAATATTGGCAGCTCCTAAGTTATGACCTAAGAGTCCCTTCGTTGGATGTTTGTCTGAGACCCAGAAAATGCTTTTGCTTGAAGAGCAGAATGTGCTCCTAGGCTGATGGGCTTTGAAGGCCCCTTCATCTTACAGCTCTGGAGCCTGAGGTTGAAAACAGGAAGTAACCCTTCTCTGACGCCACAGCCAGTGAGTAATTGAGCTGGGACTAAGATGACAACTCAAGTCCGCTGCTCATAGTGAGTGGGGTCTTCTGCAATTGTATTTAGGTACATTATGTAATAAAAGCCTTTTGTAGGTTTGTCTGAGAACCTAAGGAAAGCAAGGGACCAGAAGCCAGTTGCTTTTCTTAGGACTGTGGAGAGTAGTAAAGGAGAAACTTCTGGACAGCACCCAGCACGGCCGATTATATGCATAGTGAGTGTTGGCTGACTGACCCCTTTCCTTTGCTGTGCTGGTTTCTCTACTTTTGTTCTTACTGTCACTGCCTCAGAATTCACTTGAATTTGTATTGCTCAGAGATTCTGGCCGTAGACCAGAAATCACTGGGGAGGAAAAAGGAGCAATAGTCTGCCTTAACTGAAAAGCCAGTTCACAAATTTTCATAAAAACCAAGTCCTTGTTGAGTGATTTGAGAAATTTGCTTTAGGTAATGGAGTTCTGTCCCAGATCGGATTAGGAAACATTTTATCCCTTATAAATGCAGGCAGTATGTAAACTTTTGATGCCTGATTTCTGATTGAAAATTTGAGGATAAGTGCATTGTGATTCTTACTGTAATGGCTACAGGACCAGAATTCTGAATATTTCGTACATTCTAGTGATAGTGACTTATATAAATATTGTAAATGTTTTCTGAGTTATCACTCTTTCTCATGTATTTATGATCATGTTTATGTTATAAAATACTTTTTAGAAATTCTGTTGCTTATTTTGAGTAAGAAAGGGTTAATGTTATTTTGTGAAATGTGTTATAATCCAGATGAAGATGAAATGTTTTAAGTTGTCTCAGATTTACTTTGAAGGGAAGATACTGTGTAGAACGCACCTTTATATATTTCTTTTTGTGACATTCTGCATGTAGCATTTTGATAATTGACTTTTTTATGAGGTCAAGCTCCTGCTAGTTTATGAAATACACCCGCGTTTGCCCTTCGTTCCAGGCAGTGACTACTTGGAGGTAAATGCTGATGGTTCCTGATTTCCTTTGGCCTGTGATGCAGGGTGACCTTATAGGGCATGGGGTCACAAGCGTAATTATTTCTTGTACGTTGTATTCTGCTTGCGCACTGTGGCTCATCTCCTGCTTTAATTTCAGAAACATTAAACACATAAAAGTTACTACCATTATATAAATCAAAATCTCTTCTAAAGAGGGTGCTATTGTAATTTTATGCAGTTATGACCAATGTAGTATTAATTTGCAAATTTATCGTCTCAGATATTGATAGAAGGATGTGTAACACATCGTGTTTAATACGTATTGATGTCATCAGAAAGAACAATCCTTTGTTCTTATCGAGGCCCTGCCTTTTTAGCTTCCTTTTGTGCTAAGGTTACCAGGGTTAGGCTCGTCTTTTTTATCCCCCTTGGAAACAGAATAGGATTTCTTTGTTCAGTGAAAGACACTCCTAGTAAATGTTTTGGGTTTGACTTTCAACAAGCCACACTGTAGTACCTATTTTAACCTGGAATTGAAGTCACTTTCTGATGATTATAAGGTAGTGGTCATTCTGAGCACAAATGTGGATGGACCAACAATATACAAGAAGGTAAGATGGAACTATATATTATAGAGGTAGTGGAAAGGTTTCTTGTAGCTAGTAAAAATTTAAATATTAATGCATTCTGTGGTAGGCAGATATTTTCAGGGTTTGCTGGGGAAAGGATGGGGAAAGGCTAGGAACGGTGTTTGTTAAATAGGATTTAAGTGAGTCCCTCCTCTACCCCCAAAAGGCCTTAACACAGCATTCCTTCCTTCTTTCTTTTTTTATATATGCCTCAGTTATTTGGAACTCTCTAACAGCCTTCTAAGGAATGATTTTCTAGATAACTGAGGGTTTCAAAGTCACTAACTGCTTGGATTTTTTAAAAATGTTAACTCTTTTTATTGAAATAGTTCATCTGTTTCTGGCTTTTTAAACATCTTCTCAATAGCCAGAGTTGTTGTTTTGGCCTGTGCTGTATAATTACCACCATTAGCTTATTGAAGAGAGTAGACTTCTTTATCGGAACATAAAAGGACCCAGACTGAACTGCCTCTCATGTTTCATATTTTTAAAAGATAACTTTCCTTCTTCCTCTCTTTACTGTCTAGGAATCATTAACAATTTTTGCTGGTTGGTCTTTTTTGTCTCACCCCCAGGAGCTTTTGCCCCTGGTGTCTAATTTACTGTTATCACTGTTTTGGGAGTGTGGAAGCCAGGCAGCCAAACTTATTTGAGTTAAATATAAAATAAGAGTAAATTGGCCAAGAATAAGAGCTCTCTGATGGGGGGAAAAAAAAATCCCTCGGCTTTAGTGTAAGCACTTTGTGGTGTCTCTGTTGACTCCTTACATTCTGCTTACTTGACTACTTTCTCAGGTCTTTTGTTGCATTCCGGGTGTATCTTTCTTTTTCAGAAAAAATATTCTAATTAGATGTGGGGAAAAGGAAAATCATTTGGCTGCTTACGAAGAACTGAGAATTCTAAAATAGCCCTTTTGTAATGAACGCCCACTTTGCGAATCTGCTGAAACGAAAAGATGAGGTTTGCTCAGAAATATCTGTGGTTGTTACCTTGTGTTCACAGAGCCAGTTGGAAGTGATTGTGCATTGTGATTAGAAAGGGAAAGTACTGAATTATGACTAAGTGATTTACAGAAAAAGGGCTTGATGTTCTGTGGAAGTTTTTATATTAAGAGGCAGTAGGGTTTGTCTTAAGGCAAATATATTATGCAAAGTGTTCTGTATCTGTGTGTATCTGTTTGTGGTGTTAAGTGGGGACCTAAGGGATTTGTTTCTCTTTTTTCTTCTAAAGTATCAGAGCTATGGGGCTTAAGCGTAAGCACTCCAGACTGATCATGTATTTAACAGCATTAAACTGTCGTACTTATCTATATTTGCCTACTAACCTGATGAATAACAAAATTTCTTCTTACTCAGTCTCAACTATTTAAAGGAAAATTCTTTAGTTCCACGTGACTTGAGTTCTTGGAGGTGATATGTAAAATCTCGCAATTGTCCTTAAATCCTTTTTATAGGTCTTGGAAATTAGAGTAGTAAAATGGCAGATTAAAAATGTTAGCGTTACTGGATCGATTGGTTATTTAGACTTTACCTCTTAGTAAACAGAACTCTGTTATCCGGCAATGCTGTAGGTTAAGAACTCCACAGGAATAAGGAACTTCACACTGAAGTCCTCTGGATACGAATATACCAACAGCCTGGTTTCCAGTTCTCACCAAGAGCCCTGGGACAGTTTCCAGCCTGTGCAACAAAGCAGGAGTAGGGCCTGAGGAAGTTCAGTAACTTCTTCCTTGCGTAACAGTGAGAGACTGGGGGGTGCCGTTAGGTGCGGCGCTCCTTGCCTGCGTCTTATGCCACTGGCCCCTGTGGAAAAGCTTTGGAGCTGAAAGGATTTGAAATAGTTGAGGTTATTTTCTCATTCCCCCTTCTTTTTCCCTTTCACAAGTCTGTCTCCCTCCTTTCAGGGTGGTTACCTCTCCTACAGTTGTAGTTGGTGGCCAGACCCCTAGGAGGCACGGCTGACTTCCTTTGCGGTCTTTGTACACTTGCTGCGTGCTTTAAGGAGTTGGAGCCTCTTAAGCCTATGAAGACTGCTTTATAAAAGAAAAACTCATTGAACCTGTGACACACTGTTGAAAAAAAAAATGGTGTTCAAATTGAAGTGCCTGATATACCTTTAGCTGAGTTTCTCGTGGCCTTTGCTATAATAAATGACCTAATATTAGTTGCTACGAAGAGTATGATATTGATTTGTGCCATTAGTCTCTTGCTGATTTGCTGAGGAACAAAAATTTATAATGCTAATGGAAATAAAGTACTTTACAAAACACTGCCCACGAATACCGGAACATGTCTTTGTAATAGAACTAGTGTCTAGTAAGCTTTCAGATATAAATTTTCCTTATTCTAGTACAGATTATTCCAGTACAGGAGCTCAGAGTCCTGTTCAACTTGTTTTTACAAAACAAAAAGCAGAGTTGGTTATCCTATGATGTTTTAAATCTTGGACACCTAATATGCATGCACAAACCCAGTTTTGATTGGATTGTGAGACATGATTTTATGCCGTATTTCTAATTTTATTATATCTTTATTGACTGGATATTATATGTAACTGCATTGTTTTAATATTTTAGTTTGAAACCTTATTGTGATCTGCATGTGACGAAATAGTCAATAGTTTGGAAGGAAAACAGTAATTTAGTTACTGCAAGAAAATTATGTGAACCTATTTTACCTCTGATATTTTAATTGTAATAGCTAATTGTGGATTTTGTTTGAGTGTTGCATTTAAGTTCTGGGATTAAAATGATCAAAGTATACTAAAATATCTTTGCTGAATCCATTCTTCCCTTCCTCTTCCTGCTTCTTTGGAGGGAAGTATGGTATTTTATATTTTATTTTCCATTAGTATTGTCCTAATGATTTATTACTTCTGCTATCTGTTTTTTGTTAAGCAGATTTTGAGACAAATATGTGTTTTAATATTTAAATGGTTTTATTGTGCATGACATTTGCAGACTTGGTTAATATTTTAGCACTTCTAGTACACAAACATAAAGAAAAAAAATTTGTTCTATTGGTTTGAGCACCCGAATTGACCCTGGCAAGATTGAGATTGATCTGGTTTCTTTCAGCCCGTTAAATGCCAATCCAGTCATCTGTAACAATACTTAGTATTTTTGTAATTTTTCTGTACATATTTTCTGTGTTTGTTCTGTGCAACTTACTCATCACTTGAAAAGGTTTTCGTTCCTTGATTTAGAGATGAAAAGAGCCGCAACCACCTATTTTATTGCTTGTTGTTTTTAAAAATTGTTGCTTACAGTTAATGTCTGAGCTGTAATCATGGTTCTGTTTCTGGAAGCCTTATGAAAGGACTTTACATTTTACTGAGAAATGATGATGAGGCTTCTATCTGAAGTGTGTACTTGTGCTAAAGAACACTCAGCCCTAGGGAGTGGCAATGGAAGAGGAGGGATTGTTCTTACTACACGGGTATTCCTGCTGATTTTAAGATGGCTAATGAAATAACATCCCCCTAGTAATTAACCAACATTAAACAAATTCTGGCATAGCTCATGGGTACAGAGACATAAATTAGCTTATAGACACTTCTCTGTCACAGGCATGAAGTGAAGAAGGCTTTTTCTCTGTTCTGTGCTAGAGGGTGGTTGGCAGGTTTTACTCAGGTTTGGTTTGGTTTTGATTTTTGCTTGTTTGCTCTTTCTCTTAAAGCAAAGCTGGTCTTTGGAACAAATAATATGGAAGTCAGAGGAACTGAACTCGAAATGAATCTCTGAATTCTGGGTGGTAGGTAGAGGATTGAGTATTTGTAGTCTTACCCTAAAGCATCATGGTACCTCTTAGAACATATTTATGTAGAGTTTAGAAGGACTACCTAATCTCAGATGTGACCTGTTTTAAGATGTGATCAGGATTACGAGAACATCCCAAGCTTTTCCCATATAGAAGTTGGTTGGGCACTTGGATTGGAAGCCTTTCCTATTCTGTTTCATCACTGGCCACTGTTGTGGAGAAGGGATTCCAGTGTAGTGATTCTCAAATGGAAGGGGGAGAGGCAGGAGAGAGGAGTTTCAAAAGGTCATTATCCCAAATACTACCCCCTCCTCAACTGAGGATTTGTCTGCGTTCATTTCATAATTCCTCAGATGGCAGTAATTAGGGAGGAAAATACCGTTTTTTCAAATGAATTTTCTAATGACTGATGAGCAACTAATTTATGGAACCAGATTACTAGCTGGGAAGTCCGATGGAAAAGGGGTATCAGAAGATCTGGCACATCGTCTTGCTTCACTGAGCAATAGCTCTAAGGCCCAGTGAGATGACCCGCTTCTGTACATCCTTGTCTTGTTCAGTCTCTTCTTATGCGAAAGGAGGGGAATGAACAAATCTATAGTAAACTTATATATGAAATCTTAACCACAGTCACAATATATAAAACGGGTAAATAATATTAAGTAGTTTCTTTCAGCAGTTTAAATCTTTGGGATTTTTTTTTAAGTGAAAAATAAATCATTTCTTGTGTATTGAAACCCTCATGCTCTTCTCTTGACTTCTGAGAATCTACCTAGCGCAGTGAAAAACTGCTTCACTATTTGTTCCCTAAATGCCTCTTGTTCTAACAAATGAGACCCCCCCACCCCCACATCCATACACCCGATACAGGCAGGTTCACAAACTCCCTTATATATTGGCAATTCCTAAAATTTGTTATTATGCAGGACAGCCTTTAGTTTCTGTATCATTCTAATGGTCCTGTATGGCATCGGGTGAAGAAGTTTTGGGGCTTCTCCAGCAGATGCCTGTGGTCTTACAGAGCTTCATGGCAGCATGTGCCTAGGGGAGTGCTAGCCTAGTGTGTGCTCTCAGCATCTTGCCTGAAATAGTTGCCACCTGGAAGCACAGAAACAATTTTGAATATCCTACTTTAATGTTTGATACATACTTTATTATTTTGATTTAAAAGTGCTCATCTTTCAGATATAATTAGCCAACTGTCTGGTTTTAGAACTTACCTGTATAATGTGAGTATGGATTTATATATATTCAGTCATCTTTTTTTTAAATAATTTTTTATTTTTTATTAACATATAATGTATTATTAGCCCCGGGGTACAGGTCTGTGAATCACCAGGTTCACACACTTCACAGCACTCACCATAGCGCATACCCTACCCAATGTCCATATTCCCACCACCCTCTCCCTAGCCCCCTACCCCTGGCAACCCTCAGTTTGTTTTCAGTCACTTTTTAATAGCCATGATCCACTTGACAAACCTCTATAATAATCACTTCTTGCTCATGTGGCTTTATGAATAGGTCATTGGATGAGACTCAGTATGTTAATTTAGATATCCTTTTTCTCCTCCCCAAGGCAAAAGTGTGGTAATGTTTCTATACTATGTGTATATGTAATCAGTAAATTTACTTGTATGCCTTCTTAAGCATGTTATTTGAGTTTTGATTATTTTTCTCCTCTGATGCTAAATATTTAAAGACCCATTTTACAAGAGATTTTGTTTTAGATTGAATTTTTGGTAAAGGCCGATTTTACAAGAGATTTTGTTTTAGATTAAATTTTTGGTTAAGGAGTTCTTAGGTAATTCTGTACATTCTTGTCTCCTTTTTTTTTTTAAAAAAAAAAAACACATTGGCTGCACATGGCCTACAGCCTGTTGGGTTGTGTGGGAGGATCATGATCCACGACAGGAATAGTCATTCTTCAAGTTAACTGTTCAGGCAGATGAACAGGCTAACAGAGAGGAGTTACTTGTTTTGTTTTGTTTTGGTTTTGTTTTAAACACTTCTTACAAAAGCAGGCTTACCTTTTTCCTTCCTATTAATTATGTGCTGATCATCTTTAGTAGTGATTTGTAGAGGGGAGAAAACACATCAAATAGGGATCGTCTTAAAAGGAATTGTATTAACCTTTACTACTAATCAGTAAATCCTTTTTTCTTAATTCCTCTTGGAATCACTGCATAATGTCAGGATGGGTTGTGAAATGATGTGTTTGAATGCCAAGCGTAATTTTATAGATTAGTTTGGGATAAAATATATATGTGTTTTCCTATTCATTTTTAAAAACTTTGTATTTTAGAATATTTCAAACATACATAAAAGTAGAGAGTAATATAATGAACCTCCGTGTACCTGGTGTCTAGTTTAATGGTTATTAACTCATGGATAGTCTAATTTTATGTGTCCCCCACCCCCATACACCTGTCCCCCAATTTTAAATAATTCTTAGCTACAATATCCCCTTATCTATAAATATCTCAGTTTGTATCTTAAAAGCAAGGGTTCTTTTATATAGGTATGTACACGCACACACACACACACACACATATAAATACAGTACCATTAAAATGTGAAAAATAATTAAAACATCTTAATTTTGTCTAATAACTCAGTTAATATTTATATTTCCTTCATAGTCACATAATTCCTTTTTACAGTTTGTTCATTCAGTCTAGATTTAATAAAAGTCCATATATTATGGTTGGTTTATAGGTCTTTTATGTTTCATTTAATCCATCAGATTCCTGTCAGTCAGTCAATTAATTAATCAGTCAGTCCACCATCTATCTACTTTCTCTGGCCACCTCTCTCCTGTGCTTTTCCTTGTGATTTGTTTGTGGTATAAATTGAGAAGTTTGTACTGTGTTGATCTCTGCCTTTGTTTTCATTAGCGTGGTGAATCCTGTTAATCTGAATTCTAACATGCCTTTTTCATTTGTTAGCCAGAATACTTTTCTAAGGAGTTTACCCTCATCACCAGTTGGCTATCCTGAGCTACACTTTAGGAATGACAGGATAAATGCTTGAGGTGATTTGTCTTACTTTTTACCAGTGTTATGAATTCATGGATTAAAACACGTTTATGTTGTGATCCATTGTAAGGAGTATTTAAATTGTTCTGTCTTTGGTCAGTGGGAGCCTCTGTAGTTGACTTCGGAATCCTTTCAAGTTGACCATAGTACTCTTTGATGGGTTACTCGCTGACAGGATTTCAAGGTTCATTGTGTGCATTTCCTGACTCATGCCTGAGTCAGCATGTAGGAGCCCTTATCCTTTTAGTGGGAAATGGTATTTTAACTCACAAACTGAGTGCTAGATGTATTCTTTGCTATTTGGTCATTCTGGTGGACATACCTATGCATTTCTGTTTGGATCTTAAATTTATATAATATCTTGAGTATATATTGATACTTCCTGTTAAATTTAGTGTAATAGAATTTTTACTTAATTTCTTTATAGTTACATCTGTGTCTACTTCCCCAGGTTTTACAACCTTGTTTCTAAATGACATCCATGTAATCATTAATCTGCTTTTCCTCCACCATAAACATACAGCAGTTTATTATAATGTCAGCATTACCAAATATGTTTACCATAAATGTTGTGTGGGGGTTTTGTATATGTTTTGCAGTTCTTTTCCTTAGGATATAATTCATTAAAGATGAACAGTTGAATTATGCTTAAAATCCCTGGGAATAGCTCCTCTGTGTGATTATACTACCCATGTGATACACATTGAGCTTCATTTGTTTCATTTCACATTCAGTTATTTATTTTTTACTTTCAGTTTTTTGTTTTTTCAAATATGTCTTTCAAGAGTGTTTTCTAATCTTAATTTTAGAGGTCAATTTTTAGATAGACATTTTAAAATTGTACTTTTTATGGTGATACAGAACATTTACATAATTCCTAAGTCAAACAACAAAATAAAGTATATTCAGAGAAATTTAGCTTCTCTCCTTCCCAGTGCCCTTTACTCTATTTCCTTTCTCTCTGAAGATAGTAATTTCTTTTTAGTTTGAGGGTTATTCTCCTGTCTTCCCATTTGTGATATTTATAATTATGATAAAAATAGATGGGACATAAATTTACCACTTTAACCATTTCCAAATGTATGATTCAGTGTGTTTAATATATTTACATTGTTATGGAACCAATCGCCAGAACGTCTCCATCTTGGAAAGTGATACTAAAACTCTGTAGGTGTAAACTGTAACTCCCTATCTTTCCCCCACCCCAGTCCCTGGCACCCAGCATTCTCTTTCTGTCTCTAAGGTTGACTACTCTGATAGATTGTACAGCCAAAATCATACAGGTATTTGTGACTATCCTAGTTCACTTAGTATACTGTCCTCCAGGTTCAGCCATATTGTACCCATTGTCAGACTTTCCTTTCATTTTAAAGCTAAATGATATTCCATTTTATGTATAGACCACATTTTGTTTATCCATTTATCTGTCAGTGGACACTTGAATTGCTTCCACCTTTTAGCAAATAATGGTGCTATGAGCACGAGAGTACAGATACCTTTTCAAGACCTTGCTCTTGTTTTTTTTAGATATATACCCAGAAATGGAATTCCTGAATTATATAGAAATTCAGTTTTTCAGTTTTTAATTTTTTTGAGAAACTACAATGCTGTTTTTCATAGCAGCCGCATCATTTTACATTCCCGCCACATTCCCAAGAGTTCTGATTTGTCCCTCTTCTTACCAAGTCTTGTAGTTATTGTTTTATTGATAATACTTCACATCTGTCAAGATGGCTGCTATCCTTTGTGGTATTGATTTGCATTTTCCTGAAATTAGTGATGTTGACCATCATTTCATATGCTTGTTGACCATTTGTATGTCTTCTTTGGAGAAATGTCTATTTAAGTCCTTCTTCCATTTTTTGATTGAATTGTTTGTGTTTGCTGTTGTTGAGTTGTGGGAGTTCTTTACAGAATCTGGATATTAACCCCTTATTAGATATATGATAGATAGTTACCATCTCCCATTCTAAAGGTTGCCTTTTTACTCTGTTGATTGTGTTCTTTGATACATAGAAGTTTTTAATTTTGATATAGTTCAATTTATTTTTACTTGCCTGTGTTTTTGGTATCCTATCTAAGAAATTATTGTCAAATCCAATATCATGAAGCTTTTCTTCTATGTTTTCTTCTAAAAGTTCCATAGTTTTGGGTCTTATATTTAGGTCATTCAACTATTTTGAGTTTATTTTTGTATATGGTGTAAGATAAGGGTTAACTTCATTCTTTTGCATGTAGTTATTCAGATTTCCCGCAGCTTTTATTAAAAAGACTGTTCTTTCTTTGCTCCATGTTTTTAACATAAGCAAATACATATATTTATATACCCCCTTTCTTAAATGGTAACATACTACTGCATATCTTCACCTACCTTTTCTCACTTAACAACATATTATGGAGATCATGTACTAGAGACATCCCCTCTGCTCATTTATTGATTATGTGGTATTCCATTTTGTGGGTGGACCATGTTTTTTTCAACAAGTTTCCTATTGATGGATATTTAGGTTGTTTCCAATTTTTGTTATTATGGATAGGGCTGCAGTGAATAGACTTGTGCATATGTCTTTTCATTTGTTGATGGTGTGTCTTGGATGCATTTCAAGAGGTGGGGTTCCTGAGTCTAAGGATAAATGTATGTCTGCTTTGATGAGATATTACCAAGTTCTTTGCCATAGGAGTTACACGATTTTTTCATTCTTAGCAACTGTGTATGTGAGGGCCTGTTTCTTCACATCATTTCCAATAGAGTATATGTCATACTTTTGGAATTTTGTGACTCGGATAAATGAAAAATGAAATTGTCTTATTTTCTTTTTTTCTTGTTAGGAATGAGTTTTGCATCTTTTCATATAAGTGTCTTTTGTAATTCAAATAGGTCATATCTCTGACTCCCTTTTATTTTTATTTTTTTTATTTTATCTT
Organism: Neogale vison; assembly: GCF_020171115.1. NCBI lineage: Eukaryota > Metazoa > Chordata > Mammalia > Carnivora > Mustelidae > Neogale > Neogale vison. The sequence continues at coordinate 141,952,034 of NC_058093.1, read as the reverse complement.
TTCAGTGTTCCAAGATTCATTGTTTATGCATCACACCCAGTGCTCCATGCGATATGTGCCCTCCTTAATAACCACCACCAGGCTCACCCATCCCCTCATCTTCCCACCCCCCTCCCTTCCAAAACCCTCAGTTTGTTTCTCAGAGTCTACAGTCTCTCATGGTTCATCTCCCCCTCCAATTTCCCCCAATTCACTTTTCCTTTCCTTCTCCTAATGTCCTCTTATGCTCCACAAGTAAGTGAAACCATATGAAAATTGATTTTCTCTGCTTGACTTATTTCACTCAGCATAATCTCATCTAGTCCCATCCATATTGATAAAAAAAGTTGGGTATTCATCCTTTCTGATGGAGGGATAATACTCCGTTGTATATATGGACCATATCTTCTCTATCCATTCATCCGTTGAAGGGCATCTTGGCCCTTTCCACAGTTTGGCAATTGTGGCCGTTGCTGCTATGAACACTGGGGTATAGATGGCCCTTCTTTCTACTACATCTTTATCTTTGGGGTAAATACCCAGTACTGCAATGGCAGGATCATAGGAAAGCTCTATTTTTAATTTCTTAAGGAATCTCCACACTGTTCTTCAAAGTGGTTGCACCAACTTGCATTCCCACCACCAGTGTAAGAGGGTTCTCCCTTCTCCGCATCCTCAACACTTGTTGTTTACTGTCTTGCTAATTTTGGCCATTCTAACTGGTGTAAGGTGGTATCACAGTGTGGTTTTGATTTGAATTTTCCTGATGGCTAATGATGATGGACATTTTTTCATGTGTCTATTAGCCATTTGTATGTCTTCTTTGGAGAAGTGTCTGTTCACGTGTTCTGCCTATTTTTTGACGTTATTATCTGTTTTTTGAGTGTTGAGTTTGAGGAGTTCTTTATAGATCTTGGATATCATTCCTTTGTCTGTAGTGTCATTTGCGAATATCTTCTCCCATTCCATGGGTTGCCTATTTGTTTTGTTGACTCTTTCCTTTGCTGTGCACAAGCTTTTTATCTTGATGAAGTCCCAAAAGTTTATTTTCAATTTTGTTTCCTTTGCCTTTGGAGACATGTCTTAAAAGAAGTTGTGGCCAGTGTCGAAGAGGTTACTTACTATGTTCTCCTCTAGGATTTTGATAGATTCCTTGAGGTCTTTTATCAATTTCGAGTTTATCTTTGTGTATAGTGTAAGAGAATGGTCAAGTTTCATTCTTCCTTATATAGCTGTCCAATTTTCCTAGCACTGTTTATTGAAGAGACTGTCTTTTTTCCACTGGGTATTTTTTACTGCTTTGTTGAAGATTATTTGACCGTAGAGTTGCGGGTCCATATCCGGACTTTCTACTCTGTTCCACTGGTCTGTGTATCTGTTTTTGTGCCAGTACCATGCTGTCTTGGTGATCATAACTTTGTGGTAAAGCTTGAAATCAGGCAATATGATGCCCCCAGTTTTGCTTTTCTTTTTCAACATTTCTTCAGCAATTCTCTGGCTCCTTTTTATATGGGATAGTTTGATTAAAACTTTATTTATCTATCTATAAGTTTCAAATATATTTGGTTATTTTTCTTTTTACTTTGCTTATGTGTTTCTTATTTTTCTCATGATCCTGTTTACTGACCCCTTGTCTTACAGTTTCAGGATTTTATGTCATAATTTTTTTTAAAGATTTTATTTATTTATTTATTTGACAGGTAGAGATAACAAGTAGGCAGAGAGGCAGGCAGGCAGAGAGAGAGAGAGAGAGAAAGAGAGAGAAGCAGGCTCCCCACTGAGCAGAGAGCCTGATGCAGGGCTTGATCCCAGGACCCCGAGATCATGACCTGAGCCAAAGGCAGTGGCTTAACCCACTGAGCCACCCAGGCGTACTAATTCTCCCTGTTTTCTATCATTTCCAGTATTGCTCCCCATACATGTCAGTTGGAATTGGTCCTGCTTAATGGTATAAAGAATGGATATTTTCTTTCCCTATATAGCTATCTGCTTATCTCCAAAGCTTTTCAAAGCACTTACCTTGCACTAAGGTTCTATATGTAGTTTTGTTATTTTTCTATTTCATCCCATTGGGTTGTGGCTAATTCACATTTTCATATTCAGCCATTAATGCCCTATCCCTTCTTTTTGAGGGTTCTCTTGGGTATTGCTTATTTTTCGAATGAATTTTATAATCGACTTGTTTAGTTCCAGGAGGAGAAAAACCTGATGGCATTCTTATTGGGATTCTATTTAATTTGTAAACCAAGTTAAGGAGAATTTATAATATTGGATTCTATCCAGGAACATAGTAATGTCTTTTCATTTGTTCAGGTCTACTTCTTTGATATTTAGGAGATTTTAAATTTCCTTCTTATGATTTTAGACAACTGTTAAGTTGTTGCTTAGTTAATTTTATTGTTCTTCCATTACAGCCTTTAAATGATTTTTGTTTGTATAGATGAATGCCATTGACTTTTATTAGTTATATAGCCTGATACTATTATAAAATTTTCTTACTGATCATGTAAGTTTTTCCATTGATTCTTTGGATTTTTCAGATATATATAATTATATTATTTGGAAGTAGAGATAACCTTACCTTTTCTTTTCCAATTCTATGTCTAACCATTTTCTTCTACACAAATGTATTAGCTAATATCCCCAACACAGTTTTAAATAGAAACTATGAATATAACAAAAATTTCATCATGTAATACTTATGAATATATTTTGAAGGTAAAATTTTTCAGTTTGAAGTTGAAACTGTACCATTTGGGTAATTCATTGAATATATTTATTTATAACCAGAATCATACAGATTATAGGATATACTATGTAACAGTGTAATTTAAATGTAGATATAATGTATCATCTGTATTTCTCCCAGTTGATGGGATTCCTAAGACACCTATATACATAGTACCACTAAAAAGTGGTCTCTATTCAGGGACTTTACTGGGAGAATATCTGTCTAATTCCATCTCCAAAACTTCTTTATTACCCCACTCATGACTTTGGGGAAGTAAATATAGTTATTTTTATTTAAAAATGGAGGACCTGGAATCACAGATCTGTATCTACTGATTATATATGTTTGCTCAAAACTACTGATTTTAAACTCATCTTTCTTAGAAAACTCAACAAAGACTCAGCTGGTATAGAGAGAATTCTACATTGATAACATGGTGGGACTTGATTCAAAGTATGCTAAATTTTCTAAAATTGTATTCTCTACTAAAATACTTTTACTATTAAAAATTTGGTATTATTTATCTAATATGTCCTCTGTTATCAAGTTTGCAGGAGGATAGCCTTGTCTCAGTAATTATGTTGAATAATACAAAAGAAGAAAAAAATTGAATACGCACTAAATTCATGCAATGTGGCAGGTGCTTTTCACATTCTCATTAGTTTTTCTAGATTATAGTGTGCTGATGAGTGATCTAGGGGCACTGGGTGGCTCAGTCAGTTAAGTGTCTAGTTTTTAGTTTTGGCTCAGGTCACGATCTCTATTCATGAGTTCAAGCCCCGCATCGGGCTCTACACTGGGAATGGAATGGGAATGGAACCTGCTTAAGATTCTCTCTCTCTGTCTCCCCACCCTGTGCATGTGCATCCACACGTGTGTGCCCACTCTCTCATCTAAATAAATAAAGTGTGCTAATGAATGATCTGGAAGGAAATGAATGAGATGGAAAGAAATTAAAAGGTAAAGAGTGAAGATCATCTCCAAATTTTCTTTTATATAGTTCTTTAAGTAGTTTGAAATATTTTGTGTTATTTTGTTTTTAATTATAAAAAGAAGAAAGAAATCAAATGCAGTTGTGCCCCCAAAGATTGAGAGTCTTTTTTTTTTCGCTTGAATCTTCTTTTTTTTTTTAAAGATTTTATTTATTTATTTGACAGAGAGAACAAGAGAATTCAAGCAGTCAGAGCAGCAGAGGAAGAGGGAGAAGCAGGCTTCCCACCAGGCAGGGAGTCCAATGTGGGGCTTGATCCCAGGACCCTGGGCTGAAGGGGTCAGGTCCCCATGACCTGAGCCGAAGACAGTTGCTTAACCAGCTGAGCCACCCAGGCACCCCTTTGCTTGAATCTTAATAGGAGAATCTTACATGGAGAAGAAAAAATTGCTCTCTACTAGTTTTATTGGTGACAAGTGGAAAATTGAGATTCATTTTCTTTTTCTTTTTTAAGATTTTTTTCTTTGTCAGAGGGAGAGATCACAAGCAGGGGGAGCAACAGGCAGAGGGAGAAGCAGGCTCCCTGCTGGGCAAGGAGCCTGACATGGGACTCAATCCCAGAACCCTGAGATCATGACCTGAGCCAAAGGCAGATACCTAACTGACTGAGTCACCCTGTTGTCCCTAGAGAATCATTTTCTGATTGGTGATTAATTAGTCCCACACAGTTTTAATAACATAATTGCCACAAAGCAAATATAAGCAGGATATATAGGAAATGTGAAGAAGGAATTAATCCTAAATAAAGACTAAATTCATTAAAATATTCTGATTTCAAATTTCTTTACCAGGTTGGTGATCATTCTCAGAGTACTGTATCTCTTCATTAGAGTAATAGACTTCCCTGTTTCCAAGAAAACAATCCTATCTTGTGGATTTGTCAGAATAAAGTTTTATTAATTTGTCTAAGAAATATCCCAGCTAAGTGTGCACATACTCAGAGCTTGGCATTGTTCCAGATACTGGATATATTTTTTTAAAAAAGATCCCATTTAATTCAGTAGTCTCCATCTCTACTTGGATGTTTAGAGGCACTTCAAACCTATCATCTTTACCAATAAATTCTTTCTTTCTGTTTTTCTTCTACCTCCTTCTGGTATGCCATCACTTTTATTATATATCTGTGTCCCAGGGAAATAAATATACACTAACTTTGGAAATGTTTTTATAATCTATTACATGCTAATTGATGGATCAAAAATGATAAAATTTGATCCATAAGTGAAAAACACTTAAAAACAATGTGTATGCCAGCCTGGTAACATGTGGCTATATGTATATTTACACTAAAAGAATTAAACATTTTTAAGATGTGCTGTGAAACCCTGCAAGTGAAATCAAATTTTGGGGGTGGAATGGTTGAAAAATCAGACAATCCTGCCTTCTAATGACATCAAGTGGATTGGAATCATTCCTATAACCTGTTTGGAGCATGGTTCTTTTTTGTTGCCATTTTCTGTAAGAGTAGTTCATCTATTTTTGTGAATCTTCTCAAGTTTCTTTTTTTTTTTTTTTTTTTAAGTATTTTATTTATTTATTTGACAGACAGAGATCACAAGTAGGCAGAGAGGGGGAAGCAGGCTCCCCGCTGAGCAGAGAGCCCGATGCGGGGCTCGATCCCAGGACCCTGGGACCACGACCTGAGCCGAAGGCAGCGGCCCTAACCTACTGAGCCACCCAGGCGCCCCTCTTCTTAAGTTTCTTTAGTGATATTTTATTTTCAGTGACCGTGTGCTACCTTTTCTATTACTTCCCCACCACAGGCCACCTCCCACCACCAGACTAAGGGGGAAAAATTTGAGTATTAATCCAGGAGTGGCTGCCTAATTTAAAAACATAGTTAAAATTTTGTTTTTATTTGTGGGATTAGGTTAAAAAAAAGAAAGTTTTTGTTCTCTGCACATTGTAGTTTCTCCACTGTCTTAATACTCATCTGACTCATTTTTCATTCTTTTTATAACTTTGTTTGCAAGTTAATTCTTTAAAAGCTCTGCCAGAGGCAATGATTGGTACTCCCTTACTTAATTCAACTCTCCATCCTCCTCTAAATCATTGGTTAGATATGAATAGTCTTTAGAATGAATTGTGAGATTTAATCAGTGTAATGTAGTGGAATAATGATGTGCTCCTGTAGATACATTACATTCATTACAGTGTATGAATGCTTATATCTGCAGCAATTTGATACCATTTTGTCATGTTTCCAGGCTGAAGTAAGTACAATATTTCATGTACCTGCTTACTTAGTTTCCTTTAAGGATTACCATTTTACTTCTTTCTTTATATCCCATGTATGAATATATATTTAAATTTTGAGACATAACTTGTGTTTCATTATGAGAATGAAGCCACACAATCTTCATAAAATTAAATTTATGTAGTACGTACTGTGCTGAGATCTTCATGGGGCCAAGGTCGACCGCCTTATTTTTGGTCCCCACGTGACCCAGCACCAGGTCCCTAGCTTAGCAGGCACTTCAGTGAGGAATTGACTTTATAATACCAATTTGTTGCTCGGATTATTCCAGCACTGGCCATAGGGAGCTCCCTTAAGTTGGCTTCAGTGTCATTTTGATAGGATTATCTCTTTTCTTTTTTAAAGTACTTCCTTATTTTCGACTTAGAACATGCTCCTCACTCACTTGTATTTTTCCTGCCCCACTCCTAGACTGAGCTCTGACCCTGAGGGTGCCCTGGTTCCCTAGAGTAGAAGTATCAGAACCTAAGATCTGGGTGCTGGTGTGCTTTCCTTTTGCTGCTTCTAGGTCCTCTCCCAGGACAGAACCAGAAGGTCTGTGTGTGCATACAGCTAACACATGTGTACCCACATACCTGTCATGATTTCTCTATCTGTGTATATATTCAAACTGATAGGAGTTCAGTCATATCTCCTATTTGAATCAAGCAGCACAGGATTCAGTCCAGTCTTCCCCTTTTGCTTACGGGTAATTTTTTTTCTCTGTATGTGAGAAACCTGACTCTCATTATTTATAATAGATTCACTTTTTTTTCAACCCTGGTAGACATAAAAAGTAATTTAGAATTGCTAATCTGTACCTCTGTGAAAAACCAGTTTCCCAGCTGAAACGTAGTATTTGTGTACAGTTCTGTTTGTCTGTAGTTATCTTCACTGTAAGCAGTGTTTTGGCCTGTTTTCCAGCTACCTGGGTCAACTCCTTTTTCCTTTACAGCCTTCAGTGACATGTCATTATTTATGATATAGTTTATTCATCCTGCAGTTCATCTGGGTTGTCTGGCATTCTTGTTAATCCATGATTTTTTTTCATTTGCATGGAGTGAAATTTGCTCTTTGGATATGTAGATCTTTGGGTTTTGACAAATGAATAAAGTCAGGTATCTACCATTACAGTACCATACAGAACATTTCTAACACCTTGGAAATTAACTTTTGTAGCCCCTTTGTGATCAGTCCCATCCTCACCCAACCAACCCTTAGCAACCACTGATCTGTTTTCCATCCATATAGTTTTGCCTTTTCCAAAATTCTGCATAAATGGAATCATATAGCATGTAGAATTTTGGGTTTGTATTCATTCACTTAGCAAAATATGTTCAAGATTCATCCATATTTTTGCATGGATCAGTAGGTCATTCCTTTTTATTTCTAAATAGTGTTCCATTATATGGGTGCACCAGAGTTTATCCATTCACCTGTTTCTGGACATCTGGATTGTTTCCAGATTTTGGTGATTATGAGTAAGCTGCCATAGCTGTTCAGGATTTTGCATTATTGTGAGATTTCAGTTCACTTCGACAAATATCTAGGATTGGAATTGCTAAATCATATGGTAAGTGTGAGTGTAATTATAAAAAAACAAACTGCCACTTTGCTTTTCCCAAAGCTGCTGAAACATTTTATATCCCCCAGCAGTGAGCAGTAGTTATTCCTGTTGCTCGGTATCCTTACCAGCATTTGATGATGTTAGGTTCGGTTTGGTTTGGTTTACATATTTTATGTTGTGTGAACTGTTATCTCAGTGTGATTTTAATTTGTATTTCCTTAGTAACTAATGATGTTGAGCAGGTTTTCACATGATTATTTTCCATCTCTCTCTCTTTTTTTTAAAGACTCATTTATCTCAGTGAGTGGGCGGGAGGAGGGTAGAGGGAAAGGGAGAATCCTGAAGCAGACTCCCCGCTGACTGTGGAGCCTGATACTGACTGATCTGACCCTCAAATCATGAACTGAGCCAAAGAGTCAGATGCTTAACTGACTGAGCCACACAGACACCCGTATTCTCCATTTTTATATCCTCTTTGGTGAAATATCTGATTATGCCTTTTGCTTAGTTTATTTTTTATTAGGTTGCTCTTTTTCTTACTGTTGAGTCTTAAGAGTTCTTTGATATATCTAGGTACAGGTCCTTTGTCAGATGTATAGTTTTCAATATTTTCCTCCAATCATTGTCATTGACTTATCAATGACAAGTGACTTGTCATTTACAGAACAAAGGTTTTTGATAAAGTCCAATAATCAGTTTCTTTCACGACTCATGTTTTGGTATCTGAAAACTCATTGGCAAAGCCATGATCATGCAGATTTTCTCCTAGAAGCTTTATATTTATCTTATGACTTAATATTTTCATTCATTTCTCTCTGTAAGTAGCATTCTTGCTTGGCTCATTTTTCTTAACCTATAACATATCTTTTAGGTCATTAACTTACTGTCTTTACTTAACACATCTTAAGAGTTTGCCTGTAGTCTTACATGCTACTTATTTATTAATTGTCTAGACTTAACATGTCTTCTGGGTTTTATGGATCTGAATGTTTTTCTTATTATCTAAGAAGAACTTAATATTCTCAGATAATGAAGTCAGAGTACATCACAGTGTTTATCTAAGTTATTATTATAACTATTGAAATATCACAAATGCCTTATAGTGTGATCTTATAGCATATTGCTGCCAATTAAGTGTATTGCCCACTAGGATATTAAAACAAGATTCCTGTGTCTTTATTTTCAAATCCATTAATCATTGTGTGTTAAGACATTAGGAGGTCAGAAGCTTTCCCATTCCTGTGTGGATGTAGATACTTGAAAATAACATAATTTGGCAATAACAAGTAATTGTAAGATAAATTGGTTCTTTGAAATGTAAATATTTTGTTTTTGCCTTCAAATGGCTTATGTATCAACAGATGTCATAAGATGTCTGGAAATAGAGCTCTAAAAGCCCAGAAGTGATGCTTAATCAAGTTTAAAAAAGATATAAATAAATGGGTTTGTCAACGAGAAAAAAAATTGGATATTGAATACTGGAGGCAGTAAAGTACTTCTAGGGAAAAAGCAAATAAACCAAAATTAGTAATAACAGAAGAAATGGTAATAATTTAATTATGGTGCTATTTATTGAGCACTCACTGCATCCTAGATGCTGTGCTAACCTATGCCCCTTATATCTGTTTTTGAGTTTAATAGATAAAACATAATTGTGTTTTATCCTGTATTCATTGGCTTGTAAACAAGGATGCAAAGAAAGCATCTTGGCTGGGGTGCCAGAAGTTACTCCTTTTTATCGGTTGCCTCTCTGATGAGATTCTCTGCTAGTATAGGTCAAATTCTCTGCCTTCATAATTGTCTTCAAACAGCTCCTTCTGGCTCTATGCAAACGGAATTCCTAAACTACCCTAATGATAAGAAATGGAAGTTATAGAGCTATCCTTATTTACCCTAAAATCTCAAATATAAAAGTTTTTTTCTTGTTGTTACAGAGCTACCAACCCTGGCAATCTCGTGAGTATGTTTACCGACCTGTTGACTTGTTCTTTCTACATAACTAAGATGAAGCCTTAAAAAATAAAAACGTACTCCTTTCCTGCTTCATCTTTTCTCTTAACACCCTATTTCTCTCTCCCTTTAGGGCTTTGATCTTAAATGTCCTGTTAGCCTCATTTTTGCCTCTCCTCACACTTCTTACACTTCTGCTGCCCAGTTCTGTGGATACTTCAGGGTACTTTGCCATATTGTCTTGTCTACCTGAAGTTTCCTTTACTTAGTGTCACTCCATGATAAATTCCCATACATACCTCAGGACCCAGCTCAAGTACTTCCTTCTCATGAGGTTGTTTTTGATGTGTATTCTCTTCCTCACCCCTCCTAGAGTTAATAGATTTTTCTTTAGATGGACACTATTTTCACCCTGCAGTTATAAATCTTATTTTCCGTATGACTCTAAGTTTCCCTGGTGTAAAGTCCTTCGTGCCCCCCTTCGTTTTTATTCCCTTTGCCCAGCGTAACCATCATTCAAAAAGAGTTGATGAGTGAATCTTCTTTGTCCTTTTCTATGTTCAGAGCCCCTTCTCCTTCCAGATGTTTTATGTGAAAACAACCTTGATTTTCTACCCATTTATACTATATAAATTGACGTCAGTGGTTTTCAGTGTGTGTGTTTGTGTGTTTTTAAGTGGTGTTTTTTCTTCAAATGAAAACTGGTCACATATACCCACATATAAAAAGATAAAGATGGGAAGCTTAGCGGTCTTCTCTCTGGAACTGCTTGGGAACTCGTGGAGCTCCAAGTAGTATGGTTTTAAAATTCTTGGCCTTATTGCTACCTCTGCTTTTGAGTTCTTCCAGATCATTCTTCACATTGCTTTAAGAGCTCTTTCTAAAACACAAGTGAAGTTATTTCTCATGCTTAAATTTCTTTAATGAATCCCTTGGCCTCACCCCACATGTTAGCTTCTTGGGAGCTAAGGCTGTGTCTCTTTCACCTCTGTGTCTGTAGTGTCTGCTGTGGGTTTGGTAACAAGTAGCCTGGGTGCCCCCTCAGTATTTAAGAGCATGGAAGGAACTTGGCATGGTCACCTATCTTCACCATTCTAATGGCTTTGCTTGTTGGCAGTGCTGGCTTCTGTCCTTCAGATCTCTCCCAATTTTATGGGCCAGGCAGATCTTCCTTATTTTAAAGCTCTCCCTAGGTCCTGCAGCATTCATCACTTTCCTATTCTTTGATTTCTAAAGCAACATGTTGTCATTAGAAAGAAGAGCATACTTACTGAACTGTATTTAGTGCACCGTGTAATTACTACTTGGTGCTGTAACCTCTACCTGGGTAATCATAGCAAAAAGGTGAAAATTATAGAAGGTTTCAAAGGAAGTTTCTTCTCCCCAAGAATATACTGTGCCCAGTTCTGAGATATATGATTCTGCCTATAATTTAGGGTTCTAAATCATTCAAGTTTGTAATTTTAAGTTTATACTTTAGTACAGTTGTGTGTCAAGACAGATTTGCCTTTGTTTCTCAACACGTTGAGGTTGAACAATAAATCTTTGTTTTATTGTGTCTTCTGAAACCAAAATTGGTGTTGAGTCAGCTCATAGCCTGCAAATCAAACAGAAATCTTTGAAAAAGTACATGCAGTGAATTAAAAGTATTAGGTGTGATTTTTATCATGGATCCTTTTCAGGTGCTTGCTGGGAAAGAGGGACAATAAAGCTTTATCCTCTTATATTATTATTCTGTTGATACAGTTAATGTGTTTTCTATTCCTTGTGTATATTTTGGTAAGTGTTTCTTTTGTTGCTTTCAGAATTGTTTATAATTACTATTATGTGAGAACGGTTTTCTAAAAAAAATAAATAAAAATGCTATTAGGAAGAATGTATTTCATTTCCTTAGAAATAACTACCAAACCTCATGTTACACAATGATTATTATATTCTTATTCAGGCTTGAAGACATTTTGCTTATTTTACCTATGTTTTTTCATCTAATTACTTTGTGACCTTTAATAAACTAACTTGTTTTTGATAAATTGAAATGATCTATGGAATAAGGGGTAAATACTCTCAAATTTTTTGCAGGAAGACTTTTCTCTGAGACATGCTGTTATATTTTATATTTTTGATGTTATTGCGGAAGGAAAAGTGGATACTGTGTCTTTAATGGAAAGCAAAAGGTTATCTTTCTCTGGCCTTTGTGTGTATGTGCTGATGTGGATGTAGGCAGCCAGACAGGCAATGTGTGCAGAGAGACTAGGGAACCGGCTGTGGATCGATAGAAGTGGTGTGAAGTGAATTAATGCGAGGCAGGCCGTCTGTCTGTCATAGGATTGTGGGGAATGTGGGGCAGTGTGGTCAGTCACTGCAGAGATCTGCTTCCAATAAATTCAAGCCTTCTGCCTGAAAAGAAACTCTAGGTGCACTCATTTTCCCTTCCTTATTGTTAAATTTTACTTTATTCAAAGTAAATGTTCCTATCAAATTATTGCCTCTGGTATACTTTAATTGGACCACCACAAAGCCACAGTTGTGAGAAACTGATGAAATAAAAATACCTTCTATTTTTTTCAGATCCGTTTTTCACCCTCAGTGCAAATCTATATCACTACGGGAATGAGAAATTGCATTTTTGTTCATATTTATGAATATCGTAGTATATGTTTTCCTGAATCCTAACAATACCGTTTATCACTTTCATCCATCTAATCTTCAATAAAATAATAAAATTATAATGAACTCAAATGGTTTTATATCCTAGTATGGATTAAAGTGCTGTATTTTAAATGTTACTCTATTAAAATTTAGTATTTAATCTTTGATTATTAAGTTAATCACACGACATGGAGATCTTCTGAGTTCATATTATTTACCCTTACTCAGATAGTATTAGCCAGTAGGAGAAAAATATTTATGAAGGTAATTTACAGGCTTTTGAAAGAGAAATTTTAGAGTAATGTACCTGATTTTGCTGATATAGTGAGAGGCGAGTGCTGTTTCAGTCCTTCGATTTTGAAAACTGTCTCATATTTACATTTAAAAAATGTTTTTTCTACAGTGATTAAAAATATTGCAGACAAATAGGAAAGAGAGTGTGTGTGTATATATATATGTATACATATATATAATATATATTATATATGTATATATATAAAATTATTATATATGTATATATTATATTATATATATTATTATGTATTATACATATATAATATATAATATTAGAACCCATTAGAATATAATATAGAACCCATTTATAGACACCTATTGTAGGCATGATATACACTCATGTGTTTTTATTCTGTGAAATCTGGTTTTGGGGACTAACCTGTTTTTTAAGTATCTCTCATCTTTCTATTATTTTTTTGCATCTCCTTTGTTATAGTATCTCTTTACTTTATCTCACTATCATCATCTCTTTATTGTACATCTTTCCCCAAAGCTTACTGCTTACTCCTATTTTCTTACTATATTTAAATGACATAATTTGTATCATGGGACTGAAAGTATTCAGTTCTATTCAAGACGTGTTTATGAGATGTTCATTATTGCCAAATATTTTGGGGATACTCAGGAAATAACTACGTCTTAAATATTATGGTGTGGTTTGAAAAATAAGCTTACTTACATCAAGTGTATAAGAAATAGCAAAGTACTGACATATAATTGACAGCTTTTGTTATCTTTATTATTAATATGCTAGAAACTGAGGCTTCCATGTAAGTATTTTCAAAGTGGACTTTTCTTCATATTTCTCAGAAATATTTCATCATTTATTGATAGTGGACAGTGGTAAACTGACTTTTATGCTTCAAAAAGTTTAGTTTAGTTTTCTATGCCAAGAAGAAAGTAAAACAATTTTCTCTAGTCTTAGTGTCTCATGGAAAACATGAAATACTACACTCTGGCATAATCCTCAGTTCTCTTCAGTGACAGTGATGTAGTACCTTCTGTTTTATCAGTTTCTTTTTAAAGTTAGGTTTATTGAAGTATAATGTATATATAGTAAAGATCACCCTTTTTTCAGGAATTTTATTGTTCTTTGGGTTTTAAGTAAATATGGGTAGTCCTGTTCCCCACTTCTACAGTCAACATATTTTCTAACATTTATTTTCGAACATTTCGAACATTTATTTTCGGAGCACCAGGCTGGCTCAATCAGTGGAGTCTCTGACTCTTGATCTCGGGGTCATGAGTTTGAGCCCCAGGAGAGATTACTTAAAAAAAACCAAAAAACCCAAACATATATTTTCATTACTCAAAAATATTTGCTAATACCACTTTGTAGTCAGTCTCTTACCCACACTCCTAGCCTCCAGCAGGCATTTTTAAAATTTCGATCCTACAGTTAGTTGCCTTTTACAGAATGTCTGCTCTAATGTCAGCCTGCTAAGAAAAGATGGTAATAGGACATGTAATGATTGCCATACTTGGAGGGATTCAGTAACAGTTCTGCTCATCTTTTGCTGTAACTGTAGGGTCCAAAAGTTCAGAAGGAAAAGCCTCTATCATTTCTTCAAAGTGAACTGTTAAAGTTAGTTTTTAATGATCTGCAACATTTGGATTTGAGAGTTGGTAGTAGTAGTAAGGTGGTCGTCCCATTCTTAGTATCTCCTCCTTGTGAACTCTCAACAAAAGTTAGGAATCTTAGGTATTTTGTTACCAACCCAATGCCCAGTTTGAAGTTAGGATAGTTAACTGGTATTTAAAAAAGTGAAATATATGTAATTTTGAAGTAACCATACCAATCTCTTTTTATTTACTGGTACCCAAAGAACACGGGTATTTTGACTGTGAGGACTAATAGAGTGAGTTAAGGCCAAAATTAAGAATATGATCTACCATTTTAAAAGAATTAAAAAGGGAGCATTACTGCTTCCTCATACAAAATATTCATGGCATAGTTTGTTTTCTTATTGTACAAATATGAAGTTCCCTGTGGCTCTTTCCGCCCCTCTTTTTTTTCTTCAGGTGCATGATAGTAAAGGTACCAAGAGAGTATGTAGAAGGAGCATTGTTGCAGTGGTTCATCTGGAATGTTAGAACGAGACTTTTAAAAAATAGTTTTATTGAGTATAATTCATATGCCATTAAATTCACACTTGAAAGTTCACAATTCAGGGTGGTTTTTTTATTTTGGTTTTTGTTTCTTTGTTTGTTTTAAGCATATTTACAGAGTTGTGCAATCCTTACCCCTCCCTCCAGTAACCCTCAGTTTGTTGCCTATGATTAAGAGTCTCTTACGGTTTTTCTCCCTCTCTGGTTTTGTCTTATTTTATTTTTTCCTCTCTTCTCCTATGATGCTTTGTTTTGTTTCTTAAATTCCATCTGTCAGTGAGATTGTATTATAATTGTCTTTCTCTGATTGACTCATTTCGTTTAGCATAATACCCTCCAGTTTATCCACATTGTTGCAAATGGCAAGATTTCTTTCTTTTTGATGGCTGAGTAATATTCCATTGAAAAAAAAGGAATTCTGTACCTATGGTATCATTCCCCACTTCCCCCCACTTCCAAGCCCTAAGTACACAAATATACTTTATAGATTTGTTTATTTGGAACATGTCATGTAAATGGAATCATATAACATGTGATGTGTTCTGACTGGCTTCTTTTACTTAATACTTGATTTTCTTGTATTGATGATTAATATTCCACTGCATGAATATATCATGATTTGTCATTCAGTAAATTGTGATATATTTATACATTTATTCATCAGTTGATGGACAACTCAGATTGTTTACACTCTTTGACTTTTATGAATAATGCTGCTGTGAACATTCATATACAAGTCTGTGTGGACGTAGGTTTTCATTCCCTGGGAGTACAATTGCTAGGTTACCTCTGTTTAACCTTTTGAGAAATTGCCAGACTGCTTACCATAGAATTTTCAGAGTTCCTTACATAGGGGCACCTGGCTGGCTCGGTCCGTAGAACAACTCTTGATTTTGGGTTTCTGGTTGGAGCCCCCTACACTGGGTGTAGAGATTACTTTAAAAATCTTTAAAATGAAAAAACTTAAAAAAGAGTTCCTTACTAGTTTAGCTACTAGTCCCTTGTTGGATATGTGGTCTGTGAATCTTTTGTACTAATCTACAGCTTGTTTTTCATTTTTTAAATGAGATTTTATGTGGAGCAAAAGCATTTAATTCTAATGAAATCCACTTTGGCATTTTATTTTTCTTTTTAAAAAAAAGATTGTGCTTTTGGTAGCATGTCTAAGCATAGATCTCAAGGATTTTCTCTTTTTTTCTAAAAGTTTATAATTTTATGTTCTACATATAAGTCCATGATCCATTTTGAGTTAATTTTTATAGAAGGTCTGAGCCTTAGGTTGAGGTTCATATTTTTGCCTATGGATGCCCAGTTCTAATAGCCCACTTGTTGATGAGATCGTCTTTCCTCCATTGAATTGCTTTTGCACCTGTCAAAAATCAGTTGGGCGTATTTGTACCATCTTCTTCTTGGTTCTCTATTTTGTTCCATTAACCTGAAACCACATAGTTTTAATAAATGTAACTATATAAGAAGTCTGGAAATGGAGTATATGGGATTTTTTTCTACCTTTTCCTTTCCCTCCTCCCAAAGTTCTAGCTATTCTAGTTCCTTTGTCTTTCCATAGAATTTTTTTCATTTTATTTCTTTTCAGTATTCCAGCATTCATTTTTTATGCACCACACCCAGTGCTCCATGCAATACGTGCCATATAATTTTAAAATAATTTTGTTTGTATCTATAAAAAAATCAAGAATTTTGATTGCAAAATTGCAAGAATTTTGATACAAATTGGATTAAACCTGTGTATCAATTTATGGAGAAGTGATATCTCTACTGTTTGTTGAATCTTTCCAATACGTAAACATGACATGTCTTTCCATTTCATTTATTTAGATCTTCTTTGATTTCCTTCATCAGTATTTTGTGGGTTTCAGCATATAATTCTTGTTGTATATTTTTGTTTCAGATTTATTTATTAGAGAGAGCTAGTGAGTGAGCAGGGGTGTGGGGTGGAGGGAGAGAGAATCTCAAGCAGACTCCCCGCTGAGCGCAGAGTTGGATGAAGGGCTTGATGTCGGAACACAAGATCATGACCTGAGCCGAAATCAAGAGTCAAGTACTTAACTGAAAGCCATGTAGGTGCCCCGTATATGTTTCTTTTAGATTTACATTTAAGTATTTCAGCTTTTGAACCATTGTTAGTAGTATTTTTTTTAAAGATTGCATTTATTTATTTGACAGCGAGATAGAGGGCACAAGTAGGCAGAGAGGCAGCCAGAGGCAGAGGGAGAAGCAGGCTCCCAGCTGAGCAGGGAGCCTGACATGGGGCTCGATCCCAGGACCCTGGGATCATGACCTGAGCTGAAGGTAGCTGCTTAACCAACTGAGCCACCCAGGCGCCCCAAGTAGTATTTTTTTAAACATAGCTTCATTGCCAGCATATAAAAAATATAATTAATAATTTTTTTTCTTATATTCTACAGACTTGCTGAGCTCTCCTATTCAATTTTGGTTTTGTTTTTGTTTTGTCTGTTTCTTTGGATTAGCTATGTGGACAGTCATTTTATTCTTAAATAGGGATAGTT